>NC_133133.1:37279454-38486001 GCF_048418815.1 Hemitrygon akajei | reverse complement strand
AACCTTATGTACTGGCCAATAGAGATACTGGCTCCTGTTCTACCTTTGGAAGTAACGAGGAACAAGATCATGAAAATATAGTTCGTCTTTGGTTTCATTATTGTTCTGGTTTTGTGCAAATGTCTGCCCGCTCGCTGTGAAAACGGAGACACCTCTTTCTCCCTTATCAGGGAGAGAGAGAGTCTGTGGTATGTCGAATACCGGGTGAAACGTGAAGTCTTTGGGGTAACTGCAAGTCTGTGTCTTTGCTGTTGCTTTGCTCACACTTGAGTGCTTGGTGGCAGGTGCCGATGCTTTTTTTTTGCCAGTGAGGGGAAGGGGGATTGTTACTTGCTGATGTTTATGCACGGGAGGGGGGACCTGGGGGGCACCTTGGGGTTCTAACATTTGACTGTCGTTCATTCTTTGGGAGCACTCCTCTGTTTTTTGTGGATGGTTGTAAAGAAAAAGCATTTCAGGATGTATATTGCATATATTTCTCTGACATTAAATGTACCTTTGAAGCCTTTGAAACATTTTGTTGTAAGAATGATTTCTTCATTGTCAGTGAAGAATTTACCTATTAATGCAAGTACAAGTAAGATAACTTACGGCCATTGCAGCAAAATATTACATATGCTGAAAATCTGAAAAAAAAACAGAGGGCGCTGGAAGTAGTCTACAGTTCATGTTTCAGAAGTGGAAATGTGAAAGGCAAGATTGCTTTAAGTTGCAGAGAGGGGGATGCACAGAGAACAGATGAAATATTGCTGATAGGGTTCAGACCACATTGTCAATATAGCAATCATTTTAAAAGCTAGCAGTTGGAACAAAATGAAACAAACTATTTTTAAACCTAACAAACTGAAAGAATGCTCAGTCACATCTGTGTTGAAAATGGGGAACTCACCTGAAATTATTAAATGGACCTGGGAGTTGTAGCACACTTCGTGAGAATATGAGGCACTCTTCCTCCAGCTTACGCTGGGCATGGTTGGAGCAATGCGAGAGGCCGGGGGAAGACAGGGAACAGGGAAATCAGAGTGGGAGTACGGTGGAGAAGTACATTAATGGGAGTGTGGTGAACTACATATACCTGTCTGGACACGCCCCCTCTGCTGACTGCTCCTGTGGCTCCTCCCACAGACCCCGGTATAAAAGGCGATTGGAGCCACTGCTCCTCCCTCAGACTCCAGGATGTTGTGTGGTGGTCTCTTGCTGCTAACCGTGGTCTCTTGCAGCTAATAAAAGCCTATCATTCACCTCCCGTCTCCGAGAGTTATTGATGGTGCATCAGGGAGATTGGAAAGATCAGCATTGCCCTTGTAAACCAAGTGGATATCTGTAACATGCTTCTTCTGAAATCAGCTTGAGACTGATTACACCATGAGTCACTCAAGCTGCAGCCTTTTATTCAGTTCTCAGCACCAAATACGTAGTTGAACTAAACTCTTCAGAACCATGTCCTATATGTCTCTGAGCTGAGCATTAGCTACCACATAGTGAAGAAGGCCAACTGCCTCAACCTGGGTAATAGATCCATTAAAACAACCCACTTGCTGCTGAAGTCCTCACACCTACTCTTATTACCCCCACCAACTTTTACATTGTTCTCCCAGTTAGCCACTGTTTTCCAATATTCATGAACATGAGCAGATCCAAAATTCCACTTCCTAACATATCAAGTCCCATTCACAATTATATGCACGTTTCCAACAGCGATTTCCACAAATATTTAAACTTAAAAGTTTCACCCTTGGCAGGGGGAGCGAGGCAACCTATAGTGAAAGGGGATTCATGGGTTAGGGGAACAGAAAGGGGGTGCGGTGGAGAAGATTCCTGGATGTTGCCTCCCCGGTGCCAGAGTCAAGGACTTCTCAGCCTGAGTCCATAGCATTCTTAAGCAGGTTGGTGAAGAGCTAGACATTGTGGTCCATGTTGGTACCAATGACATAGATAGGAAGGCTGATGATGTCCCGCAAGGTGAGTTCAGCGAGCTCAAAATCAGGTTTACTATCACCAGCATGTGTCGTGAAATTTGTTAACCTAGCAGCAGCAGTTCAGTGCAATACATAATATAGAAGAAAAAAGGTAAAAATAAACAAATAAACTACAATATTTTTATATTGAATAGATTAAAAATCATGCAAATACAGAAATAATGTATATTTTAAAAATGCGGTAGTGTTCATGGGTTCACAGTCCATTTAGGAATTGGATGGCAGAGGGGAAGAAGCTGTTCCTGAATCACTGAGTGTGTGCCTTCAGGCTTCTGTACCTCCTACCTGATGGTAACAGTGATAAAAGGGCATGGCCTGGGTGCTGCCTTTCTGAGACACTGCTCCTTTAAGGTGTCCTGAGTATTTTATAGCTAGTTACTAAGATGGAGCCAACTAAATTTATGACCCTCTGCAGTCCCGTGGAGTGGCAGCCCCCTCCAACCCCATACGAGACAGTGGTGCAGCCTGTCAGAATGCTCTCCACAGTACATCAATAGAAGTTTTTCAGTATATTTGTTGACAAACCAAATCTCTTCAAACTCCTAATGAAGTATAGTTTCTGTCTTGCCTTCTTAGAGCTGCGTCAATATGTTGGGACCAGGTTAGGTCCTCAGCTATCTTGACACCCAGGAACTTGAAAATGCTCACTCTCTCCATTTCTGATCCCTCTATGAGGATTGGTATGTGCTCCTTCATCTTAGCCTTCCTGAAGTGCACAATCAGCTCTTTCGTCTTAATGACATTGAGTGCCAGGTTGTTGCCGCGACACCACTCCACTAGTTAGCATATCTCACTCCTGTACTCCCTCTCATCACCACCTGAGATTCTACCAACAATGGTTGTATTATCAGCAAATTTATAGATGGTATTTGAGCTATGCCTAGCCACACAGTCACGTGTATATAGGGAGTAGAGCAGTGGGCTAAGCACACACCCCTGAGGTGCACCAGTGTTGATTGTCAGCAAGGAGGAGATATTATCACCAATCTCCACAGATTGTGGTCTTCCGGTTAAGAAGTCGAGGGATCCAATTGCAGAGGGAGGTACAAAAGCCCAGGTTCTGTAACTTATCAATCAGATTGTGGGTATGATGGCGTTAGATGCTGAGCTATAGTCAATGAACAGCACCCTGACATAAGTGTTTGTGTTGTCCAGGTGGTCTAAAGCCGTGTGGAGAGCCATTGAGATTGTGTCTGCCATTGACCTATTGTGGTGACAGGCAAATTGCAATGGGTCCAGGTCCTTGCTGAGACAGGAGTTCAGTCTAGTCATGACCAACCTCTCAAAGCATTTCATCACTGTCGATATGAGTGCTACCGGGCATTATTCTTAGGCAATGGTATAATTGTTGCCTTTTTGAAGCAAGTGGGAACTTTTGTCCGTAGCAGTGAGAGGTTGAAAGTGTCCTTGAAAACTTTGGCCAGTTGGTTGGCACAAGTTTTCAGAGCCTTACCAGGTACTCTATCAGGACCTTCCGCCTTGCAAGGGTTCACTGTCTTTAAAGACAGCCTAACATTGGCCTCCAAGACAGAGGTCACAGGGCCATCAGATGCAGCAGGGATCTTCACAGCTGCAGTTATATTCTCACTTTCAAAGCAGACATAGAAGGTGTCGAGTTCATCTGGGTAGTGAAACATCGCTGCCATTCATGCTATTGGATTTCGCTTTGTAGGAAGTAATATCTTGCAAACCCTGCCCGAGTTGCTGTGCATCCGATGTCGCCTCCAACTTCATTCGAAATTCTCTCTTTGCCCTTGAAATAGCCCTCCACAAGTCATACCTGGTTTTCTGGTACAGTCCTGGGTCACAGGCCTTGAATGCCACAGATCTAGCCTTCAAGAGACAATGTTCCTCTTGGTTCATCCATGGCTTTTGGTTTGGGAATGTACAGCAAGTCTTTGTAGGCACACACTCATCGACAAAGGTTTTAATGAAGTTGATAAGAACTGCAGCATGCTCCTCCAGATTCAAAGATGAATCCCTGAATACAGTCCAGACCACCAATTCAAAGCTAATTGTTGGTAGAATCTCAGATGGTGATGAGAGGGTGTACAGGAGCGAGATATGCCAATTGGTGGAGTGGTGTCGCAGCAACAACCTGGCAGTCAGCATCAGTAAGACGAAAGAGCTGATTGTGGACTTCAGAAGGGTAAAGCAAAGGGATCAGAAGTGGAGAGAGTGAGCAGTTTCAAGTTCCTGGGTGTCACGAGCTCTGAGGACCTAAGCTGGTCCCAACATATTGATGCAGTTACAAAGAAGGCAAGATGCAACTATACTTCATTAGGAGTTTGTAGAGATTTGGTATGTCAACAAATACACTCAAAAACTTCCATAGGCATACTGTGGGGAGCATTCTGACAGGCTGCATCACTGTTTCAAATGGGAAGCTACTGCACAGGACCAGAAGAAGCTGCAGTGAGTTGTAAATTTAGTCAGCAAAGTACCCAGGACATCTTCAAGGAGAGGTATCTCAGAAAGGCAACGTCGATTATTAGGACCTCTGGAACCCAGGGGCATGCTCTGTTCTCACTGTTACCGTCAGGTAGGAGATACAGAAGCCTGAAGGCACACACTCAGCGATTCAGGAACAACTTCTTCCCCTCTGCCATCTGATTCCTAAATGGACATTGGACCCTTGAACAGTACCTCAATTTTTTAATATATATTATTTCTGTCTTTTGCACTATTTTTAAACTATTCAATATATTCTATATTGAATAAATTAAAATAAATTAATACTATATACTAAAAGGATTTTAGGATGTATATTGTATACATTACTCTAACATTAAATGTAGCTTGAAACCTTTGAAACGTATACGGTAATTGATTTATTTATTTATTTATTGTTATTATTTTTTTCTTCTTCTATATTATGTACTGTATTGAACTGCTGCTGCTAGGTTAGCAAATTTCACGACATATACTAGTGATAATAAACCTGATTCTAATTCTTCTGATTCTAGAGCATGGATCAGCTTGTGGAATTATGACAATGTAGTCATTAGTGAGACTTGGTTGCAGGAGGGGCAGAACTGGCATTTCTTTTAGACATAATAGAGCACAGGGGATTAACGGGGAGGGTTAGCATTACTAGTGAGAAAAAATGTCATAGCGGTGCTCAGACAGGACAGATTGGAGAGCTTGTCCACTGAGGCTATATGGCGTGGAAATGAAGAGTAAGAAAGGGATTACCACGCTAATGGGACTATATTAGATCAATTAATAGTAGGTGGGATTTAGAGGAGCAGATTTGTAGAGATAACAGACAGTTGCAAGAAACATAAGGTTGTGATAGTAGGTGATTTTAACTTTCCACGTATTGACTGGGACTCCCATATTGTAAAAGAGCTGGATGGGTCCGAGTTTGTCAAATGCATTTAGAAAAGTTTCCTTAATCAATATTTAGAGGTCCTAACTAGAGACAATGTGATACTGGGCCTCATCTTAGGGAACGAGGCAGGGCAGGTGACAAAAGTGAGTTTTAGGGAACACTTTGGATCTAGTGATCATAATTCCATTACGTTTAAGGTAATTATGGAGAAGGATAGGTCTGGCCCTCAGGTTGAGATTCTGAGTAGGAGAAAGGTCAATTTTAATGGCATCGGAAAGGGTCTGGCAGGTGTGGATTGGGTTAGGTTCTTTTCTGGCAAAAGTGTGCTTGGTAATTGGGAGACTATCAAAAGTGAAATATTGAGAGTACAGAGTTTGTACAGAGTTTTACCAGAATAAAAAGCAATACTAACCGGTTTAGGGAGCAATTGGATTTGACATTGGCTTTGCAGAAAATACCAGAGAAAGGTAGTAGATAATTGCCACTCTCACTGGAGGTCTGTGACTAGTGATGTGTAGCAGGGATTGGTGCTGGGTCCATTATTGTTTGTCATCTATATCACTGATCTGGATAATAATGTGGTAAACCAGATCAGCGATTTGTGGAGACACCAAGATTAGGGATGTAGTGGACAGCAAGGAAGACTATCAAGCTTGCAGGTGAAAAGAGGAACCTGAGGGAGAACTTCACTCAGAGGGAGGTGCAAAAGTGGAGTGAGCTGCCGGCAGAAGTGGTAGATGAGGTTCAATTTTAACATTTATGAGAAGTTTGGATAACTACATAGATGGAAGGGGTAGGGAAGGCTATGGTCCAGTCCAGGTCATTGGGGACAAAGCAGAATAATACAGTAGTTTGGCACAGAAGAGATGGGCTGTAGTGCTCTGTGACTCTAAAACTCTCACAGACCGACGAGATTCGGTAATTAAACAGCACAATTACAGGTTATGAAGCAAATATCGATGGGATGAAAGAAAACAACTCACTACTGCATTGGCTTGGAAATGATGTCAACTAAGGTTCAAAAGAATTACAAGACAATTGAAGAAATACATTGACAGTGGGTATAAGTAGTGGGGAAAAATAATTAGAAATCCGGCATAAAGGCCCCAGTGCTGGAAGTACACAGCAGGCTATCATAATCTGCGGAGAGAGGAAAACAGGTGGTATCTCTCCAGCAATCTTTTAAGAAGCAAGTTAAAACAGGTTGCAAAATCTGCCTAGATGCTGCCTAGCCTGCTGTGTTCTACCAGCATTTTGCGTGTGTTGTTTGAATTTCCAGCATCTGCAGATTTCCTCATGTTTGCAAAATCTACTACTTTACCAGGTAAAAATTACACTGGACAGTAAATTTTTTTTCATAGTGTTGATTCCTCTGATATATTCTATGGTTATGATAGACTGTTTGAAGCTGAACACAAATATAATTTTGGACTACTTGTATCACATGGGAATTTGGAGAAACAAATGAACTTTTATTGCACATAATGCATTTAATTGCATAATAGTGCTGACGTTTTGCAATAGATCAACTAAACTAAAAATGTTTTGTTAATAATTTTCATTTGTAGTCAGTGTCTGAGGCTTCTTGCTCAAGTGTCCAGTAATAATCAGTCAGCATTGATGGATTCCGGGTTACCCCGGATACTATTCCTCTAAGACTGCAATGTCCTGGTGAAACCCTTCACCATGCTCATCACTGACAGCACCAAGATTTGCAGGGAAGAAGTCTAAATGGGAATCCAGAAACTGAATCTTTAGAGGCATGTTGCATTTCATTGTTTTGAATGGTTGAAGCATGTTGTCAACCAACTGCACATTATTTGGTGCTCTGTGATTGCCAAGAAAATTTTCAACAACATCCTTGAGTGCCTTCTGTGCGATTTTCTCTGGCCTCACTAGTTCTGCAAATTGCCTGCCATTGATGACCTGTTTGATTTGCAGACCAACAAGAATGCCTTGCTTAGTCTTGCCATCATTTATTCTGGGAAACATCTATCTCAAATGTCAAAATCCTTCACCTTCCTTGTTCATCGCTTTTACAAAGTTTTTCATAAGCCTGGTCACAGCAGGTTCCATCCTTGCAGTCTTGAACCCAGAAATTCTGCTTTTGCCTTTGACAAATCCAAGTCTTTGACCAGGTCGTTTAACTCAGACTGTTATCAATTGAAGCACACTCAACATAAAGGAGTTAAAATCTGTATCAGTATCAGTGTCAATTTGCATTCCTGGCTCGTGCATCATGGCATCTTCACCTGTCTCCTCTACACTCCATGTCTCTGGTGACTTTGGTACTGGAAGACTATTGTCATAAGACACAGGTCTCATGGCTGGAAGGGAGATCGAGATACTCAATTGATTCCTTGTTTGCACCAGAGAAACCAGACACACTAATTAGACAGAAGTAACGGTCTGTCACATGATCCTTCTGCTTCAGCCATATCTTCGGGACAGTGAACAGCTTTGACTTCCAGGTACCTTTCAGCCAAGCTCTAAGATTGACAGCGCATGTTGTGCAACAAATGTGAGGAGCCTAGGCTTTATCTTGGTCGCCAATTTTCTCACCCAAAGTAGAGCTCACAGGCTTTCTTAATAGGAGGAATGATGCTCCATCTTGGAGATTTAAGCATATACTAGCCAAAATATTACAGCTGTTGCAACACTGGTGAGATATTTTGCTATCGCAAATTCTTCTGAAAATACAATTACATTATTACAATGAGCACACACAATATACTATGCACATAGAGCATGCGCACCAAAGATTGGCTTGTGATAGGGAAATTTCATAGTGGTTTTCATGACCAGCAGACCAAAATCCATTAGATATGCCCAAAGGTATTCAAGAAGCAGAATTGCCTAGTGTTATCACACATTTGTGAACTCCATAATGTCCACGAAAATATACTGGTGATTATGAAAGTAAACAAAACAAAAGCAATGCTCACTAAGTTTAACATTTCAACTACAGAAATAAGGATTTTGTGAGAAGTTATATGAAGGTACAACAAAAGTGTTTTCACATTGTAGAATATGAGACTTAGATATGGCATTAGGTTAATAATGTAATTTTAATCCATTTTTGAAGTCACTACTATAATGTTAATTTGCATTCTCTGGGCAGCTATCTGTCAGAACAGCTCAACCACACAAGGTAGAACACACCAGAATTTCATTCTTTGAAGGTAGAGAGATTGCCTTCCCTTTTTGTTTAAAAAATAATTTTTCCTTTTAATTCTGTGGGATGAAAAGCTTTGGGGGAGATAGGAGCTTAGGTGGAGGAGGGAGATTGATTTTTAATCCAGGGTAACGGACTCAAGTGAAAATGGTGCACAATTATCCTTTTGGAATGATTACAATCAGGTATATATTTATATCACCCACCTTTCATGTTGGCTGTAAAAATCCAAAGTTTTTCTTACACAGAAGGAAAATCCTGCAGATATGAGAGATATACAAGGTATTAATGATAAGAAGCAGTAGGAAACTCTCAGCAGGTCAGGCAACATCTGTAGCATCAGAACCAGAATAATTGTCTTGAGGTTAATGGCTTTTGATTAGAGGGGGGACCTTTCAGAAATTTGGAGACATATTATGAAGTATTCTATTACATATTCTTTTATCATTTATAAGTAAGTGCCAACAATTAAAAAAGTTAATATTGAATACTGGCTATGAATAGATCTGTTTCAGCCTATTAAACATATAAAATGCAGCAAGAATTCAGCAGGTCAGGCAACATCTACAGAAAGAAGTAAAAAGTTGACAATTCAAGTCGAGACCCTTCATCAGAACTCCTGACCTGCTGAGTTCCTCCAGCATTTTGTGTATGTTACTCTTGTGTTTAGGCAAAGAGCTGTAAATGGTCTTTGTAAATGCTCGGAAAGTAAACAACTAAACCTTTTCAAATGTGGGGAACACATGGGAAATTTTAACCATATTCCTACTTCATACAGACACAGAGAAGTAAATACGTTTGAAAGGGTCATAGAATCATAGAATTATAGTATGGAGCAGTCCTCTCTGCTCAACTTGAGTATGCTGACCAACTTGTCCACCCGTGTTTAGCCCATATCCATCTAAACCTTTCCGATCCACATTTTCGCCTAAATGTCTTTTAAATATCCTAATTGTATCCATCTCCATCAATTCCTCTGGCAGCGCATTTGATATATCATCTATCCTCAGCTGCCCCTTTAATTCTTTCCCCTCTAACCTTTAACCTAGGTCCTCTTGTTTCAGATTCCCCTACCCTGGGAGAAAGACTATGATCATCCACCTTATAATTCTATTTACCTCGATGGGTCTCCTCTCAGCCTTCTACATTCCAAGGGAAAAATGTTCCAACCTATCCAATCTCTCCTTATAACACAAACCCTCTATTATTTTACATATGGAGAGGAGCCATTGAATAGCAGCAATGATCAGAAAAGTTAGTGAATGGCTTCACCTTTGCTAACACAGCTTACCAATCCCAAATGTGGTGCCCTGATTTCTGATCCTAAGTGAGGTCTGTTAGTCTGGCAGATGTTCGAGAAGAACAAACGCAGCATGCGCTGTTCTGCAAAACCTACCAAGCCACTGAGAAAACTCTTAGAAATTCCCAAACCACAGGTGAGAAAGTAAGTGCGCCCATGAATTGAAAGCAAGTTTTACTTCAGTGTAATACGTGTTAATACTAATATCAATTGCTTCATTTATGTATATTAAAATTTCCATTTTATTCATGTTATCTCTGAATGGAAGACAATTCAGTTTATAGACATTTAACATAAAGTGGATTTGCTTTTATGTTTGACTGGCTTTGCCACATGGATGACATCAATATTTGAAGCAGATAGTTGAACTGTTTGCATAACTGCAATTAGATTAATATTGAGGAAATTTTCAATAAATTGTAAGATTATATGCTTCCATTTTAAGATACCGTATTAGATTACTGAAAAATACAGAGAGCCCTTGAAAGCACTGCTAATTTATATGGTAATTGGCTTCATTCTACAGAAGTCTTCTCTATTAAATATAAAATCCCATCTGGCTCTTTTGATTTTTGCCAGTGCAGTGTTCACATCATTAATTTCAGAATGTGAACCTAATGTCAGGCTTACACTATCGGCCATGGCACAGGAAATGAGTAGGCTTAAACTAGATTCCATTTATAATAGGCATTTGAAAATAACATGATTCTTCATAAATTTTAGTGTTTCTGTATGTGTTAAAGGGGCATATGAGCATTGTCTCAAATGCCCTTTTAAATTGGCATGCGCTGCCAAAAGCCTACATGCTAAATTAATTATTATTGTGCTTGGATTTTGTATTGGAC
Organism: Hemitrygon akajei; assembly: GCF_048418815.1. Lineage (NCBI taxonomy): Eukaryota > Metazoa > Chordata > Chondrichthyes > Myliobatiformes > Dasyatidae > Hemitrygon > Hemitrygon akajei. Next base: position 38,475,368 of record NC_133133.1, on the reverse strand, counting down.
CTAAAGTATCTGCATTGTTTTTGAAATTCACTATACACCTGTCAGCTTTCAAATATTTTTGATCGCTCTCTTTCTCTTTTGGTTTAAGTTGTGGGCTTCATACGATATATACTGGATAATTAAACCTCAAGCTAAAACTTAGAACTAAACGTGGCTGAAATTTCAAGTTAACACAGAATTGTCTTTGCGCACTCAAAATCACAGTGAAATTGACAGAACGAGTGTGAAATCAGGTCCCTCTCTGACTCACCAGTTCAGTGCGGCCAGCAAATGTGAGACCTTCAGTCCTTCCTGCCATTCAGAGAGCGAGTCAGACGTCAGGTAAATTTCATCTCCAGATTGATGTAAAAATCCATTCTAAAAGTGTCCAGCTGGATTAGCAAGAAAGTTTTAAATTTGGTGTGCCATTTTTTAAACCTTCAGAAATGATATGCGCTTCTACAACACTCAAATAATATTAAACCTATAAATGTTAGCAAAACACAGCTCTCATGTGTCAAAACAAACATATATGCAGTACTTCAATGCAAGAATGCACTATGGGCATAATTCTCAACTCAGCCGAGTGACTGCTCTTCACACTAGCTGGATACCAATTTAAAACCAGTAGTTCAATAGGAGTCCAAAAAGTTATGCAACTATTATTTGGATATGTTTTCTCTCTTTGACAAATAAAGCTGAGTAGAAAACCATTATTTGATGGAGTGTACTCTGTATAAGAAGGTGATACTATGCTGTTCTGAAGTGGGATGGCATATTGGTGGCTCCCGTATGAAGTTCAAGTTCTCTCTTGAAGGGCAATTGGCTGACAATCAGCTTACTGGTTTGAATCTATTCCAAGAAGAGATGGAAATATGCTCCCTTTCAATAAATTTGGCTAATGTTGACACAACTTTCTTCACAGTTTTTCAAATCCAGATTCTGTAGCTTTACTCTATGAGAACAGAAATAAGATAAATGTAGCAAAATAAGAAATTACACTGAAGCATTGAAATTTAGTCTTCAGAAACTGAAATTGGGGCATTAGGATAGTCCGCGGGAATATTAATTTAACTTACGTTGTTCCAGTAGCAGAAGAATGTAAGAGTTAAGATAGCTTACAAATTCAAGAACACAATTGGATTTTGTGTCCGAAATGTCTTTCTGTTGGCATATTTAACCAAATTGCCACCTGCAAGCTCATTGAAAAGTATTTAAGAGCCTCAAAGGTAAGATTAATCAATATTTCTCCCTCAGACAAGTCAGATTTGATCATGCTGGTCATTCATTCATTCATTACATTTGTGGAGTCTTGCTGCATGTAAATCTGCTGTCTTTTTTCTTTCATAGCAATAAAACTCTGGATATTAACATGAGATTATATGGTGAAATGTAGGAATCAAGCTTTGGGGAAAAAAACGTAGAAGCTCCATTAACAGCTTCCACTCAGAAGCAGGAAGGAAAAACAGATAGATCCAATCTGTAATCTAGGCTCATGCAGGAGGACTGAGAATTGTGAATTGATCCCAGAGGAACAGTCCATGTTACAAATTCTAAACTCAGGAAAGCACTTCAGGCTGGAGAATCTTGGGGCTATTAGAATCAGAATCAGAATCGGGTTTATTATCACCGGCATGTGTCGTGAAATTTGTTAACTTAGCAGCAGCAGTTCAATGCAATACATAATATAGATGAAGAAGGGAAAATAATCATAATAATAAATAAATAAATTACAGTACAATTACAGTATACGTATATTGAATAGATTAAAGATTGTGCAAAAACAGAAATAATATATATTAAAAAGTGAGGTAGTGTTCACAGGCTCAATGTCCATTTAGGAATCAGATGGCAGAGGGGAAGAAGCTGTTCCTGAATCACTGAGTGTGTGCCTTCAGGCTTCTGTATCTCCTGCCTGATGGTAACAGTGAGAAAAGGCCATGCCCTGGGTACTGGAGGTCTTTAATAATGGACGCCGCTCCTTGAAGGTGTCCTGGGTACTTTGCAGGCTAGTACCCAAGATGGAGGCAACTAAATTTACGAACCTCTGCAGCTTCTTTCTGTCCTATGCAATAGTCTGAACCCCCACCCCATACCAGACAATGATGCAGCCTGTCAGAATGCTCTCCATAGTACATTAATAGAAGTTTTTGAGTGTATTTATTGACAAACCAAATCTCTTTAAACTCCTAATAAAGTATAGTTGCTGTCTTGCCTTCTTTATAGCTGCATCGATATGTTGGGACCAGGTTAGGTCCTCAGAGATCTTGACACCCAGGAACTTGAAACTGCTCACTCTCTCCACTTCTGATCCCTCTCTGAGGATTGGTACATGTTCCTTTGTCTTACCCTTCCTGAAATTGGCAATCAATTCTTTCATCTTACTGATGTTGAGTGCCAGGTTGTTGCTGCGACTCCACTCCACTAGTTGGCATATCTTGCTCCTGTACGCCCTCTCATACCACCTGAGATTCACAGACAATAGTTGCATCGTCAGCAAGTTTATAGATTATATTTGTGCTATGCTTAGCCACACAGTCAAGGGTATTGAGAGAGTAGGGCAGTGGGCTAAGCACACTCCCCTGAGGTGCACCAGTGTTGATCGTCTGTGAGGAGGAGATATTATCATCAATCTGCACAGATTGTGGTCTTCCGATTAGGAAGTCGAGGATCCAATTGCAGAGGGAGGTACAGAGGCCCAGGTTCTGCAACTTCTCAATCAGGTTTCTGGGAATTATGGTGTTAAGTGCTGAGCTACAGTCGATGAACAGCATCCTGACATAGGTGTTTGTATTGTCCAGGTGGTCTAAGTCCGTGTGAACAGCCACTGAGATTGCATCTGCCATTGACCTATTATAACGATAAGCAAACTGCAATGGGTCCAGGTCCTTGCTGAGGCAGGAGTTCAGTCTAGTCATGACCACACTCTCAAAGCATTTCATCACTGTAGATGTGAATGTTACCGGGCGATAGTCATTAAGGCAGCTTACATTATTCTTCTTAGGCACTGGTATAATTGTTAACTTTTTGAAGCAAGTGGGAACTTCCACCCGTAGCAGTGAGAGGTTCCAAATGTTCTTGAATACTCCTGCCAGTTGATCGGCACAAGGTTTCGGAGACTTACCAGGTACTCCATTGGGGCCTTCCGCCTTGCAAGAGTTCACCCTCTTTAAAGACAGCCTAACATCGCCCTCTGAGACACAGGTCACAGTGTCACCATGTGCAGCAGGGATTTTCATGGCTGCAGTAATATTGTCCCTTTCAAAGCTGGCATAGAGGGTGTTTAGTTCATCTGGTAGTGAAGCATCACTGCCATTCATGCTATTGAGCTTCGCTTTGTAGGAAGAAATGTCTTGCAAACTCTGCCAGAGTTGTCGTACGTCCAATGTTGCCTCCATCTTCATTTGAAATTGTCTCTTCCCCTTTGAAATAGCCCTCTGCAAATCATCCCTAGTTTTCTGGTACAGACCTGGGTTGCCAAACTTGAATGCCACAGATCTAGTCTTCAGCAGATGACGTATCTCCTGGTTCATCCAAGGGAATGACCACCTCTTAATATTAAGGCACCATTTCAGGTCACACTTCCCAAGTCAATCAGTACTTTACTGCATGGAAAGCTAAGAATTGCCACTCTCAACCTGATGCAGAGATAGATACTTGCAGAGTTGGAGTAAAACAGTTGTGCTACTTCTGATCCATGCATAATAATAAAAAACAGGACTTCCTTGTAAACCTTCTTTGAGCTGGGGGTTTGCTAGGCCTGAAAGCCCTCCTTCCAATTAGAAAGACTGTGATGCAGATTAAATGAGAAGTTACTGTCTTGTTTATTTATTTGAAATTACAATTAACTTAATTTAATGTTATTATTTAATAAATAATTAAATTTAAATACATTTAAATTTGTAACCACCTCCTGGACCAGATTTCCCACCAGACCTTCAGTATTGATGCTGAAGATAGGTTGTTCTGGGACTGAGTGTTTGACTTCTTAAAAAAATTGAATCACAGAGCTAAAAAAAAAAATTCAGCCCCATAATTCTGGCCTCAAAATTATCTGTTGGTTGTATAAAGAAGCTTGGTCACTTCTCAGAACATTAGATAGTTTGTGGTTACTGGGTCATTCTACCTCATCTCAGAATCAGATATATTATCACTGGCATATGTCATGAAATTTGTTTGTTTTGTGGCAGCAGTACATTGCAATATGTAATAATAAAACATGGACCAAAGGGCTAAATACCAGAGGTGATGGGAGAGTGATAGCTCTTGACATCAAGGCAGCATTTGACTGAATATTGCATCAAGGTACCCTAGCTAAAAAGGAGTCTATGATTATTAGGAGGAAAACCCTCCGCTGGTTAGAAACATACCTGACATAAGATGGTTGTGGTGGTTGGAGGTCAATCATCTCGTCCTCAGGACATCACTGCAGGAGTTCCTCAGGGAAGTTTCCGAGGACCAACTATCTTCAGCCGCTTCATCAATGACCTTCCTTCTACCATAAGGTCAGAAGTGGATATGTTTGCAGATGTCTACGCAATGTTCTGCACCATTCGTGACTCCATCCAATATAAGACAGCCAACTTGATTGGTACCCTTTCCACAAGCTTCCAATCCCTCCACCACTGATGAACAGTTGCAGTTGTGTGTACTCTCTGCAAGATGCACTGTAACAACACATGAAAGTTCCTAAGGCAGCACCTCCCTCCAAATCACTCACCATCCTGAATAGGAAACATATCGCTGTTCTTCATTGTCACTGGGTCAAAATCAGGAATTCCGCCCCCCTCCCCCCCCCCCCCCCCCCCCCCGAGCAGCACTGTGGGTGTACCTACACCTCAGGGACTGCAGCGGTTCAAGGAGGCAGCTCATCACCACCTTCTCAATGGCAACTAGGGAGGGGCATTAAATACTGGCTTAGCTTGCAATGCCCACATCCTGTAAATGAACAAATAAAAAATTGATTAAATAAAACCTATAAATTACAATGAGTTATACATAGAAATTAAATAAGTAGTCCAAAAAAGAGGGAAAAAGTACTGAGGAAGGGTTCATGGGTTCATTGAAACTTTAGAAACGTCATGACAGAGGGGAAGAAACTGTTTCTGAAATACTGAGTGTGTGTCTTCAAGCTCCTGTACCTCCTCCTTGACAGTAGCAGTAAGAAGAGGGCATGTTCTGGGTGATGGGGGTCCTTAATGATAGATGCTGCCATTTTGAGGTATCGCCTTTTGGAAGTGTCCTGGATGCTGGGGAGGTTAGTGTCCATGATGGAACTGACTGGGTTTACAACTTACTGCAGCTTATTCCAATCCTGTGCAGTGGCCTGTATGAGCCAATTACATTTTTTTTATCTGTCTTAGCTCAATAATCTATTGAGGAGCGAGTCAGAACTGGCATTGGAAAGTTCCTGAGGGGGAGGTGAAACATTCAAAAGCAACTTTACTTCAGGCTATCTGTGAGCATCAACAATCCAGAGGTACAATGGTTACTTGTGATGAATCGTTTGCCCTGACTGGAGGAGATCCTCAACAGTACAGCAAAATTTTGGGCAGAAATCCCACTACAACACATCCTTGCCCTTCAAAACAATGTACAGAATAGTAGCAAGATGGTTCTATTTGAGCTCAGTAATGCAAATAACATCACACCTCATTTTTATTACTTTTTCCAGTTTGCAAATATAAGCACAATTGCAATGATTGAAGCTTTACGATGCAAGTATTGTCCTGATTGGTAGAATGAACATAACCTGAGCTCTTTTTAAATTAAATATAAGAATAATGAGCTGACTGGACCATAGTCTTTGGATGGCTTTGCAATGTATCTAGTCACACCTCCAAAGACAATCTGAGCACATTAGGGAGCAGCTGAGGGCTATCCCTTTCTGAGGACAACTTAATTTAAATGTAGATAAATGTGAAGAGCATTTTGAAAACATAACAGGCTTGTTGATCAAATGAACAGAATTCCTGATAGAAAATAACAAAGAACAAATAAAGGTGTGAAATTCTAAGTTGGTGGTGTGCTTGGTCATGGCGGCCTCCCTGGGTCCAACAAAGGTGCAAGTGTTTGTCTTAAATGTTTTTCTTGTGATTGCAAGGCCCTGATGGACACTGGTAATACAAAGTACTGCAAGTCTGGTTCATTGGTGAGACTGATGGCGAGGGAGCTGGGTGGGTTCGGTTGTTCCACAGAATGGGCCGTCACTTGTTACAACCACCCAGTGGAGGAGGCACTGGGGGCGGTGTGGGAGGGAACAGGGTGGCAGTAGGTGTGCTGGAACTTGTGCCCGGGGACCAGGCCCCTCATGCTGTGGCGTCAGCTGTTACAGCCACCCAAGGGAGGTGGCACCGGAGACGGTGCGGGTGCGGACAGAGGCCACGTTGGGATCCATGCTGGGCTGGGGGCTGGTCTCTGTCATCAGTGTTGCTCTCTGTCGATTGCTGCTTGGAAGACAAGCTGGTTTACCTTCAGCTGCGGGAGTTCAGGAACTGCTTCATGCTTGTTCTTGCAGGAATGTGGCTCCAAGCCAAAATCCCAGGCACCATCCATCTTCAGGCCATGCCATCCAGGGACTTGTGCTAATATTGTTTAGTGACTGTGTGACTGTGTATACTGTGTTTTGCACCTTGGCCCTGGGGAAATGCTGTTTTATTTTGCTGTATACATGTGTATAGTGAATGACAATGAAACGTGAACTTGACCTTCTTATATATGGAACAGGGAAAACAAAGACAAGGAGACAAAATGAATCTGTATAAAAGACTCGTTAGACTACATTTTGGAGCAGGTAGGTAACACAGAGTTAACAGCAATGCTCCCTCTAAGGTGTGAGCACGCACACATCTTCTGCTACTAGCGCACAAAGGAATTTAAACTGTGCACAGAAGGTTGTCAACCTCTACCTTGATGGCATGTTAAAAAAGTCTCAGGATGGTACACAATCACATTTCCCTTTCCGGTATCTATGCAGACTGTGCTGACAACGTGGAATTTGCGATGATTTGTCGTAAGGTTTTAGATCTGGCTTATTCATACAGCTTTTATTAAAGAAGTTACTGATTCACTACGTCGAATTCCTAAGAAGCAAAGGGTGTGAAGTGCAAAAGAACTGCTTGTTCACTTAAAGTGGAATGAAGCAGTTGAAACTGCTACCCCGAAATCTCATGAGGTCAGGCATGTTCAGCTACAAGAAATATTTAGGTACAATACAGAAAATGGTGTTACCCACATGTATTGTTGCAAAGAAAAAGTTGCTGGAGAATTTGCAAGTGGGAAGAAATGGGGTGATTTTTGGAAACTTGACTTTTTAAAGCATTATTTAGCAAGCAAATCACATATGGACGGTGTGCAAAAGCTCCGTCGACAAAATTCCTCATTTCCCACCACAGGCTTGCTACGTTTGTTTTATCAGAGTGCAGACGAACGAGAGCGAAAACGATTAAACCCAGAGGAGATCAAAGTTCTTTTTGACAGCGTTTTGTTAGCTGTTAAAATTAATACCCCTGTATATAAAATTCAGTGCGCACATGTTGTTGTCATTAAGCAAAAAACTGCACAGTGCAATATTTTTGGTCATTACAAACTAGAGGAAGCATTGGAAAACAGCAGGATCAGGATGTTAAAACTCTGATGAGAATGTTGAAAATTGAGGGTGAAGTATCTGATGCAGAGAAGGCACTACAAACATAATTTAATATGAATGTTATGGAAATAACAGAAGTGTTTGTAAATGTGGAGAGTAAATGTTATTTAATGTGTTGTGGAACTGGTGACAAGGAAACAAAATGGTCTTATTGGTACTGAAAGCACCGAGAGGCAAATAAGTATTTTGTTTTTCATTTAGAAGGAAAAGATTTGAAGAGGAGGATGACGACTAGGAGGAGGACGAGCAGGAAGAGGAGGAGGAGGAGGAGGGGAGGGAGAGAGAGCTATAGAGAGAGAGAGAGAGAGAGAGAGAGAGAGAGAGAGAGAGAGCTATAGAGAGAGAGAGAGAGAGAGAGAGAGAGAGAGAGAGAGAGAGAGAGAGAGAGAAGCAGTAGATTTAGACTTCTTATTGCTTCGGCATTAGCTAGGATGGAAACATTAGTTCACAAGTGGGTTGCTTCCTTTTGTGCTTCTATTTTTAATGGATTACTAGAAATGGCATTTGAAGTTGAATCGATCACAAAGTTAAGAGGGAATTAGATAACCACTTGAAGAAAATAAATAATATAAGTAAGGCTAAAGAGCAGCTAACTTGAGTGGAATATAAAGTAACAAATCTATACGTTTGACTGATTGAATTTCCTTTGCGTTTAATTTCAAAAAAAGGGAAAGAAATTGAGATATCGAGCATTAATATACTTCATAGATTTGAGTTGAGCTGGAATCGGAAATCCATGAAGGCCATGCTGCTGAATTGATTAGTTTACATCAGGGAATCTCTGTTAAAATCCACCTAAAATGAAAGTCCTGGGAGTCTTTTCCTTGTGAGGCCCAGAGGGAAAAGCGTTTTATCAGTCCAGTTCATGTAAATAAAGGACCATTGCACTAAAATATGGCAATCTTGGTTAAAGAGTCACAAAACGCCTACTGCTTAAAATGGAATGGTAGTCTGATAAGACCATAAGACATCAGAGCAAAATTTGGCCATTCAGTCGGCTCTGCCATTCCATCATAGCTGATTTCAAAGTACATTTATTATCGAAGTATTTATACAGTATACAACACTGAGATTCATCATCTCCAGAGACAGTCATGAAAGAAAGAAAATAAAGAAAGAAAACCAAGAAACCTATTCAAAGAAAAAAATATCAAACCAAATCACTCAAACGGCAAGAAGAACATCAAACCACCTGCACGCAATAAAACAAATTGTGCAAACAGCAACAAAAACATCAACCACCCCCTCTCAAGCCCATTCTCCTATCTTCTCCATGTAGCGTTTGAAGCCCTGACTAATCAGGAACCTATGAACCTCCACTTTCAATATATCCAATGACTTAGCCTCCACAAACACCTGTGACAATGAATTCCACAGATTCACTATCACCTGGCTAAAGAAATTCCTCATCATTTCTCATCTAAATGGACATGCTCTGGTCTGAGGCTGTTCTCTCTGGTCCTTTAGGAAACATCCCCTCCACATCCACTCTGTCTAGGCTTTTCAACATTTGATAGGTTTCAATGAGATCCTCCCTCAGTCTTACAAACTACAGTGAGTACAGGCACATAGCCATCAAACTTTCCTCATGTGTTAACCCCTTAATTCCCAGAATCATTCTCATACACCTCGTCTGGACCTTCTCCAATGCCAGCACGTCTTTTCTTACATAAAGGACCTAAAACTGCTCACATACTCCAAGTGCGGTCTGACCAGCACTTTATAAAGCCTCAGCATTTAATCCTTGCTCTTATATTCTAGTCCTTTCGAAATGAATGCTAACATTGCATTTGCTTTCCATACCGCCGACTCAACCTGCAAGTTAACTTTTAGGGACTCCTGCATAAGGACTCCCAGGTCCCTTTGCAGCTCAAATTTTTGAATTTTCTCCCCACTTAGAAAATAGTCTACACTTTTATTCTTTCTACTGTAACCCTCTACTGTATGATCATATACTTCCCGACACAGTATTCCATCTGCCAATTCTTTGCCCATTCTCCTAATCTGTCTAGGTCCTTCTGCAGGCACCCTGCTTCCTCAACACTGCATGTCCCTCCACTTATCTTTATGTCACCCACAAATTAGGCCACAAAGCCATCAATTCTGTCAGCCAAATTATTCCAACACCAACTCCTGCGGAACACCGGCAGCCAACCTAAAAAGGCCCTGTTTATTTCCACTCTTTGCCTTCAGCCAGTTTTTAAATCTTCAGTCCTTGCTAGTAGCTTTCCTGTAATACCATGGGCTCTTACCCTGTAAAGCAGCCTCATGAGCGGCACCTTGTCAAAGGCCTTCTGGAAATCCAAGTACACAGCATCCACTGACCTCCTTTGTCTATTCTGCCTGCTATTTCCTCAAAGAATTCCAACAGATCTGTCATCCAAGATTTCCAATCAAGGAAAACCATGTTGACTTTGGCCTTTTTTTATCATGTGTCTCCAAGAATACCAAACCACCATGCTTAACAATGGACTGCAACATTTTCCCAGCCACTGAAGTCAGGACAACTGGCTTATAATTTCCTTTCGTCTGCCTCCCTTCCTTCTTAAAGAATGGAATGACATTTGTAATTTTGCTGTCCTCTGGGATTACTTCAGAATCTAGTGATCCTTGAAAGTTCATAACTAATGCTGCCACAATTTCTTCAGCTGCTTCTTTCAGAACCCTGGGGTGTCATCCATATGGTCCAGGTGATCGATCTACCTTCAGCCGTTTCACATTCCCATGCACCTTCTCCTTAGTAATAGCAACAACACTCACTTCTGCCTCTGACACACTTGAATTTCAGGCATACTGCTAATGTCTTCCACAGTGAAGCCTGACACAAAATACTTATTAAGTTTCTCTGCCATTTCTTTGTTCCCTATTACTAGCTCTCCAGCATCATTTTTCAGCAGACCAAAATCCACTCTTGCCTCTCTTTTAATGTTTATATATTTGAAAAGAAAACTTCTGGTATCCTCTTTTATATTATTGGCTAGCTTCTTTTTCATCTTTTCTCTCCTTATAGTTTTTTTTAGTTAGCTTCTGTTGGTTTTTAAAAGCTTCCCAATCTTCTAACATCTCATTAATTTTTGCTAGGTATCTGCCTCCTGTGTTACGGGTGACAACCTCCCTGTAGCAGTCTGATGGTGCAGACTGAGGTGGTCCAAGAGGAGAGGTACGCAGCCATTTGGTGAGCTAAAAATTCAACATACATTTATTATCAAAGTACAATGCCTATAAAATGTATTCAACCCCTCAAAAGTTTTAATGTAATATTGTTTTACAATATTGAATCACAGTTGATTTAACATGGCTTTTTTGACGCTGATCAACAGAAAAAGACTTTCGGTCAAAATGAAAACAGAACTCTACAAGTAATCTAAATTAATTACAGACATAAATCATTAAATAATTGATTGCTTAAGTATTCAATTCCCTTTAATATGACACACCAAATTATCACTGGTGCAGTCGATTGGTTTTAGAAGTCACATTATTAGTTAGATGGAAATCTATATAGTGTCCCCTGTTTTTAGAGACCTGTGTGCAGTCAAGGTGTTCAACTGACTGTAGTAAAAAATACACCTGTAGCTGTAGAAGGTCCAACTGCTGGTGAGTCAGTATCCTGGCAAAAACTACACCATGAAGGCAAAAGAACACTCCAAGCAACTCCATGAAAATGTTATGGAAACTCACAAGTCGAGAGATGGATACAAGTAAATTCCCAAGTCACTGAATATCCCTTGGAGTACAGTTAAGTCAATTATCAAGGAATGGAAAGACTATGGCACAGCTGTAAATCTACCTAGAGCAGTCCCTCCTCAAAAACTGAGTGACTGTGCAAGAAGGGGACGAGTGTGGGAGGCCACCAAGAGACCTATGACAACTCTGGAGGAGTTACAGGCTTCAGTGGCTGAGGTGGGAGAGACTGTGCATATAACTTTTGCCCGGGTGCTTCACCAGTCACAGCTGTAAGGAATCGTGGCAAAGTGAAAGCCACTGTTCAAACAAAAAACCTCAGATGACACCTCAGCTAGAATTTGCCATGAAGTCAACTGGAAGAAGGTTCTATGGTCTGATGAAACAATTGAGCTTTTTGGCTTTCAGACTAAATGCTATGTTTGGCATAAGCTGAATACCGCACATCATCAAAAACACACCATTCTGCCCATGAAGTATGATGGTGGCTGCATCACGCTGTGGGGATACCTCACTGCAGCAGCCCCTGGAAGGCTTGTGAAGGTGGAGGGTAAAATGATAAGGAATACCTGGAGGAAAACCTGATGCTGTCGCAAGAGAACTGCAACTTGGGAGAAGATTTGTTTTCCAGCAAGACAGCAACACCAAACATAAAGCCAAAGATACTCAGGTATGGCTTTAAAACAACAGAGTTAATGTCCTGGAGTGGTCAAGTCAGAGTCCAGACCTCAATCCCATTGAGAATTTTGTGGCTGGATTTGAAAAGGGCTGTTTATTCATGATCCCCATGCAATCTGACAGAGCCTGAAAAATTGCAGTATCTGGACGTGCAAAGCTGATAGAGACCAATCCACACAGACTCAAGCTGTAATTACTGCCAAGATGAATCTACTAAATACTGACTTGAAGAAGGTAAATATTTATGCAATCAATTATTTTGTGTTTTATACTTGTAGTTAATTTAGATCACTTCGGTTTTCACTTTGACACGAAAATGTCTTTTTCTGTTGATCAGTGTCAAAAAAGCCAAATTAAATCCACTGTGATTCAATGTTGTAAAACAATAAAACATGAAAACTTCCGGGGGGAGTGAATACTTTTTCTAGGCACTGTGTGCATACCACAAAACCTTAAGATTCATTTTCTTACAGGCACACATAGGAAAATAAAGAAATTAATGAAAAGCCATACAAAACGAAGGCAGAGTTCCTGAAAGTGAATCTAGGCTGTGGATTGAGTTCGGTGCTAATGTGAGTGAAGCCATTCAGGCTCGAAGATCAATATTCTTCAGTATCTAATTGAACTATCCACATCCAGGAATGGGTGATTCTGATAGTGGGAATCTGACAAGGGCAGAGTTTTGCATCACAATTTTAGCACTCTCATTAAATGAGCACATTATGAATTTTAAACCTAACATTTGCAAAGTGAAAACTCTGCAGCTAAAACTACAGGAGAGAGATTACATATAATGTTAAATTCAAAGCTATATTGATCTCTTGATCTATGAGTTCATACCATTATCAGCACAATGATGAAAGGGTGATATATTTTATTGATTGAAATCAGTTATACATCACATAATTGTCAAGTATAATTGTTCCTCATTTATAGCTCCAATATTATCTGTGCGCGAATCTATATAGTGTCCTCATGGCATCTTATATCTTTTTGAAGTTATAATCTCTCCATTGCCAACTTCCCCACTAAATTTTATTTTAATTAATTTGCACATAAAATTATATAGTAATTTACTTATTTAGTGGTGCATATGGTAGATTGACATTTTTTCTAGCTCTGTTTCATTAAAACATGGAATTTATAGAAAGGCAACACTAATGTAATACTTTTGAAGTGGATGATTAATATTAATCATTTATCTAGCTTAAGCTTTGGATGACAGCTTGTTAGCTGTCCTGATCTTTACAACATGGTAAAAAATTCAAATGTGACATTTTCTGCATGAAGTATTGAAACAAAGAGAATTGCTTCTATTTTGCTGATTTAAACCAGAGGAAAGAACTGCAGAAGGAGCAAAATATGAAAGAAAATTAGAAAGTTGTTGTTGCAAGTTTTCTGAGTCTCAATTGCTCAACTGGTATAAGCATTATTTCAATGTTCTCTCTCCTTTCTCTTCCTATCTCCCCATTGCTAAAATTCCCCACGATTTTATTTTTGGCCATTTTGGCCTGCCATCATGGGCTCCTCATTACAGTTTGCATGAAAGGTATTTGAAATATACGGAGTTTTCTATGATTTTCTTCTTTTTTATACATGTTTGTAAGCAATTTTGCTGTTTCAGTTATGATAACATGAACAAGCCTGGTACTTGTTCCTATGCAACAAACTATTTCTTGTATTCATTTGAACACATCTGCCTTTTTGATACCTCTCAGCCTTTTAATGCAAGCTGCACAAAAGTGCTAAATGAATTCTTTCCTTCATTAAGGATTAGGAAATGATGATCAGCTCTGGATTCATCAAATTATTGCACCTTTCATTGAAGCAGCAATATACACTCAGTGGCCACTTTATTAGGTACAGGTGGTAGCTAATAAGTGAACATTGAGTGTATGTTCGTGGCCTTCTGCTACTGTGGCCAATCCATTTCAAGGTCTGATGTCTTGTGCAGTCAAAGATGCTTTTCCGTACACCACTGTCCTGACACATGGTTATTAGATTTACTGTCTCCTCCCCGCCAGTTCGAATCAATCCAGCCATTTTCCTCTGACCTCTCTCATTAACAATGCATTTGCACCCACAGAACTGCTGCTCACTCGTTTTGCTTTGCACCCTTCTCTGTGAAGTCTTGAGACTATTCTGCAGGAAGAACTCAGGAGGTCTGCAGTTTTTGCGATACTCAAACCACACCATCTGGCATCAACAATCATTCCATGGTTACAGTCTCTTAGACAGCATTTCTCCCCCATTCTGATGTTTGGTCTGAACAACAACTGGCCCTCTTGACCACATCTGCATGCTGTTATGCAGTTCAGTTGCTGCCACGTGGTTAACTGATTTGCATTTACAAGCAGGTGTACGAGTTTTACCTAATAAAGTGGCCACTGAGTGTAGTTGCTCAGGTGAGTTCCACTCAGCCAGCTCATTGTCTTTAGCATTATCTTCAGAAAATTTACTCGTGTCCCTGGAATTTACTTTCATATCCTGGTAGGCTTGGAGCAATAAGATAGTCTTCCTTACCGAGTTTTGGCATATTGTTAGTTCACAGTACCAGACCAAAAAACACTTGTTAAGAATAGCAAAAGTTGAGCAAGCACCAATTAAACAATAGCTACAAAGTTCTTTCTGAATTCTGCTTGATGTCAGAACTCTTCCCCCTATCATCGCTGCTCATCGGACCTATTCCAACAACCTTCATCTCATTTGCACAGAACTCCAAGCCTTATCTACATTTTTGGGTACTGCCAAAGCCTTCACAGTACCACCATGTTCTGATACTTGGCCATCTCTTTCTCAAAAAGGTGCCAGCTGTCAGTTGACATAAGGACACATGAACATGCTAAGCAAGGATCAAAAAGCATTTTCCAAAAATATTCAGGGAGACTGACATCATACACCATAAGGAGGCCTGAGCCCATATCCTGTCATCAGACCATAAACATCAGCCACACGTTATAGTTTGTTACTTATTTTGTTGCAGTTTCAGAATTTGGCACTGGATTAGCTTTTTAGACTTTGAGATAAATTATTTCCTTTATTTTTATGAAGTATGACACAGAGCTTGTGCCAGAATACTTCAGATAAGAAATACTGCAAATGAGAAATGTGATATATAGGAATAAACACTAGTTACAGCCTTTCCTATCACAAGTCAATTTTCCAATAGTGTCGTATATAGGGACTCAGAAAACAAAGCTTTACCCAGTTACACTCCAAAAGCAAGCAACCATTCAAAAGAAGCATATTAACACACAGGTTGTGTCATTAGCAGCATCAGCTTTTACACCCATTTGCACCCTGTTTCCCTTGGTACCAGTATGTGATTTCATATTAATGACTACCGTAATCTAATCCTAGCTGCTATTAGAGGGGGATCAGATTCTGCAGATTGTTATTGTTAACCATTTGGGCTTCAGTGGATGTTGCCACCTGGTCCTCAATTCTTGAGAAGGTGCCAAGCTGCATCTCCAGCACTGAAGCCAATTGTAGTCTGGTCCTCTTAATTTATTATCATCTGTATGGGCATGACCTGTCGTTTGTGACTGGCGTCGGATCTTATGAACAGCCATCTGACAATGCCAGAGATGTGTTACACAGGCTTCAGTAGAGCACTGATTTAAGGGAGCTAATCAAATGTAATAAAAATATACTTGAGAATCCCTGTCTCGTGATTTTAAATAAACAACCCAAGCCTGAAAAGACATCTTTCTTTGAACTCTCACGTAAAGCCTCAATGCCATCAGTCCGAGTTGGCACTGAAGAAACTCATCTTGTACCAGAGCTCTTTGTTGTGATTTCACTTGTTAATCCCTTCTGAAGCTGCTTTATGCTTGCAGTACTTAAAACAATCACAGAACAGTTATCACAGGATCGGGTAGCTGAGATATCAGGTACAAGTTATTCCTGCCTTTCTGAGCTGGATATCAAAGAAGCTTGTGAAGTGTTTGATTCAGATTTCTCCACCGAATTCCCCTGTTATAAGGGCAGCAATTAATATGGGACCACATATTAAATAGTGGCAAAGGCATAATTCTAACTATTGGAACTAGACAAATTATTCATCTGTGAATTGATATTGGGCTTTATATCATAAGTTTGTATTTAATCTAAACATACCCCGTTTCCTAAACTATTACAGAACACTCTGATAAGAACACTCTGGTAGCTCTGAATTAAATTTCTTTGAAATCTACAATCCATCACACCATGAGACTTCTCAAGTAAGTTTTATGGTCATATAACGTAATCAATACCTATTCTGCTTTTTTTTTCATTTCTGCAGCCTCCTCATATTATCACCATATCTTCAAACCACCTTTCCATCTTATTTTCGTTTAAACACGAGGTCTTTATAGTGTAATAATTTTATCCAAAAATTGAAAAGCTATGATTTCACCAAATGAACCTTAAATACTTTCCTTAGTTTATTTGGGTCTTATTTGCAGTTTCTGAAAACAATATTGTCCATTTTATATTCAAGGTGCCATTTTATATTCTGTCATGTCTGCTGTTTTTCCTGATTTTAGAGTCATACAGCACAGACACAGGCCTCTTGGCTTAACTTGTCTGTGAACCAAAATGCCTACCTCAATTATTAAACAAAATCCCATTTGCCTGTACTTAGCCCATATCCCTTTAAACCTTTCCTTTTCGTGTACCTGTTCATTATTTTTAACATGGTAATTGTACCTGTGCTACCACTAGACTTTGCAATCATGACAATAAGATTGTGGCCATCCATCCTATCGAAAGCCATCAATATTTTATAAACATTTATTAGGTCACAACTCAATCTCGTTTGCTCCAGGGAAAACAGTTCCAGTCTACACTCATCACTCGAACCATCTGGCCCAGGCAACACACTTGTGGATCTTTACTGTACTCTCTAACTTAATCATCCCTTTCCTATCTGACCAGAACTGCACACAATACTCCAAGTCTAACCAAAATCTTTTACAAATGTAATGTGATGTCCCAATTCTCGTAGTCAATGCCATAGCCAGTGAAGGCAAGCATGCCCATTTGTCTTCTTCATTACACTGTCTACCTGTGCTGTCACACTTAGGGAACTATATACTTCTATGCCTAGGCTCTCTGCCATTTACTGTATATGTCCAGGCCTGGTTTAACTTCCCAAAATGCATTGCTTTGCATATGCCTGAGTTAAATACCATTAGTCAATCCTTTGCTCTTTTCTCAATTGACTAATGCCCTAGTATAGCCTGAGACAACATTCTTCTTTGTCCACTATACCATCAATTTTGGCGTCATCTGTGAAGGTACAGTACTAATCATGCCACCTCCACTTCGTTCCATTCACTTGATATTGTAATGCCATTTTCTTGATGATTTGAGGAATGCGGCTAATGATTTAACAAAGTGCATTGCATGTTACTTACTGGGAGATCTCAGAGGGAGCCATACACAAACTACTTGAGTACTTTAAAGCAATGACAGTACAGCTCATACCTTTTAACATTTTGTTGTGCAGTCATCCTGTTTTCAGAAAGGATGGGACAGGTGCCATGCTGCAGGTGCCTCAAACCCCTTATGCAAACAAAAATGGCAAACTTTCTTTACGGAAGTGCAATGTGTAGATGTGGAAGCTTGGTAAAAGGTGCTGAAGACTTTTACTAGGATGCTCTTTGGATTGGAATATATGAGCTATAAGAGCAAGTTGGACAGATTTGTGTTGCTTTCTCTAGAGTGTTGGAGGAATTGGTTATTATTGTCACATGTACCAAGATACAGCAAAAAGCTTATCTTGCATCCTGTTCATGCAGATCAAATCATTACACAATGCTTTGAGGTAGTTGAAAACAAAACAGTAACAGAGTGCAGATTAAATATAACAGCTACAAAGTACAGTGCAGGTGTACAATGAAGTGCAGAATCACAACAAGGTTGATTGTGGGGTCAAGAGACTATTGTAGGAAACCATATAATAGTCTTATAATAGTTGGGTAGCGGGTGTCCTTGAACCTGGTGGCACATGCTCTCAAGGTTTTGTATCTCCTGCCCAATGGAAGACGGAAGAAGAGAGAAGAGAGCATAGACCCTGATTGAAGATAAGATTATGAGAAGCATAGATAGGGTAGATAGACAGAATTTTTCTTCTTGGTAAAAATGCCAAGTACTAGATATGCACTTACAATGTGAAGCAGGAAGTTTAAAGGAGATGTGCCAGATAAGTTATTTTACTTTACAAAGTGTGGTAGCTGCCTGGAGCAGGCAGTCAGAAAGAATAAAAGATGCAGATATGATATTCATGATTAAAAGGTGGACATAAATATGCAGGGAATGGAATATGCATCATGTACAAGCATAAGATATTCACATGAAGTCAGCATCATGTTTGGAACAGACATTGTGGGCTAAAGGTGGCTCAGAAGAAGGTTCACAGACCTGACTTTGGTCCTCTCCTTAGCCTAAATTTGCCTCGTGACAAATGGCTATGTTCCTCCTGAACTGAGTTTGCAAACCTTACATAAAGCTTGGTGTTGGATAGGGTATGAGTGGAATTTAGATCTAAGTATTCCATTAAATCATAAATAATGCAAGAGTGTAATGTGTTACGTTCCTTGTTCCTTGTGACAGTTCTGCTGGAGCTTTGTGTGGATTTTGAACTTCAATTTACAGCAATATGGGCTGAAGCCACACTGGGGGCGACATAGTAGCTTAGTAACTAGTGTAAGACTTTACACACAAGCAGTAGGGGTTCAATCCTTGATGCTGTCTGTAAGAAGCTTGTACATTCTTCCCGTGACCGCATGGGTGTTCTCTTGCTGTTCTGCTTTCTTCCCATATAAATTGCAAAGAAGTTGTGCCCATGCTATTTTGCACTGGAAGCAAGGCGATCCTTGTGGGCTATTCTTCAACTGTGTTTGTCGTTGATGCAAACGATACATTTTATTATACTGTGCTTTGATGTAGATGTGACAAATAAAGCTAATCTAACTGAACCTTATGTTGATGACGGGGTTCATCAGTTGAGTGCCTGACGTTAGGAAAATATCAGATTCACAAACATGAGAAGTCACTAGAAATGATTAATCGACTTTTAGAATTTGTATACTTTACTCAGAAATGATTGCTAGTACAAGTGTAACCCTCAGGTTTAGCCAGCATGCGTTTGTCTAGGGGAAGACAGCCTCTGGTCCAGCCAAACAGAGAAATCTCGTTTGTGTGGATGCTACGTGAAGTGTTACCGGGTTACAAATCCAAACCACAAAATATCAGACAGTACACAATATGCAATTAAATGATTGAACTTTATAAATCTTAATCTGACTGTAGGATTAGTAAAGAAAAAGATAAAAAGCTGATATTAATGCAACAGTCTAGTATGCATGTTGGAGCTCACAGAATCGTCCATTTGATCCCCATCGACCTCCTCCAAGCTCCAAGTCTACTCTGTCCAGCAGTCTACCAACTCTTTCCATTTGCGTCCTTTCTCTTCATCTCTCGCCGACAAAAGGCTGCAAAATCCCTGCTTCCAGACTCTCAAGAGAGAACAACATGCCTCTGATTGCCTAACATACATTCCAAAGGCCCCGTTATCTCTAGTCATAACCCAAACATTGCTGCTGCAGAGAACCCATTACCTTAGCAGTGAAACATTACAGAGCGTTACACAAATTAGTCAAATTTAAACCTCTTTTGGAGTGTATAGTGTTTAAAAAACATTTTGGCAGTCCAATGGATTGTTCCCATATAATTACTTAATTAGAGCAGGAACTATCTTTTAAAGCTTAAAATCACAATTATTGTTCTTTATTTTTGTTAGCAATTACAGTAAATTTGTAATGTTTCTAAAACAGAATATTCATACTACACATCTGATGGTAGTTTCAAATATATCTTTGAAAGAAAGAAACACACACAAAATGCTGGAGGAACTCAGCAGGCCAGGCAGCACTTATGGAAAAAAGTACAGTCTACGTTTCGGGCCAAGACCCTTTCCAAGAAAGGTTTCAACATTCGTTCAAAAATGAATTGTCACCTTCAAAAGGAGCAAGTTTGTATGAAGAAAAAGTAGAGAAAAGAGCAAATAATAACACAGATGTACCAGAAAGAAAGATTATGTTTTATTGCCTGGAGAGAAAATGTTAAATAAAGAATATCTCATTTAGTTGAATAAACTATTGGGTAATACAGATGAAGTAAAGCAATATCACTGAAATATTCAAGGATTTCAGGAGCAGAAATACTTAACAGAATGTATTAGCAAGAATGCATTACAAATCCACGACCCAGCTTTGCACCCCATCATATACCAATTGAAGAACGGGAACAGAATTGATAAGGTCAGCGAGGGGGTGAAGGAATAGTGTTGAAGTTTAACGTAGCAGAAATCATAAGAAAAGAAAGAAAGTGAACAGAGAGTTCAAAAGAAGAGTAAAATGACAAGGATTATGTGGAGATCAATGATCATTAGCAGAGTTTTGGGTATGAGGTTAGTGACTGTGGGAAGTGAGAGATTGCAGAGGGAGAAAATCAGGTGGTTACAAATAATAATAAGAAGAATGCCCTTAACTCCTGGTGGAGTCTTCGGGGCGCTGTCATGACAAGCTTTATGCACCGATCTTTTGGGTGATAGCTCATCATCTGGCATTTCTGTAGCATTCTCCAGTTTTTTTTTTATGAGGTCAAGTTGCTAGCTCGACGCTCAACCCAGCATGGATGGAAAGCGTGCAAGGGAGCTGGCTGGATTCGAACTTGGGACCATTCGTACTGGAGCCCAGTGCTGATGCTACTACACCACCAGGTGGCCAGTTACAAATAATAGGGAAGGTATAATTGTGGAGAGGAAAGGATTGCAAGGTGGAAAGATCATATGTATAGTAGGAGAGAGAAATTAGCGAGGGAAAGACCGCAGAACATGATTCTGTGAAGAATAAAGTTCATGTTGGGAGAGAGATTAATAGAGTAATAGCAAAGGTTAGGGAGGAATCACCTGGAAGCAGCTTTAAGTTCTAGGGCATCAATATCTCAGAAGACATATCCTGGCCCAACAGATTGATGCAGTAATGAAGAAGACATGTCAGCAGCTCTACTTCATTAGGAGTTGGAGGAGATTTGGTATGTCACCAAAGAGGCTTGCGAATTTCTACAGGTGTACAGTGGAAGGCATTCTGACCGGATGTGTCACAGCCTGGTATGGAGCCTCCAATTCACAGGATTGCAAGAGGGCGCAGAGGATTGTAGACTTGGCTATCTCCATCATGGGCATAACACTCCCCACTATTATGGACATCTTCAAGCGGTGGTGCCTCAGAAAGGTAGCATCCACACTAAAGACCCTTCCTATCCAGGACATGCCCTCTCTTCATTACTATTATTAGGGAGGAGATACAGCAACCTGAAGACCAACACTCAGTGATTTAGAAACAGCTTCTTCCCCTATGCAATCAGATTTCTGAACAATCCATGAGCCCGTGAATGCTACCTAATTATTCAAACTATTTTTATACTGTTTATTTATTTTGTAGCTTATAGTAATTTTTTTTGTCTTGCACTGTACAGCTGCCACAAAACAACAAATTTCATGCCAGTGATAATAAACCTGATTCTATTCATTAAATCATTGGGAGAGAGAGATCTGAAACATCATAGAGAGAGATCATTTGAACTATAGAAAATACTGTGCAAAGGGATGCAGAAAGATTTAAGACTCAGCAACAGGGCAGGGAAGTGACCTTTCGCATAGAGGTAGTTCATGGTAGGATCCTCATCTTCACTGCCCACAAATAGTGCTTGAAATCCACTAACCAATTGGATTTGGTAGCTCCAATCAACCATCAGTTTCCAAGTATTTTGATCACAAGGGAATTGAAAAAGCTAAACAGTCAAAGTTTCCAAAGCTCAGGGTCTTAAACTAGGATTAACTAGTCTCTGAGATTGTGTATAGGGATCCCAAGGAGACTGCAGAGTCATGAGAATTATCTCTGATGCTAGACCATATGCAGCGGCTTGAGAATTACATAGTCTATAAATGCTCATATTTTGTTGATAGCAGCATTTTATGTTGCTGTTGTTGGTATTTAAATAAAAATGTCTCCAATAGTGTATTCCATTGCGTAGTTAAGAAATACTTCTTGCATGTTGGAAGAACTGTGCCAATATATCATTTTCTGGAAGGAAATTCCAAAGGACATTGTCAATATTTGCACTGGGTCCAAGGAATAAAATAAGATGCAGTGGAGGTGGTGCTGGGAGGGGGGCTTCTGGGAGCAATCCACATGCCTAAATGGCCTGTTCCTGCATCAGTAATATTTGTCAGGATTGTTAGAGCATGTGCAATGTGTTTCTCATGTGGAAAAATTTAATTAGTTGGTCAAAGGCTCTGCAGCAACTGGAATGCTGCAAATAGGCATTCAACAGTCCAGGGCCAGTGAGTGAAACTGTAGCCAACTATTAGCAATTACACACATTGGTATACTAGACCAGGTAGTCCATTGTTATAGATCACACATGCAGGGCTACCTGGATGAGTTTCAAGAATGGTAATGGTATCTAGAACTCCATGGAAAAGAAAAAAAATCATATTAAAGAATGATTATTGAACACTTTCACATTGCTCTTTAAAGAGCCAATATATCCTTATCATCTGTCTAGATTTGTAAGGAGTTAGGTGTATTTTTGTCATTTCTACAACACAAAACATGCAGTGCCCAAACTCATTTGTGAATCTGCTTATACAGTTCCTGTAAACCGCTTGCAAAATAACTTTCTTTTGTTGCTTTGATGAATAAATTATTTTGAACTCTCACAGATGTTAGTGTAGTCATTTTGTATCAGAAACTTACCATTAGTTCAGAGAAAATGAATGAAATAAATAATTTACGTGCCTCAGAATCCCGTTACAAGTTATTTTGCACCTGGATCCCACCAATGTTAGAAACTTGGTCTCAAACTCAAAGGCATTGAATTTCATTGGTCCTGTGCATTAACTTTCAATATCAAACCAATTTACTTGCAGGGCTGAAATCTGCATGAGCATTGATCATTTTATATCTAAAAAATGTAGAAAAAGTTGAATTTAATCTTGTTTAATGTACATTATTAATTTACATTATGTATCTAGGTCTTCCTTAAAGCTTGCCTTTCTTGACTGTAAGATTTCTGCTTTTCCTATCTTTTATCACGGCTCAACCTCTTTACAATTAAAATTAGTCTTGTGAAAAGGAAACAAGGAACAGAAATCTGAAACAAAGCGGAAATTTTTCAAGAACAAGGCATCAGGAACACTGAGCAAATTCTTCTCATCGTTTTCTTTGAAGTAGAACAGACAATCCAATGCTTCTGCAACAAGAGAACACAACATACAAACCTTAATAAAGTCGAGGTCAGCATCCTTGCCAGACTCTCACAAAATGCTGGATAATTGACATAATGATGTACAATGACAACGGTTGAGAAATCAAGTTTGCTAAACCACTGAGTTCCTGAGTGTGAACAGTGAAGAGTCTCTTTCACAGTTTCTGGATGTAACTTTTCAGACCTGCAAAGCACAGCAATGAGAACAGTAAAAAAATGGAGAGCGCAGAGATTTATAGACAGTTCATAACGTGACAAATCACTTAGCATTACATGAACTGGATGAATAAATAAATCAGTCACAATCACTTCAAAATCACCGAAAGAAAGCTTTCTTCTCTGTGGGAAATGAATTTCATTGTTGTATTCTCAGTCTGGTGCAATGTGGATGAGGCCCACCACAGAAAATTGCACCTAATTTTAGACTAAATTAGTAACCTCATTCAGAGGGACCAAGTGATAGTTGCTTGTACACTTCAGTGCTCATCTCCTGAGTGCTACAATTGACCAAATTTTCAAATAGTAAACAAAAGATTTTCACCATCTATAAACCAACCCATTCTTAAAATTTAGATTTATGCTTCATTTTGGCATATTGATAATGTTTGTATAAATTTCTGCCTGATAACAATTTAATTGCAAGCTGACTGGTACCAACCGTATCGGTCTCTGCCAGTCCTTTGGGTTTATCAAATGCATGGAGAGGCGGAGCTTGCTGCATGGGCAACAGCTTGTTTTCCATATCGTACTGCCCAGGCTTGCGTATCTAAACAGCCGGGACGCAACATCCACGGTCAACACTGTCTGACTGAGGCCTCACTCACTCACTGGTTCTAAGAAACCTAAAACAGTGTTAAGGCAGAACAGATACACATTCACCTGCATATTGGGGGGCAGCACTTAAAACAATGAATTGACTGAAATGAAATTAAGTCCTGTTTGAACACATTACAGGAAGATGTGATTTTAGCCCACACAAAACTATTATTTCTGAAGACCATTCTGGATTAGTTTTCTGTGGATTTTATGGTACAATGATTCAGTCAGGGATGTGACACAGTTCCAAAATGCTAACATTAGGTGAACAGCTTTAGATTATCATTGTGGAACAGCTATCAATTGTATGGACATGCAAGGGTAAATTCGCATTATTCATCAGATTGTTAGATCTGTTTTTCCTCTGTGGTCATACTTGTAATCCACACATGGTCTAAATGATATGCTGTCAACCATTCTGTGTTCATTTTCTATGTATTTATTCAGTTAGAAGGACCTAATTGACTACTGATAACAGCTGTGCACTTTGGCTGAAGGATTACCAGTGAGATTCTACATTATTTTTCTACAAACTGGAATGTGTAATGCACTGTTCTTGATGTCAGAGTAAGCTTTCTCTAGAGAGCGTCAACTCATCATAATAGTCTGGTCTTCAAGATTGCAATGAAAACTGGCAAAATGAGTCTGGGTAAAATTGTTTTTATTTATTTATTTTGGGATACCACACGGAGTAGGGCCCTCTGGTCCTTTGAGACATGCCATCTCCGCAACCCCCGACAAACCAATTAATCCTAACCTAATCATGAGACGATTCACAATGGCTAATTAACCTACCTGGTACCTCTTTGACTGCGAGAGGAAACCAGAGCACCTGGAGAAAACCTATTTGGAAGTGTTTTGAACCAAAGGATCAAAAAGCCACCCCATTATCAATTTCACAAGAATTCACATATAAATGCATACACATGCACATAAACTTCTGATGGAAACTTTGCAAAAGCTTGATAAGTTTGGCAAGGCATGGGCAGGAGTGGACATCCAAAATTTCCTAATGCAGCTCTGGATATTTTGGTTCACGGCATAGAGGGGAGAGATACCCTTATGAAACCCTCCTAATCCACTATAAAGCAGCAATGAGAGAAGATTATGTTCGTCTGGACCCAAACTCAGTATAGTTGGCTCCAAATCTTTGTTGCCATTATTAACACGACTACACTCGTACACACAAACTCCGTGCAACATGTCCTTATTACTCAGGTGAGAATAATCTATCAGTCAGGGTTTTTACCCAAATCTGCCACCTCCATCACTTGATTCCATATTCCTCTCCAAACTGATTCCATCATCTTTGACCCTACGTTGCTTTTAATTATTTCTTCCCAGCTTCCTCCACTCTCCCCTATCTGCCTATCACCCCTCCTCACTTGGATCCACCTATCCCTTGCTAGCTCTTGCTCTACCCTTCCCCTTCACATTTTTATACTGGCTATATATATCTCGGTCCAGAATAATAGCTATTCATTTCTCACAACAGATGCTGCCCAAAGTCTTCCATCACCTTGTTTTTCACTCCAGTTTTTAGCATCAGCAGTTTGTGTCTTTTTACCAATATCATTCACCATTGCTCCATAATTGCATCCACATCTGATAACTATCGCATTTCACCTGCTATTTAAATATAATCTGCATTTCATCGAGGCAGACTGCAGGACATTGAACACCCTCTTTCTTGTAGAAGAGATGCTTAACTGATACTACAAACAGAAGAATGATGGGGAACAAGCTGGGATGAATCAGCTCAGAAGACTTTTTGAGCAGAACTTCTGGGTAATATAAACCATAAGACAAGGGGTAATGAATACACAGAATGGTTTGTGTGTTTATGAAGTTAACTTCCCACATTTCTGTTGTAGTTCCACATTCTTGACTGACTATACCTTGAATTAACCACACTAACCATGATGAAGCCTGAAATATCTCTTTGAGGAATTATCAAACTGTAAGACTGCGTGATTTTATCAAATACACAGCAGCTATGGTCCACAGTGATTTTAGCTGAAGATGTTCCAATGACTTCTACTAAATCTAGCACACACTAGGCTTTCCCTGTGTTAGACACACAAAGACGTGCATCTCAAACAAAATAACACACCTCATGCTGTTGTTGGCCTGGGGATAATTCCTCTCCATTTTGAAGAGTGAAATGATAATTCTGTTAAACAAGTAATTAAATTAACAGCCTCTGGTGTGACCTTTATGTGGGCTGCACTTTGAATTCCATAAGAATGGTAATGGAAACAACTCCACCTCTAAACTTTCTGTCCAAGTTACAAACTATCCTGACTTGGAAATAGAACAGCATTCATTCATTGTCACTGGATCAAAATCCTATTACTCCTCAGCCAATAATAACATGGGAAGATATTCACCACGCTGCTCTTAAGAATGCAGTTCAATATCAAATTTCAAGGGTTATTAGAGATCACTTCAGATGTATGAATACAAGAAAACCCAGTACACTTTGCTGCTCTGACTAGACCATTCAAGCAGTTATTGGAATGAATCTTGGTCATGGGCATAGTGCTACAACAATTAACCAGCTCTTTCCAAAAGTACCGTGGACTATACTTAACCATTTTAAGCATTAGCTGAGAAGGGCACTAACTCCTTTTTTTCTCTTTCACTTTTTCCACCAGCACTTCAACTGCACCTGTGACACAAGATAAAACAGAAAGGGCTCAAAATAGTCTCTCGTCAGGCAGCATTTGGAGAGCGAGAGAAAACAATGAGAATTAGCATTTAGTTTACTCTAGCATGAATCAGAACACCATAAATGAATCTTTTGGATAAAGTAATTTGGAGTTACCAACAACGTGAATGCAACCTCCCTTTAAGAAGTGCAAGCAACACTATAAATAGTGAGTGGGCAGTCCTCAGGAAATCTTGGATTCCAAGTGTGTAGGCTGCCTGTACTCAATTCAATTGTGTGGGTAGTTCACCAGTTGTATTAAAATAATGTCTGGCTTTCCACCTACCAGAAATCATAATGGTTTAGATTCTCCACCTTTGCTTTCTCTCTCATTCCTGCTTGTTCACATGTTCATTAAATGCACCTGATGAACAAGGTACTTTGCTATAGCTATCATAGATACTGTACAATGGATGGAATTTGCTCCACAGAAACAGGTTATTCATTCTAAAAGGTGTGTGTGACTGCTTATGCTCCATGAAGACCTTTTTCCTCTTCCTTTTCATCTAGTCCTAATAAAATACCCTCTCATTCCTTTCCTCTTCACTTACTTATCTGATGAAATTAAATGTACACTAATTCATTTCAACTACTTCTTGTGCTACCAATTTACATAATCATTCTGCAAAATGAAGTATTGTTTTTTTCTATTTGGATTTATTTTGAATTCTTTATTTTCCCTTCTCAGATCTCAATGTAAAGGTGAATCCCTGATCATGCCACTTCTGGTACAGCATTACCAAATTTCACATTCCATTGCCCACATCAATAGAGTTGAATCTTAATTTACCAGGATCTGCCCTAATTGACCCAAAGAGTAGCCATTGGCTCCAAAGTTCGTAGCCTGTAGCAAAGGGAAAAGAAAAAAAAAGTCTTCTTCTATGCCCTTGTTGAATATTTTCAAATCAGTATCACTTTAGTAGTAGGAGTAAATGTACAGACTATTTTCTAAATGGGGAGAAAATATAAAAATCTGAGATGCGAAGGGACTTGTGAGTCCTTATGCAGAACACCCTAAAGGTTAACTTGTAGGAAGAGTCAGTGGTGAGGAAAACAAATGCAACGTTAGCAGTCATTTCAAGATGTCTAGAAAACGACAGCAGGGATATGCTGCTGAGGCTTTACAAGGCACCGGTGAGGCCTCACCTTAAGAATTGTGAACAGTTTTGGGCTCCTCATGTAAGGAAAGATGTGCTCAAGAGGGCTCAGAGCAGGTTCACGGGAATGAAAGGGTTGTCATACAAGGAACATTTAACGGCTCATGGCCTGACTTGCTGGAATTTAGAAGGGTGAGGGGGGATCTCATTGAAACCTTTCGAATGTTGAAAGGCCTAGACAGAATAGATGTGGAAAGGATGTTTTGCTGAGTGGGGGAGTTTAGGACAAGAGGCCACAGCCTAGGATAGAGGGGTGTCCATTTAAAACAGAGATGCAGAGAAATTTATTTAGCCAGATGGTGGTGAATTTGTGGAATTTATTACCACAGGCAGGTGTGGAGGCCAGGTCTTTGGGTGTATTTAAGGCAGAGCTTGATAGGTTCTTGATTGGGCACATTATCAAAGGTTATGGGGAGAAGATTGGGGAATGGGGTGAGGAGGGGGGAGATAGGATCAGTCACGATTGAATGGTGGAGCAGACTTGATGTGCCAAAATGGCCTAATTCTGCATATGTCTTATGGACATTTTGTCACAGAAGTGCCATTCTCAAAGCTGATTAACTAATGAGTTGTTCTCTCCTTTAAGATCAAGACTTTGAGGGATGCTTCTTTGTCAAATTCTGTGGTCCCACACATCACAGTTGAGGTCTCCCTCTTTGGGCATTTTCTCTATACACAGGCAGTATTCAGAAAAGAAAGAAGAACTGGCTGTAATACACTCAGCACAAAGTTAGCTCTACTTTCCTTGTACAGATGTGTTGGTCTAAAAAGATGAACATTTTTTCCCAGCAGATTTAGATATGAAAAATGCTCTGTGCTCTATGAAGCCCTCCAGATCAGCGTTAATTGGCTGAAGAAGCAAAAGGAATTTTACAAACAAGAGAAAAATCTGCAGATGTTGGAGATCCAAGCAACGCACACAAAAGGGTCTTGCTGAAGGATCTCAGCCCGAAACATCGACTGTACTTTTTCTCCATAGATGCTGCCTGGCCTGTTGAGTTGCTTCAGCGTTTTGTGTGTGTTGAAAAGGAACTATATTATGTTCTCAACATAATAGGATTAAGATTTTATTTCTTTTATCTCTACGTAGATTACATGCCTCTAGATGGGCAGGTAGAATTTATATTGCTTTGAATAAGAGATTATTAGGGATCTTTTGTTGTATATTTTCATATGTTCATTTTTGCCACGCGCAGTCACACCATTTAGTTACTCCTGAGAACGGCCAATCATACCGATGTTAACTGTATATTTTCTCTCAGATATTCTGGTCGGTTTTGTACCTCGGCTGTAGTTTTGACCGGCTCGGCGGCACCGGCATTCTGACTGTACTCAAGTTATTGGAACGCTAATCAGCTTAAGCAGTGACTAAATACTTGCTCAACCTTTCCTGTCTAACGCACCACTCCGCCTCTCTTGCGCAATAGTGTGCTCAGAATATAAATGCTATCTAAATATCATTCTTCTTGTGGACTTTTGAGGGCATCTCGCTGATAGTGAATACTAGTGGGAAACAGAATCTTTTGTATTTTAGAACCCCGTGATGGAATCAAGTATCCCAGGTCGGGTATAATCTACCTCGGCGTAAATAAAAACCGTTTGCATTAAACAGTAATTTATCCCGGTACTAACCAAAGAAGAACACCCCCATTCATACCAAATAGCGCAACGTAATAGTAACTTTCGTCTCGTAATTAATTTTATCCCAAAAGCATTACGACACATCTATGTGAAGTGTCACCGTACGCTGATGAGGATTCTGTTCACATCGCCAGCTCTGAACTGACTGAAACAAGACAAAAGCTCCGACGTCCTAACGAGAACCGCGCTGGAGGGAGGCTGCGGCGACCAGATTAGCAACACTTCTCAGGGTTCATGAATTACTATCTTCCACTAGACAATTTAATCGGTTGTATGTTCAAGTGGGGGATTGATTGCCCAGGTTCTATTTTTATCCCCCAGTTTACAGCGTGTTGTGTTACCGCAGAATGGGCCATTAAAGAACAGTGTAAAACTGGATCAGTCTCCTTAATGATGTTCCCGATGACTGAGCAGCCAACACCCACTGCCACTACTAACATATCAAAAGCAGGTACTTCTGGGGGCACAGACATGGTAGAGACTGAGTCAATACCTTTAGAAAGGGGGTGGGTAGAAATACTCAAGATTTCTCAAAGCAAAATGTGTACTGACATGTTCGATTGACCGGTTTTTGTCACAGAATGCTGGGTTTACTTAATACTTCAAGGGTTTCCGACCAAGCTCTTCTTAAACCTTCCTGCCAGGGCTTGATTTGCAAAACAATTATTGTGTGGTGCATATTTAGCTAAAGTATGCTGCTCTCGCATATTTATGTCAGTTATCCAAATTCACGATCACAGAGAAGTGCAGAGGAGCTCCGTAACCTTGGCATTTAATCGGGGCTTGTCCTAACAGCCTTTGAATCCAAAAAAAAAACACGTAAATCCTGGAAATATACTTTACTGTTTAGTTTGAATTAATTAAACTTTACCCTCCTCTCAGTGTGAGTACCGTTTGGCATGGTCGAATAAATAGTCCTGCTTCGTGGCGTTTCTCACCGCATCCCTATTTTTCTGAGCTCTGTCTCCACCTCCCTTGTTTTCTGAATCGTATCATTTCTTCCCAAGATCTCGTATTGGACCGTACCATTCCGTTCACGTGACGTGATTCTGAATAAAGTAAAGTAAAGTTGAAGAGAGAAGGGAGATACCGGCAGGGTTCATCGCTGAATGTTGATCAAACTGGAATAATGCTGGGTCATTTTAACGCCAGCGCGGAAACCTGTGATACTGCAGCAGGGGAGAGCGCCCGTTCAGCACTGGCTCCCCATTATTAAACATTCTTCCATCTGCGGCAGATCTTTCAAAAACAGGTAACGGTTTTAACCATTCCGAGGCTATCACATTAAATAAAGAAATCAGGCATCATTACTGTTTTTACATAGAATTCTGTAAAAGAATAAGCCGGAGTTAACAATATAAAAATGCGATGATTTCTAATTTTATGAAATGAAAAACTATGCTTAAGGAAAGATGGTATTGCAGTTTGCGATTTGCGAATCCCGCTTTTGTACATAAAGCGACAGATTCCAGTTCAAATATGCCGAGGCTTCTGTAAATCCTCAGTAATCACTTAAAAGCATCACCGTTGCCCCTGGGATTAACCATCTCTACAATTCAGTCAATGCATAGCTTTAAATTATCTTCCTAATATTTAAGTTCCTGCAGGGCTTCGGTCATTTTATTTCCTATTATGTATTCATCGCCAGCCTATATATAAATGTAGATTTGCCTTGGTTTTTTTTAAAACGTGATATAGAACTGCTAAATGTATCGACACATATCTATAAGTCTGAATAAGTTTGCTTCAGTATATACATCTATGTGCATATGCTATTTTGTTTCCCATGCAATCATGAGTTAGTTTCCATAGATATCTAATGGCCATATATTAATAAATAGATTCAGTAATTAAAAGGTTAATATATGGCCCACTAAATGATTTCTGTCTGGGAGAATAGTTTAGCTATGTCTCACTAGACACTGGGTATTTGTAAATGTACTGAAATAAATGCATTTGCGCCACAGTTGTTCACTCCACTCATCTATTCCCTTAGTGCTACCAACGAAACAAGACTGTACAAAACTGCAGTAGAATTTATTCTGCATAACTATCTGAGCAAATAAGGTCACATAGGAATTACCAGCACAGTCATTATGTAAATAAAAATGTAATGGATTTTTACAAGAACATACCCCATGAATTTAAGATGATCAAACCATGATTTTCTATGCAATAAATGTTTAAAGGGAAAATAGTTCCTTTCCTATCCTTGTGGAGATGCTCCTTTCCAAAAATGTTATTTGGTTCATTGACTTCAAATTTGACTTAACTAGGTTTCAAACTTTTCAGTCAGTGCTTTCAATACCAACTGGTTAAATAATTGAATGCCCGCATTTGTAGTGAAAGGAGAGCCTGATTTTCAATATTTATCAAAAAATTAAAAGACAGCATTTAGAAAAAGAACATCCCAATGTAGCATTGGGTTATAATACACTGAGACACTATATAACTGAACATGCCTTATACATGGTCCATATCGGTGCCATATATATAATGATAGTCTTAAAATAACCTTTCCAAACTGTCTATTCATAATATTTGGCTGTGTATACCATACCACTACATTTACAATTCAACTATTTAGAGTGAAGTAATCACATTTTCTATTAAACTACTTCCTAATGACTGTCTTGAAATCTAAGTAAAATTTGTGCGTAAACTTAACTCAGGGTAAAAGATTATTTTTAGAAAAAGGTATAACAATGTAGTATATTCTAAGTGTTGTCCTCCGTTCAAACATTTTGTCAAAATGTTGTTACACAGAAGAATACTGGCAAAACAAGATGTTTTGTCTTTGTATTGCTTCGCGTAGAGACTCTTTCAATCAAACATGGACCAAAGTAATAACTTGGGTTTATTCAAAAACAACCTTTTATAGTAAGACAATGTTTTGTGCAAAACAAAACAATCACAAGGTTGCTCTCATAATTTTAAGCCTAATCCCAATTTCCTTATTCTGTACTTTATTTACAGATGTAATTTTTGCTTGAAATTCTTACATTTTCCATATCTTTTTCCTGTACTGCACCAGTATATAATTCACCCTAAAGCTACTGTACACAGCAGAATCTATATTTTAAAAAATCACTAACTACATAAAACCATTAATGCCGTGAAAGATTTTCATATATGATTAACATAAATGTTTACTGTTAAAATAATTCAATTGTCCAACAAAAATAAACATCCAAAAGTATAGATATATGAAATTAATTACAACTTCCATGAATCTGGATTGATCAAGCTGGTTTGTTATTAGTAATATACTGTATATTACATCAATTTTCTTCGATTTGATTAAACCTATTGAGCCTCTGATACTTGTCTTAATTGGAGCATCTTTATAGTTTACCAGTGCACCATTAAGTGTCAATTCCCACATTCTCTACCCTGGGGCTTTACTGATTGCAATGCCAAGATGATTTCATTTAGATTGTATGCACAACTACCAGAAAATGCATTGAAACTATGCAAAATCATTGTGTTAAATCAGAAGTAACCATATGAGGAATAGACAACAATGGAAGTAATTTTATTTTGGACATTATTAATGACTCTTTTCAGATGTCTGCAACATGGAATAATATGGTTGATATAAATGCCAATAGAATTTTACAAATAAATTACTCAGCATTGCTATTAGCATTGCATTGCTGTCAGCTTCCCATTCCATCAAAGAAAGACATTAATGATTTTATATATGCTTGAAAAACAGAATTAAACCTATGCTTTAAATAGAAATGTTTCTTTCTCTAGACTGCCTCCTGATGCACCATATTTGAAATTCAGCAGTTTTCCTAAAAAGGGCTTTGAAACTACGTGTGAACCTAACTGCAAGATCACTTAAAACCAACTAGAAAATAACTGAAGATACCAGCACTTTGACAAAGCTAGCTTGTGAGACAATGGAGGTTCATGTCTGCTGACCATATCATCCTATCATGAACAGTTCTTGATCTCTTAACGTTATCTATGTTGATTCATTAACATTAAATATAACCTTACACTATGTTAATGGAGACCCATTTTTGAAATTAGAATTTCATGGTAAATCCCAAGCTCATGTTCATGCTTCATGAAGAATCGGTGAAATAGATATTTTGAGCTTTAATTTCAAAATGAATTCTAAGTTTCATAAAGTTTTAATGCCAACATTGCTGCCAAGTAATCAAAATGAAAACATTTCAAAATTTAATTCAACTAATGAAGGGGACCCAAAACGTCTGGAGGAAAGTATCTCTTCATTTGTGGCACTGCTTATCCTGCTGGCTTTAATAATTACCTTGTTATCTACATCTCTTGCAACCTTTCACTTCCATAAATGGAAACTGAAAAGCAAAAAAATTCAACGAGCCCAGGAGGAATATGAAAGAGACCAAGGGAATTCCAAGCTACACCATTCCACCTGAATAATTCTAAAACTCGGTCAATGGAAATTCTAGAAGACTTTTTTTTCCACCAGGAATAGTTGAAGACAAAACTGGCCTGTTTACAATAAAGACATTTAAGATTATAAACTCTTTTGAAAATAAACCATTTAGTCTTAAGCTTGCCTGCACAGACATAGTAAGGGTAACCTATTTTTACAGATGGAGGGGAGAAAATATAAGTACTGACAAGTGGTAAGATGAAAAAAATATTTACTGCATTTACATTGTTTTGCCTTGCATAATCTGTAACTTTTTGCATGAATGTAAGTTTATAGTCCTTAGTTCTTGTTTCTATATTGGACTGGTCACTTGAAAAGTCCACAGAGCTGATCAACTCCTGTCAACAATGATATCAATCTAACTTACAGAGTACATCTATTTTCATGAGGCAAACATTTTCCAAGATATAACTCCATTAAACCCACCATCATCCATGAAAAGAACAATTTTATTTTGCAGGCAATTTTTGGTCAATATTTTTTGTTTCATTAATGACAATTTTCAATAAGAGAAGCTGCAATACAAACAAAACTATCTGTAAATTTCCTTTTTTTGCTCTAGTGGGTTATTTTACTTATGGTCTAATGATAGAGATAAGAATGTAAAATTATCATATATAAATATATAT
Source organism: Hemitrygon akajei (assembly GCF_048418815.1). Lineage (NCBI taxonomy): Eukaryota > Metazoa > Chordata > Chondrichthyes > Myliobatiformes > Dasyatidae > Hemitrygon > Hemitrygon akajei. The sequence continues at coordinate 38,440,672 of NC_133133.1, read as the reverse complement.
CTATATATAAACAATAGTACTTTTGCACACAACATTGTTTATACGGAGGTAGTATTGAATTACTTTTTCCTCAATTACCTTAACAATACTTAACATTTGTTATGATTTTAAAGAATATATGCTTCTTGCAAACGCAAACTAACAGATATTATCTACTTTGCTACAAGACATACTGTTCTTTGATTAAAATGTGAATATTTCTCTTTATTGAAAGCTTAAGCAATAAGATCAAATGATAATTTAAGTGATAATAGATCATGGTTTCTTAAATCTGCTTATACAAGGTCATAAAAGGTGTATGGAACATATGAATGTACTTATCCCTAAAGAAAATTAAATTGATCTTAAAATGTCCTCTGTGAATTCTTGTGAGGTGATGGTCAGTGTTTCAATTCCAATACTTTTTTCAAAAGTTATATTCAGTATATATCTTTCTGAAGTAACTACATAGCGAATAGTGCAGAGGTGTAGTATTCAATTTAACTTAAGTGTATTATATTTAAATAAAATTATTACAATTTTTAGCCTTTAGCTTCTTCTCATTGCTATTTGTCTGCTATGTATTTGTGGTATTAAATGCTAATATTTGGCACCACTATCCATTTTCTCTAATTGAAAGCCAGAATTAAACAAAGATCTAAGAATTACACAGTAGTTCCAGAAATGGCTGGAAAGAGAGGAAAAAAATAATGCCTGCTTAATATTTTTCCATCATCTAAATGATCTCACTTAAGGTGTGTCCTTTTTGAGATACTGACCTAAACAACACCCAGGAAACTCCACTTTGAATGGAAGCCGGATTTGAGTGGTCAGAAAAAAAAACTAACAGTTCCTAATTGGCTTTACTCTGACCTTTCACCACCCAAATGCTTTCTCCCAATTACTGTCAATCCACCTTCAACAATCATTGCCTCAATCTTTTCTCTCTGCTAACTACAGCTTCCCATATTCTCTCCCCACCCACCCAACCACCACCCCAACCCTGCCCCCCAAAGCTGTTTTCCTGGAATATCCATGAGAAACCACCATTGATGAAATGAAGCCTTAAGTTTACATCTGTTCCAATGGTAAGCTACCTGGATACAACAGTTCTGCAAATTTTGTCAGCCTGGTCTAAAATGAAAGTTAAGTGTGCCTAAGTTTGGACTACTACCTTCAATACTCCCACCAGAATGACACTATTTAGCTTCAACTTCATAGTTTTCTGATAATTATTGCAAAGTTACAAATTATCGTGCCATATGAACAAAAGAACATAAGGAAAAGAAGCAAGACTAGGTAAATTAGTCCCATATGCCTGCTCCACATTCAGTAAGATCATAAACTGATCTTTAGTTTCACTCTGCCACTAACCTGTCCAAGCTCCATAACCTTTGGTTATCTGAATATCTAAACATTTATAAATTACTATCATGAATATACTTGGCAGCTGGGGCTCCACAGTCCTTTTGGTCAGAGAATTCCAAAGATTCACAATTTACCGGGTGAAGAAATTTCTTCTGAACTCTGTCTTGAATAATTAATCATTACTTTTAGATTGCAATTCCTGGATATACTCCAACCAGGGGAAACATTACACATCTACACTGGAAAACCCTTTAACAACTTCTGATACTTCAATGAGATGAACGCTCATTGTTCTAAAACAAAAAAGCATGCAGCCTCAGTCTGATTAATCTCTCCTCATATGTTGTACCCATCATACCAGGAAACAAACTGGTGGCCCTTCACTGCAATCCTTATATGGCAAATGTGTATATCCTTCTTCAGGCTGGGAGACCAGACCTCTATATAAACTCCAAGATGCTGTCTCACTAGAACTCTCCAGAACTGGATCACAGCATCTCTATTTTGTAGTTATTTTCTCTTTTAATTGTTTACTTAATCCGTATGTTAAACTTCAATTAGTCACGTACAAGAACACCCATGAGTTCTTTTGAACTCCAATAGCTATCACATTTACATAAAGTACGCAGTCTCCCTATTTTCAATATCACATTGTCCAAATTATATGATCTGTAATACCTTTTGTCATTTACTTGGCTTATTCATATAATCATAGTGTCATAGATTACTACAGCACAGCAACAGGCCTTTCAGCCCATCTAGTCTGTGCCAAACAATTATTCTGCCTAGTACCATCCATCATCATCAGGGCCATAGCCCTAAAAACCCATCCCATCCACGTACTTATCCAAACTTCTCTTAAATAGTGAAATCGAACCCACATCCACCATTTCTACAGGCAATTTTTCCACATTCTCATCACCCTCTGAGTGAGGAAGTTCCCCCTCATGTTCCCCTTAAACATTCCACCTTTTACCCATAAACCCTCTAGTTCTAGTCCTACACAACCTAAAAGGAAAAAAAACCAGCTTGAATTTACCCTATTTACACTCTTCATAATTGCGTTTCCTCCTAAAACCTCTGTATCCTTCCTGCAGCCCACATTACCACCTAAATTTATATAATCGACAAATTTATATATTGTCCTTGATTTTGTCATCTAAATCATGAACACGAAATGTGAAGAGATTGGGAATCAGCACCAATCCCTGCAGTACTCCAATGGTTACACCCTCCTAACCATTCAAGACAATTATATTCACTATGCATTGTCCACCATCCTCAATGTACACCAGTATATTATTTCTAATATTGTACACTCCAACTTTGTTTAATAACCTCTTGTGTGGCATCTCGTCAAAGGGCTTCCACAAACCCAAATACAACTCATGAACTGGTTTACCCTTAAACTAAAGAATCAAAAAATTCCAAAAGGTTTGTCAAACACAATTTCCCCCTCAGTAAATCCATGTTGATTCTGTCCAATCTTACTAGTATTCTCCATGTCCCATTGATTACTTATGGATTCTAGCATTTTCCCTACTATGATGTCAGGCTAGTTATTCTACAGTTCCCTGTTATCACTCCTCTACCTTTCGTAAATAGTGGGATTACAATTTTTACCCACCAACCCGGAGAAATGATTATGGATTCTATGGATTTTGGAAATTGCAACCAGGGTGTCCACTATCTGTATTGTTACCTTATTCAAAACTGTAGGATCAAGTCCTAGAGATCAAATTTCAAAGTTCAAAGCAAATTTATTATCAAAGTACATATATGTCACCATATACTATACCTTGAGATTTATTTTCTTGCAAGCATTCACAGTAATTACAATGGAATCAATGAAAGACCACACACAACAAAGACAAATGAACCAGTGTGCAAAAGAGAATAAATTGTGCAAATACAAAAAAAGGAAAAAAATCATAATAAAAAATATATAAGCAATAAATATCAAGAACATGAGATTGTAGAGACCTTGAAAGTGAGTCCATAGGTTGCAGATTCAATTCAGTGTTATGGTGAGTGAAGTGAAGTGAATTTATCCCTTCTAATTTAAGAGCCTGATAGTTGAGGGGTCCTGAGCCTGGTGGCGTGGAAACTGAAGCTCCTGTATCTCCTTCCTGTTTGCAGCAATCAGAAGAGAGCATGGCCTGGATGGTTGCAGTCCTGGATGATGAGTATTGCTTTCCTGAAAAAGTGCTCCTTGTAGCTGTGCTCAATGGTGGGGAGGGTTTTTACCTGTTGATGGACTAGGCCATCTCCACTACTTTTTGTAGGCACTGGTATTTCCATACCAGGCTGTGATGCAGTAAGTTAGTATACTCTCCACCTATAGAAATTTGTCAAAATTTTACATGACATGAGAAACTGCAAATTTCTAGTACTTATGTGCTGGGCCCAGGACAGATCCTCTCAAATGATAACAGTGAGGAATTTGAAGTTGCTGCCTCTCTCCACATCTGATCCCCTGATGAGGACTGGCTCATGTTCTTCCTGTAGTCAATAATCAGCTCTTTGGTAATGCTGACATTGAGTGAGAGGGTGTTGTTATATCAGTCAACCAGATTTAAATCTCCCTCCTTTATGCTGATTCGTCACCGTCATTGATTCAGCCATCAATAGTGGTGTCGTCATCAAACTTAAAAATGGCATTAGAGCTATACTTGGCCTTGCACTCATAAGGGTAAAGCAAGTAGAGCAGGGGACTAAGCACACAGCCTTGAGGTGCACTTGTGCTGATGGTTATTGTGGAGACGTTGTTACCAATCCGAACTGACTGGGTTCTACGGGTGAGGAAATTGAGGATCTAGTTGCACAAGCTCACACTGAGGTCTAGATTTTGGAGCTTATTGATTAGTTTTGAGGGGATGATAGTGCTGATGCTGAACTGTAGTCAATGAAGAACATCCTGATGTGTGCGCCTTCACTGTTCAGATGTTCCAGGGTTGAGTGAAGAGCCAATGAAATGACATCTGCTGTTGAGCTGTTGTGCCAGTAGACAAATTAAAGTGGATCCACGTCGCTCCTCAGGCAGGAGTCGATATGCTTCATCACCAACCTTTCAAAGCACTTCATCCCAGTGGATGAATGTGCTAAAGGATTTATTACCTTTCATTCCTAATACTACAATTTTATTACTCCAGACCTATAGTCCAGCGTCATTTCCAAAAGGTTTTCAACACAAAGTATCTGAGTCTATCTTTAAAATGAATGTCGTAGAAATTGCAAAATTACTTTCACTTGTTATTTTTCAAATGGTAAATGCTTTTCCATTACCCATGGGAAGGTCTGTTATTTCAGCAGAATCCTTGGGTTTTGTAGTCTATTGAAACAGATAAGCTTCTGAAGGAGCTTGACAGAATGTTTTGACTCATGGAGGATCTAAAGGAGCCATGGTTTCAGATTTAAGAAACAAAACAATGAGATATATTTTCTATCAGAGAGTCATAAATGTTTGGAATTCTCTATCTCAGAGAGCAGTGTAGGCTGAGTTACTGAAGTTACTTAAGGCCAAAGCAGATAAATGTTTGTACCACAAGGGTACAGAGAAGAAAGCAGGAAAGTAGAGTTGAAGTCAAGATTATATTTGCACTGAAGTACAAAGCAGGTTTTAATGGACCATGTAGCCTAACCCTGTTTTTATTACTCATGACACACATTATCTCAATTTGGAAATATATTAGAAATACATTGTGCTGTATCAAAAAGCTGCTATGTCCAATGTAGCAGCTTTATGGGAGTATGATCAGTCGAGGGACTGCAGGAAATTAAGCAGGCAACACTCCATTATTTTATCAGGCATATTCAGAGGTGGGCATTAAATGGTGGTCTTGCCAACATGAAACATACTGGACAAATAAAAGACAATAGAACAACACTGACTTGATAAAGAGCTTGGCAACAATAGCACCAGACATTCTCAATACTGGCAGGTCCCAAATTAAGCTAATGAGTCTGCAAACAACTTCACTCAAAAGTGCTTTGCGGATAATTCGCTACTTTGTTTTCAGACATCCCTCAATCACAGAAAAGTTCAGAGCACTTAATAGGATACCAAGAACAATGGATAGAGGAAACAAGGATAGAGATATTAATCTGAAGATTGTAGCTCCAGAACTATCCGTGCATTGAGCCAGTGGTATATATTTGGCAACATGGTAAAATCCCAGGTGTGTCTTGTAGACAATAACAACACATAAGTGCAATCCAGCTAATTATGTACTTTCCATCAGGCTACTCTCAGTTATCAAGTGATGGAAGGTATCATGAACATTGGAAACAAACATCACTTAATTACCTGCTCACAGATGCCCGAGCTTCAATTGTATCAGGGCCACGAAACTCCAGACCTCATTGGAGCTTTTCTGAATTTCAGCCATGAACTGAAGTAAAAGTAACTGCTCTTGGCATCAAAGATCCTTGTTGAAAATGAAGTCAATGGGCATTAGTGGGAAACTCTTACCTGGATGGAGTCATTCCAGTTACAGGGGAAAGATGGTTCAGATTGTTTAAGAATACATCTAAATTGAAGAAGATCTTCATGATAGCTTCCTGCCCACAACCATGTTCAGTTGTTACATTAATCACCTTACCTCGGTCATAAGGCGCGTTCCTTTCCCATTCTTACTGGTCCACCTAATTTCTCTCTTCCTTTGTTCACAATTTCCACCCCCATCCTCTTACCTAGATACAATTCCCACCTGATTCCATCTGCACTATCCACCTGGTGTTCTTCTCCTTTAGTCTTACCTTCCTTTCCCCTCTCCCATATGGCTCCACCTGTCCATAATCTTCCCTCTACCCCCTGCCACATCATGTTCTACATAACACCTTCCCAACTTTGTCTGAAACTGTTCCTTAGTTTCCCTCACCAGATCCATCTGCCTGATTCAATTGCCCTATCTGTTTCCATCTATCACCTACCAGCCTCTGTCTTGAAATAGCTTCCTGAAATTGATACCATAGGTTGGGACAGTAGTCATAAAAATATTTGGAATCTGTTTTTCACAAATCCAAGAGTAAGAAAGTCATGATAAATATTTATAAAACATTAGTTCAGCCCCTGTTGGGGTACCATGCCTGTTTTTGGGTACCACACTTTCATAAGATGTGAATGATTCCAGGAATGAGAAATTCTAGTTATGTAGATAAACTGCAAAAAGATGGGATCATTCTAACCTAGAATGGAGAAAGTTGTAAGAAGTTATAAGTATTTAAATCACAATGGGTATTTACAGAGCTAATAAAGCAAAACTAGTGGAGAAGCCAAAAGCTAGGAGGCACAGGAAGAAAATGCTCGGCAAAAGAACCAAATAGAAACATGAGAAAAAATAATGTACTGAGAAATTAGTTAGTGTCACGGGGTTGTGAAAGCAGAAGCAACTGCAGTATTAAAAAAAAGGAACAAAACCATAAAAGAGTATATGAACATGCCATATGGCCCACAATTTTGTGTTGATCAATTTATACTAAATGACCTTCTCCTTTAAATTATCCAAATCCATTCTATTTACTTCACAGTCATGTGTCTATTTAAAAGCCTCTTAAACTCCACCGAACTGCCTGCTTCCATTGATACCTCTGAACAAATACAGTACAAAGTACAAATAAACTACAAAGCTTGGGCACAAAGCAGGAGGTGGGACTCAGTTGGATGAATAGCTGGAACCATTCTGAAGTTATGAGATTCTGAGCTGCAATACATCTCTCCTTAGAGTTATTCTGAAACAATTTGTTAATTTTTCTGACAACTTTTTCATTACCCTGTCAAATGTGCTACCTGTTGAGTTCTTTAATTCGGCATGTCATGAGGCCAATATTATATTCAAATTCACGGAGATGGTACTGACAAAAATACAAGTCTCTGACCTTGCGTGTCTGTACCCACAGTCCCACACAGTATTCTTGCCCTTCTCATATATTCAGGAGTGCAGTGTTTACACGTAACAGTTTAGAACTTGAAACATAATTAAATTTGACTGGATCATCCTTCAGCAACAGGCTAAAATTATGTTTTCAAAACACTGGCATGACAGATTCACTTCAATGTCAAAATTTATGAACCAGCAATTGCTTTGATCAAATGTGCCTTGATGCATGGGATACAATTTTCTGCATGGCGGTAAGCCAGCAATGGAAAGGAGTGACCTGCAAAATATAGTCCAATGGAAAGCTTGATTGACTTTTTACTTGCAGCAGACCAGTTTCTAAACCTGGCAAAACTCATATTATAAGGTTTCACACAATGGTTTTAACACCGAGGGATCTTATGCTTCAATCCTACAGAGAAAGCACTTTTTGACTGTAGAGAGAGGTCTACTTTCATTGGCAAGTTCAATCTTCATTTCATTGATAAAGAATGCACTTTGTAAATAAGACATTCAATGACCCTAACATATCCTACTGTACATGCTTGTACTTACTGAGGGTTTTCGGTCAGGCACTAAACAGGTCATGTCTTCAAATAAACGTGCTTCAAGCCATCAGCTGAGCTATTGTACAGATACAGTATTGGACATAATCATTGCATTTAATAAAAGGCCTAAGGGAAAAACAGGTAAGGTTACATTCTGAAAGTAGCCTTAAAACTCTTAAACAGGTCATGTGGTGTAGCAAATTGACTGAAAGGGAGAAGTGTAAATTAATCAAATATAATTAAGTTAAATCATAGACTAAGAGATTCGGCAGATGCTGGAAATCTTGAGCAACACACACAACATGCTCAAGGGACTCAGGCATCTAAGGAGGGGAATGAATAGTCAACAATTTTGGCCAGGATCCTTCATCAGGACTGCTAAATCAAGCTTAATGAAGCAGCCAGAATGGTTAAATGCTCTAATCCTATTCCTAAATGTCTTCTTGCTATGTTTTAAAATGTTAACATACCACATTACGCAATCCAAATCCTACAGTACTCTGTAGACCTTTTTTTGACAAATACGTTTTATTCTAGTATCATTCCTGAATTTGTGTTAACTCGTCATTGTTTCCTCAATAAGCTTGTTCCAATATTCAAAGGACATTATATCTAACCTGCAGTTCTGTTCGCTATCATCCAGGTTTTAAAATACCTCTAAAATGCAAGGCAAATACGCTTCTTATAGAACAGAAATAATGTGAAGACATCAGTTGCTATAATTAATAAAAAGCTTCAACATATATTCATTAGCAGCAACAAAAAAGACACAAGTGTGATTGCACCTCCTCCTTCGTGTAGGGATTGGAGTTATCAAAATGTAGTAAATCAATCTATAATTGCCATCAATATGCAGCTACAAAAAACTTGCAAACATCTGAAATTGTAGAAGAATGCCAGGACAATTCTTTTAAAGTAAGGCCATATTCAATGACACTCAAACTAAGTCCCTACAGTTCAATAGATGCATGAAGCTCTTCCCAAATGCACGAAACTCATGGGTAATGCTTATAAGAACCTTAATAATATAAGAACCTTAGCCTGCAATTAGATACTATTCCATTCAGGCTTGTCCAGCCTGATCAAACAGATTTGGCACAGAAACAGCACTTAGATTGTATTATAAACTCTTTGTTAAGTACTGGAGACTGTTAGTCCTCTGTTAGCTCTTATAGCTGCTCAAGACAAGTGATTGGGTGAAATTGAAATGCCTTTATCGGTTTCAACTACCCTAATGTCTGCCAAATCCATTAAGCTGGATACAGGCTCTTAATTATAATAAGCTGTCCTTGGTCTGCCTAACATAAAAATATTAAATTAAATTTGGCTATTACCCAAGAAGTCAAAACAGCAAGAGTCGCATTAGGTCATGGAACACTGAAGAATCTTGGGGGTGGTTCTTCATTATAACTAACAATGGTAACCATCTTAACTGAAAGTGAAAATTAAAATGCTCATGAATTCTCCGATGAGCCCAACATGTAGCCATTCTGTACATGATCAAGTTCCATCTAGTCATATTGAAGATTAATGCTTGCAGTTAATTTGTACTTTTCTTCCACTATTTGCTTTTTAATTGTTTTATTATACACATAGTTCAAATTTTGTACACACTTTGTCTGCACTTCCCTTATAAATCTACAATACTTTTGTATGTAAACAGCTTGCAAAGTACATTGTGTTCAGATTATTACAAAAAAAGGCAAACAATCCCAGTACTGCCAGTAAGAAGACTTTCTCTACCCACATATTTACCTTTAGAAAAACAGTGCAGGGGTGTAATTCTCTGTTCTAAATGTCAAATAGTTCCACTTTTATAGCTGTGATATATTTTTAAACTAATTGTAGGGATTTACATATAAACTCCTCTTGGCTAATATTCTACCACAGCGTCTTACCCAAATTTCATCAGTTCAAACCATTAGCCAAGTTACAGTAATTCACATGTACAGTAGGTATTCTCAGTGGATAATGGACAGTATTTTTAATCACAGTGGAGTTCAAATATGACAACAGAATTTTTTTTGAAAATTGCAGATGCTGGAAATCTAAAATAAAAATAGAAAATTTCAGCAGGTCAGCTTGCACCTGTGGGAAGAGAAAGATAATTATTTCTTCAGATCTTAAGACACATTGTCATTACCCTAGCCCATAAAAACATTAATTTTGCATCTTAAGTTCTAGAATGAAGATTATTTGCTTCCACGCCATTTTGTTTGCTCTGAGGGGACCGACGAAGTTAATAGATAGATAGATAGATAGATAGATAGATACTTTATTCATCCCCATGGGGAAATTCAACATTTTTTCCAATGTCCCATACACTTGTTGTAGCAAAAACTCATTACATACAATACTTAACTCAGTAATAATATGATATGCATCTAAATCACTAACTCAAAAAGCATTAATAATAGCTTTAAAAAAGTTCTTAAGTCCTGGCAGTTGAATTGTAAAGCCTAATGGCATTGGGGAGTATTGACCTCTTCATCCTGTCTGAGGAGCATTGCATCGACAGTAACCTGTCGCTGAAACTGCTTCTCTGTCTCTGGATGGTGCTATGTAGAGGATGTTCAGGGTTTTCCATAATTGACCGTAGCCTACTCAGCGCCCTTCGCTCAGCTACCGATGTTAAACTCTCCAGTACTTTGCCCACGACAGAGCCCGCCTTCCTTATCAGCTTATTAAGACGTGAGGCGTCCTTCTTCTTAATGCTTCCTCCCCAACACGCCACCACAAAGAAGAGGGCGCTCTCAACAACTGACCTATAGAACATCTTCAGCATCTCACTGCAGACATTGAATGACGCCAACCTTCTAATGTGGGAACTGCAGACTCTTCTCCAGATAGGACAGGTGAACAAGTAGGCATGTGGAGAGCTTGAGGGGTGTTCTGTTTGTTCCATTGTTTGAGCATGGGTTTCATGTTCTTAATACCATTGTCCATGCTCTTACTCCATTTGGAAAGGTCATAAGCTCGAGATTCCCATAAGTCCGTGTACTTCTTTTAGGAAACTTTGAGCACATCCTTGAATCTTCTCCTGTCTACAGGGTCATCACTTTGTGTGACAGAGCCAGAATAGAGTGCAAACTGGTGTGCAAACATCAATTCTTGCTCAGCATAAATAGAACCTCCACTGGGGTGCTGGCCCAGGAGAAGACAGTGAATTTGGAGGAATTTGCAGAAATAGCATTGGTGGTATCTTTCCATTGCCCTGATGTGCCTATTGTTGCTAGCTCAAATCTAAAATATAGGATAAAGGATCATCATTGGCCAGCAAATCATGTATTTTGAAGTAGGTATAACATTCCAACTGCTGCCCTGTTAATTTGCTGGCCTCGGTATCCAGTAGCTGCATCCAGCAGAGGAGATATTAGAGACCCTAACCCTCTTCTGTCTTACCCTCACTGATTTCACCTTGTCCATGAGACTCATCTTCTGCTCTCTTGACCCCATTTCCAGAAAAATACTAGCAATTTAATTAACCTTCCTGGGACCAATGCCAATTGAATTTCTTTGGACTGTTTCAGTCCCTATACCCTTGTCCTTTAGTTTCTCATAGAGAAATACTAAGCTCAGTTAAGTTCCTTCCTCAAATATAATTTTCTGAGTCTTTTCTACTAGTTCAAGGAAAATTTGGTCACTTTTAGAACTAAGGGACATTTATAGAGTCAGTGTCATGCAGCACAAAAACAGGTCCTGTGACCCAACTGGTCCATGTAGACCAAGATTCCCATCTGAGCTCGTCCTGTTTGTCTGCATTTAGCCAATTTCCCTCTAAGCCTGTCCAAGAACTTTTCCAAATACCAGCTCTTTACTTATAGTGTAACACTCATTAGTTTCCACCTTGTTGGCCTTTTCACACAGGTATCCACATTATTCTAAACAAAAGCACAGTGTAATGCTGGTCCTCACTTCCACCCATTTTCCTACTAGATTGGAGCTAACTTACAGGAAGAATATGAAAATATGAAGAAGTGTGGCTCTGATAGTCCAGAACAAAGGTCAGTGTAATCTCAGCATTCAAGCTACAATTTAAAAAAAGCAAATGCATTTGGAAAGCAAACTACAAATTCTTGACTCATCTGCTGAAGAATACAAGAGGATGGGCCTATCTTTTAATATCTTCAAGACAAAGGTTTCTTATTAACTTGCACTCCAACAATAAGGATTCAGGAAAAATGTGAACCACTTCTCACAGAAAACATAGAACACTACATCGCAGGAACAGGCCCCCTCAGCCCACTACACCTGCATCGACCACAATGCCAATCTACACCAATCCTATCTGCCTGCACATGATCCATATCCCTCTATTCCTTGCCTGTTCATGTGTCCATCTAATGCCCCTTGAAAGCATTGTTGTATTTCTGCCAGCTCCTCCTATATATCATGTCCTGTATTTTAAAAAAAGTGTCTCACAACTCTCCTTTAAATGTTTCCTCTCACCTTAAAACTATGCCTTTTAGAATTTGGTATTTCCACACTGAGAAAATAATATAATTATTAACCTCACATAATTTTATATACTTCTATCAGATTACCTTTCAGACTCTGAAATTTTAATCCAGGCAATATACCAGTGAATTCATTGGTGTAATGGTGATCAGAACTGCGTACAATATGCTAATTTTAGCCTAATAGTTTTTATACAGTTGCAGCAGGACTTTCACTCATACTCACTTCCTCAACCAATGAAGGCAAGCATGCCAAACACCTTCTTCACCACCCTACCTACATGTGTTCTCACTTTCAGAAAAACTACACTTGCACCCCAAGATCTCTCATTAATGATTCACTTGCACTTGACCTCCCAAATGCATCATGTCAAGAGTAACCTCTCAGCAAGGGCACATACCAATGGAAATTTAACCAACTGAGTAAAATATTGCTTGAAGATTAAGGTCTCAAACCTAGCACAAATCTCTTCTTCCACTGGCTTCCAATAATCCCTGATCTCCTATATGTTTCATGAGATTTAGATTGCCTACAGCAGGCACCTTAAAACAAGGGAAGTCCCAGTAAAATCTTCTGGATCTACTGGAAGAGTAAACAAACTATCACTGGTGTCCTTCTCAGGCCAACTCTAACACTGCGATCCTAATTACATTTAGTCATCTCTGTTGGGCTGTAGCATATTCACAAAACAAAGGCTCTGCTCAAAATCATCAATGGACATGAATGATTCAAGAATGTTTGGAAATTCTCCTGAGAAAACACAACATCCATATTGACTCCTCAGAATCCTTAGTCTACGACTGCTTACAGAGGAGAAGAAGCATTTAGAATGTCTTTGGATATCTTAAATCCATACACAACAGCACTTACAAGCCCGATACAAATGGGGGCAGGAGATCATCACTTCAGTAGCTACCCTGCTTCCCACCCTTACGGCATCTCCTTTGATGGAACAGGTTATACTTCCAGTAATGACTTCAACAGTCACCTCAGAATGCAATGAACTGGAGTGGAAGCAAGTTAAAGCAAGTTATCTTCAGGATGCCAAAAAAATAAAAAAGATGAAATAGACATTGCAAAACCTTTCTACCTGAAGGGACAGATGGAGAAATAGCACAGGGTGGGAGGAAAAATAAATTGGCAATGTGAACTTGAAGCAGTGAGAGCATATGCAATAATATGCTGTGAGATGTTGTTGTGAGATGCTTTGAAGTATAAATAGTGTGAAGTAGAAGATAAAACATTCTAATGAAATACAATTTCTAATGAAGGAACTGAAATTCAATTTCATCACTTGCTTATAAATATGACTTCTCTGCTGTTTCCCTCTCAGATTTTTAAACCCTATCGAAGAGATATCACAGCTACTGTTTTCTTCATCTAAGCTGCACAGAGTTCTCTTGATACAAGCATGAGCAAAATCCTCATAGTTCTTTGCCATTTTATATCCCATTGAGAGCATTTTTATTGCTTAATTATTGTACTAGCCAAAATTAACAAACACAGCACTGACCCGGCATGGAAATGCTGCCCTTCTAACATTTATAAATATGTCCTGCTTTCACCATCTAGACTATGTGGCAAGTGATGTTGTTGTCTGATGCAGGATTAGTTCAACAACCTTTATTTAAGTGTTTGGAAAAGATGACTTTGGTTCAGTAACCATTTCTTATTATACTTTGACCATTTTCAAAGGTCTTCTTGCTTTGACAGGTTCAATCATTACATCATTATTTTAGATTTATTTTATCAAATAATCTCTTCCAGACTAGAGAAGCAGCATCGGAATACTTTGGAAGGCTGCTGTGTATTTCTCCAATCAATGTAATTCCATCCTACAAAAGAAACAAATGAAAGAGCAAAATTAAGGAAAACTTACAAATGATGAAAACGTAATGCAGATCAGCCAGTATAATTATATGAAAAAAGGAAATATTATGACATTGCAGCTACATCTTTCCTTTGAACTTAGGCAGGCCTGGACAAAAACCAGAATCCTAATAAGAACAGCAGTTTGTTCACATGATACAATGATAAAATCTCTCAAACCTTAAATTCTGATACAGAGGTATATCTAAAATATTAGTCTGTCACAGAGATAGATACACATCATACCTGTTTTAAACATATAAAGTATGCCAGAGTCCCTAAAACACTGAAGGTTTCCCTTTACCTGCTGCAGAACAAAGCAAGTGACTGACTGATAATGGCCATCCTTTACCGGATTCATTTTCTGCCCTGGATGTGCCGCTGGAGTCACAGCTGGCACCAATTATTATATAAATGAAACTGACAGACCAATTTTGCAATCTCCATCAGCCAACTTTAATGCATATTCTTTCGGGATATTTACTTTACATACAGTATGCTAACCATATATAGTAAAACAACCAGATTTTCCTTACAAATGCTGCAAAGGCAAGAATTTAAAGATAAGTAATTCTTCATATTATTGAATCAAAACAAGTACTCTCTCTCATGGGAAGACGAATGGAGCAACAGGTTTGGGCTTCATGCAGCTTATGAGACTAGAGCATAGAATTCATCAGAAGGCCTAAATCAGTTTAATTTACCACTCTTATCATTAAGCTTTAGAACCCTACAAAACTATAGTGACTTAGTATCACCAACTATTGAAGGGATGAAATTTCATGTTCTGGAAAATAATGAATCTATGATTTGCAACACGAGTGAATCTGCAGATGCTGGAAATAAATAAAAAACACAAAATGCTGGCAGAACTCAGCAGGCCAGACAGCATCTATGGGAGGAGGTAGTGACGACGTTTCGGGCCGAAGCAAATCTATGATTTGCTATTGTTTCATATTGATCTGTTGCAGGTTTTGCCTGCAATGCAATGCTTATTGATCAACCCTTGGCTGTGGTGAAGGCGGGATCCAGTTTGGTTTACTCTCTGTGCCTCCATTCAGTTGGAATTAAAAAACAGTACAGACACTAATTTATGAGCATGCAGAGGCAAGGGTGATTCTGCAGAGGTATTTTTGGATAGGCAACCGAAGAACGTAGCCTTATATCTTTGGTTTCCTCAACTATTCCCTCTTGAACCAACACTGAAAAAAATCACTGAAAGAAAATACTGGAAATAGAATATCAAATAACATTGAAAATATAAGGTACAGCTTTTACCAAAAACAAAACTTAAAATCAACTGAGAAATCAAGAGTTTTCTGTTTCATCAAAATAAGAAAAATATTTTTGTTTCTGGTAGGCTATTGCTAGCTAGCCGTTGGGGATTGGGGCTGTGTAAGGGGGATGGATGGTTAGAGGTGGGCATCACATTTTTCTGAAATAACAAATCGGGAGTGTTGAAGCAGATCTCCCTTCATATATGGTGTGAATCATCATTCACTTTTGAAATTCCAGCAGTTTCTAGAAACTGTGAACCACATTTTGTAAGGGAAGGAACATGACATGGATACCAAGGAGAACGAAATAACAGAAAATGTGATACATCAGCTCACAGCATTTGGGCTGCTTCAAGTCCATATAACCACTTCAAACAACTGAGTTTGCTACAACCAAAAGAAATTCAGTTAGTCGTATACACGTCACTCGAGTAAGATTTTGCTGCAGAAGAATGTGAAAAGGTGTGAATCAGAAGTTACAAAATGAATTGGACAGTCTAAATAGTCAGTGATTTAGCATAGACAATGTAAACAATCCAGGTGGTCACTTTTGCCTTTGAAATAATAGAGGATGACTTTGGAAAGGCCCAAGAATTTTCAGTGCTAAATAATTAAATCCAAAACAGACCATTAAACTAGCAAATGATAAAATATGCAGCTCAAACCATAGAACATAAGCCAGAGGAATTTGTACCTTGACTGCTGCATCCAATTCAGAATACTTCAGAGGAAATTGAATCACTCAGTTCAGATAGTAGTACAGAGAAACAGAACTGCTCCTTAGTTTGAGATGTCTATGTTAAGAGGTAAGACTTTGGCTTTGCAAAATGGAAAGGTGACATTTCAAAGGTAATTTCAGAGTTGGTTAAGGAATATAAAATGTGCAACTGATTAGGGATAGGATTCAAATTAGCGAAAAACAAATTTTTGATTTGTGTTCTGAAACTTTAAAGTAAAGTGTAATCAATCCATGAAGCAGTGAGTGAGAAAACCTTTGAATTCCATAAGAACCAATTATTTGTAGACATTTGTCCAATGTCAGGACTGTTTGGAATGGATAAACTAGAATGGATTGAAGAGTCCAATATTTCTTTACTTTCCACTGAAATTGTGATGATGAATGAATCAAGGATGAATGACTTTTGCTATCCTTTCCTGGTCACTCATTTTATATATTTTTTGTAAATAGGAGATGGGTATTACTGACAATTCAGAATTCATTCCCCATTCCTAACTGCCCTTGAGAAAGTGGTAGCAATCCACATTCCTGAACTACTGCAGTACTTCCGATAAAGGTACTTTCAGAATGTTCAGGGCAAGAGACTACCGTTATTTAAAACCAGTGATGATAAAGAGGTGGCAATATACTTCCACATCAGGATTCAAGTTTCAAAATTGTTTAATGTCATTTCCAGAACACAAATGTAAAGGAGAACAAAATAATTGTTACTCCAAATCTGATGCAGCCACAAGAAGAAACACGATAAGATAAAGAAGACAATAATAAAAAAACACAATAAATATAAATACATAAGATAGCTTATATATAGAGACTGATTGTATATTCATAAATTAACACTAGGCACAGAAATATCGTACATACAAGGGCACTCTGACAGGAAATAATAAATTAGTGGTGGTAGGGTGGAGGGATGGTTAAGTGGGTGGAGATGTTGATTAGCCTTACTGCTTGGGGGAAAGTAAGTGTTTTTGAGACTGATAGTTCCGGTGTGGATGCTACAAAGCATCCTCTCTGATGGGAGTGGGACAGACATTCCATCAGCAAGGTCAATGAGATTCTTCAGGTTGTTACCAGTGCTTTTCTGGTGCCTTTCTGTATACCTGTTCTTGATTAACTTGTAGGCTGGTGCAGGTGATGCATTGAGCTGTTTAGACTACCCATTGTACAGCCTCCCTGTCTGATACCGTGCAGTTTGCATGACGTGCGGTGATGCAGCTTGTTAGGATGCTTTTCTCTACACATCTATCGAAGAACATGATCACTGATGTCAGCCTCCTCAGAAAGCAAAGGCGTTGGTGAGCTTTCCTGATTGTGTAAAATGAGTTCTGGAACCATGGGAGATTATGTGGGATGTGCACTCCCAAGAGTTTGAAACGGCTTGCAGTCTCCACTGCTGTGCTGCCGATGTAAAGGGGGATATGAGTGGTGTGAGTTCTCCTGCAGTTAATAACCGTCTCCTTTATCATGTTGACAATGAGGAAGAGCTTATTTGTCTGGTACCAGTGAGTAACTTGGAGGGGAAGATGGAGATACAAGTATTTCTGAAATCTGGTGCTCCTACACTTTTCGTTGGCAAAACTTGTAGATTTGTGAGGTATTATTGGATTAACCTTGCAAAGTAACTGAAATATATGTGCTGGGTGAACAGATTACAGCCAGTGATATAGAGAATGAAGATACTGGATGGGATGCAAATCAAATGGGCAGCTTTGGACTGGGTGCCAATGATTTTATTCAGAGTTGTTAGAACTGCATTAATCAGGCTCTGTGGGAAAGGACAAAATCTAGATCTAAATCACAGAACATCAGTGGGTAGTTCCAACAAGTAGTTCATAAGGTAAAGGGAATATAAGCCTTTATGGCAAAGGGGTTGGAGTTTAAGAATAGAGATGATTTGTAACGTTTGTGCAGTATGCTAGTGAGGTCACATCTAGAATATTGTGCACAGTTTTGGTACTCTGACCAAAAAGGGATAAATATGGTAGCATTGGAAACATTCCATAGGAGTTTAACCAGGCTAATTCCTGGATGAGAGGGTTGTCCTGTTTAGAGAGGCTAGACAGTTTGAATCAGTATTCTTTGGAGGTTAGAAGAATGATGAGTGACCTTATTTAAGGATATAAGATCCTAAGGGAGCTTGACAGGATTGATATTGGGATGTTTTCACTAGTGGGAAAGTCACAAACAAGGATAACTGGCAATAAGGTAAAAGGGCTAGTCATTTAGAACAGGCATTTTGAAACTTCTTCGCTCAATGGATGGCCAATGTTGGGAATTTTCTGCCTTCAAGAGATATGGAGGCCAGATTATTAGATATACTTAAGGTAGAGACAGATAAATATTTAAACGATCTAAGAACTAAGGGTCATGAGGAACTGGCTCTAAAGCGGAGTTGTGGCCAGCATAGATCAGGTATGTTCATAATAAATGGTGGGGCTGAGTGGCGTACTCCTGTTCTTCTTTTCTCATGAATCAAACCTGGGATTTTCTGATTTGTATAGCTCAGTGTCACCACTTCTAATGATAGAAGAAAGAAAACTGTTCTTAAAAGACAGAAATTGATGAGAATATGCAAAAAAGCAAACAAAATATAAAGCTGTGTACCTTGGTATAAATATGTTCTTCTATTTTCTCCTGTAGAGAAGCTTCTTCCAATTGTATCTGCTTGACACGGAAAAAATTGCGTTCTGCCAGTTTACTGATCTCTTTCAAGCAAGCAGCACATCTGGAGGGTTGGTGCACATTCGTCTGAACAATCTATGATCAACATAATAGGCAATTAAGTAAATAGGCAAGATCTTCTACCACTTTCTTCTTTACTGATTCACTGTTTCACAAGCACCACTGAACTTCTAACTATACAAACAAGTACAGTTCAGTGTGCAAGGGCAGTCAGTAAACTATTCAACCACCAGAGGTATTGCTAGCCAACTGTCCACATATGCATTCACCTACCAGTAGGTCTCAATAGATAAACTTGTAAATCTGCTAAATTGGTTTATCATTGTCACGTGTACCAAGGTATAGTGAAAAACTTTGTTTTGCATGCCATCCATACAGATCATTTCACGTTAACACACTGAGGTAGTACAAGAACTAACGAAATGCAGAATGGAGACACAAGACAGAATGCAGATGGTGGAAATCTGGATCAACGCACACAAAATGCTGAAGGAACCCAACAGGACAGGCAGCATTTACGGAAAGAAATGAACAGTCAATGTTTCAAGCTGAGACCTTCGGAAGAGAGCAGAAGTCAGAACAAAAGGGTAGGGGAAGGGGAAGGGGAAGGAGTGCATGCTGGCAGACAAGTGAATTCAGGTGAGAGGGTGGGAGGGGGACAAGGAGTAATGCGAGTTAGGAGATGACAGGGAGGAGGCAAAGCACTGAAGGAGGAGGAATCTGATGCAAGAGGCATTGAAGTGGGAGTGATGTAAATGTAGCTAGATACAATTAGAATATAAAATCTTGGCTGATTACCTTTTATCTCAATGGTGCTCCTTTGCATATGTTTTAATTGTTAAATCATATGAGAATGACATGTGGAAATCACAGGTGGAAGGAGAAACTGAATATATACATCAAGCCTTATAATCTATTAAATATGCTATGAAAATCATGCTGTTAAGGTGAAACTAATGGGCCTAAAAACAAATCAGATGGCCCAACAAGCCAAAGCTCAAAGCACATTTATGATCAAAGTGCGTACGCCTGAAATTCGTCTTCTTGCCGGCAGCCGCTAAACAAAGAAACATAATCGAATTCACAAAAAAACCCACAAAGCAAAGATGGTCACACATCCAATGTGCAAAAAGAACAAGTCATACAAACAATAAATAAACAAATAACACAGAACCTGATCTGCAGAGTCCTTGAAAGTGAGTCCACAGTAACAGAGCCAGTTCAATGCCGAGGTGAGTGCTGTAGTTAGTTCAGCTCTGAGGTGAGTAAAGCCTCACAGAGTAGTGAGCTGAACACTGATTTCTCCTTCGCCCTCGGTCTCAATTCTTTTAATGTTTTAATCAGGCTCAGCGTTTTAATCAGTCAAACGTCAGTTAGTTTTCTGCTCTCAGGCCATGCCACATCAATCCAGCCTGGAGTCCGCTCCAGCAATGGCCACCACGACCGTACCTGCATTCTCAAAAGACCAATTCGCCAAATCCTTCAGGATACCGCAAAAACGCCAGGTCGTACAAACGAATCAAAAGCACAACTTGCAAAGGGCAATTATAGGCTGTGGATTAGTGACTGTAGTCCAGGAAAAATATATTTAATGGAATAGTCAATAGTGTCTTGACAGCACCATCTTGAGAGGCCCTTGGGAGGTATCGTGGGATTCAGCATCTCTGATCCATCTCAGCTCATGTACTCTTGTTGAGAAGAAGTTACAACGTGTTTAAGTTATCATGTATGTAATACCCCAGTTAACTTAAATGGGTTGAAACTTTAGTTAATATATTGGTCCAATTTTTAATATAATTATTAAACACAAAAGTAAGCATTGTGGCAACCCACTTTCTGCGCAGGCGAACCGGCTCACAAATAGCCAGCGTGCGGGGGGAGACTTTGGTAATGCACCTCTGATGTCATTTCCGCCCGGAGAGGGCAGGCACTAGGGATTAAATGCCAGTGCCGCGAAGTTTGAAGAAACTAGTCTCGAAACAACTTACCAACTGCGTGTCGTTATTTCAGCGCTGTGTATAGCACATCGCTACATTGGTGACCCCGACGGTCCAAACGGGATTTGGACCAATGAGGACCGACTCTTCATCTGTTCATGCAGTTTTACTAAAACTGCCGACTTTCTGGACGCTGCGACCACGCGTGTGGTTTAGCCAAGCAGAAGCCCAGTTCCAGATTCGGCAGATATCTTCTGATTCCACGCGTTACTATCACATGGTGAGCGCCCTTGACCAGGAGACGACCGCCCAGGTTGCGGATTTCATACAGTCACCCCCCGAAGAAGGCAAATATGAAGCATTCAAAGCGCTGCTCATTGGGACCTTTGGCTTCTCACAGCTTGAGCGGGGTGCCCGCCTGCTTCACCTGGACGGTTTGGGAGACAGGCTGCTGTCAGCATTAATGAACGAGATGCTGGCCCTGGCTGACGGACACAAGCTCTGCCTCATGTCCGAGCAAGTGTTCCTAGAGCAACTGCCCGAGGACATACATCTGCTGCTGGCCGACGCAGATTTCAGCAACCCCCGGAAGGTGGCGGCCCGGGCAGACGTGCTGTGGAAAGCCAAGAGGGAGAGCGTGGCGTCCGTCGATCAGATTACCAGGCCACGTGCCCAACAGCGGACCAGACCAGGCCCGGCAGGGGGGCACACACAACACAGAGGCAGGAGTGGGGAGGCCAGTGAACAGTGGTGTTTCTACCACCAGCGGTGGGGCACAAAAGCCCGCCATTGTCACCCACCCTGCAAGGGCCAGGGCCAGCTGCAGCTAATGACTATGCCAGCTGGCCACCAGGACAGCCTCTTGTACGTCTGGGACAAACAGTCGGGACGCCGCTTCTCGGTCGACACCAGAGCGGAAATCAGAGTCTTGCCCCCAAAGGGGTACAACACCCGCAACAGGAAGCCAGGACCCACCCTGAGGGCAGCAAACGGCAGCACGATACGGACCTACGGCAGCCGCACAGTGCAGTTTCAGTTCGGCGCCAGCCGGTTCACGTGGGACTTCACACTGGCCGCGGTGGCCCAACCACTCCTGGGGGCGGACTTCTTGCGAGCTCACAGCCTGCTGGTCGACTTGCAAGGGAAAAGACTGGTACATGCCGAGACTTTCCAGACGTTCTCCCTGGGTGAAGCCAAGTTGCCGGCCCCACACCTGGACGCCATCACGCTGTTGGACAACGAATTCACCAGAATCCTGGCGGACTTTCCATCGATTCTAGCACCGCAGTTCATGGCAGCCATGCCCAGACACGGGGTTCAGCACCACATCCCAACCAAGGGACCACCCCTCCACACCCGCGCACGAAGGCTCCCCCCCCGGAAAAGCTCCGCCTGGCGAAGGAGGAGTTCAAGAGGATGGAGGAATTGGGGATCGTACGGAGGTCCGACAGCCCATGGGCCTCTCCCCTGCACATGGTGCCCAAAGCAGCCGGGGGTTGGAGACCATGCGGCGACTACCGCAGACTGAACGAGGCTACAACTCCAGACCGCTACCCCGTGCCACACATACAGGACTTTGCAGCAAACCTGCACGGGGCAAGAATCTTTTCCAAAGTAGACCTCGTCCGGGGATACCATGAAATCCCGGTGCACCCTGAAGACATCCCCAAAATAGCACTCATCACCCTGTTCAGCCTGTTCGAGTTCCTCCGAATGCCGTTCGGCCTGAAGAATGCTGCACAGACGTTCCAGCAGCTAATGGATGCGGTGGGACGCGACCTGGACTTTGCATTCATCTATTTAGACGACATCCTTATAGCCAGCAGTAGTCGCCAGGAGCATCTGTCCCACCTCCGCCAGCTCTACTCCCACCTGAGTGATTTCGGCCTCACGATCAACCCAGCCAAATGCCAGTTCAGTCTCAATACCATCAACTTCCTGGGCCACAGGATTACCAAAGACGGGGCAACACCTCTGCCCACCAAGGTAGACGCGATCCACCACTTTGCCCGACCCAACATGGTCAAAGGCCTGCAGGGGTTCGTTGGTATGGTGAACTTCTACCACCATTTCCTCCCCTCAGCAGCCCATATCATGCACCCTTTGTACACCCTGATGTCGGGTAAAGGCAAGGACATTACTTGGGACGAGGAGGCCGAGGCCGCTTTCGTTAAAGCCAAGGAAGCCTTGGCAGATGCCGCGATGCTGGTGCACCCCAGAACGGACGTTCCGACCGCCCTCACGGTGGACGCATCCGACACAACAGTCGGTGGGGTGCTGGAGCAGCTCATCGAGAGGCGCTGGCAACCCCTGGCATTCTTCAGCAAGTACCTATGACCACCGGAACTCAAGTAGAGTGCTTTCAACCGGGAGCTGTTGGCACTGTATCTAGTAATCCCACATCTCAGGTACTTCTTAGACGGCAGGCTGTTCACCACGTTCATGGACCACAAACCGTTGACCTTTGCGTTCACGAAGGTGTCCAATCCCTGGTTGGCTCATCAGCAGCGACATCTGTCCTACATCTTGGAGTACACAACGGACATCCAGCATGTCTCAGGAAAGGACAACGTCGTGGCGGACGCACTCTCCAGACCAGCTGTCCAGGCCCTGTCCCTGGGGGTGGACTATGCAGCACCGGCGGAGGCGCAGCAGGCAGATGACGAGATGCCCAGCTACAGGACCACAGTCTCGGGTTTGCAGCTTCAGGACTTTCTCGTAGGCCCAGGTGAGAGGACCCTCCTGTGCGACGTGGCTACCGGCCAACCTCGCCCCATCGTCCCGGCAGCCTGGAGGCGGCAAGTTTTCGACTCCATACACGGTTTGGCGCACCCATCTATCAAGACAACCATCTGGCTGGTCTCCAGCAAGTTCACGTGGCATGGACTTCGCAAGCAGGTCAGTGAATGGGCCAGAACGTGCGCGCAGTGCCAAACAGCCAAGGTGCAGCGACACACTAAAGCCCCGCAGTTCGAACCCACCCACCGGAGGTTCGACCACATTCATGTGGATATCGTGGGCCCCCTACCAGTGTCCCGAGGAGCACGGTACCTCCTAACTATGGTAGACCATTTCACGAGGTGGCCAGGGGTGGTCCCGCTCACCGACACATCTGCCGATTCCTGCGCCCGAGCACTGATTGCAACCTGGGTAGCACGCTTCGGGGTACCGGCCCACATTACCTCCGACAGAGGCGCCCAGTTCACCTCCAGCCTGTGGTCGGCTGTGGCCAGCCTGTTGGGAATGCAGCTACACCACACAACTGCCTAACACCCACAGTCGAACGGACTGGTGGAACGCTTCCACTGTCACTTGAAGTCAGCTCTCATGGTCCACCTGAGAGGGCTTAACTGGGTGGATGAGCTTCCCTGGGTCCTGCTTGGAATTCGCACAGCGCCCAAAGAGGATCTGCATGCCTCGTTGGCCGAGTTGGTGTACGGCGCACCCCTGGCCGTCCCAGGAGAGTTCATACCAGCCCCAAGGGGGCAAGAGGAAGAACCCACAGCAGTCCTGGACAGGCTACGCGAAAGGCTCGGCAACCTGGCCCCCGTACCAACTTCACAGCACAGACGAACCCCGACCCATGTACCCAAAGACCTGCAGAACTGTAAGTTTGTGTTTGTATGAAGGGGCGGACACCGGGCATCACTACAGCGACCGTACGAGGGGCCGTTCAAGGTGATCGACAACAACAGGTCCACGTACGTTCTGGACATTGGGGGGAAAGAGGAGGTTTTCACGGTGGACCGACTCAAACCAGCCCATGTGGACTTGGCGCAGCCAGTCGAGGTTCAGGCACCGCAGCGCAGAGGCAGACCTCCCAAACAGAGGCTGATGCAGACTGTGGACATTGGGGGGTGTATCGCCGGTTCTGGGGGGGGGGGTTATGTGCCAACCCACTTTCTGCACAGGCGAACCGGCTCACAAATAGCCAGCGCACAGGGGGAGACTTTGGTAATGCACCTCTGACGTCATTTCCACCCGGAGAGGGTGGGAGCTAGGGATTAAATGCCAGCGCCACGAAGTTTGAATAAATTAGTCTCAAAACGGCTTACCGACTGCGTGTCATTATTTCAGCGCTGTGTGTAGCACATCGCTACGGTATTTGAAATTTTTCACTTAGTAATATTTCTATGTCTATGAGGATAAGTCATAATTCTTCAAACATCTTCATTTCAAGAAAAAGAATTAAGTGATAAAGAGAACCATAACTCAATAAAAAATTTTAAAAATAGCATAGATTCCAACATTTTCATTATGGTAAAGATACAACAACTTAAAAATGAAAAATTGCACATACAGTAAGGCAGAACACTAAATTTTGATCTTGCTTTGTTTTAACCTGTTCTTTCCTATTTCTACAGCAAGATCCTTGACACAAGAAAGAGTATGGGCAAACAAAGCAGAGGACAGGTTCCAAGAACAATTATTCATGGAATGTCAGATCAGCTTATACAAGATGGAAGATAATTGGTGTTACATAGAGCCTACAGCACAAAAAGATATCAGTTGGCACAATGAGCTAGCGTCTCTATTCCAGATCAGCCCAAAAGCATTAGAGAAATGATGTGTAGGTTACAACACAATTCACTACTTTTGTACAATTCTGCCCATGCCTCGGTTGTCTTTTTACTTATTCTTTCCTATCCTTCTATCCTTTGTTTCCTTTAATCGATATTTTCAGCCTCACTGTAAATCCAGCTGACATGCTAAACACTCATAGAACTAAGGTGTAAATTTAACTGTTTACACATCAGGAGCTGGCATCACATACTGAGGCTTCATATAAGTGACCTTCACATATTTAACTAGAAACTTTGTGGAGATATCTTGTGCATTAAGAGCAATAATTATGCCCGTTTTAAAGCAATCACAGAACACCATTGTAACAAAGATTTTAAAGTTGGAGAGGGTGAACAAAATGAAGCAAGGTCACTGAAACAATAATTGTGAAAAGTACTTTGAGAATTTTCCACTGGAACAGGAAAAACTGAAAGCAGAGCTAATGGAGCATTTTAAAATTGGAGAAGTCTTTGACAAATTGATAGAAATTTAACCAGTACATACCCATTGTTGGGAATAAACAGTATTTATTGTTCTTCAGATTTCCCTTAATTTCCATGAGACATGGCCATCAAGTTGGTGTTAGTGAAAATTGGAAAATGTGTACTAGTCCCTCTGAGGCATCAGTGATCGTGTGTACAAGGAAAACAATTACTTTCTAGAAATAAAATGATGAAGCAGTACTTCTGAGGGATCTATACAACTCCATTTCAATAAAACTAAAACATAATTGATAATGGGATCTTTCCATGTGGATTGTAAAGTCTGTCTTTGTTCTATAGTAATGCTGATGTATTAAAGAATGGAGACACACAAGCATGCACAAGAGTTCAGTGACACACCCCAACACCATCCCAACAATTTTCATTGATATATGGATGACCCTCATCATCCAATGACCACTCCTACAGAAGCCAGCTGCAATGTCATGAGGCCTCTGTTACACATCTGAACATTCCTTTGGCACATTTCTCATCTTCATACCCACCATTGAAATTCTCACAAGTACTATTCCCTCCATCCCTAAACCAGAACCATCCACTTTTAACTATTCACCCTGTACCACAATTGCTACTCATCTAATCCCTAGCCCTAATCTTTCTTATCGGTTGTCACACCTGATATTAACTTCCTCCACCATTTATAACTGCACCAATCCCCCCATTAACTGCTGACCCCACACAACTGCACACATTGGTAATAAGAGCCTCCTTGACTACCCTTTCTATCCGTCAACTATCACCCTATCAATCAATCCTTACCCCTCTGATTCTTAACCCGCTGGCCCAAATTGTGATCTTCCCGTGTCCTTCATGGTGGCAGAGGTTATGGGCCTATAAGTTACTGTCAGAATAGCCTAGGTGAGCAACTGTAGTTCATTTTGCACATGGCACACATTACAACTACTTCGGCCTTTTTTCCTTGGAGTGACGGAGGAAGAGAAGTGACCTGATAGAGGTTTTATAAGATGACGAAAGGCATTGATCGTGTGGATAGTCAGAATCTTTTTCCCAGGGCTGAAAAGGCTAGCATGAGAGGGCACCGTTTTAGGGTGCTTGGAAGTAGGTACAGAGGAGATATAAGTTTTTTTACGCAGAGTGGTGAGTGTGTGGAATGGGCTGCCGGCAACGATGGTGGAGGCGGATACGATAGAATCTTTTAAGAGACTCCTGGACATGTACATGGAGCTCAGATAAATAGAAAGCTATGGGTAAGCCTAGGTAGTTCTAAGGTAAGGACATGTTCGGCACAGCTTTGCGGACCAAAGGGACTGTACTGTGCTG
This sequence comes from Hemitrygon akajei, assembly GCF_048418815.1. Lineage (NCBI taxonomy): Eukaryota > Metazoa > Chordata > Chondrichthyes > Myliobatiformes > Dasyatidae > Hemitrygon > Hemitrygon akajei. The sequence continues at coordinate 38,413,589 of NC_133133.1, read as the reverse complement.
TTGGTTTTCTGTGTTTCTACTTCACAGCTGTAATGAAGGGAATGATTATTTAGCATGGTTGATAGGATGCTGATTAAATGGGCTACTTGGTTCTAGATGGTGGTTAGATTCTTGTGAGTTATTGGGGCAAGTGGAGAGTATTTTAATCACACTCTAGACTAGTGGTCGCCAACTCATCGATCGCGATCGACTGGTCGATTTTTGAGACTTCCCCAGTAGATCCCGAAAAAAATGAAAAATAAATACAAAAATAGTGCTAAGAGATTGTTTCCGGGTTGCGGGGTTTCAGTTCTATTCTTTCTGCCCAGTGCGCATGTGTGTAGCTCCCCCGCACTACACAGTGTACTTCAGTGGTCCCCAACCACCAGGCCATGAGGAAACGATATGAGTCAGCTGCACTTTTCCTCATTCCCTGTCATGCCCACTGTTGAACTTGAACCCACGCGAGGTCATCAGTCACCTTACGCAGTGACACCCTCGCGCCAGGGATCACTGCCCGCCTCGTGCAGCCGGCGGGAAATGCCATTGCTACTGGCCTGGAGCGTGGATAGATGGGCGCTGCCCCTAAACCTGTTTAGCACACTAAATGTTCGTGGGGAACTCAGTGCTAAAACATTCGCAGACAACCTAATTCAGGCTCAGGGTTTCATAAGTAGCAGAGCAGCTACCTTGCTGCGTTCCACTGAAAGTCATCCCTCGAGACAAACTTTTGTCGGCTGATAGATCCTACCTACCTACAAGGAGGGGCAGGCACGCGTCGTGTTGTACTCCTCGCTCGGTCGCTCTCTCTGGACTGCGACCGCCACGGCCCCGGTATGGGGACCTCCAGCCCTGACCTTCTTCTCACCCCATCCATGACCAGACGCACCTGGCCAAGGTGGTTGGTGGCGGGCGGGCGGGCGGGAGGCTGGAGTTCGGGCCCGGAGGCTGTCTAATGAGGCAATGAAGCCCTCAGAACTGCTTTGGCACCCTGAGTCCAAGCACTCTGCACTTAAAGACAAACCCGTTGAGTTTTTTGAGCAGAAAAAATGTGAGCAAGCAGGACAGAAGCTAAGTGCCGAGAGCCGCGAAAATTAAATTGCGGAATAGACTGGACCTAAGGAACTTGCTTCGAGTATCGTTGTATTCCAGCCGAGTTTAACACCCCCCCCCCCCCCCATTGGCCGGTCCGCAAGAATATTGTCAATATTAAACCAGTCTGCAGTGCAAATAAAAGGTGGGTACCCCTGGTGTTTATACAGTATTTCTACTTCCGGGTTGCAGGGTTTTACTTCCGGTCTTTTCTGCCCCGGTGCGCATGCGTGTAACTAATCGATCTGGGGTCGATCTTGCCTTTCACTAAGGCTGAGGTAGGGGATCTTGGGCTTCAAAAGGTTGGTGACCACTACTCTAGATGATGGAAAGGGCTTGGGGTGCTAGAAGGCAAGTCATTCACTATAGGATGCTCACCTTCTGACCTTCTGTTGTGGATGCAGTATTCATGTAGCTGGGCCAGGTGAGTTTCTGGTCAATGGACTGCAAAAGGTGCCTTCAGAAGTAGCAAACATTTTCTAGAATTTATTTCTGTGATCTGTTCATTTCATGAACTCAGGATTAACCAATGCAGAGTTTGAAACAAGCATTGCAAGACACAATGAATCAACAAAACAAAAAAGGTAAAGAAAAAATGATTGAGAGAAAATATTAAGGGAAAAAAGTAAAATAAAATTGAAGTCATGATGCTTTGCCACAAAAACCTTAGTTGAACAAAACAAGTTGAAAATAGTCTTTGGCTTTGAGCACTAAATGAAAATAAATCTCCAACATCCATTAAAATTTTAAGGATTGAGCAAGAATCAACATTTTAACATAATGATTCATTGTTGGTGCCCAAGAGGTTGATTGTTAGCAATTAACATATAACCACTTTAAAGGAAGTACTTAGAGTGTCAAGGTTTGACTTTCACTTGTGACTTTAGTGCTATTTTCTACAGCACAGGGACAGCATACTTGTTGAGCTCATAAACAAGAGAAAATCCACAGATGCTGGAAATCCGAACAACATCACACAAAATGCTGGAGGAACTCAGCAGGCCAGGCAGCATCTATGGGAAAAAAGTACAGTCGACGTTTCGGGCTGAAACCCTTAAGCAGGACTGGAGAAAAAGGCTGAGGAATAGCTTTGAAAGGTGGGGGGAGGGGAGAGAGAAACACCAGGCAACAGGTGAAACGTGGAGGAGGAGGGATGAAGCAAAGAATTAGAAAGTTGATTGGTGAGACGAAAGGCCATGGAAAAAAGAAAAGGTGGGGGGGTGGGGGGTAAGGAACACAAGAGGGAGGTGATGGGTGGGCAAGGGAATACAACAGAATAAGCAGGATCTCCCAGTAGCCACCCATTTTAATTCTACTTCCCATTCCCATCCGACATGTCCATCCATGGCCTTGTCCACTGTCAAGATAAAGTCACACTTACGTCAGAGGAACAACATCTTATATTCCATTTGGGTAGCCTCCAACCTGATGACATGAACATCAATTTCTCAAACTTCCAGTCATGCCTCCCCCCCCACCCCTTCTCCATTTCCCATCCCCCTTTCCCTCTCTCACCTTATCTCCTTGCCTGCCCATCACTTCCCTCCGGTGCTCCTCCCCCCTTTTTTTCTTTCTTCCATGGCCTTCTGTCCCCTTCACCAATCAACTTCCTAGCTCTTTGCTTCATCCCTCCCCCTCCAAGTGTCACCTATCACTTGGCGTTTCTCTCTCACTCCCCCCCCCCACCCCCCGCCACCTTTCAAATCTACTCTGCAGCCTTTTTTCTCCAGTCCTGCCGAAGGGTTTCGGCCCGAAACGTCAACTGTACATTTTTCCATAAATGCTGCCTGGCCTGCCAAGTTCCTCCATGTGCCATGTGCAGAAGTTCGCTGATGACACGGCCATAGTGGGGTGTGTCAGGAATGGACAGGAAGAGGAGTATAGGAAACTGATACAGGACTTTGTGATATGGTGCAACTCAAACTACCTGCGTCTTAGATGCATATCATATTTTTTACTGAGTTAAGTATTGTATGTAATTAGTTTTGCTACAACAAGTGTATGGGACATTGGAAAAAAGTTGAATTTCCCCATGGGGATGAATAAAGTATCTATCTATCTATCTATCTATCTATCATTTTGTGTGTGATACTTTTTGAGCTACTACCCATCCCAGAAAGCAACTTCCAGATCTTCACATTTAACCGCATATCTGCACTCACTTGTGATTTCGATCTGAATTCTGCATAGTTAACAAGGAGTATTATTTTCATTCATATTTCTATAACAAATTCAGTTCCAATTATTTTCTGTTGTGGAGTTGCCATTGAGGAACCATTATATGAAAACTTATTTATTTAAAAGTTAAGAGATTTTTAAAACAATCCTTCTTAGTTAAACACGGAATGCTTTCCTGCAGAGATGATTAAAGACCCAATTGACTTGATATTTATCCTTGGCTCTGAGCACTAAATGCCAGAGCATCAGTCACTAGTTGTATCCACCTCCATACATTTGGTTCCAAGTTTTAATAGATCTAATGTATGTGAGATAATTGATACTATCACACACATTGAATGCTAATGACTAAAGAGGAAACTCTTCACAAAAGTTCAGAGGAAAATTCATCAGATAATTTTAAAGCAAGAGTGACATTTGAATCATTTTAGAATTACTGTAGCAAAGAGTCAGGTGGAAATAGCACGATGAATGACCTGTTTTGAAGCTATAATCTGCTGTGGAATTGCGAAAGACCTTATTCAATCAACATTAGAGGGGATTGTAAAAGTACAAATAATGAAGGTTACACTTATCATTCTTCATTTAACATAATTTTTGAATATTTCTAAACACTAGCTCCAACAAAATAACTATCAATTGATTGTTGAGGTTTTAGTTATTTATGGCTTGAGTAGCATTTCACCAGTAGATTTTAATTATTAAGCTACACAACATTTAAAATTATATTACATTTTTCTTTCTGAATATCATTGCTAGTCATCAAGAATGTTCTCAAAAATAAATCTTCTCTTGCCTCATCTTAAATGAAGTAGCAGCGGTCAGCAATGTGAGAAACTCCAGACCAGGGTTTCTCAACTGGGGTTCCGCGAGAGTTCATGATTAAAAATAAACATTGTTTTTTTGAACTTTGCTCAATGCTTACACTTGCAATGGTGTGCAGTAACTGAACAGTTTTGTTAGAGGTCTCTCAGTTCAGTATGGCACTGTGCAGTAGAACCATGTTTATTTGGTTGAGTCCATTCTCAGTTTTTGACGTAAGATAGGGGAGGCTTTTGATAGTTGGTGAGTGCTATACTGCACAGAGAGCAGGATGTAGGTTGATAATTGGTGAGCGCTATATTGCACAGAGGGGAAGATGGTAGGTTGTTGAGGAGCGTGAAGTGTGTTTTCCAAGCATTGAGTGGACTCGCCCAACTTGGGCTGTGACATCAGCTTCTGCTTCCTGAATTATCTCCCCCAACTTACACTGGCATGCTGCCAACTGACTTATGGGAGCATACAAACTACCAATATAGTAGAAAATTAAGGGAAATTTTCATTTTAATGAAGGTTCAGTGTAGCGATTTGTGAAGAGTAGGTGTGAGATGGAAAAGGATGATTCCAGGCCTAGGCCTACGGACAATTCTGATAAGGTTAATGATGAAGAATTACAATTTTCTTAGTCATTTCACTGCACTAGTGCAAGAACGGACACACAAGAAAGTCCGTCTTTATAATGAAAGCTACTTATCAATGGGTTTTATATGGACTGGTGATCCAAGGTGTCCTATTCCATTGAGCCTAGTCTGTGGCAACAACTTACAAATGCAGCAATGGCTCCAGTGAAACTGAAAACACACTTAACTACAAATCACAGCCATACAACACGTAAAAGTGCTGATTATTTTAAACTACTATTGGAACCTCAAAATAAACAGATTAAAGTTTTTAAAAATAAAATCAGAGTCAGTAAAAAAAAACCTCAGGAAGCAAGTTATTTAGTAGCTTTAAGACCAGTTCACTTGAGAATGTTTAAAAAACTGAAAACCTGGACAGAGAGCACACCATTCTCCTGCTACTTACAGAAATCCAGTGGCTTAGCAGAGGAAGAGTTCTAAATAGGGTGTTTGGGCTGAAAGATGAATTGCAGGAGTACTTTCAAGAAAATAGTAGGCCAGATTTTGTTAAGTGTTTTGAAGATGAAGAATGACTGCAGAAACTAGCCTACTTATCAGACATTTTTCATCATATGAACCAGGTGAACAAGTCTCTGCAAGGCCCTGAAGAAAATGTTTTGACTTCAAGTGACAATATTTTTTGGATTTAAGAGGAAACTGAATCTTTGGAAATACTCGAGAGTGAGGAAGGAGATCAGAAAGTTTAGAGTCTTACTGAAAACCAACTGGAAAAACTGTAGAACAAAACTGAACAGGATTTTTCATCTCTTTCAACACAGTGTATGGCTGGGTGAGGGGCCCTTCTCTGAATTTCTGCTCAGCCTGAGAACTTGACTTTGAGAGAAGAGGAAGAACTTTGTAACCTGCACTCATTCAAGATGAGATTTATTGAACTGCCCCTAGCAAGATCTGGATTTCTTTGAAAGAGTATTCTGCCATTCATTGGAAAGCAATGAAAATTTTTCTGCAGTTTTCAACTTCTTACATACGTGAACAAGCATTTTCTTGTTTAACAAGTATCAAGAGCAAGGATAGAAATCTTCTCATTTCATTTGGAGCTGAAATCCATGTGAGCTTATCTCAAGTTGGACCCAGAATTGAGAAATTTATTATGTTTGCATTATCAGTTTTTAAAATTTTATGTAAGGAAAAGAAAGATGAATTTCAAGACAGATAAACTAAGCTTAACTGTTTTTCTCCCCCAAGAAAGGTTGGCTGAAAGTTCATTCTCTACTCAAAAGAGCAGTGACAATCATTTTTGGATTATTATGTCTACAATGTACTGATCACTTCAATGTACTGTAAGCTCTAGATGCAATAATTTTTATGCAGAAGTTTACTAAGTCCTGAAAACTATTTCAAGGGTTCCTCCAGGGTAAAAAGGTTGAGAAAGGCTGCTCCAGACAGTAAAAGGATAGCAACTTACGATTCTTAATCTTGAAAGTTAACTTGGGCCTTCAGAAAAGAAACACAGAAATGGCTAACAACTGTAGCACAGCTAATGATCCCATTCATTGTTGAAGAACTTGCAATAACTAACAGTTAAATTTTGTTTCTGCTACTGTTCATCAGTATATGATACACTGAAACAAAATCAGATTTATTATCACTGACATATGTCATATACTGCAGCAATACAGTGCAAAGCAAAAAAATTACAAGTTACAATAAAGAGGTTGGTAGGTAAAGTTAAAGAGAGGTAGCAAGTTTATGTGTTCTATTGAGGAAAAATAATTACGCACAGATGTCTCCCCCTAAAGACAGCCAAATCTATTAAAGTGAGGTACATTATAGTTGCAATCATTAACAATGGCTAAAAAATCTTGTCAGCCACATACAAAGTGGCATTGCTTCAAAGGATGCCTGGAAAAGACTGGTAAGAGGGAGGAAACACAAGGAAATCTGCAGATGCTGGAAATTCAAACAACTCACACAAAATGCTGGTGGAACACAGCAGGCCAGGCAGCATCTATAGGGAGAAGAGCTGTTGACGTTTTGGGCCGAAACCCTTCGTCAGGAGGGAGGAAGCTGCTTTTCCCAATCAGTAAACAACACATTCTCCAAACTGATTGCGCATCATATTTGAATGGATCAGTTTAAAATGGATCTGTTTAAAAGATTCTATTCAGTATTATGCTAGCTATGAAGGAAAAAGTTTAATAAGACAATGTTCTGCTCACAAATCACCTAGTTTCAACTTCCTTTTGCTTTCCTGCATTCAGAGCAGCTTATTTTACATTTTCTTAGCTGCTTCCGCTAAGAACATAGGAATGGGAATAGCTATTCAACTGCTAATTTATTCAACCTTTAGATTGTGGCTGATCTCTATGTTGCCTCCAGTTACTTGTTTCTACTGCACAATCTATTAATTCATATCAATAATCTATCAAAATTGCTAAACTGGTTCATTTTGCTTATCTCACAATCACTTGTCTCCTTTTCCCATACACCTCACATCTGCTAACAGGTTCTGAAAATGACTCACCAAGCTACCACTAAAACTCCCCCTTCTTTCTTGTAGGAAATACTAGATAACAAAGCAGGAGTCTGGTGTAATTTAAAGTTGCAGACATAAATATGATGTAATTATTGGAACTGTCATGTCATAGAGAAACTTCCACTTATTCATGTAATGTGGGTATCACTGACAATAGTGGAAGTTATTTTTCTGTCCTGTGTTTTCTTGAGCTGAGAAGCTATCAATGTATGAATAGAACTCTGTACCTGTAAACTCAGCTATTATTTTGCCATTAGTGATACATTTTCATTAATACTGCATCTATGGTGATAAAATTGTTAAATTACTTTATTATTGTCACATGCTGTACTGAGGTATAGTGGAAAACTTGTCTTGCATACTGCCCACCACACAGATCAATTCATTACACAGTACACGGTAAAACAATAACAGAGTGGAGAATGTCGTGCTATAGTACAGAGAATATGCAGTGCAGGTAGACAACAAGGTCACAAAGAAGTAGATGTGAGGCTGTGTCCATCTTATCGGAAACGTTCAGTAATCTTATAGAAGCTGTACTTGACCTTAGTGGTACATGCCTTCGTGTACATACTTTATCAATAAATAGGGTATCATCATTATGTGTCGTGTCGTATGACGTAGTCAATCATGGTCTCATGACCATGATTGTTCTTTGCAAATTTTTCTACATAAGTGGTTTGCCATTGCCTTCTTCTGGGAGGTGTCTTGGCTGGGTGACCCCAGCCATTATCAATGCTGTTCAGAAATTGTCTGTCTGGTGTCAGTGGTCACATAACCAGGACTTGTGATGTGCACCAGCTGTTCATATGACCTTCCAGCACCTGCTCCCATGGATTCATGCGACCCTGATCGGGGAGCTAAGCAGGTGCTACACTTTGACCTGCAGGCTAGTAAAGGAAAGAAGCACCTTACACCTCCCTTTGCTACAGACGTATCTCCACCTTGCCACCCATATAGGGTATGTACAAGTAGTAATCCTCAAATGCTTTGCCTTATGATAATGTGAACTGCATTTCCATTGACGTCATTAACAAAAATGTAGCACAATTAACAGGCCTTGCAATCCAATATCTTTTTTGGTAAAGCTATTTCCACTGAATTCAGCGCAATGATTGGAAAAGCAGATTACGATTTGGAATGACAGCAAAAGGAAAAAAGTTCCATATTTTATGACAACTGATTTTAGTTCACAACTGACCCGCACTAACAGTGAACTTCCATTAAATTGGTATGATGTTCAAATAATGTTGCATTCATATAAAGACCCGAGGAATACATTGCAGGGTGCTTTATTATGAAGTTGTTTGAATATTCTGATGTTTCAAGCAATAGCCTACCCCTGGGTCCAACAAAATGAACATTATTGATCTCTGGCTTTTCTCCCTAGTTGTGTGTTGCTGCATGTGGATAAGGGAGCCATGAAAATCAGTCTCACTGTCGGCTAAGCCTTTCTCCAATAACAGTTCTGAAGGCAAAGAGAAAATGAAACATGAAATTTTGGACATGGAAGTGGTGCAGTTCTTAGTGCTGCTGTTTCACAGCTCCAGAAATCTGGCTTTAATCCTGTCCTTCTTGTGTGGAGATTGCATATTTCCCAAAGGGATCCAGTATCCTCCCACATGGTAGGTTGATTGCTAAGTGTAAATTACCCCTTATGTACATGAGTGGCAGTAGAATTAGATGGGGTGGGAAAAGGAATTGATCAAGAATGGGAGAGGGAAATGGGATTAGCGTACCTATGTGTGCTTGAAGGCCTGTTTCTGTGTTATATAGAACTGAGTTCAATGGTCAATTATGACATCATTAATACATTATACATCTCCTATATCATATATATAATAAGTGTCTGTGGATGAAAATTGCTCCTTACTGGCTTTACAAAACACTTTGTGACAAAAATTCCAGAAGAGAACTGCTGAAATGAAATAGCTTTTAAGGCTGTTTTGTGGATGTGGTAAACCTTCGCTTATAGTTAAAATCCCAAAATTTACCAGCATCAGCGAGAGAATAAGGGAAACACTAAGACAAGTACTGGTAAGTGATCATACCTCTCATGATCTTATGCTGTGATTTAGCAAATAATAGTTGGCAGCTTATTAATTTTGGCACTCAATGGTTAAATATCCAGATCTGTATATTATTTTTTATTTATATACTTAATGTTATTAAAACTAATGTTAGTTTATATCTTAATTCACATGCTACTAGAACACTTATTATATTGTTTTGTAAAGTCAAGAAATTTGTGGAAGGACATAAAATGTTCATTAAACCAAATACACTGACAAAGACCTCTATTCAGCCCCATGTATTTGCAAAAATGAACTGAATGTCTAACAGGTAAAGACTTCCTCTATTCATGGAAGAATGAAGGCTTGTTTATTGAAATGATTTGCAACACAGACACAAGAAAATAATCAGAGGGAAGTCTAACAGATCAAAACAAATATCACTAGCTTTTCAGAGTTGCAAACAGAAATTGTTTTCTTGGCTGGCACATGCTAGGTTCTGAATTTTCTGTGATGCATTGAAGAAAATTTCTCTGAATTTCATCAGTTTTTACTGATCTGGATTTGCTTCTTGGAATTCTGATCATTGACTTAACAGCAATCTCTATAAATAGACTGCCACTTCAGTTGCTTTTCTAAGCTGCATTGCAAATTTAATTGTTTTAAATCCCCACAAGAATGGTTCTGCAAGAGTGCCAAGGATGGAATGTAGGTATGATTTGCAATAATGTTTAATTACACTTTAGTAGATAATCCCACAAGAAAGGTGCATCGCAGCTGCACAGCTTGGTTTCCAATTTCAGTATTCCATTTATTGCAATGCACCAGGGCAAATTTAATCGTATGTAATTGCAAGATTGCTAAATACCAGTTTCATTTTTCTTTCCACCGAGATCTTCTTATAGCGGAAGTGCTTGTGATACTTGGCTGCCAGCTGATGAAGTGACAAAGAGGTTTGATTAAGGCTGATTATGTGGAATGCATAGTGAAACTAATGAATCAAAACCAATTAGAGTCAAGTTGGAAAGTGCCTATCACTATACTGCCATTTGCCACAGGGCAACCTTTAAAATTTAGCTAGAAAAATATCTACTTAGAGGTAACTTGCAGGGCTTATCCTGACCTAATGAAATGTCATATGCTGGATAAGTTCCACATTTGAACCTGTTTTGTTGATTTACTTAATCTTTGTTGAGGCAGCATGAAGTTGTCCTTGCTCTGATTACTAACTTGTGATTGTGGCTGAAAAATGGGCATTGTTGAATTTAGTGGCCTAATGTTAACTTTTTCCCTCTCTCCCAATAGTGTGGGCAATGCAGTTAAGTTGGCCTTGGTGATTGGACATCATAACTTTCTTAATTTCAGGTACAGGAACAAACGGGAGTAAACTAAAGAGGAAAAGATAAGCCACAATAGCAGAACGTACACTCAATGGCCACACCTGACCATCAGATATATCTGTTTGTTAATGCAAATATCCAATCAGCCAATCATGTGGCAGCGACTCAATACATAAACACTTGCAGATATGGTCAAGATATTTATTTGACATTTAGACCAGACATCAGAATGGGGAAGAAATGTGATCTAGGTGACTTTGACTGTGGAATGATTGTTGGTGCCAGACTGAGTGATTTCAGTATCTCAGAAACTGCTGAACTTCTGGAGTTTTCATGCACAACAATTTCCAGAGAATGGTGCAAAAAACAAAAAACACCTAGTGAGTGACGGTTCTGTGGGCAATATTGCCTTGTTATTGAGAGAGGTCAGAGGAGAATGGCCAGACTAATTCAAGCTGACAGGAAGGCGACGGTAACACAAATAACCATGTGTTACAACAGTTGTGTGCAAAAGAGCATCTGCACAACACAAAGAAGCTTGAAGTGGATGGGCTACATCAGCAGAAGACCACCCTGGGTTCAATTCTATACCTCAGAAAGTGGCCACTAAGTATATAAACCATTTTGAATACAAGCTCGGGAAGTGCTGCAGTCATGCTCCCTTGGGTACCAAGCTGTAAAATCTGGCAGTAGTTAAGTTCCTGCCTGAAAATGCTTAGGGAAGCATGTTTCTGCTAGTCGCAGAAGGAAATCTCGGGCCTTTGTAACTTTGGTTTTATCACCTTCCTTCTGTCATGCAGCTTTACAGTTCCTCATCCCACTATAAGTCTGTTTACTTTGTCTAAAAGGATTTTTGTGGGACCCCTGTGTCAACTTGATCACACAATATTACATTTCAACTCCCACTTAGTGATAATAATATTGCTGTTGCCAGCTTTTGTTGGGTGTCAGATTAGTAATGAAAGCTAAAGCCGCTCCAGGTCATCCTGTGGTAGTTAAAACTTCTCCAGCTCACTCTCTGAAAGCCAAATGTTTCACTGCCTATTCCTGCTATTGAAAGCCGACATCGGAGCTCAGTGATGGTCAGAAATGAACCAGATATTTGACCCCTTTCCCAGAACAGATGAAATAACACCACTGATTACTTCTCCCTTAAACTCTCTTCACATTGTTGACACCAGCTCGAGCACTTCAATTGCAGCCACAGTTGAAGCTATCTAAAACAAATGAACTTAATTTTGTAAACAGAAGAGATTCTGCAGATGCTGGAAATCCAGAGCAACACAGAGAAAATGCTGAAGGAAGTAAGCAAGTCAGGCAGCATCTATAGATATGAATAAATTGAAGTTTACATTCTGACTTCTCCCTTCCTTTCCAGTCTTGATGAAGGGTCTTGGCCTGAAACGTCAACTGTTTATTTATTTCAATAGACGTTTCTTGACCTAACGAGTTCCTCCAGCATTTTGTGTGTGTTGCTCTGAATGTGATTTTGTGCAAGATATGGATAATCCCTATTGTTTCAACAAGAGAGGAACAATGTCAATTATAACTAAATTAACTTGCTTAATGCATTTTAGCCCTAAATCCAATGTCTTCTATTCTCAACTCACTGCAACCAATACATGAACACACAATGGGTTGAAATAATAAATAGCACTAATACCTGCTTGACCGTCTCTGTGATGTACTTGAGCCTTACTCGATTTATCAGATGCTGGGGCACTATGCAGTTTTGCTGAGGAGCAGTTTCTCTTCCCAATGGCTTGGTCAAATGTTGCATTCCATACTTATTAGGCTCTGATTGCTCCTGTTGAATGCGCTGTTGAATCTGATCAATTTTCATGCTGCAGTATTTCTGCACAGGTGCTGACTCTACTAGGATTGGCTGAATAGACTCTGTAGAAAAAAGTAGTTCAAAATAAATTGTACATGGAGAGAAAATTCACGGGTAAAAAGTTCACAAAATCAAAAGCCACTGTGGTGATGAAATTAGTTTTGCTTCACATAAACTTACCAACTCCTCCTACGCAAATGCAGTATAACATCCTTTATTGAAACTAGCCACAGTTCTAAATGCCTCGGTTGGCTTAAGTTATTCTCCCAAATTACAGTCCATGAATCTTGTGAGCATAATGCTTTACAGAATCCTACTACATTCATTACTATTCCATATTGTAAGAACTTACATTTATCATTAGAGCTACATTAATGCATAACATAAAACATCTCTAAATTATCCATCATTTGCCAAAGATGATTATATTCTGGAACACAATAGGATCTCTCGAGTAGGTGAGCATCCTCCATAGTTTGAACGCTTGTGCTAATTTTTGCATTATCCACAAACTTCTGTTTCATTTCTTGGGAGTGTCTAAATCATTAATAAGAATAATATTAGAGCCCTTAATATTGATTTTTCAAGAAAGCACTGAAACCTGGTTTACAAGTTGATCAAAATTCACTGACTGAATGATGAAGGATAGCAAATAGTTATCAATCTCAATTTAGATTATCACTATACTTCCAATGTTTTATTTTATAGAAAAGCCATTGTTAGGTCACCTAAATACCCTACGTTGAAGAAAATTGGTTAAACATTACTTTTTGCATGAAACTGTGTTGAACACCATTAATTTGTTTGTATGTAATCATACATGGCATCCATAATTATACAATTGAGCTTTTCACCTAGGCCCAAGTGAGTGAGTGAGTGGGCCAACAATTAGTTAGATAGATAGATAGATAGATAGATAGATAGATAGATACTTTATTCATCCCCATGGGGAAATTCAACATTTTTTCCAATGTCCCATACACTTGTTGTAGCAAAACTAATTACATACAATACTTACCTCAGTAAAAATATGATATGCATCTAAATCACTCTCTCAAAAAGCATTAATAATAGCTTTTAAAAAGTTCTTAAGTAGTTTACTTAAATACATTAAATACAATCAACCCCGGCACTTTAACATATCTTACTCCTGGCGGTTGAATTGTAAAGCCTAATGGCATTGGGGAGTATTGACCTCTTCATCCTGTCTGAGGAGCATTGCATCGATAGCAACCTGTCGCTGAAACTGCTTCTCTGTCTCTGGATAGTACTATGTAGAGGATGTTCAGGGTTTTCCATAATTGACCGTAGCCTACTCAGCGCCCTTCGCTCAGCTACCGATGTTATACTCTCCAGGTCTTTGCCCACGACAGAGCCCGCCTTCCTTACCAGCTTATTAAGACGTGAGGCGTCCCTCTTCTTAATGCTTAAGGTTTTTAAACCTTAAATTAAATGTGCCACAGTATCTTCTTTAGAATGTTCCTTAATTTAACAAACACAATATTCTTATCTATAGTAAATAATTAGATTACTAACATCATCATAAAATGCTGTCAAGTTGAACACCATGTTTTAGAGAGAAGGCCAATATAAACTTATATGACAATCATGATGACATATATTTGGGAATCATTTGTAACTTGTCCTTCCGTATTATTCAATAACCCAGTATGATTTTGATGGTACTTCAGTTCTTGGATTAGCAGATTATCCCATTAATCTCATTTGAATGTCCATTTCCCAGCCTTTAGCCATATGAATGCAACTATAACACTAAAAAGTAACTCATTCTATATAAAACACTTTAGGATATAATTTAAAAATGGCATAAGTCAGTTATCAAGATTTTTTTAAAAGCTGCATCACCTTCAAATCAATAAATTAAACTTTGCAATGTATATTAAACTAAGAAAAAGCTTGTGTGTTTATATTGCACCCTTCATAATCTAGGAAATCCCAAAACACTGGAGAAATTACACACTTTTAACTTGTCAGTATTGTAATTCATGGAAACACAATAATTTATACACAGCAACATGCACAAACTGCCGGAGGAACTCAGCAGGCCAGGCAGCATCTATGGAAAAAAGTACAGTTGACATTTATACACAGCAAGGTCTGACTAACAGCAAAGAGATAAATGACTGGAGCTTGAGCTGCATTTTTTTACATGTTGTATTTTTCAATTTTTCCATCAAAATGTTTTATCAGCAGGAACCATGATCATTTTTATATGATCTTATGAAAAATAAAAATAGTTTATGTTTAGGGTGGCAGGGTGGAGATACCAGAGGAGCTGTAAAGGTCTCCTTCCTTCTGCTAGCTAACACATCACCCTCGGGAAAGGAGTTGCACCTGCTTAGTCCATATCCACCCCCCACCCTTGATCAGGGTCATGTGAAGTCATGGGAGAAAGTGGTTGATGGTCATATGAGCAGTTGGTGTATATCACAAGTCCTGGTTATTTGACCACTGACGACATGCAGCCAATCTCCGAAAAATATATTTATAATGGCTGGGGTCACCCATCTTGTAAAGACACTGCCCAAAAGGAGGCAATGGGAAACCTCTTCCATAGAAAAATTTGCCAAGAACAATCATGATCATGGAAAGACCATGATCGCTCACGTTATACAACACAGTACATAACAAACAAATGAATGATGTTTTGGAATTAAAATCTTTTCTTTTTTTATATTAAGTCACTTCCTGTGTTTTGATAGTTAGGTTTCATTTGAAAAATTAAAACCATGTCCTTAGAAGCAATATTTCTTAATGGTTGACAGCAGAGATTTTGCAGATGCTGGAAATTCAGAGTAACACATACAAAATACTCGAGGAACTCAGCAGATCAGGCAGCACCTCTGGAAAGGAATAAACAGTCAGCGTTTCAGGCCAGGAGCCTTCACTAGTCTTGATGAAGGGTCTCAGGTCGAAACAGCGACTGTTTATTCCTATCCATAGATGCTGCCTGACCCACTGGGTTCCTCCAACATTTTGCATGTGTTATTTCTTAACGGTTGATTCTGGATACATTGCATCAGTTTACTTTACTGATGGGAAAGTCTGCTGGTTTGATAGTCCCATATAAAGATCCTGTAGAGATCTTGAACAAGTTAACAATTGATGCCTATAGCTATAGAGCAGGGGTTCCCAACCTTTTTTATGCCATAAACCCCTACCATTAACCGCAGGGTCCGTAGACCCCAGGTTGGGAACCTCTGCGAGGGTGAAAGAAATAGATGGGAATCACACACTACTCTGCAGTGACATCTGCTGGAAAGTTCAGGTGCAATCATTGGCCTCGATTTTGTTGGTGCATGCCAGTAACACCATTCAGAAATGTAGATATTTGCCCATTTCAATGACAGCAATTCATATGAAGATAAGCAAGAGTAGGCCAATTAGCCTGTCAAGGTTGCTCCACGATTCAATAAGATATTAACTGGTCCAATCTTCACCTCTATACCACTCTCTCCATTGACTCCCTTGTTCAACTGTGTTAATTTCTGCCTTAAATATATTCACTACCTCTGTATCCGCTGATAACTGAGAGGAGAAATCCCTCTTCATCATCTTAAATGGGCAACACCTTACTCTGCAACTATGCTCCTTTTCCAGATACACCCTAAAAGAAATATCATTTCAGTCTCTACTCTTATCAAGCCCTCTCATGGGCACCACAATGGTACAGTGGTTAGCACGAAGCTACTACAGCTCAGAGCAGCGGAGTTCACAGTTCAATGCCAGCAGCCTTCCTGTGTATGTCCTCCCTGTGGAATGCACGGGCTTTCTCCAGTTTCCTCCCATAGTCCATGACGTACCAGGTAGATCACCTAAGCTGAGGTGGGGCTTTGCTCGCTTTCAAAGTTGACATGGGGAATTTCAGAATAGGTGAATTAGTTCAGTGCACCACTCAAGGTTGTGAGGGGTACAGATAGGGTAAATGCAAGCAGGTTTTTTCCACTGAGGTTGGGTAAGACCAGAACTAGAGGTCATGGGTTAATGGGAGGTAAAATGCTTAAGGGGAACGTGAGGCAAGAAGTCTTTAGAGGGAGGTGAGATTGAAAGTGATGAATGCAGGTTCAATTTCTGCATTTAAGAGAAGTTTGGATAAGTACTTGGATGGGAGGGAAATGGAGGGCAATAGTCCAGGTGCAGGTGAATAGAACTAGGCAAAATAACAGTTCACAAGGACTAGACGGGCGAAACAGCCTGTTTCTTTGCTGTAGTTCTCTATGACTCTAAGTTTTATGATTTCAATGGAATCTGGGATACATCAGGCTCATATGAAAGGAGAAATGCAGGGAGCCTTCATATGACTAAAAGGATATCCCAATGTACTTTAGAACCAATAAAGTATTGTTGGGATGTAGTTACTATGGGAAGCACCACAGCCATTTATAGAAAAAATATCTCACAAACAGCAACATGATAATAACTGGATACTTTTTTCCATTAAGATTGTTATTTTTTCAGGACATAAGGCATAACTAACAACTCTGACATAGAGTCAGAGAGTGTCAAATCTTTGTGGGTGGAGTTAAGAAACTGCAAGGATAGATAAAAATCATTATGGGAATCATATATAGACCTCCAAATAGTAGCCAAGATGTGGGATTGAAAATGCAAAGGGAGCTGGAAAGGCCATGTAATAAGGGTAATGTCACAATTGTAATGGGGGACTTCAATATGCGAGGGGATTGGGAAAATCAGGTTGGTGTTGGATTGCAAGAGAAGGAATTTGTTGAATGCCTACGAGATGGCTTTTCAGAGCAGCTTGTGCTTGAGCCTACTCAGGGAAAAGCTATCTTAGATTGGGTGTGGTGGAATAACCCAGATTTTATTAGTCAGCTTAACGTAAAGGAACCTTAGGAGGCAGTGAAAATAATATGATTGAATTCATATTGCAATTTGAGAGGGAGAAGCACAACTCACAAGTATTAGTATCGCAAAGGAATACAGAGGCATGAGAGAGGAGCTGGCCCTGGTGATTGGAAAGGGATACTGGCGGGGATAACAGCAGAACAGAGGTAGCTGAAGTTTCTGGGAATAGTTCACAAGGCACAGGATAGATATGTCCCAGAAAGAAGTTCTCAAATGGCAGGGCTGGGCAACCATGGCTGACAAGGGAAGTTACGGACTGCATAAAAGCCAAGGGAAGGGCATATAAGGTAACAAAAATGAATGGGAATTTGGATGATTGGAAAGTTTTTAAAATCCAACAAAAGGCAACTATAAAAGCTATAAGGGAAAGGATTAAATATGAGGGCAAACTAGCCGATAATATAAAGCAGGATACTGTTTTTCAGTTATATAAAGAATAAAAGGAAGGTGAGAGTTGATATTGTACCACTGGGAAATGATGCTGGTCAGGTAGTAATGGGGGATAAAGAAATGGCAGATGAACTTAATAAGTATTTTGCTTCAGTCTCTACTGTGGAAGACACTAGTTACATGCCAGAAGTCCGTGAGTTTCAGGGTGCAGGAGTGAGTACCATTGCCATTTCACAGGAAAATGTCCTGGGCAAACTGAAAAGTCTTAAGGTGAATAAGTCACCTGGGCCAGATGGACTACATCCCAGAGTATTGAAAAGAGGTTGCTGAAGAGATAACGGATGCATTGGTCATGGTCTTTCAAGAAATCACTTGATTCTGGCATGGTTCCAGAGGACTGGAAAATTGCAAGTATCACCCCACTCTTTAAGAAGGGAGGAAAACAAAAGAGAGGAAATTATAGGCAGTTAGCCAAACCTCAGTGACTGGGAAAGTGTTGGAGTTCAGTATTAAGGACGAGGTTTCAGGATACTTGGAGACTAATGATAAAATAAGTCAAAGTCAGCATGCTTTCTGTAAAGGGAAATCTTGCCTGACAAATCTGTTCGAATTCTTCAAGGAAGTATCAAGCAGGGTGGACAAAGGAGAGGCAGGGAATGTCAATTACCTAGATTTTCAGAAGGCATTTGATAAGATGCCTCACATGAGGCTACTTAACAAGATAAAATCCCACAGTGTCACAGGAAATATACTGCCATGGATAGAGGAATGGCTGACAAGCAGGAGGCAGCAAGTGGGAATAGAGTGGGCCTTTTCTGGTTGGCTGCCAGTGACTAGTGGTGTTTCTCAGGGGTCAATATTGGGACCGCTACTTTTCACATTGTTTGTCTGTGATTTAAATATTGTAATTGACAACTTTGTGACAAAGTTTGCAGATGATACGAAGATAGGCGGAAGGTAGTGCTGAGGAAGCAATGTGATTGCAGAAGGACTTAGACAAATTGGAAGAATGGGCAAAAAAGTGGCAGATGGAATGCAGTGTTGGGGAATGTATGATAACGCATTTTAGTAAAAGGAACAATAGTGAACAACTATTATATAAATGAGGAGAAGATTCAAATATCACTGGTGCAGAGGGATTTAGGAGTCCTTGTGCAAGACTCCCAGAAGGTTAATCCACAGGTTAAGTCTGTGGCAAAGAAGGCAAATGTAATGTTGGCATTTATTTCAAGAGGAACAGAATATAAAAACAAGGAGATCATGCTGAAGCTTTATAAGACAATAATCATACCACACTTGGAGTATTGTCAACAATTTTGGGCCTCCTATCTCAGAAAGGATGTATTGTCATCGGAGAGAGTCCAGAGGAGATTCACGAGGATTATTCTGGAAATGAAGGGGTTAACATTTGAGGAGTGTGGGCAGCTTTGGGCCTGTACTCACTGGAATTTAGAAGAATGCTTGGGGATCTCATTGAAACCCACTGAATGTTGAAAGGACCAGATAAGCTGGATATGGAGAGGATTTTCCCTCTGGTGGGGATATCCAGAACTAGAGGGCACAGCCTCAAAATTGAAGGGCAGACTTTTAAAACAGAAGTAAAGAGGTATTTTTTTTAGCAGAGAATGGTGAATCTGTGGAATGCTCTGCCATAGACTATGGTGCAAGCCAAATCCATGGGTATACTTAAAGCAGAACTTGATAGATTTCTGTTTGGTTGGGTCATCAAGGGATATAGTGAGAGGGCAGGTGTATGGGGTTGAATGGGATCTGGGATCAGCCAAGATGAAATGGCGAAGCGGACTCAATAGACTGAATGGCCTAATTTTACTACTGTGTCTTATGGTCTTCTGGTCTAACTCTTTGAAATGCTTCAGTATTCTTGAGAAAGTGCAAAAGATCAATTTAACCAGTTAACTCCAAGTGTGCTTACTTCCTTAGAAATGAACAGGAGTATCAACCCATATTTTAAAATTCAGGTCTCTGGAATGATGCAACTGTTGTATTCCTTGCACAAGTATATTCCTGTCAAAAATAAGTGATATTACATAGAAAAACAGTTTATGATAAGTGTAGAACAAAAATCAATGTGGAAGGATTTCATAGTATAATCGCATCTGAAATGAAACCCAGTCCTAGCTAAAGCAGAAATAAAGTAACTGATAAGAGCAAATGAGATCCTACCATAAACTTTGTAATAGCTTGTGAATTAATCTTTATTCATAGCCTGTCAAATCTTAATGATATGAAGCAAGTCCCACTCATTTTGGTTTAATGATCTAAACAATTTCAATTCATCTCACATGCTCCAAAAATTAAACATACAGTGACTCCATATGGACATCCTTTAGAAACGATCATTAAAGAATCCCTTATTTTGACTATTATCAAGCAATCAAACTACATCTAGGTTTCTTCCAGTTAGAAATGAACCAAGCAAGTTTCATAATGGCACCAAACATAAGCTAGTCATCAGTGTTTTCTCTGCTGATCAAAACTTTTCAACCAGTTGACAAGCTACTTTCCTAAATGAGATGTAGAAACATTTCTGAAGTTATTTAGATGCAAAATATGAGGACAGAGCCCTTTGAAATTTTTACAAAATCTTGCATTTATAAAACACTTCACAGTGCAAATGAATGATTCAAAATGGTTTACTCTCTAGGTTTGTAAAAGATAAATTCAGATGATAAAAAATACTAGAAACAGACCTTATTTACATTGAATGATGACTACCTCCTATCTTAGGTACTCACTTTTTTTCAACACCATTTCAGATTGTCTCTATATGTATGCTCTCTGGTTCATTCAAAGAACTTTCAGATACGGGTCTTCAATTTGCTTTTTTTTTGCTCATTTAAGCTTGAGTCCCTTTAACTTTGGGTGGCGGGGTAGAGGTAAGTTTCTACCAAAGGAGGCGTAAGGCACTCCTTTCCGCTGGCCTGCAGGTTACTTTCATGCAAGACAGATATATTCCAAATGAGAAGAAATTTTCGAATGGAAGGGGGACTCTACCGTGGCTGACAAGTGAAGTCAGAGCCACAGTAAAAGCAAAAGAGAGGGCATACAAGGAAGCCAAAGCTAGTGTGAAGATAGAGGATTGGGAGCTTTTAAAAACTTGCAAAAGGAAACTGCGAAGGTCATTGGGAAGGAAAAGATGAGTTATGAAAGGAAGCTGGTGACTATATCAAAGAAGATACTAAAAGCTTTTTTAAGGAAATAAAGGGTAAATGAGAGTCAAAGGTAGATATAGGACTGATAGAAAATGATGCTGAAGGTATTGTAATGAGAGACACAAAGATGGCAGAGGAATTTAATGCGTATTTTGCATCAGTCTTCACAATGGAAGACATCTGCAGTGTACCGGACATGCAAGAGTGTCAGGGAAATTAAGGATGTGCAGTGAAAATTACAACTGAGAAGGTGCTCAGGAAGCTTAATGGTCTGAGGGTAGATAAATCTCCTGGATCTGATGGAATGCACCCTTGGGTTCTGAAATAACTGGAGAGATTGTGGAGGCATTAACAATGATCTTTCAAGAACTGATACATTCTGGCATTGTACCGGATGACTGGAAAATTGCAAATGTTATTCCGCAATTTAAGACGGGTGGGAGGCAGAAGAAAGGAAACTATGGACCAGTTAGCCTAACATCAATGGTTGGGAAGTTGTTGGAATCGATTATTAGGAGTGAAATTACAGAGCACCTGGAGGCACATGACAAGATAGGCCAAAGCCAGCATGGTTTCCTGAAAGGAAAATCCTGCCTGACTAACCTATTGCAATATTTTGAGGAAATTAGAAGTAGGGTAGACAAAGGAGATGCAGTGGATGTGGTGTACTTGGATTTCAGAAGGCCTTTGACAAGGTGCTGCATGTGAGGCTGCTTAGCAAGATAAGATCCCATGGATTTACACGAAAGTTACTAGCATGGCTGGAGCATTGGCTGATTGGCAGAAAGCAGAGAGTGGGAATAAAGGGATCCTATTCTGGCTGGCTGCCAGTTACCAGGGGTTGGTGTTGGAACCACTGTATTTTACGATGTATATCAATGAACTGGAGCATGGGGTTAATGGATTTGTGGATAAATTTGCCAATGATACAATGATAGGTGGAGGAGCAGGTAGTGTTGAGGAAACAGAGATCCTGCAGAGAGACTTAGATGGTTTAGGGGAAGTGGCAAATTAAATACAATGTTGGAAAGTGTATGGTCATTCACTTTGGTGGATGAAATAAACAGACAATTATCTAGATGTGGAGAGAATTCAAAATGCAAAGATGCAAAGGGACTCCAGTTTGAGTCAATGGTGAAGGTAGCGAATGCAATGTTGGCATTCACTTCTAAAGGTACAGAATGTAAGAGCAGGGATGTGAAATTGAGTCTCTATAAGGCACTCGTGAGACCACAGTTGGAGTATTCTGTGCAGTTTTGAGCTCCTTATTTTAGAAAGGATATTCTGACGTTGGAGAGGGTTCAGATAAGATTTATGAGAATGATTCCAGGAATGAAAGGGTTACCGTATGAGGAACGTCTGGAAGCTCTTGGGCTGTATTCCCTGAAGTTCAGGAGAATGATAGGAGAATCTCAAGAAAATGTTCTGAATTTTAAAAGGCCTAAACAGATTAGATATGGCAAAGTTAATTCCCATGGTAGGGAAGTCTAGGACAACAGGGCATGACTTCAGGATTGAAGTGTGTCCATTTAGAACAGAGATGCAGAAAAATTACTTTAGTCAGAGGGAGGCCAAGTCATTGGGTGTACTTAAGGCAGAGATAAATAGCTTCTTGATTAGCTGGAACATCAAAGGGTATGAGGAGAGGGCAGGGGAGTGGGGATGACTGGAAGAATTTGGATCACCCATGATTGAATGGCGGAGCAGACTCAATGGGTCAAATGACCTACTTGTGCCCCTATATCCTATGGTCTTATAATATTTTAGAAAAAAACTGTCAATTCAGATCAACCACGTCATTCACATGGAGCCAGACTGAAATGTATCCAACACCCTGAAAACACACTTTCTCTCATCCCCCTCCAATGTGTTTGACCTGATACAATGATCAACTGATCTACAGAGCTTTGCATCTTTCTCTTTTTAATTGCTTGGGGATCAAACTGTTCTAGCTAGTTCAGAACTTATTGCTTTATCTTTGAGATAATGGTGACAAATGCCTACCTGGTGGAAGTCCTTCTTCAGTGCTACTAGGAGGAAAGTTCCAGGTTTATTCACCCAACACCGTCAAAGGATTAGCAATACATTCCCAAATTAGGACAATGTTCAATTTGCAGGCAACAGTGTTCTCACATGCCTGCTGTGAATTTTCTTCTTTGCAGTCTAGATCATGGGTTTACAATAGCTTAGGCAAGTGACTTTAGTCCATTTTGTAGATGGTACACACTATGCATTCATAGTGAAAAGGATGAATGTTTAGGATGATGGATGTGATATGAATCAAGCAGGCTGCTTTGTCCCGGGCTGTATCAAGCTACTTGAGAGTTGTTGCTGTTACATTGCTCTAAGCGAGTAGTGAGTATTCTACCGCAATCTCAACTTGTGCCTTGTAGATGGTAGTTTAGTTGGGGTATCAAGAGGCAATTCAGTTGCTGCTGGATACCCAGTCTCTGGTCTTGCCTTTATGGCCACATCTGTTGCATGCTGGCCCAGCTGATCTTTGAGTCAATGGTGGCCTTCAGGCTACTGATGCCTTTTGTAATCTCAAAGGTAGGTGAAACACATTCTTCCTGGCAATGGTTATTGCTTGGCTGTTTTTGACATGAATACCATCAGCTACTTACCAACTCATAGCTGGATGTCACCTAGGTTGCGCTGCTTACAGGTATGGACTAGTTCATTTGTAGAGGACATACAGAAGTAATGAAATAATCAATAACCATCTCCACTTTTGAACTTACGATGGAAGGATGAACCACCTGAAGATGGCTAAGCCAAGAAAACTGCTCCATTAAACTCTTGGCAGTAGGATGCCAAGCCTGAGATGACTGCCTTCTAATCAACATAACAACTGTCCTTTGAAAAGAGTATGACCCCCAATATTGGAATGTGAATCCTTTTTTGCCTACTGACTTTGGTTTTACCAGGGCTCCTCGGTGCAGAAAAAAATGATACCTTTATTTCAGGGGTAGTCAATCTCACTTAACTTTATGAATTCAGCTCCTTGGAGCCTGTTTGGATAGAGCGGTTCAGCAAAAGCCTGTTTAGGCATCAGTAAGAAGGTTATTTTCCTTTATTCTGCTGATGACTGAAAGCAAACTGATTAGGCAGATTGTATTGTTCACACTTTTTGAGAACAGGACACACTTGGACTATGTTCCATGTTGTTGGGAAGAATTCATTGCTGTACTTGTACTGGAACAGCTTGGCTGGAGGTGCAGGTTGTTCTGGAGATGAGATTTTCATTACCTTAGCTGGAATGTTTTCCTGTCCCATGGCCTTTGCTGTATCCAATCCTTTCAACAGTTTCTTCCATATGAAGTAAATCTAATTGGCTCCAGAATGATTTCTGTAATGGTAGGGACCCGAGAGGATGATGAGATGGATCATTGACTCAACTGTTCTAACTGAACAAGGTTGCAAATGCTTCAGCTTTACCTTTAACACATTGTGTCCTGCTATCAAGAAGTTCTTGAAACTTCCTCCTCCTATTAGTTTTTAACTGTTCAGCACCATTCACCTGGATATGACAGGAGTGCAATGTTTAATCTGATCTGTTGGCAGTGAGATCTGTTGATTGCATGCCAGAAACAAGCGGTGTCTTTATACAAGTTGCTTCAGTGCAGTTGCAACATTGACGGTGTATTTTAAGTGTGTATTTTAATCGATCAATTATAATAATTCTGTTTTCAACTTGTCTGACTAACCGTAACTTGGCAATACAAGGGAATTATTTGTGTCTAATTTCAAGCTCCTTCAACTTAATCCTCAGTTAACTTTCCATGCTCTTAGTATTAAGTCATAGTTTCCAAAGGCAATATTTTACATTCATCAGCAAATTGTCCACTATTTTGACTACCAAAAATGAAAGGTACCTGGCCATTCACCCAACATGAGCACCAAACTTCAGATCATTGTGCAATTTCATTGTTCAGATCATCCAGCTATGAACAAAAGTTCATCCCACATACCCTTATCTTTTCTTGTCAAGTCTAAGATAATATTACACATGGAGTTATAGAGCAATACAGCACAGATCACCATCAGCATCACCAATACAGGCTCTTTGACCCGACAAATACATGCCACCCATGTTGCCCAAATTCCTGCTTTTGGCCCATTTCCCTCTAAACCTCTCCACTCTTCTGAAATTTCCTCCCACCAGTACAAATAAGTGAAGTAAATTTAGGTGTTTCACCACTATCTTCACGAAGGCATCCGGAGGGAGAAATGCTCATCTTGCTAGTAACACCATATATCATGAATGAATTTCTAAAAGCATATTCTGCTATTCAACCAAGGTTGAATTGGCTTAGTACCAGGAGCTAACAAGGACTATTATCCCAGTGAGATGAGTTATGGTGGCAGTGGCGATATGAAGTTTTCTGAGTTGGCTGTACCACTGCTACTAGCAGTGTGATGCTGATATTGGCAGGTCCAACATTTTCATTCAAGCAGCAGGTGCAAGTTAATGAGAATATCATCAAATTACTTCTGCACGGAGAAAAGCAACAACTTCAACATGCTCATGGAGAACATTTTAAAAAATCAATCAATAAGCTCCTCATATCCTCTGGCTGCTTTTGTTATTTATACTGTCAGTAGATTACAAGCAGGTAGTAATTAAATTTAGGCACAAAGAAGACTATCATATTTCAGACCAGTTAATGCACACTGAACTGTCCTGAATAGAGGACAATGTTGTTCATAGGCTAGAAATAGCAAATGAAATCAGTCTTAAAACCAAAATGGTTTGGTTTGAACCAGAATGGAATGAATGTCAAACAAGTCTCATAAGCTGTTTAGACTAATCCACTGAAAGAAACATAAAATAAAGAAATTAAAGATTCAGAATGGTCATAAACTGTAGTATAGCATATTAATTGAAATCATTGCCATTTTTCTCTACTTTAATTTAATATTTTGAGATTTCATCGCTTTTAAATTGTTCTCTCAAAGTAACTTGTAGTTTAGGGTGAAAAGAAGAACAATTGTATGGATCTTTAATTGAAAGACCCTAAGACCATAAGACATAGGAGTAGAATTAGGCCATTTGGCCGATCGAGTCTGCTCCGCTATTCAATCATGGCTGATGCTTCACCACTCCCCGGCTTTCTCCCCGTAACCTTTGATAACATGCTCAATCAAGAACTTAACAAGCTCTGCCTTAAATATACCCAATGCCCTGGCCTCCACAGCTGCCTGTAGTAATAAGTTCCACAAATTCACCACCCTCTGACTAAAGAAATTTCTCCACAACTCTGTTTTAAATGGAAGTCCCTCTATCCTGAGGCTGTGCCCTCTTGTCCTAGACTCCCCCATACGAAACATCCTTTCCACATCTACTCTGTCTAGGCCTTTCAACATTCAAAAGGTTTCAACGTGATCCTCTTCATCCTTCTAAATTCCAGCAAGTACAGACTTGGAGCAATCAAACGTTCCTCATGTGATAACCCTTTCATTTCCAGAATCATCCTTGTGAACCTCCTCTGAACTCTCTTCAACGTTTCTTAGATAAGGAGCCCAGAAATGTTCACAATACTCAAGGAGAGGCCTCACCAATACCTTATAAAGCCTCAGCATCACATCCCTGCTCTTGTATTCTAGACCCCTTGAAATGAATACTAACATGGTATTTACTTTCATCACCGTCGACTCAACCTGCAAGTTAACCTTTAGGGTGTTCTGCACAAAGAGTCCCAAGTCCCTTTGCATCTCAGATTTCTTGATTTTCTCCCCATCTAGAAAATAATCTGCACATTTATTTCTTCTACCAAAGTGCATGACCATGCATTTTCCAATGATAATATTTCATTTGCCACTTTCTTGCCCATTCTCCTAATCTAAGTCCTTCTGCAGCCTATTTGTTCCCTCAGCACTACCTGTTCTTCCATCAATCTTTGTAGCATCTGCAAATTTGCCAAAAAAAAGCCATCTATTCCATCATTTAAATCATTGATGTACAGCATAAAAAGAAGTGAGCCCAATATCGACCCCTGTGGAACACCACTAGCAACTGGCAGACAACCAGAAAAGGATCCTTTTATTCCCACTCACTGTCTCCTAACAATCAGCCATGCTCTAACCATGCTGGCAACTTTCCTGGTAATACCATGGGCTCTGAATTTGGTAAGCAGCCTCATGTGTGGCACTTTGTCAAAGGCCTTTTGAAAGTCCAAATATACAACATCCACTGTATCCCTGTATCAATCTTATTTGTAAACTCCTCAAATAATTCCAACAGATTCGTCAGGCAAGATTTTTCCTAAGGAAACCATCCTGACTTTGTCCTATCTTGTCCTGTGTCACCAAGTGCTCCATACATCATCCTTAACAAAAATCTTGCAAACAGGAAATGGGAGATAGTTGTGCCCAGAATTCTGGATAGGATATTACAAGTTCTGCCTTTTATCATTGACAAATTCTCTGCCCAGAAGTCCTCCTGACGTCTGCCATCCATTTAGGTAGGGAGGCTGCTGAATTATGTTTTTTGCAACATTGCTTGTGGCCCATGAGGGGCAGGAGGGTTTCTTTATGGCCTCAAGTATACATCATCTATTGGATCTCTCTCCCATATCAATTATGTTGATGTTGATCTACCTTTCCTCACTTCAGGCCCAACTTGCCAACTCAACCAGGCTAGATTATTGCAAGCATTTAAAACTACAGAGGTGTTTGAAGAGGTTAAGGTAAATTCCTGGAAGATTCTAGTATGGATATGGCCTGATATGGAAACACCAATGCCCTTAAAACACAAAAGGGCTCCAAAATGTAACAGATACAGTCCAGTCCATCATGGGTAAGATGGACCTGTTTTGAGCAGCGGCCAATCAGCAATTGAAAGCACTAGAAGGCATAGCTCATTCAGACTTGCCAACTGACTACAAAAGGCATCAATTCAAAGTGGTTTGGTGTTTTGAGCAGTGGCCAATTAATGTCAGGATTGATTGGCATGAACAAATTAAATTAAGGCAGGGCAAGTGGAGCAGCCATTGCTGAGTGGACAGACAAGGCTAAGGACAGTGCTAGAGTGCTGCTTCAGCTCTTTAAGGCTTCAGTGAGGAGAAGCTTGTGTGAGAGAAAGTGAAAAAGTTGTAGATGCATTATTTTTTCCCCCAGTTTATTTATTGTTTTCCTTCTTTAGATTTGCACAGTTTGAACAGCAGGGATTCCAGGCAGGGTAGTTGAATGCTCCTCTTGCGGGATGTGGGAAGACAGGGAAACCTCCAGTGTCAGTGACTTCACCTGCAAGAAATACATCCAGCTGCAGCTTCTAAAACTCTGCGTTAAAGAAATGGCGTTGGAACTGGATGAACTACGGATCATTCATGAGGTTGACGGGGTGATGAGATATATAGAGAAGCAGTTACACCCACAGTGCAGGACCCGGGAGACTGGGTGACAGTCAGGAAGGGAAAGGAGTTAAACAACCAGTGCAGAGTATCCCTCAACAAGTATACCACTTTGAATATTGTTGTGGGGGATGACCGAGCAGAGGAAAATCACAGCGGTCAGGCCTCTGGCACTGAGTCTGGCTCTGCGACTCATAAGGGAAGGGGGAAGAAGAAATGAGCTGTGGTGAGAGGGGATCCGTTAGTTAGGGGAATGGAGGATCTGTGGACAAGAATGAGATTTCAGGATGGTATGTTGCTTCTTGGGTGCCAAGGACATCTCGGATTGAGTCTTCAGCATTCTTAAGTGGGAGAGTGGGGTAAGAAGAATGACAAAATTCTGCAAAGCAAGTCAGGAAGGTAGGTGCTAAGTTAAAGGACAGGCCCTCCAGGGTTGTGATCTCAGGACTGCTACCAATGCCATGTGCTAATGAGGCTAGAAACAGGAAGATCATACAGTTTAACGCATGGCTAAGGAGTCGGTGTAGGTGCGAGAGGGCATCAGATTTTTGGATCATTGGGCTCTCTTCCAGGGAAAGTGGGACTTGTACTATGGAGGACTAATATCCTGGTGGGAAGGTTTGCTAGTGCTGCACAGGGATTAAACTAAAGTTGCAGGGTGATGAGAACCAGATTACCAGAACAGATAGTGGAGAGGTTTTGGAGACCAATGTTGTTAAGACCTCAGACAAAGTCCAGAGCAAAAAGCTTGAGTATGGTGCAACTAACGTTCTGAGCTGCATATATTGCAATGCAAAAATTATTGTAGGAAAGGCAGAGGAGCTCAGGAGATAGATCAATTTTAGAAATTATGTATTGTAGCCAGTTGTGAGATTTAGTTGCAAGGGGAACAGGACTGGCAACTCAATATTCTGGGGTCCTGTTGTTTTAGATGCAATAGAGTGGGAAGGATTAAAGGGGGAGGGGTGTCATGACTAGTCAGGGAAAATGTCATGGCAGTGCTCAGTCAGGACAGACTGGAGGACTCATCTTGTGAGGCCTTACGCATGGAACTGAGGAATAAGAAAAGTGTGGCCAAGTTAAAGGGGCAATATCATAGACTATCCTACAGTCTACAGGTTTTAGAGGAATAAATTTGAAGATCGCAGACTGTCACAAGAAACATAAGGTTGTTACAGTAGCTTATTTTAACTTTCCACATATTGACCAGGATTCCCAAACTGTAAAAGGACTAGATGGGAAAGAGTTCATCATGTGTTCAGGAAAGTTTCCTTAATCAGTACATAGAAGGCCCAACAGAAGAGTATGCAATACTTGATCTCCTATTATGGAATAAGACAGGGCAGGTGACAGAAGTTTGTGAGGAGGAACACTTGTAGTGATTACAATGCCATTAGTTTTAAAGCAAATATGGAAAAAGATAGATCTGGTCTGCAGGGTGAGGCTCTAAATTGGAGACAGGCCAATTTTGATGGTATCAGAAAGGATCTGGCAAGTGTAGACTGGGACAGGCTGTTCTCTGGCAAAGGTGTACTCGATAAGTAGGGGGCTTTCAAACTTGAAATTTTGCGAGTACGAAGTTTGTTTGTGCCTGTCAGGATAAAAGGTGATGATAACAGGTTTCGGGAACTTTGGTTTTCCAAGAAATATTGAGGCTCTGGTTAAGAAACAAAAAGAGGTGCATACGTGACTCCCTTGACCATTCATCCCTCCTCACTGATCTCCTTCCTGGCACTTACCTTTGCAAGTGGAGCAAGTGCCATACACCTCCTCCCTGACTACCATTTACGGCCTCAAACAATCCTTCCATCTGAGGCGACAATTCACCTGTGAGTCTGTTGGTGTCATCTATTGCATCTGGTGCTCCTGGTGTGGCCTCCTGTATATCGGTGAGACCCCGACGTAGACTGGGAGACCGTTTTGCTGAGCACTTCTTCCAGAAAAAGCAGGATCTCCCAGTGGCCACCCACTTCAATTCTACATCCCATTCCCATTCCGACGTGTCAGTCAAAGGCTTCCTCTACTGCCACGCTCAGGTTGGAGGAACAACATCTTATATTCTGTCTCAGTAGCCTCCAATCTAATAGCATGAACATCTCAAACTTCTGGTAAATGCCCTTCCCCCCCCTTCACCATTCCCATTTCCCTCTCTCACCTCATCTCCTTAGCTGTTCATCACCGCCCTGTGGTGCTTTTCCCCTTCCTTTTTTCCATGATCATCTATCCTCTCTTATCAGATTCCCCCTTCTCCAGCTTGTTAACTCTTTCACCTATCAGCTTCTCAGCTCTTTACTTCAACCCTCCCCCTCTCATGGTTTCACCTATCACCTACCACCTTATATTTTTTCCTCTCCTCCCTCCACCTTCTTGTTTTAACTTCTCATCCTTTCTTCCCAGTCCTGGTGAAAGGCCTCGACCCGAAACATCGCTTATTTACTCTTTTCCATAGATACTGCCTGGCCTGGTGAGTCACTCCAGCATTTTGTGTGTTGTTTATTGAATACTGGAGCTGGGATGTTATGTTGAAGTTGCATAAGACATTGGTGAACCCCAATTTGGAGTACTGTGTGCAGTTTTGTTCACCTATCTACAGGAAAGATGTAAATAAGGTTGAAAAAGTATAGAGTGCTCTTTCTGCCAGGATGCCTTCAGGGCAAACTCATTGCGGTGAAGCTCGATGGAGACGATTAAATATTCCCACTTCAGCCTGTTACAGCTGAGAATCAGAACTGCATCCAAGGTCCGTACAGTTAATAAAGATGTTTTAATCTGATTGATTAACCAATCGCTGCTTAAAACCAATGGAAATAATGCTGATTGTGGCCATACTTTTCATCAGACTCCTCGAAGGAAACATGGCTGTCACTCGGGGCTACAAGTCCATTTTTAAAAAAAAGAGATTTTCAACTCCCAATATTGACTATATTGCTGGCAAACAGAGTCTCTAGTAAATAAAATTGACAATCTCAGAGCAAGGGAGCTGCACTGGAGTGACATCAGGACAGTATGTGTCTCCTTCTGTACCAGGCGCAGCAATTCAGATTGACGGGTTCACTATGCTCCGTCAGGATAGGACTGTGGAGTCTCTCAAAAGCTAAGGTGGAGGTGTATGCCTCATGATCAACTCCTCTCAGTGCACATATGTGTCAGTGATGTCCCAATTCTGCTCACCAGACCTAGAATACCTTGCAATGAAGTGTCGGCCATTTTACCTGCCACGGGAGATCTTAACGGTCATTTTGGTAGTGGTATACATTCTACCTCAGGCCAATATCAAACAGGCTCTAGATAATCCGAGCAATGTGATCAACATGTACAAAACAGCAGACCCTGACACCTTCACCATCATTTTGGGGGATTTTAACCAGGCCTGCTTCAAAAAATCACTAAATAATTATAATCAACAAGTCACTTGTAGTACCAGAGGAACCAACACACTGGACCATGTTACGCCACCATTAAGAATGCTTATCATGCTGTTCCACACCCAGACATTGAAAAGTCTGACCACCTGGCTGCAGTTCTACTCCCCGAGTATAGGCAGAGATTGAAGACTGCAGCACCAGCAGTGGGGACCAAGAAGATTTGGACAAGAGAAGCACAGGAGTGCTTACAAGACAGCTTTGAATTGGTAGTCTGGACTATATTCAGGGATCCATCTACAAATGTGGATAAGCATGTTGCAGTTGTTACCAACTTCGTCAAGACCTGTGTGGATGAGTGTGTGCCTACAAAAACTTGCTGTACATTCCTAAACCAAAAGCTGTGGATGAACTAGGAAGTCCGTCATCTGCAGAGGGCTAGTTCTGTGGCATTGAAGTCTGGTGATACAGGTCTGTACAAGAAAACCAGGTATGATTTCAAGAGCAAAGAAACAATTTGAAGAGAAATAGGAGGCGACATTGAATGCGTGTCAGCTCTGGCAGGGTTTGCAGGACATTACTTCCTACAAAGCAAAACCCAATCGTGTGAATGGCAGCGATGCTTCACTACCCGTTGAGCTCAACGCCTTCTATGCACACTTTGAAAGGGAGATTATAACTACAGCTGTGAAGATCCCTGCTGCACCCAGTGACCTTGTGATCTCTGACTCAGAGGCCAATATCTGGCTGTCCTTTAGGAGGTTGTACCCTTGCAAGGTGGGAGTACATGGTAAGGCTCTGAAAACTTGTGCCAACCAACTGGTGGGAGTATTCAAGGACATTTTCAACCTCTCAATGCTATTGTCAGAAGTTCCCACCTGCTTCTAAAAGGCAACAATAATACCAGTGCCCAAGAAGAGTAGTGTGAGATGTCTTAATGACTATCGTCCAGTATGGCGATGAAATGTTTTGAGAGGTTGATCGTGGCTATAATCAACTTCTGCTTCAGCAAGGACCTGGACCCAGTGTGATTTGCCTATCACCACAATAGATCTATGGCAGACACAATCTTAATGGCTCTTCACATGACCTTAGATCACCTGGACAATATAAACAACCATGTCAGGATGCTACTCATCGACTATAGCTCAGTATTTAATACCATCATTCCTACAATCCTGATTGAGAAGTTCCATAACCTGGGCCTCTGTGCTTTCCTCTGCAATTGGACGTTCTGACTTCCTAACCAGAAGACTACAATCTGTGCAATATCTCCACCGCACTTTCGATCGGCACTGGTACACCTCAGGGACGTGTGCTTAGCCCACTGCTCTACTCTCTCCATACACAAGAGCGTGTGGCTAAGTATAGCAGAAATGCCATCTATAGATTTGCTGATGATACAACCATTGTTGGCAGAATCTCAGATGGAAACAAGAGGGTGTAGAGGAACGAGAAACCAGCTAGTTGAGTCGTGTTGCAGCAAGAACCTTGCACTCAACATCAGTAAGACCAAAGAGTTGATCGTGGACTTCAGGAAGGGTAAGATGAGGGAACACAAACCAGTCCTCTTAGTGGAATCAGAAGTGGAGAGAGTGAGCAATTTCAAGTTCCTGGGTGTCAAGATCTCGGAGGATCTAACCTGGTTCCAACATATTGATGCAGCTATAAAGAAGGCAAGACAGTGGCTGTATTTCATTAGGAGTTTGAGGAGATCTGGTTTGTCACCTAAAACACTCGAAAACTTCTACAGATGTACCATGGAGAGCATTCTGACTGATTGCATCCCTGTCTGGCATGGGGTGTGTGGGTGTGGGGAGAGGGCTAATGTACAGGATTGAAAGAAGCTACAGTAAATTGTAAAATTAGTCAGCTCAATCATGGGTACTAGCCTCTGTAGTATCCAAGATATTGTCAAGGAGCGGTGCCTCAGAAAGGGAGCATCCATTATTAAGGACCCCCATCACACAGGACATGCCCTCTTCTCATCAGGAAGGAGGAAGAAGCCTGAAGGCACACACTCAGTGATTCAGGAGCTGCTTCTTCCCCTCAGCCATTCGATTCCTAAATGGACAGTGAATCTACAAATACTATCTCACTTTTTATATATTATATCTGTTCTGCACTATTTAAATAAATAAAACACTTACTGTAATTGTTTTTCTTATTAATTTTTTCTATATTATTATGTATTGCATTGTACTGCTGCTGCTTAAGATAACAAATTTCACAACATGTGCCAGTGATATTAAACCTGACTGATTCTAATTCTGATTCTGATAAAATTTACAGGAATGTTCTCAGGACTACAGGACCGGAATTATAAGGAAAGACTGTATAGGTCAGTACTTTTTTTCCTTGGAATGTAGAAGATTGATGTATACAAAATTATGTGGGATATAGATAGGGTAAATGCAAGCAGGCTTTTTCCACTGAGGTTGAGTGGGACTAATGAGAGGTCATAGGTTAAGGGTGAAAACTTTAAGGGGAACATGAGGAGAAACTTCTTAATTCAGAGGGTGGTGAGAGTGTGGAACAAGCTGCCAGCGCAAGTGGTGCTTGCACAATCAATTTCAACAGTTAAGAGAAGTTTGGATAGATACATGGATGGCAGGGGCACGGGGGGGGGGGGGGGCTATCATCTGAGAAAAGGTTGATGGAAGAAGGCAGTTTAAATGGTTCAGCAAAGACTAGATGGGCTGAATGGCCTGTTTATATGCTGTTCTTTTGTGTTACACTATGATTCTACACCACTGAGCATATCTACAAGGAGTGTTGTCACAGAAAACTAGCATCCACCATCAAGGACCCCCACCATCTAAGCCATGCTTTCTCATCACTGCTGCCATCAGGAAGGAGGTACAGGAGCATTTATTACTCTTCAACCATCAGAAACTTGAACCAGAGGGAATAACTTCACCTACCTTCACCCACCCAACAATGAACTATTCCCACAACCTCATTTTCAAGGACACTTCATCTTATGCTCTCAATATTTAATGATTGTTCAATTTATTTATTTATTTATTGTTATTTTCTTTTGTATTTGCACAGTTTGTTGTCTTTTGCACATTGGCTCATGTTAGTCTTGTGTGCAGTTTTTCATTGATTCTATTTGTGTTTCTTTGTATTTACTGTGAATTGCCCGCAAGAAAAAAATCTCAGCTTAGTATGTGGTGACATACACTGTATGTACTTCCATAATAAATTTACTTTCAACATTTAACTTTGAACTTCAATCTTTCAAAGTTCTTGAAAAGACCCTTCCTTCTCCTCAAAGCTACCATCATCGCCTTTCAGTTGCATGCTCCCACAAAACATTATTAGATTTTAGTTGGGATAGTGGCATTTCAACTTAATCGTCAAGACAGACCAAGAGAACTTGTTGTGGAATGAAGTTAAATTGACGTCAAGGGCAGAGTTTGGGCTGAAGATATTTTAAAGGTATTACTAACAATGGGTCTTGACTGCCTTTCTGTTCCTAATGAGTTCACCCCTGTTCCTGCCTCTGAGTGAAGTGGAGCCTTAGTTTGTGGAGCCACTTGTGGCTTTTACACGACTAAAGAGATGTCATGCCTCTCTGAAAATTGCTGAGTCTCCTGTGCTCTCACCGTCCACCATCAGTTCTTTAAGTCCCCTTTGTCATCTGGACCTCTGCCTTCTGGTGCCTGTAAAGCTATTTCCTTTTCCTTGAGGAAACAAGAAATTTGCATTCCAGGACAGAGTTCAGTCTTATCTGCCCAACATCAGAGTCCTAAAACAGACATTCTGTTTCAGGCTGTGCCACTGAGACGATATTCAAGGCCTTCCAACAATGCAACATCCTCAATGGCTCCAGCAATCTTTATAACCAGACTGCTCAAAGCACAGTGGAAACATTTGGGATGGCTTGAGAACATCAACACAATGAATTAAGAGCACAAGAGGCCCATCATGAGCAATGGAAAGAACTCAGTACCTCACAAGCTACACATCTCCATTGGCCTCCATCTGCCCCTTCTGCAAAACAGCTCGTGGTTCGAACATTCAACTCATGAATTACCACCTAACCCACAAAACCAGAGTGGAACTAAGTCAAACTATCTCAAGAGACAGCTTAAAAATAAATAAAACTTCAAGACACTTTCTCCCAGTGATGCCTAGTGTTCTGAAAGATACAGCAGGTACTGTTTTGGCTAGAAGAGATAACTGATATGGTTTGGACAATATGTGTTTATCACTTTTACAGAATTATCAAGTTTGCAGATGACAGACAAATATTGGTGGTGTTGGGAACAGTGAAGTTGGTTGTCTAAAGATGCATCAGAATATAGATAATCTAGGAAAGTGAGCTAAGGAATGACAAATGGAATTTAAATATGAGAAGTGCTAAGCGATGTATTTTGGGAAGTTAAACCAGGCCAGTTCATATACTGTGAATGACAGGGCCTGGGGAGTGTTGTAAAATAGAGACCTAGAGAGTACAGGTACATAGTTCCCTGAAAGAGCTGACAGAACACGTGGTGATATGTGAAGGCATATGGCACTTTTCCTTTCATTGGATAAGCAACAAGAGTTGGGACGTCATGTTACAGAAGTAGAAGACATTGGTGAGACCACACCTGGAATATCATGTACCATTCTGGTCACCGTACTGTAGGAAGGATGTGAATAAGCTAGCAAGGATGCAGAAAAGATCATATATATGTTGCAGGGACAGGAGGGCTTAAGTTAAAGGGGAAAGGTGGATAGACAGGGTGTTTTCACTAGAGCAGGCTACTGGTGGGTGACCTTATCGAGGCTTATAAAATCATAAGATAGATTGTTATAATCTTTTCCCTAGGTTAAGAGAGACTTAAAATTTGAGGGCATAAGATTAAGATGAAAGGGTAAAGATTTAGAGAGGTGATTTCTCCACACAAAGGATAATGGAACAAGCTGCCATAAATGATAGAGTTGAGCACAATTATAATGTTAAGAGTCATTTGAACAGGAAAGGTTTAGATGGACAACACGAGTGAATCTGCAGATGCTGGAAATAAATAAAAACACAAAATGCTGGCAGAACTCAGCAGGCCAGACAGCATCTATGGGAGCAGGTAGTGACAACGTCGTCACTACCTCCTCCCATAGATGCTGTCTGGCCTGCTGAGTTCTGCCAGCATTTTGTGTTTTTAAGGTTTAGATGGGTATGGTTTAAATGCAGGCAAATGGGTCTAGCTCAGAAAGACTCCTAGTCTGCATAGATGAGTTGACCAAAGGCTTGTTTCTATGCTGTGAAATCTATGAGAATGGGATGGGTTAATTCTCCATCTGTTGCCCATGATATATGTTTAGGTCCAATATTCATTTGTTTGTAAGAAGTTTTTATGCAGATGTCTATTTTTCTTAAACAATAAGAATTGCTTCTAATAATTGACAGCTTTTACTGCCATGAGAACAAAAATCCAATAATATATCAAAAGTAAAACCATCCTTACCAATACAGAATTCACTTGGCAGATAATGTGCTGTTTAAATTAATATTACCAAAGCAACGTAAAATTATAGATTTGAACACTTTTCCCAGCCAGCTTACCACCGCAGGACTCTGTGCATTTTGCCTTTTGATGATAGGAAGTAGAAACAAATCTGTTACTGTTTAATACACCAAGGAGCTTTTCTATGAATTTTTCTTTCGCCAGAAGGTCTTCAGAGTCCTCATAGCATACAAGTTCTTCTTTTATTTCTAAGGATAATAAAAATAATTAATTTTTAAAAAGTTGACACAGAAACACAAGTTTACATCATGATAAACAAATTGCTAGTGTTTCACACAAACTATTTCTTCTCTACCTGGACACTCTTAACATAGAGAAATGTTTCAAGCTATTCCACAAAAGGTGATCCAAAATTTGGGTTGATGAAATAGATAAAGCTATGGTGAGGGGGGAAAAACAGAATAAGACAGAGGAATTTACAAATCAGTTCCAAAGGATAAAATGAAAATGGCTAGAGACATATGTGTACAGAAGCAAGTGGATTTAAAGTCACTGAATGGGATTCACAGTTGAAGGTGGCGGCAGAGAATTTTTTTAAAAATCACACTACTGTTTTCATGTGAAAATTGGCTGCAAAGTTCATGACATTACAGCAGTAACTACACTTGTGAAATACAGTATGCACTTGTAAAGAACATTAAAATGCATCCTATAAATGCAAGTCATTCTTTCAGGCTAGAAATAACCAAACCAATTAGTTGATGAAGAAAAAACACAAGAAAATCTGTAGATACTGGAATTCTAAAGCAACACACTCAAGATGTTGGAGGCACTCAGGAGGCCAGGCAGCATCTATGGAAAAGAGTAAAGAGTCGACATTCTGGGCTCAGCCCGAAACATCGGCTTTTACTCTTTCCATAGATGCTGGCTGGCCTGCTGAGTTCCTCCAGCATTTTGTGCGCGTTGCAGTTAATGAAGAATCGTTTTACAGGTGCTAGGTGTAGATCCAACCTCTCATATGCTTTTATGAATGAGTCAATGGTAGCTTGCAATACATACTCCATACAGAGAGTCAAAGATCCATACAACAAAGAAATAGGTCCTTCCACCCACCAAATCTATGGCATTCTTTGTTAAAAATAACCAAACCACACAACATTATGTACCAAACAAAACTGATTCCCATGTATCAGCACTTGGTCAGTAGCCCATTATGCCTTGGTGATTCAAATGCTTGGCAAATGTTACAAGAGTACGTGCCTTCGCTAACTTATCCATCAGTGCATTCCAGACTTGAACCATCTTCTGGAAGAAAAACAAAACTTCTGCTCTCTTTGCTTAGGATTATAGCTGACATGTCATTGTGAAGCCAGTATAAAGTCAAGTTTCACAGGTAGCCAAATTAGAAAGTGGGGCTCCGCAGTCACTCCCAGTTGATAAGAGTCAAAAGTTAAGCTGAGGCCATAGGAGACCATGTACAGCAATTATTGAAGGTGCCTGCAAAACATAGAAAGTGCATAGAAAACCTACAGCACAATACAGGCCCTTTGGCCCACAAAGTTATGCCGAACATGTCCCTACCTTAGAAATTACTAGGCTTACCAATAGCCCTCTATTTTTCTAAGCTCCATGTACCTATCC
This sequence comes from Hemitrygon akajei, assembly GCF_048418815.1. NCBI lineage: Eukaryota > Metazoa > Chordata > Chondrichthyes > Myliobatiformes > Dasyatidae > Hemitrygon > Hemitrygon akajei. The sequence continues at coordinate 38,374,954 of NC_133133.1, read as the reverse complement.
AAAAGTCTCTTAAAAGACCCTATCGTATCTGCCTCCACCACCGTTGCTGGCAGCCCATTCCACGCACTCACTACTCTCTGAGTAAAAAACTTACCCCTGACATTTCCTCTGTACCTACTCCCCTGCACCTTAAATCTATGTCCTCTTGTGGCAACCATTTCAGCCCTAAGAAAAAGCCTTTGACTATCCACACCTATAACCTATACAGAACCTATACAACATTCAGACAAGCAACATATATGCCACCAAAGCTCCAGGCAGTGACCATTCCAACAAAAGAGTATTCAATGGCATTACCGTTGTCATGTCCCCCACCATTAATATGTGTTGTCTTCATTGAATATACTGGGGCTGACCAGAAGCTTGACTGGACCAGCCACATGTAGATCAGGCCAAGGGCTTAATACTGTGTGGCAAATAACCCAACCCTGACAAAACAGGAGCATGATAGAATAAGCAACACACACAAAATGCTGGTGGAACACAGCAGGCCAGGCAGCATCTATGGGAAGAAGTACAGTCGACGTTTCGGGCCGAGACCCTTCGTCAGGACTATCTGAAAGAAGACATAGTGAGAGATTTGAAAGAGGGGGGGATCTGAAATGATAGGAGAAGATAGGAGGGGGAGGGATGAAGCTAAGAGCTGGAAAGTTGATTGGCAAAAGGGATACACAGCTGGAGAAGGGGGAGGATCATGGGACGGGAGGCCTAAGGAGAAAGGGGGAGAGGAGCACCAGAGGGAGATGGAGAGCAGGCAAGGAGTGATTGTGAGAGGGACAGAGAGAGAAAAAAAGAGTTATCTTTTTTTCAAGGTTCTTTTGAAGACTCTAACCTGGAGTTATACACTAACTTTGGTTCTTTGCAGAAATGGGACCCACTCTCAGGGCTTTTTGATGTGCCAAGGACGCAGCCTGGGAGACTAGCGTGCCCTCAGGGTGCTAGATATTCATGGCTCTGCAGAAAGGATGATTCAAGGCCAGTGCCACTGCCTGATGTGTCGTGGGAGTACACAGAAAATCAGAAGCAGTGAGCTGGCTGCTGACTATGTGCCCAGAAACTCAAGTTCTTTGGGCACAGAGCTCGGAAAAAGCGATGCAACAAACTTTTAACACCATAAACCAGCGAGTTGTTTGTTATGTCTCCCCTCTCACTGTAAAACATGGACACTTCTTTTTCCCTTATTAGGGAAAGAGGGGAGCCTGTGGTATGTCAAATTACTGGGTGAACAAGTAGTCTTTGGGGTACTGCAAGTCTGTGTCTTTATTGATGCTTTGCTGCATGCTTGAGTGCTCAGTGCGGGGGGGGCACCAATGCTTTTTTATTGGTGGGGGAGGGTGGTCGTCGCTTTGCTGCTGCTTATGTGTGGAGGGGAGCCGGAGGGGGTTGGGTTCTAACATTTAGCTCTCATTCATTCTTTGGGGCACTCCTCTATTTTTGTGGATGTTTGCGAAGAAAAAGAATTTCAGGATGTATATAGTACACATTTCTCTGACATTAGATGCACCTATTGAAACCTATTGAAATTCAAAGCAGTGACATATAACTGCAAAAATTATCCAAATCTATTTAAAGCTACAAATAAAATTATCTCTTTAATTACAGTATAAACAATTTTCACCAACATTAGTAATAAACATTCCATTAGTAGTTCAACTATTCACTATTCCATTGCGTTTTCACCTTTCAATGAGACGGATGGGCTTGGTGCAGTAATATCAGCTTCTCAACATCAGTCTAAATATCACCCAGGAGTCTCCGATCCCCACTTCAATAATTTGCAGTCTGTTTCATTGCTTTGAAAGAAGTTGGGCAGCCATACTATAACTTCATACCACTAAATATGATGTTGGGAAGGCAATAAAGAACATTTTGACCTTTTTCCACAGCAGAGGGTAGCATGGACATGATTTTTTTGAACCTTGACTTCAGCTCAGAGTCATTTCTTTCTCCATCCTTCTTGTTAATTAATCATTACAAACGTTCAGGAATGGATTTATAACCCCACCTAGAATCTGGATCGAGAGAAGATTCTGAAATCGCTCTGACGTTTCTTTATGCAGCTCACCCAGGTGGACACAGTATTCTTGAAGATCATCATCTGGTAACATTGAACAGCATTCCTTAATTCACAGGAATTGCATCACTGCATGATTAGGGTATGAGAATCATACTACCTAACACTGTACTACGATAGTGAACAGCAATAATGTGGGGCCAGAAATAACATGAGTTCTTTAGTCCAGATTTCTCATGGCATGCCAAATACAGAAGTGTCATGTTCCTTTTCAACAACTATAACATGCTTCGAGCAAAGTCTAAGAGTATGGTGGCTTAGCAAGAGATGAAGTGATTACATGATCATTTAATCAATTATAAGGCTTTGAGGATCAATTGCTTATAAGTAACTAATTTCTTAAATTAAGCTTGTAATCCCTCAGCTGTCCCTTTTACTAATGAGCACCACCCTACTGTCTTTATCTTTATCACCCACCACCCACAGTGGGGTAATTATCTCTCAGTTTAGGAATACAGATCTAGAACATGTAGCCTGTTAACCACTCTAAATATTCATTTCCTCCAGCACTGGTGCACAGTATTTGCACAATCCCTTGGTTATGAATCTATCTAACTTTTGCTTTTACAAAACATTCAATGATTCTGAGTCCATGGCTCTTTGAGGAAAAGAGTCCCAAATGCATGACTCCAGAGTAAAAAAAACTTTATCTTTCTTTTAAGGTATTAAATATAAATCTGCCATGTGATCAGTGCTGAAGATTAGAGCACCCTGTACTTCTCAGCCACACTACCTAGTTAAAAAATGGATCAGACAGACAGCTCCTGGTTTTTGTACTTCATACCAAGGGTCCCAATGGTCAAAACAATATAAAGCTTTCAGGTCAGAAGACTGCAGTATTGATCTCTCTGTCTAGACTCCTGCAGAGAGAATAGTCGCATGGCACAGAGGTTTGCTGACCTATAAAACCATGCCCCAGGAGGAGAACATGCCTTCAGGTGAATAGAGAAGGAAATTAGAAAAAGAATGAATGTAGTTCTCTTCTGTACATTTTTGATTGATATTTCTTAAGTGCTAGTAATATAGGAAACTGACTCACAAGAATTAATAAGCCTGAGGAAATCAGGACGGAGAATTAACATTCATAGCTCAATCATCTGTTCCAATGACCATCTCAGTTATTGAGAATTTGCTTTTTAAAACAAACACTCTCAGTACTCTGGGAAATGTTCAGAAATGTTTGAAAATAATAGTAAATAATGTTCAAACCTTTTGTTCATGCCCACCGGAGCTTCACTCAGGTTCTATTTCCATTGTGTTGGCAACTCTCCAGTGTCTACTCAAATTATTCTTAGACCGAAACTGCTGGCTCCCAATTCAGTGCTGATGGTAATTTAGGTGGGTTTGATCTTATATTCACCCAATGAGTGCATTCCAGCAAGACTCACTAGATAATGATCTTTAGTTCCGATCTCAGTCTATGCTAGACAGGATGATTTCAACCATGCAACAGTAAAGAGCAGTACAAATGTTCTCAGCACATGAACCGGCAAGTGTGAAGTCATCCAATGTTCATCTATGAATATTGGCTAAAGGTAGTCACTGTATCAGTTCTATTTCAAACTATTGTTGAAAGATCTTTCAAATGAGGCATCTATCTAAGAGCTCTTGACATGTATGTAATCATGCGTTAAATAGAAAGTGATACCTCTGTAGAGTAAATGCAATAAAAAAAAGAGAAAAGGTACTTTTGGAAGCAGTTATCTTATACCATGAATTCCCCTTCACACCCCCAACCATCACTTCATTATTTCATGTCAGTTATGTACAAACATTCCTGTGCCTAGCGTTACTTTATGGACATGCATTATATATAAAACAACTATCTTATATATTTATATTTATTATGTTTTTATTATTATTGTTGTTATTGTGTTTTTCTGTGCTAAATTGGAATCAGGAAATCAATTATTTAATTCTCCTTTGTGTACAGGAAATGATATTAAACGATCTTGAATTAAAATAAACTTCTTTCCCACCTTAGATAATCCTCAGAATCTACAGTTCAACAGCCTCCAAGCCAACAAGTGATATTGATCTTCTACACCTTTTTCAAAAGGACCTCAGTTGTTACTTTTATTCTGAATTGCAAGAATGATAGCTAACCCACCACTGTGGTTTATGCTCATAAAAACTATGTTTGAATGCAGAAAGGTTGCAATTAATGGGTAGATTAGACTATTGAGTGAACTGCACAAAAGATAAAAAACCACTGAATAAATAACTCAGCAGGTTGAAAGCAGCATTTCAAAGATTAGTAACTGCAAATGTGGACGCTAGTTGATAAGAATCATATTAGCATGTTTTATCCTAGTACTGACAGCGCATAGATTACGCCATTATCATTACCAATTGGGCATAAACTGCTAGGCACATACTTAATTGGAAAACTGAAGGGCCTGTGTCCACTTCTTCTAGAATGGAGATAATAGAGGAATTACCTTTTTAAAATTATGAAGGGTAAATTGATGTAGATGACATGCTTCCACTTGAGAGGGATTCTGAAATCAGAAACTATTAAAAGAGAAGCTAAAAAGGTATTCAAGAGAAACTTTTTAACCCAGATAATTATTACAATATGAAACTTGCTATAAAATTTGGTCATGTTTTTTGAGAAGAATTTGATAAGCATGAGTGAAAATGCAATAAGAGGACATGCAAAAAGGATTAGGTGAATTTGAGTGGGAGCTGCCATAATCACCTAGACAGACAGCTTACATCAAATGGTTTCTTTCAATGTTGTATGTCTATTAATTTTATTTAATTCTCTCTGTTGCTCCCTTATTTTTTGAGACAAATCTCATTCTCTCCACTCCCCACAAATAAAAGAGAGTATTAATACCATCAAAGCATTACTACCCTACTACTCTATCCTCAGGCAAACTACATCTGAAACCATTGCAACTTTCATAATACACTAGTTCATCCACAAGACAGACTTAATTCCTGAAAACCTGCAGTTCTCTCTCTCTCCCTCTTTTGGTGCTATGATTCTTTATCTTGCTGCTTTAATGTATACTTGTAGACCTGTGTCATTCTTTCTTAATATATTTGTTCGATTTATATTTGTGCTCCTCCATTTAATGCCAGAATACATTTCTTCTGTTCCCCTCTAACTTATAGCATGACCTCTCGTGCACAATACTATTGATCCAACTGAACCAATTGCTACATATGGATACAAGTGCCTATTATTTTTAACTGGTAGAAATACTAATCCACATCAGTTGCAGTTACCAACTACACTCGCCTAACCAGCTTCATAAAAAGTGAATAGTAATACCACAAAATTCTTCTTCAACCAGCTCCACTGACCCTCTCCTGTGCTGTTCCCTTAGAATTCCGCCTATTTTTTAAAAATTAACATAATGTGTAAACTGAACATGTGCTGAATACAGTTGCTTGTGATCTGTTGGTTTCTGTATCATAAATGGTAACATGTAAAAATTGAGAAATAACTATGAAGTCTAGTCACAAACCCCATATTATGGGGAGTGGATTCTAGTCCAAGGAAACAGTTAATTAAGGGCAAGACCATTAAGTGTTGATGAGCAGAAGGATCTTGGGGTCCAAGTTCATAGCTCCCTCAAAATAGCTATGCAAATTGATGGGGGGTGGGGTTAAGAAGGCACATGGTATGCCTTCTTATTGAATTCTTATTGAATGAGGTATTGAATTCAAAAGCTAGGAAGTAATGTTACAGCTTTATAAAACTCCAGTCAGGCCACATCTGGAGTATTGCATACAGTTCCGCTCGCCCCATTATAGGAAGGATGTCAGGGCTTTGGAAAGGGTGCAGAAAAGGTTTATCATGATGCTGCCTGGATTAGAGAATATCTGGATTAACGAGAGGTTGGACAAACTTGGGTTGTTTTCTCTAGAGTGGCAGAGGCTGAGGGGAGATCTGATACAGGTTTAAAAGATGAGAGGCATCGATATAGTAGACAGTATCTTCTTCCTAAGGTTGAAATGTCTAATACCAGAGGCTGTATATTTAAGGTGCGAGGGGGTCATTTTAAATGAGATGAGAGAGGCAAGCTTTTTACACAGAGTAGTGGGTGCCTGTCAGGCACTGCCCGCAGAGGTGGTACAAGCAGACACATTAGGAGCTTTTAAGAGACGTTTAGAAATGCACATGTATGTGAGGAAAGTGGAAGGATATGGACATAGTGTAAGCATTAGTTTAGTTGGCCATTTGACTACTAATTCAGTTGCTTCAGCGCAACATTGTGGGCCAAGGACATGTTCCTATGCTGTACTGTTCTATAGCCATATTTTTTGTAATGCAAACCTATGATGCCTACTCATGCATCAAGAAACACATTCAACATGCTGTTGGAACTCTGCAGGCCAGGCAGATTCTATGGAAAAAAGTACAGTCGATGTTTTGGGCTGAAACCCTTCGGCAGGATTGGAGGAGTAGATTTGAAAGGTGGGGAGGACGGGAGTGAGAAACACCAGGTGATAGGTGAAACTTCGAGGGGGAGGGGCAAAGTAAAGAGCTGGGAAGTTGATTGGTGAAAGAGACAGAAGACCATGGAAGAAAGAAAAAAGGGAGAGGACCACCAGAGGGAGACGATGGGTGGGCAAGGAGATAATATGAGAGAGGGAAAAGGGGATGGGAAATAGTGAAGGAGGGTGGGTGTGGGTGTGGGGTGGGAAGTTTGAGAAATCTATGCTCATGCCATCAGGTTGGAGGCTACCTAAACAAAATATAAGGTGTTGTTCCTCCAACCTAAGTGTGGCCTTATCACGATAGTTGAGGAGATCATCGATGGACATAGCGAAATGGAAAGTGGAATTAAAATGGGTGGCCATTGGGAAATCCCACTTGTTGTGGCAGATGGAGCATAGATGCTCGGCGAAGCAGTCTCCCAATATACAGGAGGCCACACTGGAAGCACCAAACACAGTATATGACGACAACAGATTCATAGGTGAAGTGTTGCCTCACCCAGAAGGATTGCTTTGGGACCTAAATGGTAGTGAGGGAGGTGGTGTTGCACTTGTTTCGCTTGCCAGGAGTGAAATCAGTGGGGAGGGACGAATGGACAAGGGAGTCGTGTAGGGAGTAATTCCTGTGGAAAGCAGTAAGTGGGGAGGAAGGAAAGATGTGTTTGGTGGTGGGATCCAGTTGGAAGTGGCAGAAGTTTCAGAGAATTATGTGCTGGACGTAGATTGGGAGACCGCTTCGCTGAACAGACTAGGATTGGGAGACCGCTTCGTACAGCATCTATGCTTCCTCCACCAGAACAAGCAGGATCTCCCTGTGGCCACCCATTTTAATTCCACTTTCCATTCTGATATGTTCATCCATGGCCTCCTCCACTGTCGTGATAAGGCCACACTTAGCTTGAAAGAACAACACCTTTCAGAGCATAGAACATAGAAACCCTTCAGCACAATACAGGTCCTTCGGCCCACAAAGCTGTGCCACACATGTCCTTACCTTAGAACTTACCAAGGGTTACCCATAGCCCTCTATTTTTCTAAGCTCCATGTACCTATCCAGGAGTCTCTTAAAAAACCCTATCGTATCCACCATCGCCGGCAGCCCATTCCACATACTCACCACTCTGCATTAAAAAAAAACTTACCCCTGAATCGCCTCTCTACCTACTTCCAAGCACCTTAAAACTGTGCCCTCTCGTGCTAGCCATTTCAGCCCTTGGGGAAAAGCCTCTGACTATCCACACGATCAATGACTCTCAATATCTTATACACCTCTATCAGGTCACCTCTCAGCTTCCGTCGCTCCAAGGAGAAAAGGCTGAGTTCACTCAATCTATTCTCATAAGGCATGCTCCCCCAATCCAAGCAACATCCTTGTAAATCTCCTCTGCACCCTTTCTATGGTTTCCACATCAGTGAAGCGACCAGAACTGAGACTCCAAGTGGGGTCTGACCAGGATCCAATATAGCTGCAACATTACCTTTCGGCTCCTAAACGCAATCCGATGATTGATGAAGGCGAATGCACCGTATGCCTTCTTAACCACAGAATCAACCTGCGCAGCAACTTTGAGTGTTTGTGTGTGTGGTTTGGATTTCCAGCATTTACAGATTTTCTCTTGTTCATGCATCAAGAAATGTGTGTTTGAAAAAGATCTAAATTTTGTATATATTTTTCCTAATAAATTTTATAAGAACAAATATTTATTCCATATCTCCGAGTTTTCAGTGATGATTTGTGAATTCTGATATGAGTGCTGAACAGACCTGATGGAAATGGGGTGCAGAGTTAACCATTTCCCCCACCCTCTTTGAGAACTATGAACTATTGCTATTGCTATGCTGCTAATGAGAGAGAGAGATGAAGCACAGAGTCAGGAAAATCTGCTACAGATAAGACAGAGAGGGAGACATTTGATTTATGTATTATGACTTCTTCCTGGATTGTTTACCTTTCGCTGCAAGTACGTTACTTTGCTCGTTAACATTCCTAAGGAGACAGCAGGAGTGGCCTGATTTGATGGACATGGTCATTTTGAGTTGATGGATGGCTGATACCCCGTCAATGGGGATAAAAGACAGGTGTGGGGAGACACCCCTCAGGCACACCAGTGGACACTGACCGAGTGTTGTGCACCCACAGGAAGGTGGGGGCTTCGAGGACTGAACCAGGAGATCGGTCAATAAAGCTCACAGTGTTACAGCAGGGCTGGTGGGGACTTGTGTGTGTGTCCACTCATGCCAGAGTGTCGAGTCCACCACAGAAGAACGGTCTAGCTGAGAACGGAGGGTCATAACCGAATGACCACAACGGTACGACGGAATCAGAATACAACAGAAGGTTTGCTGGCTGCAGCTGTTCAATCTCTTGCTCTCTCTCTCTCTCTCCAACAATAGCAACACAACCATAACTACCTCAGCACACATGAACTGAACTGAACTTTATATTCTTCAATGACAATTCATTTACCCCTAGACATTGATAGAGCTTGTTTATTATTGTTGATTATTATTCCTACACTTCTATGTTTATTATTGCTAACCTGTTTTATATGTATATTTGCATTTTTGATACTGCATTGTGTAGTTTACTAATAAACACCTTTAGTTTTCGGTACCACCAGACTCCAACAGATTCTTCTATTTCTGCTGGTCTGTAAACCCAGTTACAGGGTACGTAATAATTCTAAAAAGGCAGATTTCCATTTACCAAACTGCCATAATGTGGGGGTTGCCCATATGCCGACCATTTTTAGATAATTATACACAACATAATTAATATTAGTTAAAAACTAGCATTTGTTCAATTAACAATAATCTATTATTAGGTTCAAAATTCAATTGATGCATGTACATTATGAATGCATTCAAACTTATACCATGGGTGAAAAATGAGGAAAACAGCCAGAAAAATGCATTCCCTAGTGCTGCTGCAAATTTACAAGTTAATTGCTGCACAATTTCACAGATATTTTAACAAGGTATTCTAAAGGTGGCTCAACTAAACGATCTCAATGTCTGTTGGGAAGGGCTGGGTTTCAAGTTGGGGACATCTGGCAATAAGAATGATTGATAATTTGAAGGTGAAGTTGACACTCTGATGCTGACTGACTAATTGGTTTTCACTATAGAATCTGGAAGGTTGAAGTCAGAAATGGTCAGGAGCGAAGGCTCCTGGAACTTATTAGTATGTAAATATTCTGATTATCATCATATATAATAAGATGCCATTCAACTTTTGGGGAAGCTTGAGTGAACTGTGTTAAAGCTGGAAAATAAACTGTTCTAAGCATTCATTCATACACCATTGGTTTTTCAGATATGATGGATTAACACTAGAAATTGCAGCACCAAACATATTGATATCAAGAATAAATAAAAACCTCCAACCCTGAAACAGGAAAAGCTGAGTTGCCCCAAATCTGGTGGCATCTAGTGACTGTGCCAAAATAAGTCCAATTCTGTGTCAGATCTTACCTCGTGATTAGATGTAGGAAAGTCTGAAGTACTCCAACACACCTAACAGCCTGGCCAATTCATTACTTGAAACTAGAAGACTACGCCTGCATCTAATGTCTAGGATTCCATCCATTCAGCTACTGAGAAAAGTGTGAGCCCAGACAATAATTTAGGTCAGTTCAACCAGGAGAGGTATCATGCCAAAGCTAAATCCTCTCTACGTCCACAAAGTATATTTTTACAGAGGTCACTGGGTAAAGTATGAGAGGTGGTGGTAGAGACAGACACATTAGGAACATTTAAGATAGGCATATGGATGAAAGAAAAAAAAATGGTGGGTAATGCAGGAGGGAAGCTTCAGATTGATCTGGGAGTAGGAAAAATGGTTGGCACACATTTGTGGGCCAAGGGAGCAGTACTTTGCTGTGCTGTTCTATGTTCTGTGAAATAAACTGAGAAAGGAAAAATACTTAACAATGAAATATCCAAGCATCTTGGCCGGTACTTGATTGCTCCTCCTCACCTTCTTTGAAACTCTGAGGTGACATAAATTCCAATTCAGATTTGATTGCAGAGGTTTCTGATTCTGTTTCTTGCTCAAAGTCCTCATGGAAAGACTGATAGGATTCAAATGACTGACTGTAGGATTGAAGACTCTCCTCATTCTCACCACTGTGGGTCGCAAGAGATTCATCAGAGTACTGCAGTACACCGTTCATGCAGCTGCTGCAGGTTTCAGAGGAGTTGGCAGGATTTTGGACTACAGCTTGTCCTTTACTCATAACTGCTTTGCCTGTGATGTGTAAGTGATGTACCTAAAATAAAAAGTATAGAGGTTTCTGATAAGTGATGGCAGAGCATTCTCCCTTTGGGATTGCACATTTAAATTCATCATGAACGCTAAACCCTACAGAATATGCACTCAAATTCTTTGCATGTGCATATTCAGTTGATCATTCAGAGCTTTTTATAACCATAGGGTAGTGAAACTGCGGAATTCATTGTCATAGACAGCTGTGGAGACCAAGTCATTGGGTATATTTAAAGTGGAGGTTAATTGGTTCTTGATTGGTATGGTTGGCAAGGGTTACAGAGATTAGGCAGGAAAATAGGGTGGAAGGGATAATAAATCAGGCATGATGAAATGCCAGAGCAGACTCGATGGCCAAATGGCCTAATTCTGATCCTGTGTCTTACGTCTCAACTCCATTGGGATAGTAAGCAGCTAAATTTCAATGTCACCATATACTACCCGGTGATTCATTTACTTGTGGGCCTTCACAGTATGCAGTTGCACAAGAGGTATTGAGGCCTAGATCTTGGAGCTATATAATCAGTTTTGAGGAGATGTGTGTTTAATAGAGATGTAGTCAATGAAGAGCATCCTGTTGTGTGCACCTTCACTGTCCAGATATTCCAAGGTTGAGTGAAGAGCCAATGAAATGACATTTCTGTTAGCCTGTTGTGGTGGTAGGCAGATTGGAGTGGATCCAAGTCACTACTTAGTATCCACTCTAGGAGTAGTATTCAGACTAACACATTATCCAGACTAGGAAAAAACAACTGGGTTCATGTCCTTGGGCACTCTTGTTGGTATATCAATATCAGGATCAGCTTTGATTGTGGTCTCATTCTGTTGTTAGATGGCCTGCCAGTGCTTGCTGTCAAGACATTACTGTAAATAGTTCAACATGACCAATGGCTTTAAGTGAAGATGCAGAGAAAACTGAGGGACTAGGGTTGTTAGAGGCTTACTGAGCATGCAAGAGACTGGACTGATTTCAATTTACAAAACACACTAAATTTTTTACGAGTGCAGGAAGCTGTCCAACATAGTTGATGAGAAATACTAATCTTAGATCTCTGCCCTCTATCTTCGTTTAGCTCTGTGGAGCGAAATGAGGTTTAGAAAAAGGCTCAGCTGGTAAGTTCTTCTTGTCAGATAACTGAAAATTGTGATGCTGGTATAGGGAACATTTTGTTTTGCTTTCTAACTCCAAAACATCAAAAACAACTTAAAAGGAAAACAAGGGAGCAGGGAGATAACTCGTACAAATTCATTTTTACTTTAAGAGAAGTGCACATATGACATGGTGGCGTGAGGACGTATGCCATCCACATCCTATTCCATATAACCTGTAATTAACTTTTTAAACGATGAATGCTTAATCAAACAATACATTTATAAAATTACTCAAATATCACTGAAATATTAAATACACAGAATACAAGTACAACATACACATTCACAGCACAGTAAAGTTTAAATTGCCCCATTCAGGCCTAAAGATTTGATCACTGAGGAGGATTTCTTACTCTTGTGGGATAACCTCGTTCTTGATGGGGGTGGGGGGTGGGGAGGTGGTTACTGCTCGACAGTTGAGACTTGTGGTTGTGAAACAATCTCAGGTTCAAGGGCCTCCTCCACGGTAGTTGTTGGAGTTAACTTTGGGACTGCACAAAGTGGTTCTGACAGCCATGGGCACCTTTCCTGTGGATGTATTGGCATTCCGAACACGGCGTGACAAACCTCACTGGCCGATGTGGATCATGCTTGAGTACAGTGTCTGAATCCACCATTTCCCTACCTTTTGGAAAGCCACCTCAAGGTTTGCAAAAATATCCTCTGCCCTGGGCAAACGGTATTGATCTACTTTCAGTATTAGGTTGATGGTGACCTGAAAATCACCACAGATTTTGACAGACCCATTTTTCTTGGTTACTGGAACCACTGATGTTGTCCATGGGCTCCAGTCAACATTGGAAAAAAATTCCTTCAGTTTCCATGCGATCCAGCTCACTGGCTACTTGATCGCATACAGAACCAGGAGGGCTTTGCAAAACTTGGGTGAGGTGTTTTCATTGAGCACTTGATATGTTTTGAGTTTTCCAATACCATCCTTGTACACTGCTGTGGCATCATCCAGTATTTTTCTTCATTTGTTTCTAGTTGACTATCGCAGGGGATGTGGCATGCAAATTGTGAATGTATCTCAAATCAAGTTGTAGACACCTCAGCCGCTTATACCCCCACAATGCTGGTCCTTTTGTTTTTAATCACATACGAGCCCTGCTCTGCTGGGCGAGAAGCTGACAGTGATGCAGGTGGATGCTTCCCTGGTGTCATGGATTATTGATTACCTGACTGGCAGACCACAGTACATGCGCTTGCAACACTATGTGTCAGACAGAGTGGTCAGCAGCACTGGGGCACCACAGGGGACTGTCCTGTCTCCCTTTCTCTTCACCATCTACACCTCAGACTTCAACTACTGCACAGAGTTTTGCCATCTTCAGAAGTTTTCTGATGACTCTGCCATAGTTGGATGCATCCACAAGGGAGATGAGGCTGAGTACAGGGCTATGGTGGGAAACCTTGTCACATGGTGTGAGCAGAATCATCTGCAGCTTAATGTGAAAAAGACTAAGGAGCTGGTGGTGGACCTGAGGAGGGCTAAGGCACCGGTGACCCCTGTTTCCATCCAAGGAGTCAGTGTGGACATGGTGGAGGATTACACATACCTGGGGATATGAATTGACAATAAACTGGACTGGTCAAAGAACACTGAGGCTGTCTACAAGAAGGGTCAGAGCCACCTCTACTTCCTGAGGCGACTGAGGTCCATTAACATCTGCCGGATGATGCTGAGGATGTTCTACGAGTCTGTGGTGGCCAGTGCTATCATGTTTGCTGTTGTGTGCTGGGGCAGCAGGCTGAGGGTAGCAGACACCAACAGAATCAACAAACTCATTCGTAAGGTCAGTGATGTTGTGGGGGTGGAACTGGACTCTCTGACAGTGGTGCCTGAAAAGAGGATGCTGTCCAAGTTGCATGCCATCTTGGACAATGTCTCCAATCCACTCCATAATGTACTGGTTAGGCACAGGAGTACATTCAGCTGGAGACTCATTCCACCAAGATGCAACACTGAGCGTCATAGGAAGTCATTCCTGCCTGTGGCCATCAAACTTTACAACTCCTCCCTCGGAGTGTCAGACACCCTGAGCCAATAGGCTGGTCCTGGACTTATTTCCACTTGGCATAATTCACTTAATATTATTTAATTATTTATGGTTTTATATTGCTATATTTCTACACTATTCTTGGTTGGTGCGACTGTAATGAAACCCAATTTCCCTCGGGATCAATAAAGTATGTCTGTCTGTCTGTATATAGCTTGTTGGTTGTTGTATTTCACTATTACGAATATCATTCCCACAGGAGCTATCTTTTCTCTAGTTTAAGTTCTTAATTGGATACCTGCAGGCTTCAGTAGCTTTGAAATGCTGTTCAAACTCAATTTGTGGAATGACTGAAACAACTGAGCTAGTGCCCAATTCCATTTTAATTCATTTGCCACTCTCTTCTGCTGTAAGCCATATTGCTTGTTTATTGGAGCTCAGCAGGTCAGGCAGCATCCATGGAGTGAAATAAACAGTCACCATTTCAGACCAGGACCCTTCATCAGGCCTCAGCCCGAAACATCAATTGTTTATTCCCATCCATTGATGCTACTTGACCTCCTCCATCACATTGTGTGTATTGCTCTAGATCTCCAGCAGCCCGTGTCCTTGCTAGTACTGATATTTTAAATATCAAGGCTACACAGTCCTGTCACACTCATCATTACAGATTTTTCATCAACAGCATGCAGATTAGTGCCCTTTTTGAAACTGCAACTTCACTTCTTAATCTTTTTGTCTTCCCTGTGCAGTCCATTTATTTTTGTGTGCCAGCATGCTCTTTGTATGTGTCCTACTTTGTTGCATTTTCTGCAAGTTTCACCTTTAAGCCTGCATTGGTCTGGTGTATGTCAGCCCCTGGCACAATGGTAACACAATTGGTAACAGGCAACAAGCAGGTTTCTGTTTAGATGTTGCAATTTTGTTCATGCTTACTTTCATTCCTGACTGCAACTCAACTGCGGCTCTGCTATTTCCATTGAATTACAACTGCTCTTTTAATTGTAAGTTGTGCTTCAGTTAGGAGCCATTTTTGAATGTTGTCTTGTAGGATTCTACAAACTAAACGATTGCTCTGTGCATTATTAAACCCATTACCTAACCGACAATACTCGACACTCTCTTCAATTTAGCCACATATGCTGAAATGGGCTCCCCTTCCCTTTGATTCCACTAATGAAACCTAAAGTGTTCTACAATCAACAATTTCAGTTTCTGCATTACTTTCACAATATCAGCAAAGCTCATTTCAGCTGGTTTGGTTGAAGCAGTTAAACTTCAAAGCAAACTGTATGCCTTTAAACCCAATACACCCAGTAAAAATTGGAACTTGTTTCTCATTGTCTGTTTCATTTGCTTCAAAATAATGCTCAATCTGTCTAGTCTGTAAAATACAGGTATCACTTGTGGAATCAAACGCATCTACCTTTCCGATCTAGCCAGCCATTTCCGATTTTCTAAAATTTTTTATTATTATTATCCGATACTCATTGGTTATGAACCTGTAAACGGGATCCCACTACCAAACACATTTTCCCTCCCCCCCCCATTCTGCTTTTTGCAGGGATCGCTCCCTACGCGACTCCCTTGTCCACTCATCCCCCCCCCCCCCCATCCCTTCCCACGGATCTCCCTCCTGGCACTTATCCTTGTAAACGGAACAAGTGCTACACCTGCCCTTACACTTCCTCCCTCACCACCATTCAGGGCCCCAGACAGTCTTTCCAGGTGAGGCGACACTTCACCTGTGAGTCGGCTGGTGTGGTATACTGCGTCCGGTGCTCCCGGTGTGGCCTTTTATATATTGGTGAGACCGTTTTGCTGAACACCTACGCTCGGTCCGCCAGAAAAAGCAGGATCTCCCAGTGGCCACACATTTTAATTCCACGTCCCATTCCCATTCTGATATGTCTATCCATGGCCTCCTCTATTGTCAAAATGAATCCAAACTCAGGTTGTTGGAACAACACCTTATATACCGGCTGGGTAGCCTCCAACCTGATGGCATGAACATTGACTTCTCTAACTTCCGTTAGTGCCCCTCCTCCCCTTCTTACCCCATCCCTGACATATTTAGTTATTTTTTCTCTCTCTCTGCCCATCACTCTGCCTGTTCTCCATCTCCCTCTGGTGCTTCCCCCCCCCCCTTTCTTTCTCCCAAGGCCTCCCATCCCATGATCCTTTCCCTTCTCCAGCTCTGTATCACTTTCGCCAATCACCTTTCCAGCTCTTAGCTTCATCCCACCCCCTCCGGTCTTCTCCTACCATTTCGCATTTCCCTCTCCCCCCACTACTTTCAAATCTTTTACTATCTTTCCTTTCGGTTAGTCCTGATGAAGGGTCTCGGCCTGAAACGTCGACAGTGCTTCTCCCTATAGATGCTGCCTGGCCTGCTGTGTTCCACCAGCATTTTGTGTGTGTTGTTAATTTATCCATTTTCTGCCTTTTAAAAAAAAATTGACCAAGCCTGTGCTTCTTTTTTGAACTCAACAGTTTCTCTCTGCGCTTTTTAAAAAATTCGAACGTTTTGCTCCACTTCACAAGTCTGCTCTGATTCCTTTAATACTTCCTTGGCACCACTGTTGTGTTTTGTAACTGCAAAACATAAAATTAGAAGAAAAACAAGGGGAGCCAGGGAGAACTTGTAGGTTTAGTTTTTTTTTACTTCAAGAGACAAGAACATATTGATTTGAATTATTTTTTTAAAAATGCTTAGTCAAACAATATATCAACATTACAAAAATATTATTAAAATATTAATTACACAACACATTTTCTTTAAGTGATGAGTTAGGGGAGTTAATTTAGTTATTCATCACTGCTTCGAGTTACCACAAATAGAATTTAGATAAGAGTAAGGTAAAATCGACTCACTAGAGAACACACACAAAATACTGGAGAAACTCAGCAGGTCGGGCAGCATTTATAAAAAGGAATAAATAGTCAATGTTTCGGCCCGAGATTGGCTCATTCTTCAAACTTTCCAAAAAGAGTTTGGAACTGTGATATTAGCCAACGTGTTGCGAGGAAACAGAGAACAATCAACTGTTAAATGTACAATTTAACGAAATCAATGAAGCCTGGATTACAGGCCTGAAAGTACAATTAGAGAAAATACAGTTTGCTTTTAACCGTGATAATTTGTTTTGTCTCTCTCTCTCTCTCTCACACACACACACGCGCACAGATTTAGACACAAATACAAACAAGTGAAGAGATTGCTGCTGCCCCCGTTCCCTTCAGTCCAAACCTCTGCGGTCTGAAACCGTTGCCTTGGTAACAGACATGTTATCGCTCCTCACCTCTCAGGCTCAGCTCGGTGAACTGCGACCCTAGGCCGCTCGCAGACAGGAGGGCGGCTTTGGTTCACCTCCACTGGAGGATTGTGCACTGCCTACACAAAGCTCGTAAAAACATCAAATTCAAACTTAAGTGTCGGTGTACGAGTGCGAGCAGCTGCTCTCCCTCCCCAGCCTCACACCGGCACAAAGTTGCACTAACAATGGGAATGTTCCATTCTTTACTTCTTCCAAGGGGAAGAATCTTGCCCCTGCTCTCAACCGAGCCATTTGCTTTTACAATCAGCTGAATAGAGAACAGTTTGAAATGGATGCTGTGCATAATTGCTTAATATTAATACAGAAAATCTTTCCTACCGAGTAAAACAAAATATCTCATTCGCTGTATCAAAGCATGGGAACGATTAGACTCCCACATGACTCGAGAATGTAAACAAATACCTTCTACTAATCACTGTGTGAGATGTGGCTGCAAAATCCTCTTAGCAATTATTCTGTGTGTTGTTTTAGAATTTGTTTAATGCTGGTACAGCACGCTTGTAGATTTTGCTGGGCTAAAATTATCTGTTCTGAATGGCTCCGAAAGTACTTAGAACTTTGCTAATGTAATGGAAAAGTAATATTTTAGAACATTCTCGGATTATCATATTCTCTCAGAACTCAGTGTTTCCTTTCACTACATTATTACTCAAATATCATTAGAAGATTAATTACACAACACATTAAACTCTCTCTGTGATATAGATTGTTTAATGTTACTGTCCATGGATGGATTTAAAAGCAGATAACAGTAAAATCTTAGTAGTGAATTCTTGAGGAGAATCTACATTGCAGAAGAGGAAGTGCTGGAGGCCTTAAAATATATAAAGGTAGATAAATCTTTATCAGGTTGCGCCTGAACCTGAAGGAGACCAATATCCTTGCAGGCAGGTTTACTATAGCTGTTGGGAAGGGTTTAAACTAATTTAGCAGGGGGATGGGAACCAAAATGATAGGCCAGAGGATCGGGCAGTTGGCATGCAAGTAAATGCAGTGTGTAGTGAGACTGTGAGGAAGGACAACTCTACTATAGTGCTGGAGAGGGATAGGAGCAGACAATTTGGGAAAACATTTAATTGGGGTAGGGAGAAATATGATGCTATTAGGCAGGAACTTGGGAACCTAAATTGGGAGCAGATGTTCTCATGGAAATGCACAGCAGAAATGTGGTAAATGTTCAGGGAACATTTGCATGACATTCTCCATAGGTATGTTCCATTGAGGCAAGGAAAGGATGATAGAGTAAATGAACCATGGTGCAGAAAGGATGTAGAAAATCCAGTTAAAAAGAAAAGAAAAGCTTATGAAAGGTTCAAGAGTACTATTTGAGCTCCAGAAAATTACAAGGGTGCCAGGAAGGAGCTCAAGAATGAAATTAGGAGAGCTAGAAAGGGCCAGGAGAAGGCCTTGGAGAGCAGGATTAAGGAAAACTCCAAGGCGTTCTACAAGTATATGAAGAGCAAGAGGATGAGCTGTGTGAGAATAAGACCAATCAGGAGTGAGAGTGGAAACATATGCATGGAGCCAGAGGGGGTAGCGGAGGTACTTAATGAATACTTTGCTTTAGTATTCACCAATTGAAAGGACCTTGGCAATTAGGAGGATGACTTACAGCAGACTGAAATGCCTGACTGTATAGATATTAAGAAAGAGGATGGACTGGAGCTTTTGAAAGGATTTAAGTTAGATAAGTCTCTGGGATTGGACGAGATATAGCCCAGGCTACTATGGGAAGCGAGGAAGAAGATTGCTGAGCCTCTGGTAATGATCTTTGTATCATCAATAGGGATAGGAGAAGTACCAGAGGATTGGAAGGTTGTAAACATTGTTCAAGAAAGGGAGTAGAGATAACACAGGAAATTTTAGACCAGTGAGTATTGCTTCAGTGGTAGGCACGTTGCTGGAGAAGATCCTGAGAGGCTTGGATATGAGCATTTGGATAGATATAATCTGATTAGGGATAGTCAGCATAGCTTTGTCAATGGCAGATCATTCCTTATGAACCTGATTGAATTCTTTGAGGATGCAACAAAACACATTTTTGGAGGTAGAGCAGTGGATGTAGTGTATATGGATTTCAGCAAGGCATTTGATAAGGTTCCCCATGCAAGGCTCATTCAGAAAGTAACGAGGCATGGGATTGAAGGAGACCTTGCTTTGTGGATCCAGAAATGGCTAACCCACAGAAGGCAAAGGGTGGTTGTGGATGGTCCGTATTCTGCATGGAGGTCGGTGACCAGTGGTGTTCTGCAGGGATCTGTTCTGGGAGCCTTCCTCTTTTGATTTTTATAATTGACCAGGATGAAGAAGTAGAAGGGTGGGTTAATAAAGTTTGCTGATGACACAAAAGTTGGGGGTCTTGTGGATAGTCCAGAGGGTTGTCAGAGGTGAAAGAGCAACATCTATAGGATGCAGAACTGGGCTGAGAAGTGGCAGATTGAGTTCAACCCAGGTAAGTCTGAAGTGGTTCATTTTGGTAGATCAAATTTGAATACAGAATATAATAGTAATGGTAAGGCTCTTGGCAGTGTGGGGGATCAGCGAGATCTTGGGGTCCATGTCCACAGGGCACTCAAAGCTGCTGCACAGGATGACAGTGTTGTTAAGAAGGCATATGGTGTGTTGGCCTTCATCAACTGTGTGATTAAGTTCAAGAGCTGTGAAGTAATGTTACAGCTACATAAGACTTTAGTTAGTCCCCACTAGGAGTAACATATTTAGTTCTGGTCACCTCACTACAGGAAGGATGTGGATACTATAGAGAGAGTGTAGATGAGATTTACAAGGATGTTGCCTGGATTGGAAAACATGCCTTATGAGAATAGGTTGTGAACTTAGCCTTTTCCCCTTGAAGTGACAGAGCATAAGAAATGACCTGATAGAGGTATATATGTTGATGAAAGGCATTGATTGTGTGGATAGTCAGAGGCTTTATCCCAGGGCTGAAATGGCTAGCATGAGGGGGAATAGTTTTAAGGTGCTTGGAAGTAAGTACAAGGGTAATGTTAGCAGTAAGATTTTGAGTGGTAAGACTGGAGGGTGTGTGGAATGCACTACCAGGGAAGGTGGTAGTGGCAGATAAAATAGGTCCTTTTAAGAGACTCTTAGATAGGCACATGGAGTTTAGAAAAATAGAGGGCTGTGTGGTAGGGTAACTCTAGGCAGTTTCTAGACTAGGTTACATAGTCAGCACAACATTGTGGGCTGAAGGGCCTGTATTGTGCTGTAGATTTTTATGTTTCTATGACAGGCAGATTATAAGACAAATTTTCAGTCAGTGGGGTGAGTTAAAATGTAGCAGTGGGCCAAATTTGAAAAAGGATGATGAATACAGGACTGGAGGTGTCATCTTTGAAAACATGCAGTATAAGGTAAAGGATCTAAACTGGAAATAAAATGGATAATCTTGAAATTCAGCTACAGATTGGCAAGTATGATGTTGTGGCCATCTCTGAAACTTGGCTAAAGGATGTCTGCCATTGCGAGCTGAACGTCCAAGGATATATGCTGTATTGGAAAAATAGGTTAATAGGCAAAGGCTGTGGTGTGGCTCTGTGTATAAGAAACAATATTAAATCATTAGAAAGGGACGATATAGCATCGAAAGGTGTAGTCTCTATGGGTTGAGTTAAGAAATGGCAAGGGTAAAAGGACCCTAATGGCAGTTGTATACAGGCCTCCAAACAGCAGCCAGGATGTGGATTAAAAATGACAGCAAGAGGTAGAAAAGGCAAGTCAGAAGGGCAATGTCATGATAATCGTTGGGGATTTTAACATGAAAGTGGATTGGGAAAACCAGGTCAGTACTGGACCTCAAGAGAGAGCATTTGTGGAATGTCTCAAGGATGGCTTTTTAGAACAGCTTATTGTTGAGCCCACCAGGGGATTGGCTGTGCTGGATTGGGTGTTGTGCAATGATCTGAAGATGATAAGAGAGCTTAAGGTTAAGGAACCCTTAAGGAGCAGTGATCACAATATGATCGAGTTCACTTTGAAATTTGAGAAGGAGAAACTAAAATCCAATGTGTTGGTATTTCAGTGGAATAAAGGAAATTACAATGGCAAGTGAGGGGAACTGGCCAAGGTTGACTGGAAAGGGACATTAGCAGGAAGTACAGCAGAGCAGCTATGACTGGGGTTTCTGTGAAAAATGAGGGAAGTGCAAGACAGATATATTCTAAATAAGAAGAAATTTTCAAAAGGAAGAAAGACACTACCATGGCTGACAAGTGGAGTTAGAGCCAAAGTAAAAGCAAAAGAGAGGGTATACAAGGAAGCCAAAGCTGGTGAGAAGATAGGGGATTGGGAAGATTTTTAAAACTTGCAGAAGGAAACTAAGATGGTTATTAGGAAGGAAAAGATGAATTATGAAAGGAAGCTGGTGAATAATATCAAAGAAGATACTGAAAGCTTTTTTAAGTATATAAAGGATAAAAGAGAGTCAAGGGTAGATATAGAACCAATACAAAATGGCACTGGAGATATTGTAATAAGAGACACAGAGATGGCAGAGGAACTGAATGTGTATTTTACATCAGTCTTCACAGTGGAAGACAGCTGCAGTGTACCGGAGATGCAAGAGTGTCAGGGAAGTGAAGTATGTGCAGTGAAAATTACGACTGAGTAGGTGCTCAAGAAGCGTAATCTCCTGCACCTGATGGAATGCACCCTCGGGTTCTGAAGGAAGTAGCTGGAGAGATAGAGTAGCATTAACAATAATCTTTCAGGAATCAATAGATTCTGGCATTGTACCGGATGACTGGAAATGCAAATGTTACTCTGCTATTGAAGAAGGGTAGGAGGCAGCAGAAAGGAAATTATAGACCTGTTAGCCTAACATCAGTGGTTGGGAAGTTGTTGGAATCGATTGTTAGATAGATAGATAGATAGATAGATAGATAGATAGATAGATAGATAGATAGATACTTTATTCATCCCCATTGGGAAATTCAACATTTTTCCAATGTCCCATACACTTGTTGTAGCAAAAACTCATTACATACAATACTTAACTCAGTAATAATATGATATGCATCTAAATCACTAACTCAAAAGCATTAATAATAGCTTTAAAAAAAAGTTCTTAAGTCCTGGCAGTTGAATTGTAAAGCCTAATGGCATTGGGGAGTATTGACCTCTTCATCCTGTCTGAGGAGCATTGCATCGACAGTAACCTGTCGCTGAAACTGCTTCTCTGTCTCTGGATGGTGCTATGTAGAGGATGTTCAGGGTTTTCCATAATTGACCGTAGCCTACTCAGCGCCCTTCGCTCAGCTACCGATGTTAAACTCTCCAGTACTTTGCCCACGACAGAGCCCGCCTTCCTTATCAGCTTATTAAGACGTGAGGCGTCCTTCTTCTTAATGCTTCCTCCCCAACACGCCACCACAAAGAAGAGGGCGCTCTCAACAACTGACCTATAGAACATCTTCAGCATCTCACTGCAGACATTGAATGACGCCAACCTTCTAAGGAAGTACAGTCGACTCTGTGCCTTCCTGCACAAGGCATCTGTGTTGGCAGTCCAGTCTAGCTTCTCGTCCAACTGTACTCCCAGATACTTGTAGGTCTTAACCTGCTCCACACATTCTCCATTAATGATCACTGGCTCCATATGAGGCCTAGATCTCCTAAAGTCCACCACCATCTCCTTGGTCTTGGTGACATTGAGACGCAGGTAGTTTGAGTTGCACCATATCACAAAGTCCTGTATCAGTTTCCTATACTCCTCCTCCTGTCCATTCCTGACACACCCCACTATGGCCGTGTCATCAGCGAACTTCTGCACATGGCAGGACTCCGTGTTATATTGGAAGTCAGATGTGTACAGGGTGAACAGGACCGGAGAGAGTACGGTTCCCTGTGGCGCTCCTGTGCTGCTGACCACTGTGTCAGACCTACAGTCTCCCAACCGCACATACTGAGGTCTATCTGTCAAGTAGTCCACTATCCAATCCACCATGTGAGAGTCTACTCCCATCTCCGTTAGTTTGTGCTTTAAGATCTTGGGCTGGATGGTGTTAAAGGCACTAGAGAAGTCAAGGAATGTAATCCTCAGATTACATCTTTTGACCTGGAGGCACATGACAAGATATGCCAAAGCTAGCACGGTTTCCTAACAGGAAACTGACAAACCTACTGCAATTTTTTGAGAAAATTACAAGCAGGGTTGACAAAGGAGATGCATTGGATGTGGTGTACTTGGATTTTCAGAAGGCCTTTGAGACAAGATAAGCTCCCATTGAATTACAAGGAAGATACTAATGTGTGTGGGGGGGGGGGGGCGGTGTAGTATAGGACCATAGAACACTACAGCACAGTACAGGCCCTTCAGCCCTCCATGTTGTGCCGACCCATATAATCCTTAAAAAAAAGTACTAAACCCACATTACCCCATAACCTTCCATTTTTCTTTCATCCATGTGCCTGTCCAAGATGCTCTTAAATACCCCTAATGTTTTAGCCTCCACCACCATCCCTGGCAAGTCATTCCAGGCACTCACAACCCTCTGTGTAAAAACTTACCCCTGATGTCTCCCCTAAACTTCCCTCCCTTAATTTTGTACATATGCCCTGAGTATTGGCTGATCAGCAGAAAACAGAGAGTGGGAATAAAGGGGTCCTACTCTGGATGGCTGCTGGTTAACAGTGAGTGGGGTGGGGGTTCCATTTGTAAAAAATGAAATCAAATCCTTTGGAAGAGGTGATGTAGGAGCAGAAGATGTAGAATTCATCTGGAGGGACAAGTTAAAACAGAAGGTAGAAAAGGCATGTGAAAAGAGCAATGTTACATAGTCAAGAGAGATTTCAATATTGAATTGGGAAAATCTGGTTGGGTGGATCCCAAGAGAGGAAATCTGTAGAATGCCTATGAGGTCAAGTTGAAGATCAAGTTCAAATTTCTTGTCATCTGACTGTGCATATATACAACCAAACTAAACGATGTTCCTTCGGACCATGGTGCACCTTCACAACATATCTTACACACAGCACATGAGCCAAGATATTAGACTATAAATAAGTTATAAAATATAATTCAAAATGCATGTAGTAATGAACAGCACAGGTAAACAGTGAACGGTAAGCAGTTCAGTGGTAGCAGAGTTCTCATAGACTGAGGGAAGAAGCTGTTAGCCAGTCAGGACTGTCCTAATCCTGATGCTTCTGTATATCCTTCCTGACTGTCAAAGAGATTGTGGGATTGGTGGTAGGGATCAACAACAATGCTCCCAGTAAATATCACAAGTAGGGGGAAGTCCCTGATCATCCTCTTTTTTAGGTGGCTTTTTAGAATAGCTTGTGGTTGAGCCCACTAGGGGACCAGCAATTCTGGATTGGGTGTTGTGTAATAACCCAGATTCGATTTGAGAGCTTAGGGTAAGCCAGACCCAAGGAGGCAGTATTCATAATATGGTTTAATTCATCCTGAAGCTTGAGAAGGAGAAGCTAAAATCCGATGGATCGGTTTACAACGGAGTAAATGGAATTGCAGAGGCATGAGAGTGGAGCTGTCCAAAGTTGATTGGAAGGAGACACTAGTAGGAATGATGGTAGAACAGGAATAGCTAGAGTTTCTGGGAGCAAAATGGAAGGCACAAGAAAGGCACTTGCCAAAGAAGAAGTATTCTAAAGGGAGGTTGAGGCAACTTTAGCTGACAATGGAAATCAAAACAGCGAAGAAGCAAAAGAGAGGACATATAATATAGTAAAAATTGGTGGAAAGGTGGAGGAATGAGAAGCTTTTACAAACCAACAGAAGGCAACTAGAAAAGTAATAAAGAAAGAAAAGATAAAGTATGAAGGTAAATTAGCCAAAAATATAAAAGGAGATACTGTGGCGACCCACTTTCTGCGCAGGCAAACCGGCTCACAAATAGCCAGCGCGCAGGGGGAGACTTTGGTAATGCACCTCTGACGTCATTTCCACCCGGAGAGGGAAGGCACTAGGGATTAAATGCCAGCGCCGCGAAGTTTGAATAAACTAGTCTCAAAACGACTTACCGACTGCGTGTCATTATTTCAGCGCTGTGTGTAGCACATCGCTACATTGGTGACCCTGACGGTCCAAACGGGATTTGGACCAAAGATGACCGACTCTTCATCTGTTCACGCAGTTTCGCTAAAACTGCCGACTTTCTGGACGCTGCGACCACGCGTGTGGTTTAGCCAAGCAGAAGCCCAGTTCCAGATTCGGCAGATATCTTCTGATTCCACGCGTTACTATCACGTGGCGAGCGCTCTTGACCAGGAGACGGCCGCCCAGGTTGCGGATTTCATACAGTCGTCCCCGGAAGAAGGCAAATATGAAGCATTCAAAGCGCTGCTCATCGGGACCTTTGGCCTCTCACGGCGTGAGCGGGGTGCCCGCCTGCTTCACCTGGACAGTTTGGGAGACAGGCTGCCGTCAGCATTGATGAACGAGATGCTGGCCCTGGCTAATGGACATAAGCCCTGCCTTATGTTCGAACAAGCGTTCCTAGAGCAACTGCTCGAGGACATACATCTGCTGCTGGCCGACACAGATTTCAGCGACCCCCAGAAGGTGGCGGCCCGGGCAGACGTGCTGTGGAAAGCCAAGAGGGAGAGCGTGGCGTCCGTCAGTCAGATTACCAGGCCATGCGCCCAACAGCGGACCAGACCAGGCCCGGCGGGGGGCTCACACAACACAGAGGCAGGAGTGAGAGGAGGACAGTGAACAGTGGTGTTTCTACCACCAGCGGTGGGGCACAGAAGCCCGCTGTTGTCACCCACCCTGCAAGGGCCAGGGCCAGCTGCCGCTAATGGCTAAGGCGGCTGGCCACCAGGACAGCCTCTTGTATGTCTGGGACAAACAGTCAGGACGCCGCTTCTTGGTTGACACCGGAGCGGAAATCAGCGTCTTGCCCCCGACGGGGTACGACACCCGCAACAGGAAGCCAGGACCCACCCTGAGGGCTGCAAACGGCAGCACGATATGGACCTACGGCACCTGCACAGTGCAGCTGCAGTTCGGCACCAGCCGGTTCATGTGGGACTTCACACTGGCCGCCGTGGCCCAACCACTCTTGGGGACAGACTTCTTGCGAGCTCACAGCCTGCTGGTCGACTTGCAAGGGAAAAGACTGGTACATGCCGAGACTTTCCAGACGTTCTCCCTGGGTGAAGCCAAGTTGCCGGCCCCACACCTGGACTCCGTCACGCTGTCGGACAATGAATTCACCAGAATCCTGGTTGACTTTGCATTGATTCTGGCACCGCAGTTCACGGCAGCCATGCCCAGACACGGGATTCAGCACCACATCCCGACCAAGGGACCACACCTCCACGCCCGCGCACAAAGGCTCCCCCTGGAAAAGCTCCGCCTGGCGAAGGAGGAGTTCAAGAAAATGGAGGAATTGGGGATCGTATGGAGGTCCGACAGCCCATGGGCCTCCCCCCTGCACATGGTGCCCAAAGCAGCCGGGGGTTGGAGACCATGCGGTGACTACCACAGACTGAACGAGGCTACAACTCCAGACCGCTACCCCGTGCCGCACATACAAGACTTTGCAGCAAACCTGCACGGGGCAAGAATCTTTTCCAAAGTAGACCTCGTCCAGGGATACCATTAAATCCCGGTGCACCCTGAAGACATCCCCAAAATAGCACTCATCACCCCGTTCAGCCTGTTCGAATTCCTCCGAATGCCGTTCGGCCTGAAGAATGCCACACAGATGTTCCAGCGGCTAATGGTTGCGGTGGGACGCAACCTGGACTTTGCGTTCATCTATTTGGACGACAACCTCATAGCCAGCAGTAGTCGTCAGGAGCATCTGTCCCATCTCCGCCAGCTCTACTCCCACCTGAGTGATTTCGGCCTCACGATCAACCCGGCCAAATGGCAGTTCAGTCTCGATACCATCGACTTCCTGGGCCACAGGATTACCAAAGACGGGGCAACACCTCTGCCCGCCAAGGTAGACGCGATCTGCCACTTTGCCCGGTCCAACATGGTCAAAGGCCTGCAGGAGTTTGTTGGTATGGTGAACTTCTACCACCGTTTCCTCCCCTCAGCAGCACGTATCATGCGCCCTTTGTACACCCTGATGTTGGGTAAAGGCAAGGACATTACTTGGGACGAGGAGGCCGTAGCCACTTTCGTTAATGCCAAGGAAGCCTTGGCAGATGCTGCGATGCTGGTGCACCCCAGAACGGACGTTCCGACCGCCCTCACAGTGGACGCATCCGACACAGCAGTCGGTGGGGTGCTGGAGCAACTCATCAAGGGGTGCTGGCAACCCCTGGCGTTCTTCAGCAAGCACCTACGACCACCCAAACTCAAGTACAGTGCCTTCGACCAGGAGCTGTTGGCACTCTATCTGGCAATCCGGCAATTCAGGTACTTCTTAGAAGTTCACCACGTTCACGGACAACAAACCGTTGACCTTCGCGTTCACGAAGGTGTCCGATCCCTGGTCGGCTCGCCAGCAGCGACATCTGTCCTACATCTCCGAGTACATGACGGACATCTAGCATGTCTCGGGAAAGGACAATGTCGTGGCGGACGCACTCTCCAGACCAGCTGTCCAGGCCCTGTCCCTGGGGGTGGACTATGCAGCACTGGCGGAGGCGCAGCAGGCAGACGACGAGATGCCCAGCTACAGGACCGCAGTCTCGGGTTTGCAGCTGCAGGACTTTCTCGTAGGCCCAGGTGAGAGGACCCTCCTGTGCGACGTGGCTACCGGTCAACCTCGCCCCATCGTCCCGGCAGCCTGGAGGCGGCGAGCTTTCGACTCCATACACGGTTTGGCGCACCCATCTATCATGACAACCATCCAGCTGGTCTCCAGCAAGTTTGCTTGGCACAGACTTCGCAAGCATGTCAGTGAAAGGGCCAGAACGTGTGCGCAGTGCCAAACAGCCAAGGTGCAGCGGCACACTAAAGCCCTGCCGCAGCAGTTCGAACCCACCGACCAGAGGTTCGACCACATTCATGTGGATATCGTGGGCCCCCTACCAGTGTCCCGAGGAGCGCGGTACCTCCTAACTATGGTAGACCGTTTCACGAGGTGGCCAGAGGTGGTCCCGCTCACCAACACATCTGCCGATTCCTGCGCCCGAGCACTGATTGCAACCTGGGTAGCATGCTTCGGGGTACCGGCCCACATTACCTCTGACAGAGATGCCCAGTTCACCTCCAGCCTGTGGTCGGCTGTGGCCAGCCTGTTGGGAATACAGCTACACCACACAACTGCCTACCACCCACAGTCGAACGGACTAGTGGAACGCTTCCACAGTCACTTGAAGTCGGCTCTCATGGCCCGCCTGAGAGGACCTAACTGGGTGGATGAGCTTCCCTGGGTCCTGCTTGGAATTCGCACAGCACCCAAAGAGGATCTGCACGCCTCATCGGCCGAGTTGGTGTACGGCGCACCCCTGGCCGTCCCAGGAGAGTTCATACCAGCCCCAAAGGGGCAAGAGGAAGAACCCGCAGCAGTCCTGGACAGACTACGCGAAAGGCTCGGCAACCTGGCCCCCGTACCGACTTCACAGCATGGACGGACCCCGACCCATGTACCCAAAGACCTGCAGAGCTGTAAGTTTGTGTTTGTACGAAGGGCGGACACCGGGCATCACTACAGCGGCCGTACGAGGGGCCGTTCAAGATGATCAACAACAACGGGTCCACGTACTTTCTGGACATTGGGGGGAAAGAGGAGGTTTTCACGGTGGACCGACTCAAACCAGCCCATGTGGACTTGGCGCAGCCGGTCGAGGTTCAGGCACTGTGGCACAGAGGCAGACCTCCCAAACAGAGGCTGATCCAGACTGTGGCCATCGGGGGGCGTATCGCCGGTTCTGGGGTGGGGGGGGGGGGGGGTTATGTGGCGACCCACTTTCTGCGCAGGCGAACCGGCTCACAAATAGCCAGCACGTGGGGAGAGACTTTGGTAATGCACCTCTGACGTCATTTCCGCCCGGAGAGGGCAGGCGCTAGGGATTAAATGCCAGCGCCGCGAAGTTTGAATAAACTAGTCTTGAAACGACTTACCGACTGCGTGTCATTGTTTCTAGCCCTGTATGTAGTACATCGCTACAATACAAAGTTTTTTTTTCAGATATACAAAGAGTAAAAGAGAGATGAGAGTGAGAGATGTGACTGTTGGAAAATGATGCTGGAGAGGTAGTAATGGGGGGAAAAGGAAAAGGTGGATGTACCTAGTAAGTATTCTGGTTCAGTTTTCACTATGGTGGCACTAGCAGAATGCCAAAAAAGCAAGGGTGCCAGAGGGCAGATGTGAGTGTCATTGCTAAGGAGAAGATGCTGGGGAAGCTGAAAGGTTTGAAGGTAGATAAGTCACCTGGAACACCCTAGGGTTCTGGAAGATGTAGCTGAAGAGATTGTGGAGGCATTAGTAATAATCTTTCAAGGATCACTAGATTCTAGATTCATTCCAGAAGACTGGAAAATTGCAAATGTCACTCCACTCTTTAAGAAGGGAGAGAGGCAGAAGAAAAGAAACTATGGGTACTAGCCTGACTTCAGTGGTTGGAAAAATGTTCCAGTCTATTATTAAAGATGAGATTTTGGGATAATTGGAGGCATGCAATAAAATAGGCCAAAGTCAGCATGGTTTTCTATCAGGGAAATCTTGCCTGACAAATCTGTTGAAAATCTTTGGGGAAATAACAGGCAAGATAGATAAATGAGAATCAGTGATGTTGTTTATTTTGATTTTCAGAAAGCTTTGATAAGATGCCACACAGGAGGCTGCTAAACAAGATAAGAGCCCATGTTATTACAGGAAAGATATTGGCATGGATAGAAGATTGGCTGATTAGTGGGAGGCAAAGAGTGGGAATAAAGGGTGCCTTTTCTGAATGGCTGCCAGTGGTGTTAAATAGAAACATAGAAAATAGGTGCAGGAGTAGGCCATTCGGCCCTTCAAGCCTGCACTGCCATTCAGTATGATCATGGCTGATCATCCAACTGTTCTGCAGTAGTTGGTGTTAGGACCATGTTATTCTGTATGTCAATGATTTTGATAAAAGAATTGATGGCTTTATGGTCAAGCTTGCAGGCGATACAAAATAAGTGGAGAGGCAGGTGGTGTTGAGAAAGCAGAGTGCCTGCAGAACGACTTAGATGGGTTGGGAGAAGGGGCAAAGAAGTGGCAGATGGAATGTAGTGTAGGGAAGTGCTTGGTCATGCACTTTGGTAGAAGGAATAAAGGTGTGGACTATTTTCTAAATGGTGGGAAAATTCAGAAATCAAAGGTGCAAGGGGTCTTGGGAGTCTTCATGCAGGATTCCCTAAAGGTTAATTTGCAGGCTGAGTTAGTGGTAAGGAAGGCAAATGGAATGTTAGCATTCATTTCGAGATGACTAGAATAGAAAAACAAGAATGTAATGCTGAGGCTTCATCGGGCCACACTTTGAGTGCTGTGAGCAGTTTTGGGCCCCTTATCTAAGAAGAGGGGTGCATTGGAGAGGGTCCAGAGGAGCTGCACAAGAATGTTCCCAGGAATGAAAGAGTTAACATGTGAGGAACATTTGATAGCTCTGGTCCTGGACTTGGTGGAGTTTAGAAGAATGAGGGGTTGTTCTCATTGAAACTTATCAAATATTGAAAGGCCTACATAGAATGAATGTGGAGAGGATATTTCCCATAGTAGGGTATTCTAGGACTAGAGGACACAGCCTCAGAATAGAGGGACATGCATTTTGAACAGCGATGAGGAAAAATTTCTTCAGCCAGAGAGTGGTGTATCTGTGGAATTCATTGCCACAGATGGTTGTACAGTCCAAGACATTGGGTATATTCAAAGTGGAGTTTAATAGGTGCTTAATTAATCAGGGCATCAAAGGTTACAGGGAGAATGTAGGAGAATGGGGTTGAGAGGGATAATAAATTGGCCAGGATGGAATGGTGGAGCAGACTCAATGGGCCAAATGGCTGCTATCAAGCTGCTATCCCTACAATTTAATCCGGAGGTATAGGTGTCATTGATAGACACAGGTGATGTGCTGGAATGGTGGTTTGTGGTGTGCCTTTACGTGAGAAAGGCTGCAGTGAAAAGCTTGGGAACTGCAGACTGGTGAATGTAACAATAATGGCGGGGTAGTTATTGGAGGGGATTCTGTGGGTCTAATGCCATCAGAAGGGCGAGGACTGATCAGGGATCGTCAGTCTGGTTTGGATGTTGGAAATCATGTCTCGCAAATTTCAATGAATTTTTTGAAGTTATGACCAAGAAGATAGATGAGGGCAAACACGAGGAAATCTGCAGATGCTGGATATTCAAGCAACTCACACAAAATGCTGATGGAACGCAGCAGGGCAGGCAGCATCTATAGGGAGAAGCACTGTCGACGTTCCGGGCCGAGACCTGACGAAGGGTCTCGGCCCGAAACATAGACAGTGCTTCTCCCTATGGATGCTGCCTGGCCTGCTGTGTTCCAGATAGATGAGGGCAGTGTAATTGACATTTTCAACACAGACTTTAGCTAGGCCTTTGATACAATACCGCTTGATTGGCTAGTCTGGAAGGTTAGTTTTCATGGGATCCAGGGTAGGCAAGCCATTTAGATACGATATTAGCTGGATGGTAGGAAACAGAGAGTGGTGGTAGAGGGTCGTTTGGGACTCTTGACCTGTGAGTCTAAAACCAGAGGGCATAGTTTTAAAGTAAGAGGAAATAGATTTAAAAGGGACCTGAGGGGGCAAAACTTTCACACAGAGACTGGTGTGCATATACAGAGAAAAGCTGCCAGAGGAAGTGGTAGAGGCAGGTACAATTATGACATTTAAAAGATAATTGAATCGGTATATGGAAAGATTGGCAACATGGGTCAAATGCAGACAAATAGGAATAGCTCAGTTAGACAACTTGGTCTGCATTAGAGCAACACTCACAAAATGCTGGAGGAACTCAGCAGGCCAGGCAGCACCTATGGAAAAAAGTACAGTCAACATTTCAGGCCAAAACTCGCAGATAGAACTCATAGAGTCTATGATCATTGAAAGGATCACCCATTTATAGTTTAGAAGGCAATGTGCAGTGCCTTGATGAGGTGAGCCACCTTCATGAGCAGGTGATGGCCTTATCCGCTGATGAACATATGACCCCTCAAGAGCTTGCAACCCTCGCCTTTACAAACAAAGTGTGGACCATAAAACATAGGAGTGGAATTAGGCCATTCGGCCCATTGAGATCACGGACAGTTCCACCATCAGGGGAGTGGCAAACTGTGGTGGAAGGCTACTGCCCTCCACCTTGCAATGGGGAAAATGGTAACAGCCGAGGGGGAAGAAGGATCCAGCCGGCTAGTAGAGCACGTGGCCATAACCCTGACTCTACATGAGGTGACAGGACTGGTGTATAAAAAGACTGATTACTGGGCCGTGGCAAATGGCATCACCATATGATGCCTCAGTGGCATGGGCAGAACTGGAAGATACTTTACATGGTCCTGCCCCCTCTGGCGCTGCTCCTACTAGGAAAACATGTGAGATGACACCCAGCCGTGACAGATCAGTCTACCATGTAGATGCCCACACTTCTCATGACATGGTAGATGTGGCACACATTGCTGCTGTTGACAGGACTACCCAGGAAATGAAAGTCACGGCCACCCCAGGGGAGGAAGATCGGGATTGTTTGGCCACGTGGGCACGTCTGAAGAGCGGACTTCTGGGGTGGAAGGAGTAAGGAAATGGACAGACACTTGAGTGGCTCTGACATATGGTGAGGCCAAAACGGCACCAGCAGATTGCAGATGCCAGCAGCTGAAGTCAAGGGGATAGCCAGTGTGCCCCTGGGGACAAATCCATAGAGGCATGAGGGCGGTCAGATTTGGCAAGTGGACTACAGTAACAAGTCCGGAAACGTGGAGGATATTTGACCCAAATGCAGAGCAGTGGAGACGATTTAGCGATGAATTATTACTTTAATGATAATCTGCAAAATAACAAGCCATGAGGGTCCACAAAACAAGAAAGAATGAATACATAACAAGACAAGGCAACAAGATATCTGAAGGGGGCCCCTGCCCCCTCCCTCTTCAGTCCTGATGAAGGGTCTCGGCCTGAAACGTTGACTGTGCGTTTCCACGGATGCTGCCCGACCTGCTGAGTTCCTCCAGCTTGTTGTACGTGTTGCTTTCACCCCAGCATTTGCAGTGTACTTTACGTTCAAGATATCTGAAGGCTGGGAGCAACTAGCTGAGGCAGGCTGTTTCGATGGGTGAAGAAGAACTATGGATGAAAGCAGGATTTAAATAGGCTGCAGGTGATGACTTGGAAATAAGTGATGGATAACTCCTGTTAGCTGGGTGGAGACTGGGAGGAACCTACCTGTGAAGAACTGACAGGATCTTCCCCACACTTTCCGGCTGACATCCCATGGCCCAGGATGACCTGGGTGGATCTGGTGGAACTCCTCAATTAGCTATGAATCCAAGATAAGCTGGATGGCACCCATGACCTCTTCTCTGGGCCATAGCATTCTCAGTTGACCAGACACTGCAAACCCCATCCACAACAACATGAATGCATCAACCAGTGAACCGTGTACATTGGACCACCTTCCACCATCCTAGGTTCCGAAGGTGCAGGCTCAGGTGGGTTGAATTGTCCTTGGACAACAGACTTGAATAAGGACATGTGGAAGGTAGGTGTGATCCTGAAGGATGGTGGTAGCTGGAGACAGTAAGTGACTGGATTGATGTGGTGGATAATCTTCAAGGGACCGTTGAACTGGAGTGAGAATTTGCAGGAGCCGGTGGACAGTGGCAGATCTCGAGGGGACAGCCAGACATGGATATGAGGTTGGAGGACTCCGCATACCCCATCAGCCAATGTCTCCATTCCTCCAACGCCCATTTAATGGCGAGTAGATCCATGTCTCACACTCCACAACAGTGCTGTGTAGAATTGAACCTGTATGAGAAGAAGGCACAGGGATGTGTTTTCCCATCCAGTCCTTACTGGGATTGGATGGCCCCCAGCAACTACACCTGCCACAAAAGGTCTGGAGAGGCAGACAATAGGAGCGATAGTGAAGAGCCTCTTGATCTCCTTGAAAGTGTATCCCTTGGCAGCAGAACAGGTTATCCATGAGGTAGGTATCTTGGTGAGGGAGATGAGATGAATGGCAATTTAGCTGTAGGTCTTGATGAAATGATGGTAGATGTTGGAGAAACCCAGGAAGCATTGTAGCTGTTTTAGGGAGGGCGGTCAGAGCCATTCAATGTTGGCATGCACTTTCTCTGGGTCCATAGCTTTGTCTTTAGGAAGTAACCCAGGAAAGAAATGACTGGGGTGTGAAACAGGCATTTCGCTAACTTGCAGTACAGTTGGTTTTCAAGGAGATGCTGAAGGACTGATCAGGGGTCATTGGAGAAGCTGAAGATGTCATTGAAGTAGACTAACACTTAACTGCATAGCATGTCACATCAATGCTCAGAAAGCTTGCCACATGACTCGGAGGAGCTTGTTGATAAATGCTAGGAAAACAGCTAGACTGTTAAAATGTCCGAGTGGCACCACCAGGTATTTGTAGTGGCCAGTGGGTGTTATGAACACCATATTCCACTCATCCCCCAGGCAGCTGGGAAACAGCTTGCATGCACTCCATGGATCCAGTTTGGTGAATATCTGGGCATCATGGAGTGTTTTGAATATGCTACCATTAAGGAGAGAGGGTAGCAGTTCTTAAAGATAATTTTCTTGAGTCCATGGTTGTTGATGCAGGGTCAGAGATCCACATCTTTCTTTTTGTCAAAGAAGAATCATGTACTGGCTGGGGTCTTAGCTGGTTGAATAAAGCCATGCTATAGTGCTTCAGCAATGTAATCATTCATGGCGAGCAACTCCCCCTCCCCCCACCAGCAAAAAAAAAGCATTGCCACCCACCTCTGAGCACTCAAGTGTGCAGCAAAGCAACAGCAAAGACACAGACTTCCAGCACCCCAAAGGTTACTCGTTCACCTGGTATTCGACATACCACAGGTTCTCTCTCTCCCTAACAAAGGAGAAAGAGGTGTCTCTGATTCACAACAATAGGGGAGACATAACAAACAACTCACTGGTTTACGATGTTAAAAGTCCATTGCATCGCTTTTTTCAAGCAAGTGCCCAAAGATCTCAGGTCTCTGGGCACACAACCGTAGATCTTCCAACTCCCACGACACACCGATCTCCTGCCGGGACATCGACTTTCAATCCAACCATCTCCAGAGCCACAAGATCTCAGACCTCCGAAGGCGAGTGAAGCTCTTAGGCCACGCCCTTAGCACGTCGAGTAACGGCTAGCTATGAAACCCCGAGAGCGGGTCCCATTCCCACAAAGAACCAAAGTCAGCGTGTAACTCCAGGTCAGGGTCTTCAAAAGAGCCCCGAATGGGAAAAATAGAGACATTAAAGATAGAAATAGAGCTGTTTCCGAAGATGCAAGGGAAGGAGTCACCGTTAGACGCCATTGACTCTCCTAAGGATTTTCTTCACGGATTTACAGGGTGAAGTCAACTGAGATTGCAGGCAAATGGTATTGCAGGTGAGTCCCCAGCTCAGTAGTGTACCGCATGTCCAGGCACAATGTGGAGAGCCAGAGGCATCCAACATACGATGAGTGTGGGTGAGTCGATCAGGAGGAATTGAATGAACTCGTGGTGTGCTCCGATGCCCACGTGCACAGCTGTGTGTGTGCTCTGACCATTCTAAACCGCAAGGGATCTTTAAATGGCCTGGATGCAGAAGAGGAGAGATAGGCTCAGTAGGAAGTCTG
This sequence comes from Hemitrygon akajei, assembly GCF_048418815.1. Taxonomy (NCBI): domain Eukaryota; kingdom Metazoa; phylum Chordata; class Chondrichthyes; order Myliobatiformes; family Dasyatidae; genus Hemitrygon; species Hemitrygon akajei. Next base: position 38,338,922 of record NC_133133.1, on the reverse strand, counting down.
AGCTACACACAGAGTCCTGACCAGAAAGTTGTTTGCTACACTGAAATCCACCAAAGTCTCCCGTGTGTATGTGGAGCCATCGGCGTGTGGACGATGACAGAGAGCGTGAGTTGGACAGTGGTGCTGGAACGAGGGGCCAGGGGAAGTTCACCAGAAATAAATTCCCTCATCTCTGCCTGGTGATGCCATTTTCCTGGATGCAGTGAGCATTTGAAACTTGGGTGACTCTGGCTCTGTAGCGGAGTTAGTTAGGGAGAGTTCCCTTAAACCCTGCAAGAGCGTGATGGAGAAACAAGGACTGGATGGGAAAACACATCCCTGTGCCTTCTTCTCATGCAAGTTCAATTCTACACAGCACTGTTGTGGAGGGTGAGACATGGATCTACTTGCCATTAAATGGGCGTTGGAGGAATGGAGACATTGCCTGATGGAGTAAGCAGAGTCCTCCAACCTCATATCCATGTCTGGCTGTCCCCCCGAGATCTGCCACTGTCCACCGGCTCCTGCAAGTTCTCACTCCAGTTCAACGGTCCCTTCAAGATTATCCACCACATCAATCCAGTCACTAATGTCTCCAGCTACCACCGTCCTTCAGGATCACACCTACCTTCCACAGAGTTACACAGAGCATTACAGTGCAATCCTGTATCCAGCATGATCCTTGATGTAGGAGAAGTATGCAATCCACTGGCTCCTTCCACTTTCGATAACCCACTGCATCTAGGCAGTGAATTCCTCTTATTTATTGCTAATGATGGTTTTATCGTCCCGGTTAGCAGTGGCCCAGGAGAGCTCACCCAGTCAAGAGAGGGATGATTAAGGCAATTTTGGCTCAGTCCATAACATACAGAGAAGGCTGGAGCTCGAAGTAAAAGATGCACTGGGACAGGAAGTTGTGGCATCCGGTTGGCAATGTCTCAAAGTACTCAGGCACTGGAATCTGGGCTCCGAGGGAGGATGTTGACTGGTGCGAGGTTGCTATAAAGAGACAGAGAGTTGGTTCAGAGTGGTGAGCAGATGGTCAATAGTTTCCTGCTGCTTCTGGATTGCATATTCTTGCCAGTGGCTGACTTCCTTTAGGTGAGCAAACCCTGCTGGTTCAATCGTACTGTTAGTAAACACAGAGGAGACCAGTAAAGATGATATTGCAATGAGTGATCACTTTAATAATAAACGGCAAAATTACAAGCCATGAGGGGCCACAACACAAGAGAGAATGAATAATTATGAGACATTAAGATAACTGAAGGTGAGGAGCAACTGGTTGAGGCTGGCGAGTTTTGATAGGTGAACGGGGTCTGTGGCTAAGAGTTGGGTTTAATTAGGCTGGAAACAAGTGGCAGGTGACCACTGTTAGCTAGGTGGAGACTGAGAGGTGCCTGCCTGTGCACTACATTGGGCCTTCACCTTTGCATAATAAGACGTGATACTTTATTTATAAAATAGTAGGCCCTTCCAGCCATTTGAGCCACGCTCCCCGCTACAATCTCGATTACCCTAACCTAATCACGGGACAATTTACAATGTCTAATTAACATCGGTGGACCTTGGGAGGAGGGGCTGGAGTACCCTGGAAAAACCAAAGCATCCCATGGGAAGTTCATACGGAGCCTCTTTACAGAATGGCGCTAGCATTGAACTCCAGACTGCTTCGAGCTATAATAGTGTCACGCTAAGTACTACGGGTATGTGTTGACTAAGGTGGGTACTTACTCTGGGATACTGGTGGCATGCTGTCATGTTGATCAGGAGCAGACAATCCAGCACCCACAAACACTTGCCCTCTATGTCTGGAACCCCCTGCGAAACGCCGTCAGAGAACAGCTCGCCTTCCGCAGGAGCTAATGGGCTACAGAGTCCAGAATACTGCAGGTATTCCACACTGACTATTACCTTCAGGATGCAGGATTAATCAAGTGGATGAATGAGCTGCTGAAACAGCAGATTAAATTGTTAACACCTACGAGTACTCCGCAGGGCTGGTCGGGTGTCTTACAGCAGGAAATGGACAACTTGAGCTCCAGTCCTGCAGGTCAGGGAGGGCCTCTGGTGTCCCGACTTTTGGCAGTGACTGGCAAACAAAAGGAGAGGAGGTGTAATTGGAAGAGGAGCTGGGGATAGTATGGGCAGAACAACCAACCAGACCACCGGAGAGTGGGGAGATAGTGGTGCAGGTGCCAGGCAACATGAGGTGGTGGCCCTTCAAGGAGAACAAGTTGCAGAAATGGCCATGATATTGCTGCTGCTCCTTGCCACGACAGCGCCAGTGATCTGTAACACATCATCGACTAATACCTGTCTCCAAATGTCATACGAATATGCTTAGCTTCTGAATATATTGAGATGTTGTGTGCGCATCCGGATTCCAAAACACTCAGGTTTAGGAGCATTGACCACTCTCCTTCTGAATGACATTGAATACAGGGCTTGGAATGAATCTGTCATGATTATGTCAGGTAAGACTGCTAATGGGTCAGTCAAAGGGGGTCAGTAAAAGGGATGGTATGTGTCAGCATATAATACTGTAAGACCATAGGACATAGGAGCAGAATTAGGCTATTCAGCCCATCGAGTCTGCTCTGCCATTCCATCATGGCTGATCCCGGATCCCACTCAACCCATACACCTGCCTTCTCGTCATAATCCTTTGATGCCCTGACCAATCAGGAAACTATCAACATCTGCCTTAAATATACCCACAGACTCAGCCTCCACCGCAGTCAGTGGCAGAGCATTCCACAGATTCACCACTCTTTGGCTAAAAAATATTCACCCTTACTTCTGACCTAAAAGGTCACCCCTCATTTTGAGGCTGTTCCCTCCAGTTCTGGATACCCCCACCATAGGAAACATCCTCTCCGTGTCCACCCTATCTAGTCCATTCAACATTCGGTAGGTGTCAATAAGATTCCCCTCAATTCTTCTAACTTCCAGTGAGTACAGGCCCAAAGCTGCCAAACACTCCTCATATGTTAACTCCTTCATTCCCAGTTCATCCTTGTGAACCTCCTCTGGACTCTCTCCAATGACAACGTATCCTTTCTGAGATATGGGGTCTAAAACTGTTGACAATACTTCAAGTGCGGCCTGACTATTGTCTTATAAAGGCTCAGCATTATTTCCTTGCTTTTATATTTTATTTTTATTTGTTCATTTACGGGATGTGGGCATTGCAGGCTAAGCCAGCATTTATTGCCCCTCCCTAGTTGCCCTTGAGAAGGTGGTGACGAGCTGCCTCCTTGAACCGCTGTAGTCCCTGAGGTGTAGGTACACTCACAGTGCTGTTCGGGGGGGAATTCCTGATTTTGACCCAGCGACAATGAAGGAACAGCGATATGTTTCCAAGTCAGGATAGTGAGTGACTTGGAGGGAGATTTCCAAGTAGTGGTGTTCCTAGGTATTTGTTGTTCTCATCCTTCTAGATGGTAGTGATCTGGAAGGTGCTGCCTTAGAAACACTGGTGTATTGTTGCAGTGCATCTTGTAGATGGTACACACAACTGCAACTGTCCGTTGATGGTGAAGGGATTGGATGCTTGTGGAAGGGGGACCAATCAAGTGGGCTGCCTTGTACTGAATGGTGTCAAGCTTATTGAGCATTGATGGAGTTGCACTCATCCAGGCGAGTGGCGAGTATTCCATTACACTCCTGATCTGAGCCTTGTAGATGATGGACAGGCATTGGGGAGTCAAGAGGTGAGTTATGCGCCATAGGATTCCTGGCCTTTGACCTGCTCTGGTAGCCACAATGTTTATATGGCTAGGCCAGTTCAGTTTCCTGTCAATGGTAACCCCCATGATGTTGATAGTAGGGGATTCAGTGGTGGTGATGCCACTGAACGTCAAGGGATGATGGTTAGAGCCTCTCTTGTTGGAGATGGTCATTGCCTGGCACTTGCGTGGCTCAAATATTATTTGCCACTTGTCAGCCCAAGCCTGAATATTGACCAGATCCTGTTGCATTTGGGTATAAACTATTCCACTATCTGAGGAGTCATGAATGGTGCAGAACATTGTGCGGTCATCTGCGAACATCCCCTCTTTTGACCTTATGATGGAAGGAAGATCACTGATGAAGCAACTGAAGATGTTTGGTCCTAGCACATTTCCTTGAGGAAGTCCTGTGTGCGGTCCCGAGAATGAGATGATTGACCTCCAACCACCACAACCATCATCCCCTTGAAATAAATGCCAACATTCCATTTCCCTTCTTTACCACAGACTGAACCCGTAAATTAACCTTCTGGGAGTCTTGCACAAAGACTCCTAAGTCCCTCTGCACTTCTGATGTTTGAACCTTCTCCCCATTTAGATGACAGTCCGTGCTATTGTTACTTTTACTAAATGCATTATCGTATATTTCCCAACACTGTATTCCATCTGCCACTTTTTTGCCCGTTCTTCCAATTTGTCCCAGTCCTACTGCAATAGCATTGCTTCCTCAGCACTACCTACCCCTCCACCTATCTTTGTATCATCTGCAAACTTTGCCACAAAGCCATCAATTCCATTATCCAAATCATTGACAAATAATGTGAAAAGCAGAGGTCCCGATACTGATCCTTGAGGGACACCACTGGTCACTGGCAGCCAGCCAGAGAAGGCCCTCTTTATTCCCACTCAATGCCTCTTGCCTATCATCTATTCTGATAACCATGCCAGTATCTTTCCTGTAATATCATAGGATTTTATCTTGTTAAGCAGCCTCATGTATGGCACTTTATCAAATGCCTTCTGAAAATCCAAGTAAATGACATCTTCTGCCTCTCCTTTGTCCACCCTGCTGGTTACTTCCTCAAACAACTCTAACAGATTTGTCAGGCAAAATTTCCCTTTACAGAAACCATGCTGACTTTGATTTATTTTATCATTAGTCTCCAAGTACCCCAGAAACTCATCCTTAATAATAGACTCCAACACATTCCCCACCATTGAGGTTAGGCTAAATGGCCTATAATTTCCTTTCTTTTGCTTCCACCCTTCTTAAAGGGTGGAGAGACAGTTGCAATCTTCCATTCCACTGGGACCATGTCAGAATCAAGTGATTCCTGAAAGATCATGACCAATGCAACCATTATCTCTTAAGCATCCTCTCTCAGGATTCTGGAACGTAGTCCATCTGTTCCAGGTGACTTATCCACCTTAGGACCTTTGAGTTTGCCTAACACTTTTTCCTTTGTAATAGCAATGGCACTCACTCCTGCTCCCTGACACTCCTTTGGCACACTGCTCGTGTTTTCCACAGTGAAGACTGCTGCAAAGCACTTGTTAAATTCATCTGCCTTTTCTTTGTCCCCCATTACAACCTTGCCAGCATCATTTTCCAGTGGTCCAATATCAATCCTCACCTCACTTTTACTCTTTATATAACAGGAAAAACCTTCTAGCATCCTGCTTTATATTATTGGCTAGTTTGCCCTCATATTTCATCTTTTCCCTTCTTCTCGATTTTTATGTTGCCTTTTGTTGGATTTTAAAAACTTCCCGATCATCCAACCTCCCACTCATTTTTGCAACCTTATATGCCCTTTCCTTGGCTTTTATGCAGTCCTCAACTTCCCTTGTCAGCCATGATTACCTAACCCTGCTAGTTGTCTTCTTCTATGGGACATATCAATCTTGCACCTTGTGAACTATTCCCAGAAACTTCAGTCATCCTCGCCAATGTCTTCCTCCAATCCACCTGGCAATCTCCTCTCTCGTGCTTCTGTAATTGCCTTTATTCCTTTGTAATACTGACATAGTTATGTTTCTCCCTCTCAAATTTCAGTATGAATTCAATAATTTTGTGATCACTGGCTCCTAAGGGTTCCTTTACATTAAGCTCCCTAATAAGATCTGGGTTATTACACAACACCCTCTCTAAGATGGCCTTTCCCTGAGTAGGCTCAGGCACAAGCTGCTCTAAAAAGCCATCTCATAGACATTCAACAAGGTCCCCCTCTTGTGATCTGACACCAACCGAATTTTCCCAATCCCTTTGCATACTGAAATTCCCCATTACAAATGTGTCATTACCCTTATTACATGCCTTTTCAAGCTCCCTTTGAAATACTGAAGTCCCAACGTTGAATGTAATACTGCAATTTGGGAATAATTTCCATTGCCATTATGATGGACAGGTTCCAATGGGGAATAGCTTGTGTGCCTCAATGCACCTTAGTAGTACAAAGCAGAGCAACGTTACTTTGGTGGGAGTAGACTGTATTGAGACAGGTTTGTTTTCCACTTTGAATGGCACATCCTGGGTGTACGGCTCCCAGGCCTATCCTCGGCTCCCCACAGGCTGATCCAGCAGCTGCTACCTGGGATATGTTGTGCCACGTGTGTATCATATTGAGAATTTGGTTGATCAGCTGACTCAAGTCGAAATATCAGAAGATGGGCAACAGACAGGCTGGGTAATAGCTTTTATGATACTGCCCGGTTATCAAGGAAGGTTATCCTGATGGCCTCAACCATGGAGGTGTTAGGCAATGAGACTGCGCTGGGTCTTGAGCAAGCAAAATGGGTCCTGATGGGGCTTTCGGACAAGATAGTAGCCAGAAGGACAGTGGCCCTTCAGAACAGAAAGGCGTTGAATTATATTCTGGCAGAGAAAGGAGGCACCTGCGCCACAAGTTGTACATCTGATGAATCAGAAAATATAACAAATTTGGCTGACCATATCCAACAGTAGATAGATAAGATATGATTCATCAGGGTAGGAGATCAGATCCATAACTATTATTATAATGCACTGGAGGCATTGTGCTTTTATGCTTCGTAGTTTTACTCTGCTCTCTCCACACCCACAACTATGTGGCTAGGCACAGCTCAAATGCCATCTACAAATTTGCTGATGATGCAACTATTGTTGGCAGAATTTCAAATGGTAGAATTTCAGATAGATCAGCTAGTTGAGTGGTGTCGCAACAACAAGCTTGCACTCAATGTCAGTATGACCAAGGAACTGATTGTGGACCTCAGGAAGAAAACGTCAAGGGAACATACACCCAGTCCTCTTTGAAGAATCAGCAGTGGAAAGGATGAGCAGTTTTAAATTCCTGGATGTCAGCATCTCTGAAGGTCTGTCTGGGCCCAACATTTTGATGCAATTACAAAGAACGCATGACATCAGCTATATTTCCTTAGGAGTTTGAGGAGACTTGATATGTCATCAAAGACTCTGGCAAGCTTCTACAGATGTACTGCAGAAAGCATTCTAACCGGTTGTATCACTGTCTGGTATGGAAGGCCACTGCTCAAGATCAGAAAAACAGCAGAAAGTTGTAAACTCAGCCAGCTCCATCATGGGCATTAGCCTCAAAAACTGATGTCTCAAAAAGACGCAGCCTATCATTAAGGACTTCCCTCATCAGAGAGGAGGTACAGAAGCTTGAAGACACACTCAACATTTCAGGAACAGCTTCTGCCCCTCCACCATCAGATTTTTCAATGGACAATGAACTCATGAACACTACCTCAATATTTTTTTTGCTCTCTTTTTGCACTGCTTACTTAATTTATTTCTTGTGCACAGTAGATTCTGGTTAATTGGAAGACATCAGGACCAATACATTTTAGCCCAGTTAAACAGCTGCCCCAATTAGCCAAAATTTCAAGAAAATAATTAAAAAGGTATAAAAAAGACAAATTACCATTTAACTGAGTAACATATTATGTATTTAAATTATATACAGAAAAAATAGAACACAAGATATACTAAGGTTCAAAGTAAATTCTATTACCAAAATATACGTATTTCATCATATTCAACCCTGAAATTAATTTTCTTGTGGGCATGGTCAGCAAATCTACAGAATAGTAACTATAACAGGATCAATGAAAGATCAACCAGAGCGCAAAAGACAAGAAACTGTGCAAATACAAATATAAATAAAACAATAAATAATAAGAACATGAGATAACAAGATAAAGAATCCTTCAGGTAAGATCATTGGCTGCGGGAACATCTCAATGGATGGGCAAGTGAGAGTGGTGTGGTGAACTACATATACCTGTCTGGACACACCCCCCCCCCCCCCCCCACTGACTGCTCCTGTGGCTCCTCCCACAGACCCCGGTATAAAGGCGATTGGAGGCACAGACCCTTCCTCAGTCTCCAGGATGTTGTGTGATGGTCACTTGCTGCTTGTGCTTTCTTCCAGCCAATAAAAGCCTACCTTAACCCACGTCTCAGAGTTATTGATGGTGCATCAAGTGGTTAACCCCTTTTGTTCAGGAGTCCAATGGTTGCGGAGTAGTAACTGTTCTTGAACCTGGTGGTGTGAGTCCTGAGGCTCTTGCACCTTCTACCTGATGGCAATATGACTTATAGTACTATTAAACTGTGTACTAATTCCTAAAATTTGTTGACTGAGAGATTCATCCGGTGTATGCTGCCATGCTTTTTGATTAATTGTAAATAAACAAACTCAGTGCAGACACCAAGTGCGGATCATCGATCCATTGCTTTCTTTGAACCTGAGGTTGTCGCGTGTTTGTAGCCAAGGGATCAGTTCAGCGTGGCAGGATTTTAAAAAACCTGTTTCATCGGCTTTGTAGATATCATCTGCATGCACAAAGCTTTGAAGCGAGTCAGGGAGTTTTGGAGACTTCCGTGTTTCTGCACTTACAGCATCAGCACCATCTTTCTCACTGTGTGCTTTCTTGAATTTAATTTGATGCCAACATCTCCATCAAGCATCTGTTGCTTTAAAACCTTTGTGACCCAGCTTCTTAGCTAGCTCCTCTGGATTGATTCTTTCTAAACATTGGTCCATTGACACACACACCTCATCTGGTTACAATGGAAAACCATCGATTAAGGGCCTCTTCAACATCCGGATCCTTCCCTTCCCACCTTCATTTTTGGAATGTTCCCTGTTGTCCCATTCCTCTTGCAGTCTATTATGCTGATGTATTGTAGATATTGGCACTTCAATGTGTTGTGTTAGGTAGTTAAGTTTTAATTTGGCCCAGTAGGGTAATTTTTCTCAGCTAGTGTCAAATCCTTTCATGGCATCTTGACAAGAGTCAGAAATTTTTTAAGTCAAAATAAACAAAATTATCAAGTCACTGCTTTTTGAATTGGCATACACTAGCCTAAATGGATAACATAACACAAACATATGCAACTGATGCTATTTTAAAACTGTTTGCTCTAAGCGCTGTGTAGTGTCCAACAGCCTCACAAGTGCACGTGACTGTTGCTAGGTAGAAACTGTTTGCCGCAGAGTCCTGTCCCAATTAAGTGGCATGGTGTTGCAAATAACCGAAAGGAATCTCAGGTATTTTCTCAATTAGTTTTTGTTCTTAATTGAGAACAACAAGTAGCTGCCCCAATTAAGCAATGGCCCAATTAAGAGGAATCCAATGTATGTACTTGTTTTTGTAATTAATTTTTTCTACTATTATGTATTGAAATGTACTGTTGCTGCAAACAACAAATATACAAGGGATATTAAATCTGACTCTGATTTTGATTGTAATTTGTTTGTGATATGGCGGGACATCCATGGAGGTTGTACCCTATCATACTCTCTTCTCACTGTTGCCAAGAGGAAGAAGGTACAGGAGCTTCAGGATCCACACCTTCAAGTTCAGGAACAGTTATTACCCCTCAACCATCAAGCTTTTCAACCAGAGGGAAAGACTTCACTTGTCCTATCACTGAGCTGTTCCCACAACCTATGGACTCACTCTAAAAGACTCTTCATCTCATGTTCTTGATATTATAACCATATAACAATTACAGCACAGAAACAGGCCATCTCAGTCCTTCTAGTCCGTGCCGAATGCTTACTCTCACCTAGTCCCACTGGCCCGCACTCAGCCCATAACCCTCCATTCCTTTCCTGTCCATATACCTATCCAATTTTAGTTTAAATGACAATACCGAACCTACCTCTACCACTTCTACTGGAAGCTGGTTCCACACAGCTACCACTCTCCGAGTAAAGAAATTCCCCCTCGTGTTACCCTTAAACCTTTGCCCCCTAACTCTCAATATTTATTGCTTATTTATTTTTTCTCTTTTGTATTTGCACAGTTTGTTGTCTTTTGCATATTAGTTGTTTGTCCGTCTTGTTGGGTGCAGTCTTTCATTGATTCTATTGTGTTTCTTGGATTTACTGTGTATATCCACAAAAAAAATGAATCTCAGCGTTGTATTTGGTGACATATATATACTGCGATAATAAATTTATTTTGAACTTTGATCTAGCTGAAAAAGCTCCAATGGTGACTGCAAGAACATGGAAGTCTCATGAACAGGGGGAGAACTGATGAAGTGTGGTGGCAAGTGATAATTGGTTTGGTGGTTTGAGCAAGTGCTGATATATTAGTCCACTTACTGCCCCATTTTATATCATTGGGTTAAAGGTAGAACAACTGGAGCCTCAGGAGGGAGTCTACTGGGGCCTCACTGATGGGCTGGACGCAAACTATCAGGCAAAGCAATTGGTGTGCTGCGGTGAGCGGGGTCCGTGCACATCTGAATAAGTATTTGAATGCTTAAGTAACTTTGCCTTACCGAACCAGACCTCAAACCCTTTGTGTTACACCATGACTCTATGATAAAAGGATCACCCATTTCTAAGCTCAGTAATTGAGCATTTAGTAAGTTCAGATCAATGGATTTCTGTATGCTAGAAGAATCAAAGATTATGAAAAATCATAGTATCAGTATCATTCTTGATTCAGACAGTGGGAATAATTTGCAGATTTTGAGAAATAGTTAATCTTATATTTGTACTGATGTCCAGAGTGTTTTCCCAGTAAAGAAGATGACATATCAATAAGTCCAATGCATATTGGGAATCTGGGGGAAGTATTATCAAATTCTTAAGCACCAACAGGAAACAAAGCAAGTGTGTGAAAATTTCAATAGAGTCATAGAGCCCTACTGCACAGAAACTATTATTCTGCCTAGTCACATTGACCTGCCTTCCATACTTGTCCCATTCATGTAGTTACCAAAACTCTGTTTAAGTGTTGTAATCACACATCCACCACTTCTGCTGGCAGCTTTTTCACACTCTCACCACCAAATGATGGTCTAAGTTCCCTCTCATGTTCCTCTTAAACCTTTCACCATTTATCTTTAACTATGACTTCCAGTTCCAGTCTCTCCAAACCTCAGTGGAAAAAGCCTGCTTGCTTTTACCCTATTTATGTCCTCATAATTTTGTATATCTCTATCAAACCTCTCTTCAGTCTTCTACGTTCAAAAGAATAAGATTCTAACCTATTTAAACTTTCACTATATCTCAGGTCCTAAAGTCCTGGCAACATCTTTGCAACCTTTCTCTGCACTCTTTCAAAACCTATTGATATCTTTCCTGTAGGTAAGTGATCAGAAATGCACACAATACTCCAAATTGGGCTTCACCAATGTCTTATACAACTTCAACATATCGTCCCATCTCCTGTACTCAGTACTTTGATTTATGAAGACCAATACTCCAAAAGCTCTCTTTATAACCTTACCTACCTATGATGCCATTTTCAAGGAATTATAGATCTGTTTTCCCACACCCCTGGGTTCTACTACACTCCTCAGTGCCCTACCATTCACTTTGTAAGTCCTACCCTGATTTATCCTCCCAAAGTGAAGCACCTCACACTTACCTGCATTAAACTTGGTATACCATTTTCGCATCTGATCCAGATCCTGCATTAGGCTCTGATAGCCTTCTTTGATGCCCACTATACCTCCAATCTTGATGTCATCTGCAAATTTGCTGATCCAATATGAGTATCATCCAGATCATTGATGTAGATGACAAACAACAAAATACAAGTTTCAAGATTCGAGGTTGTTTAATGTCATTTCCAGTAATAGTGGTGTTCCGCAGAGATCAGACCCAGCACTGAGAGTCACACCGCTCGTCATAGGCCTCCAGTCTGAGAGGCAACCACCTACTCCAATTCTCTGGCTTCTCCCACTGAGCTAATGTTGAATCCAATTTACCATCTCATTCTGAAAGCCAAGCAACTGAACTTTCTTGACCAACCTTGTCAATGAGGAACCTTGTCAAAGGCCCTGCTAAAGTTCATGTAGACAACAACACTGCCTTTCCATCACCAACATTCCAGGTAACCTCCTTAAAAAACTCTGTAAGATTGGTTAGACACAAACACGGTCCTGATGAAGGGTCTCAGGGTGGAATGTCGACTGTTTTACTCTTTTCCATAGATGCTGCCTGGCCTGCTGAGTTCCTCCAGCAATTGCTTGGTCAGACATGACCTACCATGCTCAATCCATATTGTCTATCTCTAATCGGTCCTTGTCTATTGAATTATTCATATATTTGGTCCTAATAAGATATAATAAGTTACCTTTCAGTAACTATCCATTACTGATGTCAAGCTCACTGGCCTATAATTTCCTGGCTTATTCTTAGAGCCTTTCTTAAACAACAGAACGACATTAGTCACCCTCCGATCCTCCAGCACCTCACACATGGCTAAGGACATTTTCAATACCTCTGCTAGTACCCTTGCAATTTCTGAATTAGCCTTCCACAAGGTCCAAGGAAACACCTTATCAGACCTTGGGATTTATCCGTCCTAATTTGTGTCAAGAGAGCAAGCACCTCCTCCACGTGGTCCGTGACCTTACCTCTGTTTTGCCTCAGTTCTATATCGGTCAAATATGGAAAAAATGTGACCCCTGAAAACTAGGAAAGTTAACAATTGTTGATTTGATGACCTTGTAGTAGGAAACTGTTGTCATTGGCAACCCCAAACATATTTATTACCAATGCAGGCTGAAGGTCTCTTCTTTGTGCAGTTTCTGCAGTTTGTCTGGTGACCAACAGATGGCAAACATGCTTCAAGTTTTAAGTAGCCTTATAGTCTTAGGAGACTATTCTTGCTTTAACAACAGATACAAAGCAACTCTCCATAACAATACTAAAAATTACACCCAGTGCCAGATAAATTTATTTTGTTTTATAACAAAAGTAATTAATTTTTGCTCAGGTTTCTTGAACAGTTAGGAGACACAAGGGACTGCAGATGCAGGTGTAGGTTTTTGAAAGTAAAACAAAGTGAGATGTTTTATGTTTAAGGGAGCCTGTAACATTTTCTATTGAACTCCAAAACCTACACACAAAAGTGAGCTAAAAATCCTTATGTAACCACATCATCACGTCAAACCAGCCTTTTAAAGCGAAACCCCAACTCAATGTTGGTGGTTGTGAATTATGTACATTTCTCCCAATTATGTGACCTGACAGGATTCTGCAGCTATGAAGTTTCAAGTAAATTTATTATCAAAGTACATATTGTGTGTATCACTATATACTACCCTGAAATCCATTGTGGGTATTCACTGTAAATATAAAGAAATACAACAGAATCAATGAGAAAACCACGCACGACAATGACAGACAAACAGCCAATGTACAAAGGACAACAAGCTGTGCAGATACAAAAAGAGTGAAAAAAACTAAATAATAAAATTAAATAAATAAGCAATAAATATCAAGATTCGTAAAGTTTTTGAAGTGAGTCCATAGGTTGTGGAATCAGCTCAGTGTTACTGTGAGAGAAGTTGAGTAAGTTATCCCCTCTGGTTCAAAAACCTGATGGTCGAGGGGAAATTACTGTTTCTGAACCTGGTGCTATGGGACTGGAGGTTCCTGTACTTTGTTCCTGATGGCAGCAGTGTGAAGAGAGCATTGCTTGGATGGTGGAAGTCCTTGATGATGGAAGTTTCTTTCCTGTGACAGCGCATCTTGTTGATGTGCTCGATGGTGGGGAGCCCTTTGCCTGTGATGGACGGGGCTATAGCCATTACTTTTTTTAGGCTTTTCTATTTAATGGCATTGGCATTTTCATAATAAGCCATGATGCAGCCAGTCACTATACTCTCCACTGCGCATCTGTGGAAGCACGTCAGCAATGTTCAAGAGGAACTAGCCCATTGTGGGAAGAAAGAGATTGTCAATGTTTCAGGTTTAGACCCTGTGTCAGGAATGAAAGTCTCAACATTTTAAAAAATGGTTACTTCCTACGTCCCACCAATGCTGCAATAAAATCTGTGGAAGAATTAGTAAGGCCAAGTATCATACTATTTTACATCCTGGTCAATTGTTCTTTGGTGGAGAAAGAAGCGGGGTTCCCATGGTATCATACAGGAGAGTAAAGGTAGTATTGGAGGCCAGCCTGCCCCTGAAGTTTCTTCCCTCTGAGTGAGTGACTGCCTCATTGCTTTGAGTGCTGCAGGTCAAGGCCAGACAATTAGTGCAAGTAATATTGGTAGAATCTGGAGCAAATGGCAGAAGCTTTCCTGTTTCCTGACCTACAGGAGCCTGATCGCTCAACACCAGCATCAGACACTTGCCCATGCTTGTTCGCACCCTGTCAGTAATGAGACATGGCCACTCACAGGCAAATGTAACACTGAACACAGAACATTACAGCACTTCGGCCCATGACATTGTACCAGCATTTTAACCTACGCTAACCTCGTTCTACCCCTTCCCTCCTACATTGCCCTCCATTTTTCAATCATGCATTTGCCTATCAGGCCCTTCATTGGTTAGGGTTGACTGTCTACGTGACACACAAGCCAGGGCAGTACGATATAGAGAGCAAGCTGTTGCCCATGTTGCAGGCTCCCCCCTCTACACATCTGATGAATTCAAAGGAACAGCAGAGACTGATACAGTTTGGTACCAGCTGCGTCGCAGGAGCTGCCAGTCAGTAAGACTACCTTAGGGGCCTCATCTCCAGATTTCTCCTTGGGCTTTACTCCCGAAGCCTTCCCTGTATGGATATAGCCGCAAGCCTGAGCAGGCTTGAGATCTGAGCTTTCCCGTTAGATGAACTTCCTGCCATGGCTGATGAGCCCCATTGGCCAAAACCCGCTGTTTTTAAGGAGCCACCAACTCACCTTTGCCCCTTCTCCTGACAGGATAAATGGTTCTGCTGGGCTTAACAGCTAAGCCACACGTGAAGGCCAGGAGCTGGACTTGGTCATCAGAAACTCTTTGACAGGCACACAATTGAGTGCATTTAATAGGTAGTAGGAGCTCACTACCACATCTCCCTCAGCTATAATAGCCTCATGTAACTAAATTTAAGTTTCTTATATGCAGCTAATACATCTGCCTCTACCACAACCCCCGGCAGGTGTTCCACACACCCACCATTCACTGTGTAAAAACATACCTCTGACTTTCCCCATATGTCCCCCAATCACCTTAAAATTATGCCCCCTAGTATTATCCATTTCCACTCTGGGAAGAAGTCTCTAGCTATCCACTTGAGCTATGTCTCTTAGCATCTTGCACATCTCTATCAAGTCACCTCTTATCCTCCTTTGCTCCAGTGAGAAAAGCCCCAGCTTACTCAACCTACTCAACCAGATGGCAGCGCGACGCAACTTGCAGTGGCCACTCTGGAACTGATTATCTGTTATTTGTGAAGTGGGGTGCCGTGCACAATCATAATCGATTGAAAACGGATGTGGAAGCACAGAGGAACATTGGGAAATTCCAGGAAGACTTTCTTCGTTGCTGCTGCTGCTGTGAGGTCCGGGACTCTGCTGGGAAGAACAGGCCCCCAGTCCTCGGGGTGGCGTTGCCGATGGCCGTTGGCGGGGCCGTCGTAATACGCTCGGCAGAGGATGGTGCTCGGAGAAGCTGTGCCGGAGGAGATGGTCGTAGGCTCGGAGGTTTGACGGACTCAGGTTGCTTTCGGTGTGTGCTGCGTCTGCGAGGCTGGTTTCGACAGAGCTTCCATTGTGTGCTGCGTCTGTGAGGCTGAGTTGGGCAGCGCTTTGGAAGTTCATAGCGGGGGTATTCCCTTCTGCCACCGGCGTGGGATGGCGAGTCTGTCGGGACCCCTGGAGACTTGTGGAGACTGTGGTGATTTCTCTTGAACTTACAGTCCTTTAACATCTTGGACTATTTTTACCGTGCCCATAGTCTGTTTTTTATCAATTATGCTATTGTTTGCACTGTTGTAACTATATGTTGTAATTATGTGGTTTTGTGCAGGTCTTGTAGCTTTAGTTTTTGGTCTTGTTTTTGTCTGGTGGATTTGGAGCTCCTTTCCGGGGAAGGCACTAAGACAGTAGCGCGATATTAATACGCAGCAGCCTCTCCGGACTCTGGATTGGGGATTGCCAAATGTTATGTTGATTTTCTGGTGTAGTCTGTTTTGTCATATGCTTTTGTGATATCATTCTGGGGGAACATTGTCTCATTTTTTAACTGCATTGCATTTGTGGTTTCTAAATGACAATAAACTGAATCTGAATCTGTAGAGCCATACTCTCTAGTCCAGCATCATCCTAGTAAATCTTCTCTGCACCCTCGCTAAAGCTTCCACATCCTTCCACGATTACTGAGGGCCTGTGCGACTGAGCTGGGAGAACCACTACAGCGCATCTTCAACATGAGCCTGGAGCAGAGAAGAGTACTCAGACAGTGGAAAACATCCTGTATTGTCCCAGTACCGAAGAAACCACAACCAAAGGAGTTGAATGACTTCAGACCTGTTGCCTTGACGTCGCACGTTATGAAGACCATGGAGCGGCTGATAATACAGAATCTGAGGCCACAAACCAGGCACGCCCAGGATCCTCTTCAGTTTGCGTATAAGGAGAAGGTGGGAGTGGAGGATGCTATCACGTATTTGCTGCACAAATCACTCTCTCACCTAGAGGGGGTCAGTTGTGCTGTGAGGATTACATTCCTTGACTTCTCTATTGCCTTTAACACCATCCAGCCCAAGATCTTAAGGCACAAACTAACGGAGATGGGAGTAGACTCTCACATGGTGGATTGGATAGTGGACTACTTGACAGATAGACCTCAGTATGTGCGGTTGGGAGACTGTAGGTCTGACACGGTGGTCAGCAGCACAGGGGCGCCGCAGGGAACCGTACTCTCTCCGGTCCTGTTCACCCTGTACACATCAGACTTCCAATATAACTCAGAGTCCTGCCATGTGCAGAAGTTCGCTGATGACACGGCCATAGTGGGGTGTGTCAGGAATGGACAGGAGGAGGAGTATAGGAAACTGATACAGGACTTTGTGATATGGTGCAACTCAAACTACCTGCGTCTCAATATCACCAAGACCAAGGAGATGGTGGTGGACTTTAGGAGATCTAGGCCTCATATGGAGCCAGTGATCTTTAATGGAGAATGTGTGGAGCAGGTTAAGACCTACAAGTATCTGGGAGTACAGTTAGACGAGAAGCTAGACTGGACTGCCAACACAGATGCCTTGTGCAGGAAGGCACAGAGTCGACTGTACTTCCTAAGAAGGTTGGCGTCATTCAATGTCTGTAGTGAGATGCTGAAGATGTTCTATAGGTCATTTATGGAGAGCGCCCTCTTCTTTGTGGTGGCGTGTTGGGGAGGAAGCATTAAGAAGAGGGACGCCTCACGTCTTAATAAGCTGGTAAGGAAGGCGGGCTCTGTCGTGGGCAAAGTACTGGAGAGTTTAACATCGGTAGCTGAGCGAAGGGCGCTGAGTAGGCTACGGTCAATTATGGATAACTCTGAACATCCTCTACATAGCACCATCCAGAGACAGAGAAGCAGTTTCAGCGACAGGTTACTATCGATGCAATGTTCCTCAGACAGGATGAAGAGGTCAATACTCCCCAATGCCATTAGGCTTTACAATTCTACCGCCAGGACTTAAGAACTTTTTAAAAGCTATTATTAATGCTTTTTGAGATAGTGATTTAGATGCATATCATATTTTTTTTTACTGAGTTAAGTATTGTATGTAAGTAGTTTTGCTACAACAAGTGTATGGGACATTGGAAAAAAAGTTGAATTTCCCCATGGGGATGAATAAAGTATCTATCTATCTATCTATCTATAATGAGCAACCAGAACTAAAATCAATATTTCAAGCGTAGTCCAACCAGGATTTTATAGAGCTGCAACATTAGCTTGCTGCCCTTGATCTCAATCCCCCAATTAATAAAGGCCAACACCCCACTGTCACAAGGGGATGTGGAGACTGGACCCAAATGCAGGATGCAGGAACAACTAAAGGATAGAACAAGGTGGGGAGACCGTGGCATGCAACAGTGATTCTGGGGTTCAGAGAGTTCACAGCAAAGGCAGGACCCTGGAGTTCATGGCAAAGGCAGGATCTATGGGACAAGGAATGCTGGGAGGATAGCCCCCTGGGCAGGCCACATTACTTCTGGGCAGGGCCACCTCCCAGGCAGGAACACAGGGGCCCGGGCAAGACACAGAGCACCTGGGCAGGTTACAGGGCCTAACCCAGCAGAAGAGAGGGGTAGGAAAGTGTCAGAGTCCCCCACCAGGCAACAGCAGTCCAGCCTGCTTACCCAACAGTGGCAAGGGATCAGAAGGGAGCTCAGTCCAGGGTGACTACAAGAACAGACTTGCAGAACTAGATGATTAACAGTGTGTACTCCAAGCCAGGGTCAAAACAGAATAGCCAGGCAAACAGCAGAAACTAGACAGAACAGCAGGTACAAGATAAACAGAGGAACAGGACAGCCCCCCCAACTTTTTTTTTCTCTCTCCCTCTCCCCCCTCCCCCTCTCCCCCCTCTCCCCCCCCTGCCCCTCTCTTCCCCCCCCCCCCGCCCCTCTCTCATATTTTACAGCAGTTGGCACCCAGCTTAATGGTGCATTACCGCCTCCTTCTGTTCCGGAGTATGCGATGGACTCACATTCTAAATCCCTTCACCCAATCGCACACATACACATACCCTAACCTACACTTTATCCTCCCCATCCTAGTACCCCATTTCTGTTTATCCATCATATCCTATATTAAAAAAAACCTGTACCCCTTAAGAAAGCTAAAAATACCCTGACCTGTGTTCTCTCACCCATGCCCAGCAACCCTTTTAATGTGAATTCCTGCACCCCCAATTCCCTTAGATTAATTCTCATCATCTCTCTCTGTATCCCATACTTCCTGCAACTCAGAACTACATGTTCTACTGACTCCTCTTCCTGACATTCCGCACACAATCCTGTCTGGTGTTTCCCTATCAATTTCAATGTTTGGTTTAGTGCACAGTGCCCCAGCTTTAACCTAGTCCACACAATTTCCTCTCTTCTGTATCTACTTCCTACCCTAGTACCTGCAACACTTTTTTGTTTTTGTTATAAATGCCTCCCTTTCCCCTCCCTGTCCCATCTTTCTTGCCACATTTGGTTAATTTTTTCCCAGATTACACACTTAACCTCTGCTTTACTGATACTAATGTGCATTTCTATATTTTCTTTCTTTATTGCCCTCTTTGCCAACTCATCCACCCTTTCATTGCCCTTCACCCCGACATGAGCTGGAACCCATAGAAATTTAACCTGACCTCCCTGACTTGCGACTCCTGTGACTGACTGAAGGAGTTCATGAAGTGCATCTTGCCGGCTGTTTGAGTGAGAGGACCTTAAACTTGCTAGTACTGAAGATGAATCTGAGCATATCAACGCTTTGACTAGTTTAGTTTTCTCCACCCAACGCAACCGACACTGCCATCATCTCCACTGTATACACCGCTAACTTATCAGATGTTATCGGATTGCAATTGCTTTTGCTGGTATAGCCACCCCAAACCCTGTCACTCCTGTCTCAGGTTCCTTAGCACCATCTGTATAGACCCGAGTATAATCACTATACTTTTCCATCACATGACAGTTAAATGCACTTACCAAATCAGTTTTATACTTTCCTTTCCTTTTTACCTCTAACAAATGCCAGTCTACATCAGGCCATACCAGCTTCCATGGAGCTACAACCGGATAAACTACTGAAGGACTTATCCTTAGATCAAACACTCCACATGATCTAGCAATATCATTCCCTACCCGACTAAAGTTTTCCCTCTGAAACCTCCCATTTTCCCAGGACTCCTGCAACACTCCTTTAGCAGGGTGAGAATCATTGTGTCCCTGCAAATTAACCCAGTAGTTTGCCATCAATTGCATCCTTCTTAATTCCAAAGGCATTATTCCCGTTTCTACCTGCAGGGCTGATACTGGTGATGTTTTAAAAGCCCCACTGCACACTCTCAAAACCTGAGCCTGAATCACATCCAGTTTCCTTATAAGAGACCTAGCTGCTGATCCACATGTTACACTTCCATAATCCAACACATATCTTACTAAAGCCACATACATTCTCCTTAATGCTGAACAACTTGCTCCCCATTCCCTACCAGTCAAACATCTCATCACATTTATTACTTTTTTACATTTCTCCTCAACTTTCCTGATATGGTCTGCCCATGTTAATCGTGAATCAAATATAACTCCCAGAAATTTAAATTATCCAACCCTTTCTAATTCAATCCCATACATCCTTAACGTCTTCCCTACTTCAATTCTTTTCCTAGTGAAAAATACAGTTTGAGTTTATTCCACTGAAAATCTACATCTCCAATCATAACCCCACTCTACCACTTCATCAATTGCTCCTTGTAGTTTCCTGATTATATGCTCCATGTTCCTGCCTCTTTTCCACAAGGCCCCATCATCCACAAACAGTGACCTACCTATATCCACTGGTACCTTTGTGAAGACATCATTGATCATAATGATGAAAAGTAACAGACTAATCACACTACCCTGAGGTGTGCCATTTCCCACTATGTACTGTTTTGATAATTCTGATCCAATCCAAACTTGAATTTTTCTACCAAACAAAAAATCTTTAATCCAATTAAAAACTCTCCCCCAACCCCCATCTTGTGCAGTTTAATTAATAATCCTTCCTTCCACATCATATCATAGGCTTTTTCAATGTCAAAAAACACTGCAGCTACTGATTCTTTATTTGCCTGGGCCTTTCTTATTTCAGTCTCTAACCTTATCACTGAGTCCATGGAATTCCTTCCCTTCCTAAAACCACTCTGATAACTTGCCAGCATTCCTCTCTTCTCAAGATCATATGATAACCTTTCAGTTATCATCCTTTCCATTACCTTACATATATTTGATGTTAGTGCTATTGGCCTGTAGCTAGTGGGTTTTGACAGATCCTTGCCAGGTTTCCTTATTGGAATTACTACTGCTTCTTTCCATGCACTTGGTAATCTTCCCTCCTCCCACACTGTTATAAAAAAAAGCAGTAACTTCAAGAGCACTCCTTCTCCTAGATTTTTTAGCATAACATAGCATATTAGATCTTTCACTGGGGAGGCTGGTCTCAATCTCTTTATTGCTCTCACCATTTCTGCCAAAGTAAATGGATCATCAATTATATCATCTGTTTCTTTCCTCCTGTTTAACACACCTGGGTATTGACTCATTGTTCTTTCCCTTCTCCTTCTTCAGACAAATTTTCTGAACTATGTATCTTTACAAATGACTTGGCCATGATCTCATCCATATCCCTGCTGGAGACTGCTGTTTCCTCCTCAGATATCATTACAATGCTCACAATCCCTCCCCAACTAGACTCAGTCCCACAGCCCCTTATATCCACGTGCAAGCTGATAGGTCTCAGGTGCACCTCCTTAAGCCAAGATGATCCTATTTGGGCTTAAGGGTGAAAGGAGGGCCGGCTACAAGACCCAGAGTCCGGAGTCCGCAGCCCGGATCAAGACCCGAAAAGCGGGCTCCGGACCGGACCATAACACCCACATGTATTCTTAACAACTCTATCAATTTGTATGCCAACTTTAAGGGATCAATGCACCTTTTAAGGTGTACACGTGTACATGCACACACATCTTTTGCTACTAGTGCACCAAGGAATTTAAACTGCGCTCAACTGCTCTACCTAATTGACATGTTAAGTATATTTCATGGTCACATTTCCTTTTCCGATTTCTGCTGCGGATGGTATTGACAACATGGAGTTTGTGATGATTTGTCTGCAGATTTTAGAAATGGCTTATTTATACTGTTTTTATTGAATAAATTATTGATTCACTATGTTGAGTTCCAAAGAAGCAAAGGGTGTGAAGTACAAAAGAACTGCTAGTTCATTTCAAACAGAATGACTTAATGAAACAGAAGAAACTGCTACATTGAAAGCTCATGAGGTTAGGAATGTGCAGCTATGAGAAATATTTGTGTACAATACAGAAACTGTTATTATCTGCTTGTATTGTCATGATGCAAAAGTTGCTGAAGAATTTGCAACGGGGAAGAAATGGACCGGTATTTGGAATCCCGATTTTTTAAAGCATCATTTAGCAAACAAATCTGGTGAGAAAAAGTGCTGGTGAGAAAATCCTTTATTACCCGCTTTAGGCCTGCTATGTATGTTTTGTGAGAGTGCAGATGAACAAGAGCAAAACGATCAAACCCAGGAGATCAAAGTTCTCATTGGCAGGTATTTTATTTATTTTAAATAACAAGTAACAAAATGGACTTGGTAGTTCATTATCCTTAGAAGGGCGTTAGGTTTACTTCCACTTAAAGATGCACATGTTGTCACTGGGCATAAAAATTGCACAGGACAATATTTTTGCACAAGCTGGTCATTACAAATTAGAGAAAACATTGCAAGGATCCCTCTGCTCTTCCAGATTGCTAAGAAATCCTGCCACTAATTCAGTATTCCACCTTCAAATTTGAATCACTTCATACTTTTCTGGGTTGAACTGCATCTGCCACTTCTCAGCCCAGCTCTGCATCCTGTCAATGTCCCGTTGTAACCTACGACAACTTTTTACACTATCCTCAACTCCACCAACCATCTGAAAACTTAATAATCCATCCTTCCACTTCCAAAAAGGGCCAGCACAGATAGACAACTTGGTTTCCATGCAGTATAGCTCCATGACTCTATGAGAACAGTCCATAAACCAATTTCCCTGTAGATTAGAAACATTTGTTTTCTCTGGTAACTCATTGTGTTTCTCTAGCTACACTTCCTACATTTCTTTCATTTCATTGAATAAATACCCTAATGCTGCCCATAATTAATGTGTTAAATGCCACACTTAGTCATTAAGAAATACTATGAGTATTATTATTATTATTATTATTATTATTATTATTGTAACACCCTGCGATAAGTTTCACAGCTAACATAATGGTCTTTCTGTGGAAGCAGTGTTTGGGTTATGGTTAGGTCCATTATTGTGGTTTTCTGGAGATCTATATACATATTAATGTGTAGGCTTAATTGTTTAATGCTATTGTGTAGTGACTTTGGGATGATACCAGTTGTAGATATCACTATTGGAGCAATGTATACCCTGTTCACGTTCCATAGTCTTTCAGTGTCCTCTTTTAACTCAGTGTATTTCTGGTGTTTTTCATTTATTGCTTTCTGAATGTTGTGTGTGTTTGGAATGGCGATATCTGTTAAGTAAGTTGTTCTAGCTTATTTAACCTGTAATATTTTATTCAGACAGTTATAATGGATTGTCCTATCTGTAATAATGGATCAATCAT
Organism: Hemitrygon akajei; assembly: GCF_048418815.1. Classification (NCBI taxonomy): domain Eukaryota; kingdom Metazoa; phylum Chordata; class Chondrichthyes; order Myliobatiformes; family Dasyatidae; genus Hemitrygon; species Hemitrygon akajei. The sequence goes on along the minus strand of NC_133133.1, from coordinate 38,315,564 downwards.
AATATAATTTGTAGAACTTAGACTCTAAAGCTGGATAAAGCTTGTATTTATAGTGAGGAAATGTATCTTTTATGAGTCTGTATTTTAAAGCAAGATTTTGGTGAGTGATGTTTGCCTTTTTGTGCCTGCATAAGGACAGTAATCAGATTGAGTTAAACAGCTGCAGGATCCTGAACTGTGTTGGATTGATTCAGGTTTCTTTAGGCATTTTTTGCATTTATTATCTTGAATTTGTTGGTCTTTTATTATTTTTTTTTTGGTAACTTTATATGTTAATCGCCTGGTACTGTATTGCAACAAGGAACCTCTCTGTTTCTGAATAGAGATCTCCAACTTTTCAAAGTGTTCTAAAATTTGTCACTTCAGTTCTTATTTTTCTTTGTAAGTTTTATAGATTGGTTTTGGATCAAGATGTTATGCCAAAAATACATTATTATGGGTATAGCGAAATTGTTTATTGCCTTTGTTAAATTTCTACGATTGAGCTCTGTTTGGCAGATTTTCTTAAGCCTTGATGTAAATTCTGTCGCAAGCTTTCCCTTTATCACACTGTGATCTATTTTCTTTGCTTACTGATACTCCAGGTATGGAATATATTCCATATTCATCCATCAGTTGTATTGTGTCCTGCTGCTCTGTTTTATATTCTGCGAGCTCTGTTGCACCTTTTTTTATGTTTAATATTCTGCACTTATCTAGTCCAAAGTTCATGTTCATATCTTTTGGTATTAGTTCTACTATTTGAATTAATTGCTTTAGCTTTACTATGAAGGAGCAAATAATTTGTCCGTGTATAGAAGGTGTGTCAAGGTATAATTAATTTGGTTGTTTCTGATTTGATATCCTGTTTCAAGATTCAAAGTACAGTTAATATCAAAGAATGTATAAATTATACAACCTTGAGATTTGTCTGCTTTCAGGCAGCCACAAAGCAAGAAACTCAAAAGAACTGAATGACCAAAGTAAAGATCAACACCTAATGTGCAGAGAAAGAGAAAATAAATTACAAATCGTGCAAACAATAGAAGTGAGCAACAGCAATCCGAACCGAATTGAGTCCTTGGATCCAAATCCCCAGAGCAGCCTGAAGTAGTCCCAAGCCTTTGGCCTCAGTTCATCATATTAGCAGGCTAAATTGCTGCAAGGCTCACAGACACAAAACACGGCAGCCGGGGGATTTTCAATCTGTTCAGTAAATTAGAGTGCAGGTTTAAAGCTAAACAGAACAATAGTGGACTTAGAGAGTTTCCATGGTTTATTTTGACTAGCAACATGAAAGATTTCTGTGCTTCTGCTGGGCTTGATTTAGAATTACGGAATCTGTTATCAGTTGTTCTTTACATCCTTTCATACCCTTACGGCATCCCTTCTGCTCCTCTAAGTATATTGTGGATTTCTAAGTGAGTAGTGATTAGTTGAGAGATACACAATGTTACAACTTTATATATAGTTTGTAAATAAGTAATAGGATGATATTTTAAAGGGAAATTTGTGATTCCCTTTAGGTAAAAGGTATGTTTTACCTTCTGTCAAAAATTCAGGTACTTTTCCAGGATTTTTTAGGAAATTGATAATATGCCTTAAAAGGTACAGTTGAAGACAAGTACATTTATTATACCTATAATTATGAATATTATCACTTCCAGTACTTTACCAGTTATGGGTATTATTATCATTAGTAGTAGTAGTAGGAGTAGTAATAGTTGTAGTAGTAATAATAGTAATAATACTACTGCTACTAGCTTTGAAAATACTTTAAAAATCTATGGGAATATTAGTGTAATGTCAGATTTCTAACAAGCAGGTCATTTGTGATCTGGGAGCCTGTGTACTGGAACTAACAGTCAGAGGATAAAGTAGCAAGATCGACATATGAACAGGATCTCCCTTGCCATAAACCTGTCACATGGATGGCCCAAAGCAGAGCACTCCCATAAAACTGACTACATTGTGCAGAGAAGTATTTGTAAGTACCTTGACTCCAACATTACCGTTTTCTAAAAGTGATCACCCTACCCAAATCTGAGTAGGTGTGTGAAATGCGAAACCCATGGAATGCAATGGAATTTGAATCTTTCAAGCAGTGTCTCTTAGCCCAGATCTAAGAGGCCAGGAGAGCCCCTTGCCCTAGATTTGTTTAGAAGTGGTTCAATATGGGATGAGGCTGGGCTGCAAGAAGCTGAACAGAATGGGACTTGTGACAGAGAGAGAGCGAATGAGCTGAGAAAGAGGAGGGAAGGCTGCAGGAAGGGGGCACGATAGGGCCAGCATTTCCCACACAGCTGAAAGCTGCTTCTGCAGCAGCATTGTAAATGAGAGCAGGACATACGGGAAACCAGTAAGGCAATGAGTGAAACCTGGGACTTTCTGTGAGTAAGCTGCACAACTGGTTTATTTGCTGTGCAAATGAGAAGCAATGGGACAATTTAACACCACAATACATCATTGTTAGTGTGGTCTCTTTTTGGTTTGATTTGGGAGAACAGGGAAAAGTGACTTGTTAAAGCTGGTCCATCCAGAACTAGCTAAGATAAAGGAACAAATGCTGGGGACACTCAGGAGGTTAAATGGCATCTGTGGATTGAAAAACAGTCATTGTTTCCAGATTCATCTGAACTGGAAAAGTGAGAGAACAAGCTTGATTTAACTTGCAGAGATAGAACAGAGGAAATGTGTGTGACAAGGTGCAGACAGAAGTTGACAAGGTAACTATTACTGTAAGAACTGGCATAGTGGAGTCAGAAGGGATATAAAAAAGAACTATGTTGAAACAGAAATCCTTAGCCATGTCTGTGAAGAGAATAAAAAGAGGAGGTGGTTACCTGAAATTGTACTTTGCACTGACAGAAGACATATTACTGTTGCTCAGGGTTATGTTGGGCAACATTGGACCAATGAAGGAGTTCAAGGACAGAGTGGAAATAGAATGGAGAATTAAAGTGAAAGCTGATTCGAAGCTCCTGGTCAGAGATTCTAATACTGTATAAATCTTGTAGATTGGTCGAGCCTAAACTAATTGTTAATTTTATTCCTATAATTTATTTTATTAATTATATATCTAATAACTCAGATTCCATTTGAAATTTTCATCCTCAGCCAAAGGCAACAGCTCCAGAGCCTTTTTTATTTCAAAAAATCCAGCTATCTGAAATATTTTCAAAGATCTAAGAACTTTTTTCTAACTTCAACTCCTGCAACCTTTTCATAAACTTGGCAGTGAGCAACTAAGTTATGTTTCATACTAATTAGGCACCAATATGATACCACTCCACTCTTATGAGTGATCAAATTAATTTCATATTTCCTTCTGGACATGACTGGAAGGTCAAATTCTTATTTGTAACCAATTATTATTCTGGTATAACACAAAATTAGAAGATGCAATGAAACAAACCGTATTAATGATTTGATGATTTATAGCCACAGATTTGAAATTCCAAAAGTAATTTAGTTTAGGGATTTGAAAATCTGATTATTTTGCATCTACAGCCTACAGTCGTTTTTTGAATTCAATTTTATTTTTATCGGAATGAAATTCAATGAGGTTGATATATCATAACAGGAAGGTCTGATCTGTCTTAGAGACCAAGATAAATACAGAGCGAGTAGATCAGTGATCATGATTTTTTTGTCCTGAGAGTCCACTCTCCTGATGTCCTGTCCAGCAGAGTGTGCTAGAATGTTTATTCAAATATGACTTCATTCATAAAAAAATTCACATATACTATACAATACATTCACATATTTCCAGCCTCAGTACAAGACAAGACATTAATTTTCCTTCACTGAGCAAACAATTTGCGGGTTTTCTTACACAAGTTCCAGCCCATTGGATTGAATCTTAAACCGTCTTTCCCCTTGGAGCCTCACAATGGCTGCACCAAGATTCAGTGCCCTCCTTGTCGTATCTGTTCCAAGGCATGTGGCAATTCTAAACACAATATCATGGACAGCTCCTTGCACAAGAAGACCAGCAGGTTTAGAGCTCACCAGAGGGCACCTTTCACCGAGTTACTAATCATCCAGTGTGTGTTTATCTTTTAGGAACGGCCCCTGGAGCAGAGAGTCCTGCTCTCAAAACTAGTTTAAGTAGCTGCACAAGTTGAGCCTCTGCATTCTTTTTTCCAAGCTTTCTTGGCAAACACACATTCCAGAAGGACATGGACTAAAGCCTTGTGCCCACTGCGACTTTGGTGAGGCTTAAGTTTGGAGGTGCTGTGCCTCTGAATATACAAGATGGGTCTGGCAGGGAGAGTTCTTCAGAACCACAGAATCTCAAAATCAGTATCAGGTTTAATATCACTGGCATATATTGGGATATTTGTTGTTTTGCAGCAGTACATTGCAATAATAATAAAAACTATAATTTACAATAAGTAGTAACAATTCTGCTAACTGAAGGACCCATGGCTGCAGATTTCAGCTGTAGTAGTCCTAAATAGGAATACCACCAGCCAAGAAAGGTCTTGGACTAAAAAACAGAAATGCTGAGAATTCTCCGCAGGACAGGCAGCATCTGTGGAGAGAGAAACCGAGTTAAGATTTAAGATTACTGTCCCTTTTGACAAGCGTACAAAGAGGAATTAACCGGAGTATTTTCACTGCTCAGGATCGTCATCTGTTTTATTTTTAGCTAGTGGATTCAGAGATTTGAATGAGCACAAAAACAAAATGGAAGAAACAGGGTGGTCCTCACACTCATTAATTTGAACCGTACAATTGATGTCCATGTAGAACGATCATATCCAGCGAATGTTGCTTCTTTCTCCATCATGCATGTTGTTCCAAGATGAAAAGACAAGTGGCCAAAACTTATCCTGTATAAGTGTACAACATATCACTGACTCAGCCAACAGCTGCTAGAGTATGTCCTGACTAATATGGTGCAGGTCTGACCTGGATGAACCATTAGCCTCAGAGCAGTATTAACTCAATTGGCAATGACCTTGGACATCATTCTAAACCCTTGCCTATATCTGTCGTTAACTACAATTTTCTCTGTACCTCTTCCAAATTCAAATGTGCAACCATAGCAATCAACATCCAACAAGCATGTTCAACGTCAATTTTCTGGGCCACTTTAAAATTTTAAATGCCGCTTTATTTCTGAAAATACTTACCAACTCCAATTATTATGAAATAGTTTCAAACATTCTGGCGTGTTGCAATTTGCCGCATGATGCATCTCCAAGCAAAATACAGTGAGTTAATTGGGACATATCAGGTCCAATTTTAGCCCAATTAAGTGGCTACCCCAATTAGCTGAAGCTTTGTGGAAATAGTTAAAAAGGTATAAAATAGACAAACCGCAGTTTAAATGAGTAACAATGTATATATTTAAATGAAGTTCAGAACAAATTAGAACACTACCAATACCTCTACAGTACTATAAAACTGTGTTTTATATCCTAATAGCTAGCGACAGAGGAGTGCATCTGGTGTACACTGCCATGTTCTTTTGATTGATTCTAAATGAAGTCAGCTCTAGCAGACTGGGCAGATAAGATCTACAATGAGATCCAATAGCCAGGAATACAGTTCTGCAGTTCTGAGAAGGCCACGCTGAGGCACAGAAGACGTTATGGTCATCCACTGCTGCAAAGGAAGACCCCAGTTGTGATGACTATTCGTACCACTGGACCTGGACTTCCAAGGTCGAGAGAGTGGAACTGCTCCAGTCAACGTCTTTTCCACTTTATAAACTCTCCCGCAGAGGTTTTCCTATCATTGTTAGATACAATGGACAACCACCACCAAATAAACCAAATCAGCACAAACAGTTGGTGAAGATAATGGACTGCCAGTATACATTGCTTTCAATGATTACATCCTCAAAATTTTTACTTTTGTAACATTCAAGTTGATTGTTGCTACCTTAATTCTGCAGAATTCCTAACTTCTTGAAAATGTGAGTTCATTTCACTTTCACTCCTGGCCGTTTCAGGCATCTCGAAACCTGAATGCTTGAACCGTGGAAAGCAAAACAGTTCTGAATTGTCTTATTGCTTATTTCTCACCAGCTATCAGTGACAAAAAACAGTGCAATTTGAACTCAAACAAACTCAACTGGTGCTAGTTAAAAACTGCTTTATGTCTAACGGCCACACAAGTGAATGTGACTGATGCTGATTAGAAATTCCTTGCCAGCAGCTTCCTGTCCCAATTAAGCACCATAGTGCCCCAAATAAATTAGGGGAATCCTAGCTATTGTCTCAATTAGTTTTTGTTCTTTAAGAGTTGTCCCAACTGAGTGGCTGCCCCAATCAACTAATAACCAAATTAACTGGATTCCACTGTTTTTACATAACACCAATGGGACTGCCTATACATGGGGCCACAGCTTATCGATGACTTGAATTTTATTGTTGGACTGTTGTGCCACTGATGGTGACCCTCAGTCAACTTTGCATATTTTGCCTTATTTCTTCTATTTCTCAAGTGATATGCTCATGAATTTCCACTGAGGGTAAATGTTTACCCCTAATTATTATGAACACAGGAATTAGAAACAGGAGTAGACAATCTGGTCTCATGTCTGGTTCACCATTTAATACGATCATACTGATTCAATTATTTGCTCAGATCTACACTCTAGTCTATGCACAGAACCTTTCACCCCCAAGTTAATCTCTTATTTAGCTTAGCATCTATTTTGGTTAGTAATGCTTCTGTGAAATACTTTTGGGACTATCTTCTGTATAAAGGAATTACATAAATGCAAGTAATTGCCATTTGTATGAAGTATTCAATAAATATATTTACTTTAAGTTCCTCTTTATTATTATTTCTGAGGATCTGTCCTGGACCCAGCATATAAGTGCAATTACAAAGAAAGCACAGCAGTGCCTCTACTTCCTTAGGAGTTTGCGGAGATTCAGCATGCCATCTAAAACTTTGACAAACTTGCGTAGATGTGTAGTGGAGAGTATATTGACTGGTTGCAAAACACCAATGCCCTTGAATGGAAAACCCTACAAAGAGTAACCAGTCTAGTCCATCGTGGTTAAACCCCTCCCAGCCAATGAGCACATCTACGTGAAACATTGTCACAGAAAAGAAGCATCCATCATCAGGGACCCAACATGCTCTCTTCTTGCTGCTGCCATCAGAAAGAAAGTATAGAAGCCTCAGGACTCACACCACCTGCTTCAGGAACAGTCACTACCTCTCACCCATCAGGATCTTGAACCAAAGGGGATGACTTCACTCAACTTCACTTGCCCCACGTTGAAATGTTCCTACAACCAATTAACTAATATTCAAGGACTCTTCATCTCGTGTTCTCAATATTAATTGTTTTTTATTTATTATTAGCATTTCTTCTTTTTGTATTTACATAGCTTGTTGTCTTCTGCACTCTGGTTGAGCGTCCCAGTTGGGCAATCTTTCATTGATTCTGTTATGGTCATTATTCTATAGATTTATTGAGTAGGCCCACAAGAAAAGGAATCTCAGGGTTGTATATGTTGTCATATATGTACTTTGATAATAAAATTTACTTTGAAGTACTTACTGGAGATATGTTTATGTTATTTTGAAGACATTTGGACAGATACGTGGATTGAAAAAGTTTTTGGGCCAAATGCAGGCAACATCATCGGCACAGACAATTGGACTGTTGCACCTGCTTTTGTGCTCTATACTCTGTATAGGAATCATCAGCTGGAAGCTGACATAAATATAAATAACATACACAATAGACAAAATGGGGTTGGGGAAGATATCTGCAACTAAACCTGACTGCAAGGGCATCAGTAGTGCACTCCAAATTAATGGACAGGAAACCATTTGCAACAGTTGCCAATATAAAGAAAGCAAACTGTTCACCTCACAGTTTCCAAGGCCCAGTGCTGTAGATTCTGAAAGCTAGCATCTGAGGCAGTATCAGACAAGGGGTCACCATCTGTATTATGTCCCACTGCAGGCATAACATGATATTGTCAACATACAGCAAGCTTTTTCCCCTTTGAACTACATTTTGACCATGCTCTACCACTAACATACAAAGCATCTGACATCATCAGCTTGCTGTAACAGGCTCCTGTTAATAAACAACGCTACACATAAAGACATCAGTACTTAAATACAACAGCATGCTTCATGAGTTTTAAAGGACTGAGTGACAGATTGGATATTTCAAAGCCACAATTCCACAAAAAACACCGCCTGAATGTTTTGTTTCCCTGCCCTTGATCTCTGTTTATTTGAATGAATTAAAGGCCACCCACAGCGAACGTCGTTGGATCAAAGTCTATTGAGATCTTCTGTAACTCAGAACTGATATGAAATAAGATTCAATGGTAGAGGTTAATTGAGCTGGAATGTACTGTTACCATGTGCTGTCCTTTTGTTTACAGGCAACTATTCCCATTTTCACTTTTCTTGCCAAGGAGTTGACTGGCTCTGTGTTCCCATTCTGTGGATGCCAGATACCGCTGACATTGGACTCAAGTAGCTCTACATGAATGAGTGTTGACTGAGTGCTGGCTCGGTTATAAACACTGAGGTGATGACAAGGGCACACTCCCTCACTGCTTTCAGTTGCTAACTGGTGCACACGTATAGATATTACAAGACAGGTTTGAACTAAGTTCCCATACTGAGGTATAGACTGACACTCTCATTGTCCGTGGCTTCATCATAGCTAATGACTAAATTGGGCAACAGTCAGTCAACACTTTCAACAAGAAATAAACCCTTAAGAAGAAAAAGAAGAAATAACCAGGGGGAAAGTAAATCAATTGCAACATTTGGCTTTCACTTGGAAGGATTCTGTGGCACAGCATATAAAAACAGCAATAGGCTTTTAATGGAGAGTTAAGGGACAGAGTTTTAACTTGCTCTTCTCATCCAGACTTTCGCAACATAGCTATTCTTCCATATTAATAATGAAATAAAGAGATCAAATTGCCCCAAGTTATTATTAAGGTAAATGAACATTAACTGAAAGGCCTGAGGCATATTCCTTCAGCCTTGCCATTGCTAAGAGAAAATGCCATTCAGATACCATGTCAGGGAAGAGATAACATTATTAAACAAGGAATAACATATAGAAGGAAACCATACTTTCAGTAAAGGTCACAATGGTTGTGCATTACACTTCTGCCTGTGCTTTTTGTTATTTGCAACAAATTCTATCTACTCCAGGATGCCACACATACATGCGGTTGTCAGGTGCCACTGCTGGAGCAGGCTAGTGCTTAGGGCTTGCCAGATCTGTTTCACAAGATATCAGACAACCGGGGCGAGGATCTGGGAGGATGGAATGATGGGCTAAGGGTCAATATCTGTTTCGGCTGGGTCGAACTGTCATACGTGGCATACGCCATTACTGTTCTTGGAGCTAGGTAGGTAGGAGATGGTGATATTATTAAATGCTGAGCTATAGTCAATGAACAGCATCCTGGCATAGGTGTTTGTGTTGTCCAGGTGGTTTATAGCCACACGGGGAGCCATTGAGATTGTGTCTGCCATTGACCTATTGTGGCGATAGGCAAATTGCATTGGGTCCAGGTCCTTGCTGAGGCAGGAGTTCATTACCAACCTCTCAAAGCATTTCATCACTTTCCTTTATGACTCACTTTATATCCCACATTCTGCTCTCTTTTAATGCTCTTTTTTGTTCTCTTTTTGCGCTGCTTATTTATTTTTATGTTTCTTTTTTAACCTTTAGTAATTGTTTTGATACATTGCATTGTACTACTACCACAAAACAAATTTCACAACATACAGTAAATGTACGTCAGTGACAATAAACCTGATTCTGATCCCTTGAATATTCACTGCCCTCACTACCTTCCAAGGACTTAAATATCCCCTCCAGATAAGGCAAAGATTCACATGTAGTTTCACCCTCCCTTCTCTCAAGCTGTCTCCATCCATCCATCCAACTAACATCCATTTGCCTCTGTCTCCTAACTTCACTCTTCATCTTCCTCTACCTGGCTCAATCAGCCAATCATCCTTCGTCCCTCCTCAGTCCACCAATCGCCGACTGGCCCTCACCCTGCTCCTCTTTATACTGGCTATTTTCCCTCTACACTCTCAGCACTGCCCTAAAATGTCAACAGTTATTCATCCCACAAAGGCTGCACAAACTGGCAAGTTCCATCAACAGATTGTTTGATACTACACTGGAAATGTGAGAGCCAGTAGTGTATCCTGGTCTTTGCTTCTTTTTTTTTGTAAACAGTTTGCATGCTGTATATCTGCCAGTCATATTTGTGATTAATTTACATCGTACAGACTGCAGGAGTCAAAATCCTGCAGCTACCTAACCAAAAGCATGGTGAGATTATCTTTACCAGGCACACTTTAGTCAGTCAAAAAGAGAGTTCAATCCCATTTCTCAAAAGGTGATAAGTAATAAATATTGAGCCTACCAGCGATGCACAAATAGTGTAAAAAAAATACAAAATGTAGGAATGCAGCTTTGTATGTTCCCAGCTGTATTTGACGCTGTTAGTAATTTTTGTTTCTATTTGAATCTCAAGTTACTCAGAGTTTCTGCAGAACTAATCTACCAAAATAAATAAATGTCCACACAGTCAATTTCAGTCTCTGTGTACTTAAACTTCATTCTGACAGCATACAGCTGTCTTAGTCTTAAGTAATAACATTATAATCCTCTTCCCAAAGGATGTCTCAGCTCTTTGCTGGAACCATGTACGGTTTGATACTGGTTTCACAGCGCAGCTAGAGTGTTGAAGAACACCCAGTAAGACAGGAGCTTTCATCATCTTGTGTTAAGACTTCCTAAAATATTGTCATTAAGCGTGACACCTCCAACCTCAAAGACAGTGATAAATGTTGGAAAGCAACATTGCCATCTGCATTACCTCAAAGATTTTGCTTTTTGCCTCCAATTTTCCCTCTCTCCTGAAAGTTCAGAATTTTGCGGTGCTGTAATTACTCATATAATTATTCTTTTCATAAAACTCCAGTCAATGCACGTTAACCAATGATAGCATCAATGACAGCAATGCCTCTCCTCTTGACAGGTTGAATGTCTTCCACGCATGGTTTGATGCACTGAACGATGTACCGACAAGGAAGGCCTCCCTCCCCACTGAGGGGAGGCACTGAGCGGGCACTGTATCTGAGGAAGACCCCAGTCATGGTTAACCCAAGCTGTGGGGCCTGACAACATAGCTGGTCAGGTGCTGAGAAACTGTGTGGCCCAGCTAACAGATGTGCTCATGGACATCTTTAACATCTCACTGAAACTGTCTACTGCCCCTGCAGACTTCGAGGACACTACCACCACCATCCTAGTGTCCAAGAGACTGATGGTAACCTGCCTTAACGGTTACTGTTTAACGAAACTGACCATAATAATAAGGAAGTGCCTTAAGCAGCTGGTCATGAACTGCATTAAATTCTACCTTCCCACTACATTGGACCCCTACCGCTCCTGAACCAGTCCTCCAATGATACAAAAGCCTCTGGCCTCCACTTAGTTCAGTTCCCCATGGAGAATGGCACCTCCTGTATCTGAATGCAGTTTATCAACTTCAGTTTAGTGTTCAATACAATCATTCCTCAGAAGCTGGTGGGTAAGTTGTTCTTGTTGGGTCTCAACACCTTCCCCTGTAACTGGATCTTGGAATTAATTGAGAGACATCAGACAGTCCGTGTTGGCAGCATCATCGCTAACTCCATTGCACTGAGCACTGGTGTCTCCAGGGCTGCATCCTCAATCCACTGCTGTTCATGGTGCTAACACCTGACTGCACTGCTAGATCCAGTTCTAACTACATTATTAAGGTTGCTAAAGACACAACAGTGATGGGCCCCATCAGCAACAGTGATGATTTGGTTTACTGAAAGGAGGAAGAGCGGCTTGTGGACTGGTGCTAACACAACTTGAGTCTCAACATGGACTTCAGGAAGGTGCAGGCTGATCACTCCCTACCTCACATCAATGGCTCCTCCATGGAGAGAGTCAGGAGCTCGAAGTTTCTTGCAGTGCACATTACAGATGATCTCACCTGGTTCCTCAATGCCACCTCTTTAGTCAAGAAAGCACAGCAGCACCTCCACTTCCTGAAGAGACTGAGGTGAGCAAGTCTCCCCACCCCCATTCTAACCACACTCTACTGGACCACCATCGAGAGTGTCCTGACCAGCCATATCTCTTTCTAGTATGACGTACAAAAAAGCTGGATGAACTCAGCAGGTCAGGCAGCATCCGTTGAAAGAAGCAGTCCACTTTCTAGTATGGTAGTTGCAAGGCATCTGATGGCAAAACTCTGGAATGGGTTATGAGGGACGGCTAAGAGAATGATTGGGGTCTCTCTCCCACACCCAGGACATACTGTATATGAGAAGCATTATGTTTTCAGAACTCTCAGCATTGTCAAAGAACCCTATCATCTGTCCCACAATCTCATTGACCTTGTACCATCAGGCAGACGTACCACGTATAAGACCAAGGACTGCTAGACAGGATAACAGCTTCTTCCCCCAGGCTGTGAGACTTCTGAACACCCTGCTACCACCCAGTACAAGTTATTTATGACAGCGCCAGAAGCAGTAATATTTAACTATATGTCGTTTATGTCAACTTTTACATGTACAGGATACTATATTTTATCTGTGAATATTATTGTGTTAATATTATTTTATGTGCCTTGTGTGATATATGTATTCTGCTTTACACTTTGATCCCTGAGGAACGTTGCTTTGTTCAGCTGTATACACGTGTATATTTGAATAACAATAAACTTGAACTTGAACATAATGAGAAAGGTTGATAAAGAAGACATACAGCATATTTACTTTCACTAGTCAGGGCACTGAGTATAAAAGTTGACAAGTCATATTGCAGACATATAAAACTTTGTTAAGGTTACAGCATATTTGGTGTTCTGTTCTGGTCACTGGTTTAGAGGAGGCTTTGGAAAGGGTATTCACCAAGAGGTTGGCTGGGTTAGATAGTACTTACCATAAGGACAAATTGAACAAACATGGAATTTTTTCTCTGGAATGTCAGGGGTTGAGGGGTAATCTGAAAGAAGCTTATAAAATGTTGTTGGACATAGATGTTGGTAGATTTTCCTCCCAGGGTGGAAATTTCTAGTAAGCATAACTTTAAGATAAAAGGGAAAAGTTTGAAGGAAATATGCAAGGCAAGTTTGTTCAGACACAGAGTGTGGTAGGTGCCTGGAACATGCTGTTGAGGTGGTTGAGGGGTGGGGGGAAGTGGAAGCAAATGTTTAAGAGGCATTTCAACAGGCACATGAAAATGCAGACAATGGAAGGAAATATAAAATGTGCAGGCAGATTGGATTGGTTTAAATTGGCATCAGAGATGGCACAGACATTTTGGGCTAAAGGGTAAGTTTCAGTGCTGTACTGTTCTATCTTCCACTTACTAATGTTTGAACAGAAATTGGCCTTCATACTTATTGAGTGCACTCACCCATTTTGTGATGCATTCCCTCTTGTTTCTTTTATTTCCATTTTCAGCCTTTCCTCCACAATATGTTATATCCCAAATAAAACTACACTTCAATCAGACCTCCCAATGCCTGGTAGGTTTCTTTTTATTCAAGCAAGTACTACTTTTAAGATCGTGTCAACCAAAGGCAAGGTTGATTTCCTGAAAACTCTGTCAATGTCTTTCAAAGTTCTTGATCAAAGTTCTTCACCCCTTAGCCTTCTCAGAAGTGGAACAAAGTCTGTTGTAATTCAGGATGGGGTATACCTGGACATACTCTGAAAGAAATTTCATGGGTCCGCTGTTAAATGATGGCTATGCTTGCAAAGCATTTCTTGTTTCCTTTGAGAGAGTGGGGGGGGGGGGGGAGTACAATGCAGAACCACTACGGTTCATTTGCACCAATGTTCACTAGATGGGACACACAAAGATTTTGGAGAAACAACAACATTTCCATTTTGGATGAGGGAATGCTCCACAAATGGAGATGCCAATCAAAGCAAACCAAAGATCTCTCCACTCTCTGAGAAGACAATTAAGTCATAACATTACTGTAAAGAACAGAGGAGCTGTTGTCAGTCCTGACCAATACTTATAACCCACACAAAATCACTGCATCAATATATCTGGCCTTAATTAACTTGCTATTTGTGGGATCTTGCATATAATACAATTGCTGGATTTCTAACCATAAGGAGGGACTAGACATATTATGTTCTCCATCAGTTTTAAGTTTCTTTGAAAGAGACTCTTGTTTGTGAGATGCTACAAAAATGTTATATCCACACTGCGGTAAACTATGTATACCTGTCTGGACACGCCCCTCTGCTGACTGCTCCTGTGGCTCCTCCCACAGACCCCTGTATAAAGGCGATTGGAGGCACTGCTCCTCCCTCAGTCTCCGAGATGTCGTTCTCCCTTTTGCTGTTAATAAAAGCCTTTCGTTCACTTCCAGTCTCCGAGAGTTATTGATGGTGCATCACACACAGAAAATCTAATGAAGAATACTCAATGGTCAAGAAATTCATGATAAAGATTTTCAGGAAAACAAATCATCCAATGTAATTGAGAGCTTATTCCAGGATCCACAAAAGGTAGAAATCCCAACACTTCTGGTACACCACTGGTCACAGGTTTCCAATCACAAAAACAACACTTCCACTTTGTTATACCAAGCCAATGTTGTATCTAATTTTCCAAATTTTATCGGATCCCATTGGCTCCAACCTCTTGCACTAGTTTCACATGTGGGTCCTCGTCAAAGACCTTTCTGAAGACCAATCAGATGACATCAACCATATTACTCTCATTGCTACATTTTATTACCTCTTCAACAAATTAAATCAAATCAACCAAAGCTGATTTACTCCTAACAAAATTGTGCTGACTATATTTGAATAAATTCCGTATCACTATCATTAAGCTCACAGCTGTTTAATTACCTGCCTAATCCTGCAGCCCTTTTTGAATAAAGATAGCATATGTGCTGTTCTCCAGTCATTTGGTATCTCACTTGTGGCCTATAAAGATTAAAGTCTTGGTAAATGTTTCTGTAACCTCCACCTTGCTTCCTAATACACCCTAGATACAGGGTGCTGGGAATGTGCCCAATTTTAAACCCACTAAGTCATCTAGTGCCTTCTCATTTTTACCAATGACATGTCCTAGAACTTGCTAGCAAGTAATTGCGACTAAAACTGATCTTACATAAAGCCACAGTTATATTATCAGTGTGTATGACAGCCAAACCAGAAAAAAGAAAAATGTGGATTTCCCTTGTTTGAGCAGAGTGGAGATCTATATTCTTTTGCAAGTAATTTTGAATTGGTCATCTTTTGACTCAAAATCTGACAGGAATGCTATTCCAGTTAGCAGAGATACATGGCAATTGGAAGGCAGAAATACAGTACTGGGACAAGATGGAAATAAAATTTCACAATGGACTATGTTTATCCAAAATTTGAGTACTGGATCTAAAACTTAGGTGGCCCAAGCTATGTAGTACAATGATAACAAAAAGTGCTGGAAATACCAGCGGATCAGGCAGCATCTGCGGGAAGAGAAACAGACACAACTTTGACTTTGCTTTTGTTTTAGATTTCCAGAATCTACAGTTTATGATTTTAAGATTGTGTATTACATTGCAGGTTCAGTCACCAGAGGGAGTGTCTGAGCTGCCAAAGGTCAGCGAAACAAGGGAGAATCAGTTGCAATTAGTATTCAAACTGGACCTCCTATGTGGAGGCCCAACTGTCTATTGTCATAGCAACCAGACTGTTCTATGCACCTAACAAAAAGGCACCACCATTTCAGCTTCAGTTTCATGTTTTTTGATTAGTATCATTTTCATGGTAATTTAAACAAATACAAATATATTCTAAGCGTCCATTCTTTTCATCCTGTGAGAGGCTGAGTGACACAAGCCAGGTTTGAACCCTGCTCTGAATTAAGTAATCTGCTGTCATTTGGAGCCATCATACATATGAGTAGGGAAAGGGGAGACTGCCTGCTGATTGCTATCAAGCAGACCTTATTACAAAACGGTATGTGGACATGTGAGTAGTCGCCCCTCCATATATCTTGGCACATGTGACAATCATAAAGCAATACCAAAGCCCCTTCCTTCTGGGATTAAAAATTGACCTGTGAGCAATGCAGGAATGAAAGGTGCTTGTTTGAAATGGCGTATTTTTAAACACATAATTTCCAGTTATACAATGGAAAAAATTCTTTGACTACGTGGTTCAATTGAAGGTATAAGGTCATGTGACAAAGTGCCAAGTACTACCTGTGGACAGAGTGGATAGTTTTAGATGAGGGCTGGGTGTTAATAGAGATTATGTTAATAAAACCAGGATGAGGCTTAGGTGGGGTAATGGCTCCACACCACAAATATGTAGCTCAACTTCACCCCTCCAATCTCATCTATCAATAATGGATAATTGGGCAGCATATTGGCAAAGGCGGTGGCTGCTGGATTGGCAGGAGGGGTGGGTGCAAGGGATGGTGTTCATTACCAGCCATGAAGTGAACAACCTCACTTTCAGACCTTCAGAACCGTAGTGCAAAAGTTGGCCGAGAAAAATGGCTGTAATATATTTTAACAGTTCCTGTAGTCATGATCAAGATCACATTTTATATTTATAACTCTCTAGTAGTTGGTACAAGATATATGTCCTGTTATGGGTACAACACAACCAAGCTGGTCTTGTAATCAACTTCCAGAAAGTGATAAGGAAAATATTTTCTATTTATAGAAACATTGAATATTGAGTTCATGTGTCATTCATGCTGGTACTTCATTTATTTCCTCTCAGTTCATATTTATATTTTAGTTTCAGAGGTTCCTTTGTACTCAGTCAATTATACAGGGACTTCTCGTTTATTTTTGTTTGAATTTTTCAGAGTACGTCCGTCTTTTTTTTGAGTATGTAGGGGCTTTAATATTACCCATTGGAATGTGGCCAAAAATGCTCTTCTGTTGCTTGCCGCCCAATTATTTTCCTCTCTGCGTGTAGGAAAATCTATTTGGGATATATCCCATTTGAGAAGCTGATTCACAAAGCAGAATGTTACCATCTAATGGCACGGCCTACCTTATTCAGTTGCAGTCCAGTCCTTTCAGAAATTAGTCAGTAACACTGCAGACCATTTTTATAGATGAAAATCTTGGACTGAATTCCACTACCTGGTTAGGTTTGATACTAAGTCTAGAAAGCAAGGATATTTCAGCCAGGATAGCTGTAGGACCTTGGGGGAGAGCATTCAATATTCCCAGATTCAAGAGGGGAAAATTAACCAGGATCCCTTCTCCACATCCTGATGCAAAATATACATGTGAAAATTGACTGAATACAGAACCAGGTTCAAATGTGACTCTCCCTGTCTACAGCAGTGTGCTTGCTCTAAATGGACAGAGAAATGAAGTACCGGTAGGTGAGTTGCTGTAGCTTGTCACCTCTTGGAACTCAAACTGCATCTTCTGTCAACACTTCCAGCAAAGCCAGGAGAAAGACTTTCAAATTAACTACAAGTGCAAAGTGCAAAAAAATATTTTCAATGATGTTAGAAATAACTTAGTGAAAAATTGGAGATTCATTTTAATCAAAATAACTCAACCTTGCAAAATGATGGTTTCATTTGAAGGAGGACAAACCCCAAAACCTAGGATCCTGAGGAAAATTATTGAGAAATTGGAACAGTCCTCAAATGTAAAATAATTTTTAAAAGAATCTAAGACAGGCTCTTTTTATTGCACTTTGTTTCTGTTTTCCTGAATACCAATAAACAGTTTTGAACTCTTTTGTTACTAATGCGACATATGCTCTATGAATGTGGACTATGGAGGCAGAAACTTAGCTATTTTGTCGTGCAAAACAGATAAAATAACATTGGTTGCCTGCTTTACTACTCTCCTGACAACATATTGCGAGAGGAGTACAATGGCTGATGAATAATCTTTTCTCCTTCAAATAATTACCTAGCTATCCACAAGCAAACCCAAACTTCTATCTACACAAAAACTTTCTGCAAAGTTGAATGCAGAAATGCTGGAAATAGCGCTATAAGAATTCAGAAAGGTCTCATGTTTACTAGGCGCAATCAGATTAAAGGACACATTGTTTTATTAAAGGAGTAATTCAGTAATATTTAATAGAATTCCACCCCCAGTACACATTAGGCAGTTCCTTTTTTTCCCAGTGAACATGAATAGCATGAATTGAATTCTAGCTGATTGAGCTTAAGCAAGTAGGCCAGCAGGTTCAACTTCTCATGTTTCTGTGCAATGGCTCTATCAATCACTCTGCGATTATCAGAAAGGGACACTGGATATTGATAACCCTCTCCCCCACAACTCCCTTCACACCCCCACAATGCCAGCCCTGCAAATTTACCGCGG
Source organism: Hemitrygon akajei (assembly GCF_048418815.1). Taxonomy (NCBI): domain Eukaryota; kingdom Metazoa; phylum Chordata; class Chondrichthyes; order Myliobatiformes; family Dasyatidae; genus Hemitrygon; species Hemitrygon akajei. Next base: position 38,297,223 of record NC_133133.1, on the reverse strand, counting down.
ATCAAGATTACAATTAAATAACTGTGCAGATGGAGACAACAATGATTTAGTTGTACAGAGGAAATGCTTTTAAGAAGCACTCACAGAACCTTAGAAGGGTAACTCTTAAAAATATGTGCAGGAACTTAAGCCATCAGAAATAAAAAGGAAAACACATTGCTAACTGATTTAGATTTCTTGCATTTGTTGTTATACAAAGACAAAACATCAAAACAGGCAATATTGTCCAAAGAATGTTAGTTTATTTGAACAGTAGAGTGATATAGGACACCAAACAAAAAATCCTACAAAAGTGTTCACTTTTGCCAAAACATAACATAAACAATAAAGTTATTAAAATAGTGACCTTAAAATAAATGCAGTTTTCAAAACTGTTGGCCACTCAGGGCCCCACAGAACTCATTAAGATTTCCCTTGCTATTTACCCCATGAGCAAAAATGTCCTGATCACATTTATTTGCTTGTCAACCTCGTTTCCTCTTATCCAGTCTAATTTTGAGTGTTGATGCAATTACGTTCTTCAATCTCTAATCCCAGCGGAGTTCAAAAGCTGCTGCCTGCATGATAGAAGTTCTTGAATAAGCCATAATTTAATTAGCCAATGGAGCCACTGGAAACAGGCGGGACCTTTGCTATTCATTCCAAATGGAAAGCCCATGATGAATTTTGGAGTTTGGTTTCATCTCTCTCATCACCTGTAGTTAAACAAGCAGGGTGCTGTTGGGTGGTGATGAAAGTAGTAAAGAGGAAACTTATAACTTCAGCAGAAGTTAAAGTGATCAACGAAAACAGGTGTGGCATCTTTAGTATTTGATTAATTTGATAGCTTTAGTTGTCAGCATTTCTTAATACACTGCTTCTACAGCATCCTCAGTCCTCCCCATAAGCATACAGCATATTCTTTTCTCAGTAACTGGCTTGCTAAGTGAAGAGCTTCCTGATAGCATTCAAATCAAGAGTGCAGCTCTCTAGTTACATATAATTGTGAACTCATTATTCATCTAGGTTTAAGCTTGTCATATACTGACCAGTATTGCAATCAATCAAGACATTCCACAACACTATGGAGTGTTTTTGAAGTTTGATCAGTGCTTAATTCTGGAAATATTTGAGTTGTACCTAATCTGTTCTTTCTGCTTCAGATCTCCATGGAAAACCCACTATGGGTTGTCGCTGATGCCCCTTACAGATTAAGAAACAGATTAAGAAATTGAATTACTCACCTACATACTATGTAAACCAAGAGGAACAAATTGATCAGCTTGGTTTACATAGTATATAGGTGAGTAATTCATATTGCAGATGTTCAGGGAAGAGAGAGTTCCACTATTAATCAGGGACAATAGCACAGCTGCATTCCAATGGGACATAATGGAGGGTTCATCTACTGAGTTTACGGGTGCATTCACTTTTATGGGATTGTGCTACAGACACCCCCAATAGTCACTGCGACATTGAAGAACAGATATGTAGGCAGAAAAGGAATATGTAAACACAACAGAGGTGTTGTGGTTGGCTTCAGTTTCCCTAACATGGACTAGGACCTCCTTAGTGCAAGAGGTTTAGGTGTGGCTGAATTGGTTAGGGTTTCTTAAACCAATATGTAGATAGTCCAACAAGAAAAGGAGTCATACTGGACCTGGTGCTGGGTAATGAGCCTAAAACTCAACAAAGGAATTGGAAGAGCCAGGAGGGGCCATGAAAAGCCCTAGGCAAGTAAGTTTAAAGAGAATCCCAAGCCATTCTATACATAGATCAAGAGCAAGAGAATTACCAGGGGGTGGGTATGACCTCTCAAGGATGAAGGAGAGAACAAGTGCTTGGAGGCAGAGGATGTAGGTGAGGTCTTAAATGAGTACTTTGCATCAATATTTACCAAGGACAGAGCTGATCGATGAAAGTAGAGCTGTGGATGTTGTCTACATGGATTTTAGTGAGGCATTTGACAAAGACTCATCCAGAAGAGGAAACTCATCTGGAAGATTAAGATGCACAGAATCCACTGTCAATTGGCTGTTTGGATTCAGAATTGGCTTGCCTGGAGAAGACAGAGGGTAGTGGCTGATGGGACTTATCCTGGCATGTTCTTGTAGTTATTGCTCATTTATTTATTACGATTATTTTTATTTTGTATTTGCACAGTTTGATGTCTTTTGCACATTGGTTGTGTGTCCCTCCTGTTGGATGCAGTCTTACATTGATTCTATGGTGTTTCTTGGATTTACTGAGTATGCCTGCAAGAAAATGAATCTCAGGGTTGTATATAGTGATTTATGTGTACTTTGAACTTTCAACTTTGTTGTCTGAAACTAGCAGTGTTCCATAGGTATCCGTACTGGAACCTCTGCTGTTAGTAAGTGTGCAGACATTGCAAAGATTGGTGATGTCGAAGATAGTACAGAAGATTACCAAAGGATGCAGTGGGATATAGATCAGTTGCCGATACGAGTAGAGAAATGGCAGATGGAGTTTGACCTGGCCAGGTGCAAGGTGCTGCACTTTGGGAGGGTCAGTACGCTGTTCATGATAAGAACGTTAACAGTGCTGATGTGAGGATGTTCATAGCTCTCTGAAAATAGCTACACAGGTTAGACTGGAGAAATTTCTAGACTATGAAAACAAAATAACAGAAAAAAAGTCCCAGAGAAATAGTACGTGCAAGTTCAGATCTTCTATCTTGGCACAAGCCATTTATTCATAATGACAAATGAAAAATATAGATGTACACTGTGGTGAACTAGATATACCTGTCTGACTGCTCCTGTGGCTCCTCCCAAGACCCTGCTGACTACCCCTGTGGCTCCTCCCACAGACCCCTGTATAAAGGCGACTGTGGCCTGCTGCTCTCCCTCATTTTCCCCAGGATGTAGTGTTGTTCTTCAGTCAATAAAAGCCGATATCTCACTACCTAAGTCTCGGCGTGAATTATTGATGGTGCATCATACACAATGATTTACACTTTCAGTGGTCTTCCAGTGCTCCAGAATCCGTTTGAGAAAACATGGTTGTTTATTATGAATTGTAAATGTTTTCTGGATGGGTAAAATGGTTCTCTGCATCTGCGTCTATCTTCTAATCTTGTGAAAAAGCAAAGATCCCTGGTAAGAAAAGAAACTTCAAGTTTACATTGTGTATAAGGTCACCCTGTTGAAAGGGCTTTTGACACAGACACTTAGGGTATCACATTAATGTCCCATTACATTGCACTTAAAAGTCAACAAAGAAAATAGTTAAAAATTTAGCAGTGATATTCTTTGTCCTTAATTATTTTATATTTGTATTTGGCCCTTATTATAAGGACATTCAGGAGACAGATAAATTCTCAATGATGGTAATCATGTACTCCTTAAAGGTTTTTTTTGCTTTGTTTAATCTCCTGGGAGCCTTGCCTGAAAGAACCTTTGTACTGCTTGAGCAGGAGTTGCCAAAGGAAAGGCAGAAGTATTTGAGCTAATCAATATGGTTTTGTATTCTAAAAACAAAATTTCATTTTAACCTAACTTAAAGGATGAATATATTATTTCTTCAGTCACTGACTGATTGTCTAAAACAGTAACTATCTTACTCTTGTTTGTTATGAAGATATTTTAAGGACATCCTCCCTGAGCCTTTTCATAAATGGCACATTCCAGTTGCTTTTCCTTTAAGTTGAAAACTGGAATTTGTGTTCCTCACTTTCAAAACTTTATTTGAAAGGCAGTTTTGAACCCTCCTTGTCCAGAAAGATTCAAGCAGGTGGGCAGGTAAAAAGAAAATGTGATTGAGATCTGAATGGGTAGTTGCAAGGAGTCAATGTCATCCTTCTTTTAATAAACAAATTAGCCTCTGGTTACATCCTTGCAGCTGGTCTGTGATTCTAATCTAGTCTCTGTCTGCCATGGCTGCCCAGCACACTAATCTAGTGGCAAGTAGACATGGAGCTCAGACAATACAGTAACTCGAAGTGATTCAAATCATGATTCAGTAACAGGAACTAATTTCATTTTCGGAAAACAGCCAAGAGGCATGCACCCATACTTGGACAACTTTGTCCATGGCTGGTGAAGGTCACTATCGGAACTCTCCAGCCTATGCTTTTCTCCATTTCATGTCAAATGACGTAGTGACTTCCAGCAGTGGTATTAGTCAGCAATCAACTCTTCTAAAGAAGCACAAACATGATGTTTATTTGTGAATTATTGGCATTATATTCCTCTCTACAACTCTATGACTCTGAACTCCTCTCCAACTAGATCACCAAATGGGGTGTGATATCATTGCCCACCATCTTTCTGTGCAGCTGCTCAGGATGCTTTTGATACACCAACATTTCGTAAAGTACAGTCAACGTTTCGGGCTGAAACCTTCCCCAATCCTACCAAAGGGTGTCAGCCCGAAATGTCAAATGTACTTTTGTCCATAGGTGCTGCCTGGCTTGCTGAGTTCCTCCAGCATTTTGTGTGTGAAATTCTGAACGGGAATCAGATTTATTATCAATGACATAAGCTGTGGATTTTGCTGTGTTTTTTTTATCAGTACAGTGGCACAGCAAAGGCATAATAAATTGCTCTAAGTTAGAATAAGAAGAAATCAATAAATGGTGCAAAAGAACAATGCTGAGGTAGTGTTTATGGACCATTCAGCAATCTGACAGCAAAGAAGAAGAAGCTGTTCCTAAAATGTTCAGGCAGGATACAGTGACTCCTGTACCTCTGTTTTGATGGTACTACAGTGGATTCCAGTTAACTGGGATGCATCCGGACCTGTACATTTTGGCCCAATTAGATAAAATTTCATGAAAATAATTAAAAGGGTATAAAAGGACAGACTATTGATTAACTGAGTAAAAAATTATGTACTTAAGTAAAATGCAGAACAAATTAGAACACTATCAATATTACTACATGCGGCAGAGAGGACCTCAAGGTGGCTGTGGCTCAAAAGAGGGGAGCCATGGAGTCATAAGTAGCTAGCCATCTGGACACAAGCTGGGGTCTGATCAGCCCCGCCTGGGTCGCCTGGAGAAGGATGTATGATGTTCAAAGACTTGAAACACCCGATGATTCCAGGAACATCACTGAAGATGTGTCCAGAGGCATCAGCAGATGTATGTACACAGTAGTAGAACACTGTGTAATAGTTCCTAAGTTATTGATTGAGGAATTAATAACAAATACTTTATTGATCTGGAGCGCTAAATTCTTCTGTTACAGCAGCAACATTTAAAAACACACTTAACTTTGTGCAAACAACTAATAATAAAGCACAGAATAATAATATACACAGTAATAATTTACCAATGTGCAATAATTTGCAATATTCTGCAATAATAATGTACAAAATAATAAAACAGAGACTATTGTACTATGATGCATGTTCTCCTGTTGCACAGAGATGAATTCATCCAGTGTATGCATTCATTTGCTTGACTATTATTGAACAAAATCAGAGCAGACACTCAATGAAGATATAGACTACCCTCAAAAAATGTGACAATTGCACCCTCAAAATCTTTATTTTCATTGTAACATTCAAGATGACTGCCAATACCTTCAAATTCTTCATAGTTTCTAACTTGTTGAAGTCATAAAATAGTTTTATTTTCACTATACTGGCCATTTCTGGCATCTCCAGGCCTGAATGCTTGAAATTGCAGTGAGCAAAACAGTCCCGAATTGTCTTACCAATTATTTCTTGCCATCTATCAGTGACAAAAATTACAGCTTTTTGAACACCAGCACGTGCAACTGATGTGATATAAAAACTGTTCATTCTAAGTACAGTGCAGTGTCCTATGCCACACTAGCGCACACGTCTGATGTTAGTTAGAAACTGTTTGGCAACAGTCTCCTGTCCCAATTAAGCGGCATGGTGTCCCAAAAAAAAGTGAATCCTGGCTATTTTCTCGATAAGTTCTTTATAAATTGTCCAAAAAAGCAGCTACCCATTTAACCAGAATCCACTGTACTGAGAAGAGGACATATCCCAGACGGTAAGTTTCTTTTATGATGGATGTCATCTTTTTGATGCACCATCTTTTGAAGATGTCCTTGAAGGTGAGAAGGCTTGTGCCTGTAATGGAGCAGTCTGAGTCTATAAACCTCTGAAGCCTCTTAATCTTTTGCATTGTCATTTCCATACTGATTGTTACTGCAGCCCGTCAGAATGCCCTCCACAGTATATCTGCAGAAACTTGCAAGAGTCTTTGATGCTCTGAAATGTTGACGACCAAGAACTTGAAATTGCTCACCCTTTCCACCGCTGACCCCTCAAAGAGGATTTGTGTGTGTTCTCCTAACTTCCCCTTCCTGAAGTCTGCAATCAATTCCCTGTTCTGGCTGACATTGTGTGCCTGGTTGTTGTTGCGACACCACTCAACCAGCTGACCTAACTCTCTCCTGTGTGCCTCCTCTTCATCATCAGAGATTCTGCGAACAACAATGTCATTGGTAAATTTATTGATGGCATTTGAGTGGTTCCTGGCCAAGCTGTCAGCGGTGCAGAGAGAATAGAATAATGGACTAAGCTCGCATCCTTGAGGTATGCCTAAATTGATTGTCAGCGAGGCGACATTATCACCAATCTGTATTGACTGGGGTCTCCTGATGAAGAAGTCCAAGATCCAGTTGTAGAGGAAGGTATTGAGGCCAAAGTTTTGAAGCTTGATGATTAGTACTAAGGCGGTGATGGTGTCGAATGCTCTGCTGTAACTAGTAAACAGTAACCTTAGGTGGATATTGCTGTTATTCATATAGTTCAAAGCGCAGTGGAGAACCAGTGAGATTGTGTTCACTCTATCTTATGATCACAAGTTGTATTCTTCCAATGGAAAATTCCGATTTTAAAAAATATTTTCATTCCAAACAGCAAACTAATGAATTATCCACTCCATCCTGACCTACATGGAAATCAGTGCCACACATGCCGGAGTGTTTCAGCTCAGCTTCTACTATCATCATCCCTCAGAGCTGTTGGGTAAACTGTCCTTATTGGGTCTCAACCCACCTCTCTCTGTAATTGGACCTTGGACTTCTTGACAGGAAGACCACAGTCAGTCTGTGGTGACAGCAGCATCTCTAGCTCCATTTTACTGAGCACTGCTGCCTCCTCCCCCCCCCCCCCCCACCAAGGAACCGTTCCTCCCTGGGCTGTGTGCTCAGCCCAAACTGTTAATGCATGACTGCACTGCTAGATCTAAATCTGACCTAATCATTGAGTTTGTGGATATACAATAGTTTGGCCTCATCAACAATGATGACGAGATGGTGTTAAGAGAGGATGTAGAACAGCTGGTCGTATTGTGTGAGCACAACAATTTGAGTCTCAATGTGGACAAGATTAAAGAGATGATTGTGGACTTTTGATAGACTTGGATTGACAACTCCTCACAACATAAATGCCTCCTCTGTGGAGTGAGTTAAGAGTACTAAGTTTCTAGGAGTGCACATTACAGATAGTCTCACCTGGCCCCTCAACACCACCCCTTTAGTCAAGAAAACACACAGCAGCATCTCCACTTGCTGAGGAGATTCAGGCAAGCAAGGCCCTCCCCTGCCCCCACTGAGGGTGTCCTGACCAGCTGCATCACCATATGGTATAGGAATTGCAAGGCATCTGATCACAAGACCCTACAAAGGAATGTGAGGACTGTTGAGAGGATCATTGGGGTAAGTTCAAGATTCTTACCAGGAGCGTGCCTACGCAGGGCCCTTGACATTGTCAGTGATCCTCTACCATCAGGCAGGAGGTACCGCAGCATTAGAACAAGAACTGTTAGGAAGGGGAACAACTTCTTCTCCCAGGCATGAGATTACTGAACTCCCTGCCTCCATCCTGGTCTCACCACATATGAAGCGCTAGTAGTGTTAAACTATGTTTAAGCTTGCAATGTAAATGTACCTTATTATTTGTTAATCTATTTGTGGTAGAATTGCTTTATGTGTTGTGTGTGATTTACACATATACTGAGTTATGCACTTTGGTCCGGAGGAATGTTGTTTCTTTTGGCAGTATACATAAATACAGTTGAAACGACAATAAACTTGAACTTAAACTAAATCTGTCCCAAGTCCATTCTGATGTCTTAATGTTTTCAAACATGGAGTGCCTAAAACTGCAGAGAGTATTCCATTAGAGTTCCTTCCAACACTTTCCGTGGCCTCATCATTACCCCGAGGAGTTGATACTCCACAGCTCATGAGGAATTATAAAATTCTATTAGCCTTGTATAGCAGCTTTGAGTAGAGTTAACAACCCCTTTTGTTGCTGTTGCGGCCAAATTTCTATCCACCCTTTGATGTTTACACTGTCAACTGGATGGAAACTTGAAAATATTTATAGTTTTGGAGAATGTGCTAGAGAAACAATCTAATTGGATAATCTTTCAAAGAGCCAGTTTCGATACGATGAGGTAAATTACTTCCTTCTGTACCACACTCGTCTGCCATATACTAATAAGTACTTTATTTCAAATTTATTTATGACTTATAGGCATTATTGCCAATTCCAGTACTTATTGCACACTCATTATTTGCTCTTAAAAAGGTAGTGGTAAGCCGACACATTGATCCTATTGTTCTTGCATAGGTATTGAGTAGAGACCTGCGTTTAGACTCAAAGGTATGATTTATTTCCTAAGCATTTAGAAGAGAATCTGTAAATGATGATAACCTCTGTGTTTGTTGCCCTTGTTATCCCAGTTGGTTGTAGCTTGGTTGATGCTTTAAATATGCCTTGGCAAGTAACTACACTTCACGAATGGTACACACTGCAGAAATGGAATGCTTTTGGTGGAGGGTGTGAATACTTAGGGTGGCAGGAGAGGTGCCAGTCAATTGGGGTGTTTATCCAGGATGGAGTTAAGTCATGAGTATTTTAGGATTCACTTGTGAAGTGGATTCTATCATGATCCTCATGTAGATGATAGAAGGTTTTGAAGAATCAATGTGAGGCAGGACATCTAGCTCTTATAACTGTGAGATTTGAGTGGCTTAATCACTTAAATGCAATAACTGCAGATAGCATTCTTTAGTCTTTGCTCTGAATTTGCTGAAGCTCCCCAGCTCAGTTAAGTGTATGAGCTAGTATAATGCATTTGGAGAAACAATATCAGTGTTGATAAGTACTCCCTTGAGCAGATTATATTCAACAGTTATGTTTCTGGCCAATAGCAAGGTCAAGATGTTGCCAAATGGGCTGGGCTGGATACCAGGTGGTACGTGCTTTGGGGAAGATAATACAATTGAATATCAAGGAGGAAATGGTTAGATTCTCTTTTGTTGGAGATGCATAATGACTGGTACAGACTTAACACAAAAGTTACTCACCACTCATCACCTTAGCCTGAATGTTGACAAGTTCTTGCCGCACAATTATGGGTTTTTTCATTATCTGATGAGTTATGAATGGAATTATAAGCCCATCTCAAGCCTCATAATGTAAGGAGGTCTGCAAAGGTGCACTTTGCACAGGAAATAAATTTCCTAGTAGAAGGGCTGCAATAGAGCTTAGTTGTCTGCATTGAAACAGCTCCAAAGTAAGAGAGGCTAAACATTTTAAATCATTATATTGTCTCAGTATGCTTTCGTTCAAACAAGATAAAACATTAGAGGTTGTATAATTCCCTTGTTTATTAAAACATTAAATTTATACAGTTCCAAAAGTTCATATCTGGACTCCCAGATATGGTTACTTTCTTCTTTCTTTCAAAAAGATTGGAGATTCTGTGAGTCTTTGTTTTGGGGGACGGAATGGTGTGGATGGAGGGGAGGGCTGAGGAAGGTGGGTTGTTCAGCTACTGAGACATAGGAAAGCTGCTACCAACAACAGCTTCATAAAAATATTTTGCTTCTCACTCTGTAGCAACATCAACCAAAAAATAATCATGAAACTTTCCAAGACATTCATTACATTGGAATTTGCATTTGAACTTCATTCCTCAACAAACAAGAAACAACACAATATGCCGGAGAACTCAGCAGGTGAGGGAGATTTTATGGAAGGGAATAAAGCAGTCAACATGTCAAGTTGTGACCCTTTTTATCAGGACATTCATTTGGATAGAAACACTGACTGATTATTTCCCTCCATTAATCATGCATGACCTACTGAGTTCCTCCAGCATTTTGTGTGTTTTGTTCTGGATTTCCAGCTGCAGAATCTCTTGTGTTTATCCCCGACAATCTCACTACCACCTTCCCTCCCCTAGCCAGGATAATTACGAACATGAAGTGAAAGAAAAGTGCAGTTGATCCAAACTGCAGCCCGCACTCCTAGCTAACTGCAGCACTCTATCACTCCCATGCCCTGCATTAGATCAGGGAATTACTAACTAAACCAGAGGCAAGTACACATTTCTGTGACAGAGTGAAAGTGGGTAGGAGCACCGTACCTCAAACTTGAGGTGTGAAATAATGCTGTCTGCAAAGTTAAATGAAGTCTTGGAAAATATATCGGGATAATCTTTAAAATGATTAGTGATTTATTTGATATTTAGATATTATTGGGGAAAATATCAAGCAGAACCTTGGGAAGAAATTCCACTTACTCATCGTGGAAAACTAGGATTTCAATGATTAGTTTGAACCTTTGAACTAGTTGAAATAGCAAATAAAAGCAAGATCTGGCTGATATGAGGGAATCTGCTCAAGGCAGAATTTACCACAATTGACATTGTTTCTGTAAAAGTGTTAGACCAGCTCTGACATTTAATTGGGCTGAGGAGCTTCAGTACATTCTGAGAGACGACTGAAGAATGACAGAGACGGTGCTATCTGCATTTAGATGATTAAATTCTACTTCCTCATTAAAACCTGTTTATCATGCTGATTTGTAATTTACATGTTAAGTATTAGTGTGAACGTTTTAAGGTTTCTCGTTTTGTTTTACTTTGATATGCTTAAGCAGCTTTTGTCCCCATAACTCCACCCTCCCCATTGACACAGCTGGTGTTGACTATCCAATGTCTATTCATGCCATTGTTATGCACCCTGTACAAATCCCGGTTTACTTTTCTCTTGGGCCCACAGCTTTAGGACAATAAGAAAGCATAATGCAGTTAATTTCTTAGCTCAAATCATACAACAGTTTCTCACCCTGCAGGGATTTATAATTGCAGCTTCTTTAGTGCAGACCGTTGAGCTCAGATTTTGAGAAAACAGCAGTTTCTATCATAAGTAGCATTCTCCTTATCCCAGTACCAATCTTGCAGAGCAAACACAAGGAAATCTGCAGATGCTGGAAATTCAAACAACACACACAAAGTGCTGGTGGAACACAGCAGGCCAGGCAGCATTAATAAGGAGAAGCACTGTTGACATTTCGGGCTGAGACCCTTCGTCAGGAAAAATGGGTTTTAAAAAGTACCAATAGAACCTTCAAACTACAGCCCCCACAGCCCACCATTTTTCTTTCATCCGCGTGCGTATCTAAGAGCCTCTGATTCTGCAGATGCCGGAAATCCAGGGAAACACATACAAAATGCTGGAGGAACTCAACGGGTCTGGCACTGTCTATGGAAAGGAATTCAACAGTCAACAACTCAGGCCAAGGCCCTTCATTCGTACCGACCTGCTGAGTTCCTCTAACATTTTTTATTGATGAAGAGTTTCTGCCTGAAATGCTGACTGTTTATTCCTTTCCCCAGATGCTGCCTGTCAGAAACGAGCCACACTCCCGAATAATGGCTTCAAGACAAATTCAAGGAAACAAAGTTTATTAACAGTTCTGCAGAACTGGGTGCCTTCAGAGAAGGGAACCCTGAACCTTACAGGGCAGCAGGTTTTATCCTTCTTCCTTACCACCCCCCCCTCCCTGACTCGGGAGGTACATAGTCTTATCCCATTCCATATTTGGAGTTGTTTTTTTACACATTTCTGTAAAACAATAGTCCATATCTCAGGACTTCAATGATTCCACAAGCAATTAATCTCGTCAGGGCTTCTGCATTCCTGCTTATCAGACATAATTAAATCACATTTGTTTTCTGACTTTAACCTCGCACATCTTAATTTACTTCAGCTCTCACAATTCCACCCTTTTTCTTTTTAAGATGTGCGTAGCAGCTAGCATTTTTCCTCTTTCCAGGGGGCCCACCGTCCTTCCTCCGCCCCCCCCCCCCCCCGTGGAGGGTCAACTTTCTTCTTTAATAGCATAAGTTTTAGCTCGTTTGTCCCATGTTGGGGTATCGCTACTGCCTGGAGCTGGAATATACTGCGCCTGATCAGTGTTCGTATACAAGGAATCACACACGGCAAAAGTAAGAGAATCATTAGACCCCCGCCTGCTACTAGGAGAGCGGTGCGCCACCAACTACCTCCCAGTAGCCCGTCTAGCCAACTCATGTTCCCCAGGGATCTCCAGGTTTGTACTGGCACGTGGGCCAGTTTCCGAATTTTGTCGGATATTTTTAACACGGCCTTTCCACTGTCATCTATCTTAAGGCAACAGTTTGTAAGATTGAACTTCCCACATACCCCGCCTTCAGAGGCCAATAGGTAATCCACAGCCAGCCTGTTCTGGTATATTGCTGTTCGCATCTGGCTCTGCTGTTTTGCCAACAGCTCCAATGCCAGTGCCGTTTGATTGGTTATCACTTCCACCGCCGCCTGCAGTCTAATAATTCGGTTTAACATATAGATCGGTGTACAATATCCCCATGACCCATCCTGGGCCCAGGTTGCTGGTCCATAGTATTTAATGATGCGAGCTGGTGGCCATTTATCACCCCACTCGCCCATCTTTATCTCCCGCTTCTCTCGCCGTAATGAATCAAACAGCTTAATTCCCAGCTTCTGGTCATCCTCCTGAGGCAGGAGAAAGAACTCTGGCCGTATGAGACCCAGGAAGCAAACACCCGCCCAATCCAACGGTAATTTGGTATACGCCTGATTACCGCAGATCCAGAATAACCCCTCCGGGGCAAAACCTCCTTTCTTTGCTTCCTTCCATACTTCCCTGACCCTGGGGACCCCTTCATAAGGGTTGTTCCGCTGCAATTCCAGAGATTAGAACTGTTTCCTATAGCTTCGCAGCTGCCATATGGTTCCCTTGTTATATACCATGTTGGCTCCTCTGGCCACCAGGTAACATTACCTTCCCTTTTTGCTAATTTAATGCTTTGACAGGGGCTTTCTCCCACCTTTACCTTTCCCTTCCTTTCAACACATACCTGTCCCTCCGGATAATTGGTCAATTTCCATTTTTGCTCCTTCCGGTCAGGAACATTTGTCCAATTGCGCTCAAGCAATTCCCATACACTCAAGCTTTCACCCCTCCACGGCCACTGCTCACTCATGTGCAGTCCTCCACAGACCCAACAACCACTAATATTCAGGCTCGTGGCAATCCGGGTAGCTAGGTCTATAAAAAGGTTCTCTTTAACATCAGGTAGGACTGTCTTTTTCTATCTCCTGATATATAGACGGGTCCGTGGAGATCGCTGTCTTCTTCCTTTGCTTGCTCTCTTCTACCTCCTTCTTCTTCTCATCTTGTATTATAGTCTCCTTTACCTTATCCACATGTTCCTTAACCAATGCAGAGGGGATGTCCCATTGCCCTCCCTTGTTTATACACAACCACCGGTCGTTCCTGGGACATCTAGAGACACCCCCGTATATACCCCATCCATATCCCCTTGAGTAGCCCTTATTATAAACTTGGTAATAAGGTTTACTATTCTCCCAACATTCCTCTCTCTTACTTAGATCATAGCACTGATCATTCACATGCGAGTGGGACACAAATGATCCTGGGAACACCCTCTGCCCCACTCGTACCACAGTTCTGCACTTGTCACATTTCCCTTCAATTTCCCCGACATATAGAATCAAATATATTACAGTCAATAATGTTACAGTCCACATAGAGTTCATTTTTGCTGCCTTTTTAGCTTCACCACCAACGGTTCTTCACCGGGAACATGGGTCCACTCAGTGCGGCTTTCAGGCTTCACCGGTCCTTTTACCCTGGATGCGTGTGTCCACCCTTTTTCTTTTGTCCGTACAGCCGCCTCTGTTGTTAGCAGGACCTGGAAAGGGCCTTCTCACTGTGGCTGTAACTTCTCCGGCTTCCAGGTCCTTACCAGAACCCAATCTCCAGGCACGATCTGATGTAAAGCAAAGTCGAGCGGCGGAGTCTGGGCCAAGAGACCCTTTTTCCGCAGTTCTGCAAAGGAATGGGACAAAGCCAGTAAATTGTTCTTTACAAATAAATCACCCCCCTGTAGTGTGGGATACCCCTCTATTTTATTCCAATATGGCAGTCCAAAGAGCATCTCTTAAGGAGATATTCCTATATCCTTGCGGGGCGCTGTACGTATTCTCAGGAGAGCGATCGGCAAACACTTGGTCCATGGTAGCTTGGTTTCCAACATCAACTTGGTTAGCTGTGCCTTCAGGGTGCTGTTCATTCATTCTAATCTTCCCGAACTCTGGGGATGCCACGGGGTATGGTACTTCCATTCGAACGCAAACATGTCACGACTGCTCTCTTCTAGTGGGCAACTCCAGAAGGCGTCTTTTAGATCTATTACGTTGAACCATTCATGGTCAGGGGAGATCTTACTCATCAGCGTGTAAGGGTTGGGCACTACCGGGTATCGGGTTTGGACTACTGCATTCAGGCCCCACAGGTCTTGTACCATCCGATGAGTCCCATCTGGTTTTCGCACCGGGAGTATTGGGGTATTATATGGTGACATACATTCCTCCAGTAGTCCGTCAGCGATCAATCCCTCAATCACCGGCTGCAGCCCTTTTCTTCCCTCCATCGCGATGAGGTACTGCTTCCTTCTCACTGGGCGACTGTCCGGTAACAAGGTAATCTGTAAAGGGCTGATGTTCAATCCTCCCCTGTTTCCCTCTCTATACCATACCTCGGGCTCTATTTTCCGATCGTCTTCCTCTTTTAATGCGAATAGTTTTACTATTATCTCTCCATTGCTTGGCACTGTTCCAATACCTAATTGAACTTGCAGATCTCTTCCTAATAGATTAAATCCTGCCAAGGGCAGCAGGAGGAGGTCTCGTCTAGTTGCTCTATCTTCATATCCGACTTCCACATTGTCCACAATGGGCACTTGTATTGTCTTTCCTCCGATACCGGATACCCCCATTACTTTTGTTCCAGTTCGGGCGCCGGGAGGTATCTGGATTACGCTAGATCTTTCGGCACCCGAATCTACCATAAAGGTTGTATCTGACCCTTGGGGACCTACTTTTAAATTTACCAGGGGTTCCTGCCGATAATTCATCCCCAAGGGGTGGAACCCCCGACCTCCCTAGTCTTCATCTTCCATCATGGCGTACGAGCGCACTTCCCGTCGGTATCTGGGGCACTCGCGCCTGAAGTGTCCCTCTTCGTTGCAGTGAAAACATCTTAAAGCCTTCCTTAGCCCTCCTCCTTGCTCCTGGCTACTACCTCGATCCAACCATGGTCCCTGTCTCTCTCTACTATCTGCGGTTACTTGTCGCACTGTCTGGACCATTATCCTTGCCATCTTCTTTTGTTTCTCTTCGTCCCTTCTGACAAAGACCTTCTGAGCCTCACGGAGTAATTCACTCAAGGGTTTGCTGTTCCAATCTTCCATTTTCTCCAGCTTTTTCCTAATGTCCGGCCAGGCTTTGGACACAAGCTCTACTCGAATTAGTTGTTGTCCCACCTCTGTCCCTGGGTCTACTCCTGCGTATTGTTGCATATTTTTCCGAATCCTATCCAGGAAATCTGACGGGGTTTCATCGGGGTTCTGGTGACTTCCAAAGGCCTTAGTGAAGTTGTATCCCTTTTATCATGTATTTGCGTACATATCGCATATTCCTCCTTCCGTCCTCCGATTGCTTATCCCATTGTGGGTCTACTAATGGGAATTTTTGTTCACCTGGTCCATCCTGGGGCTTCTCCCTTTCCCAGACTGCTATTGCAGCTTGTCTTATCATTTGCCTTTCTTGTGCGGAGAATAGGGTCCCCATTATTGAGTACATTTCATCCCAGGTGTAGGTATTTGGTCCCAGGAATTGGTCCAATTGTTCCGCAAGGCCCATAGGATCTTCTAACAGATCTTTCATCTCTTTCTTAAAGGTCCGAACCTCTGTGCTCGTCAGGGGAACATTTACGTAACCTGTTCCCCCTTCTGCCCCTCCCATTGGGACTTCTCGGAGGGGACACATTTTTGTTTCTTCGCCCTCTTTCTTCATCTCTTGGTTTTCTTCCCTTTTCCTCAAGGTTATCGATTTGCGGAGTGGTAGGGGGCACATATGGGGGGAGCAGGTGCTCGAGCACCTCCCATGTATTCTTTTTCTGTCCCCCTTCATTTATCGTTTTCAATTTATAACTATTTGTCGTTGGTAACCAGCATAGAGCATAATCACTTTCTTCGGGTTTGACGTTAGGTTTTGAGTTCACGGCTTGTTGTACCCAATCCTCGCTAGACCCGAACTTAGGCCACCACACAGCCGACCCTTGGATCGGCTGGCGGGACCACAATTCACAGTACTGTATCATTTTTTTTCTTTGACTTCCCTTTTCGCCTCCCATAATCCCAATTTTCTAACATCCGTCCCAACGGACTATCAGGGGGTACCCCGGGGTATTTTTCATCATTGGCGCCTGGATTTCCTTTACCCTTTTCTCTCTTAGACCCCTTATTTCCCATCTCGAGGACTTGCCCGGCTCCTATCCACCCGCAGGCTACCCCGTGGTTCCACACTCCTTGCGCACCACGTCACTGCAGGAATTTAATTTGAATGTGACCCACCTAGCTCGATCACTCCTGTCTAATTCCGGAACCTGTATTTCCGCGATCGCCCAGGAATCCACACGCAGGCTACCCCGTGGTTCCACAATTCTCGTGCACTACGTCTCTGCAGGATCCACCTGCAGGGTAACCCCGTAGTTCCACAATTCTCGTGTACCACGTCACTGCAGGATCTCTTACCTGGGTCCTGTGCACAGAAATTACTCAATCGCTCACTGTCTCAACTGCCTCGACAACCCCTCTTTGTTTCCTTGAGTCCGCCGGATATCACTCGCTCAAGCCGTGCGGGGCGACGAGCAAGGAATCAGGGACTGCCGAACTCGGCAGGGTGCACCTTCTCCGATGTCCTTCCTTGCCCCCCTCACGGCCGGAGTGTGGATCCTGGACGAGCACCCCAAGTTGTCAGAAACGAGCCACGCTCCCGAATAATGGCTTCAAGACAAATTCAAGGAAACAAAGTTTATTAACAGTTCTGCAGAGCTGGGTGCCTTCAGAGAAGGGAACCCTGAACCTTACAGGGCAGCAGGTTTTATCCTTCTTCCTTACCCCTCCCCTCCCTGACTCGGGAGGTACATAGTCTTATCCCATTCCATATTTGGAGTTTTTTTTTACACATTTCTGTAAAACAATAGTCCATATCTCAGGACTTCAATGATTCCACAAGCAATTAATCTCGTCAGGGCTTCTGCATTCCTGCTTATCAGACATAATTAAATCACATTTGTTTTCTGACTTTAACCTCGCACATCTTAATTTACTTCGGCTCTCACACTGCCTGACCTGCTGAATTCTACTCTGAGTCTCTTAAATGTCCCTAATGTACTGTATCTGCCACTCCCATCACCCTGACAGCACATTCCAGACAAGTCCCTCTGTGTAAAAACAACCTTCCTCCGACATAGTCTCTATACTTCCAACAGTCACTTTAAAATTATGCCCTCTTGTATTAGACATTTCTGTACTAGGAAAAATGGCTAATACAAGGGGGATTTCCCCTGGGATAATGTCTCTGCTCTCCATTTTATCTGTGCCTCTTGTCATCTTGTACACCTCTATCAAATCATTTCTCATCCTCTTTCACTCCAAAGAAAAAAGCCCTAGCTTGCTTAAGTTTTAAGTTTAAAGTAGTTCGTTATCAAAATACACGTACTGTATGTCCCCAGATACAACCCTGAGATTCATTTACTTGTGGGCATTCACAGAAAATCAGAATCAGAATCAGGTTTATTATCACCGGTATGTGACGTGAAATTTGTTAACTTAGCAGCAGCAGCTCAATGCAATACATAATCTAGCAAAGAGAAAAAAATAATTATAATAAAATAAAACAACAATAAACAAACAAGTAAATTACACAAGGAAATCTGCAGATGCTGGAAATTCAAACAACACACACAAAATGCTGGTGGAACGCAGCAGGCCAGGCAGCATCTATAAGGAGAAGCTCTGTTGACGTTTCGGGCCGAGACCCTTCGTCAGGACTAACTGAAAGGAAAGATAGTAAGAGATTAGAAAGTAGGAGGGGGAGTGGAAAATGCAAAATGATAGAAGACAGGAGGGGGTGGGGTGAAGCTGAGAGCCAGAAAGGTGATTGGCAAAAGGGATACCGAGCTAGAGAAGGGAAAGGATCATGGGACGGGAAGCCTAAGGAGAAAGAAAGGGGGAGGGGAGTACCAGAGGGAGATGGAGAACAGGCAGAGTGATGGGCAGAGAGAGAGAGAAAAAAAAGGGAGGGGGGAGAGAAAACTAAATATATCAGGGATGGGGTAAGAAGGGGAGGAGGGACATTAACGGAAGTTAGAGAAGTCAATGTTCTAAATTACACAAATTGAATAGATTATTAAACATGTGCAAAAACCAGAAATACTGTATACTTAAAAAGTGAGATAGTGTCCAAAGCTTCAAAGTCCATTTAGGAATCAGATGGCAGAGGGGAAGAAGCTGTTCCGGAATCGCTGAGTGTGTGCCTTCAGGCTTCTGTATCTCCTACCTGATGGTAACAGTGAGAAGAGAGCATGCCCTGGGTGCTGGAGGTCCTTAATAAAGCATGCTGTCTTTCTGAGACACCGCTCCCTAAACATGTCCTGGATACTTTGTAGGTTAGTGCCCAAGATGTAGCTGACTAGATTTACATCTAGTAGTGATGCAGCCTGTCAGAATGCTCTCCATGGCCAAATAGAAAGAAACATGATAGAATCAATGAAAGACTGCACATAAAAAGATGGACAAGCAACCAAACTGCAAAAAGACACCAAACTGTAAATGCAAAACCAAAATAATAATAATAATAATAATAATAAATAAACAATAAATATTGAGAACATGAGACGAAGAGTCCTTGAAAGTGAGTCCATAGGTTGTGGGAACAGTTCAGAATTGCAGCACATGAAGTTGAATGAAGTTATCTCTCTGGTTCAAGAGCCTGATGTTTGAGCAGTAACCTATACTCATGAGACATGCTCTCTAATCCAGGCAGTATTCACTTTTATAGAATCATAGAATTAATTAACACAGGAAGCCCATTCTGCCTGTGACAATTCTATTTCCAACTCTCTTGGATTTTTCCCCCTCAAGTATTTATCTAATTCCTTTTGAAAGAACAGAAGAGTACAAAACAGAAATAGGACCTGCACCAAATGACAGCAATTTAGAACC
Organism: Hemitrygon akajei; assembly: GCF_048418815.1. Lineage (NCBI taxonomy): Eukaryota > Metazoa > Chordata > Chondrichthyes > Myliobatiformes > Dasyatidae > Hemitrygon > Hemitrygon akajei. The sequence continues at coordinate 38,277,839 of NC_133133.1, read as the reverse complement.
AATACCATCTGCCTGTGAAAAGGTCATATCCATCTACTCCCCCCCCCCTTCACATGACTGTCAAAGTTCACCGTCACGTGCACAAGTATATACATGAACAGATGCAATAAAAAGTGTACTCACAGCAGCAACACAGGCACATGGCATCATAAGCATCATTCACAAGAAAAACAGACTATACACAATTTTTACAAGAAAATGAACAAATTAGAGCAAGTCCATTTTAGTGCAGAATGATTAGAGCGGTCACACAGTAGGACTGTTGAAGTGTGGTGATTACGGTTTTGTCAGTTGGTTCAAGAATTGAATAGTTGATGAGAAATAACTCTTCTTGAATCTCTTGGTGTGGAACTTCAGGCCAGTGGTAAGCGTGAGAAAATGGAATGGTCTGGATGGTGGGGATAATAGATACCCAGTGCCCATTGTACATGCTACCAATAATGAGAGGAGGGATGTGCCCATTATGCATTGGCCAGAGTCTACTATTTTCTGCAGCTTCTTATGTTCTTGTGCATTCAGAATGCCATGCCAGACCAAGATGCACCAGGATGCTTGCAACAGAAGCATCTATATCTATAGAAGTTTGTGTATTAAGTATTCAGTTTTGAGCTGAACCTCCTTAACTTCCTAAGTAAGCAAAGATGCTAGTGTGGTTTCCTTATGATCCAATGTATGTGCTGCATCTAGGACAGGTCATCTGATGCTGACACCCAGGAATTTAAAGCTGCTGAATTTCTCCACTGCTGATGTCACAATGAAAACTGGTGCAGATTCAACCTCATTCTCCTTCCTGAAGTCAACAATCAGCTCTTATCCTGCAAGTTTGATTCTTGCGGCACCACTCAACCAGATGTCCTATTTCACTCTGTAACTTGACTCATCACCACCTGTGATTCGTCAGAAAACAGTAGTGGTGTCAGCAAATTTGAAGATTGCTTTGGAACTGTGCTTAGCCACGTACTCATGTATGTATAGAAAGCAGAGCAGGGAACCAAGCACGCAGCCTTAAGGTGAACCTGTGTTGATAATCAGCAAGGAGGGGATTTGTTACCGATCCTCACTAATTGAGTGCAAACACGAGGAAATCTGCAGATGTTCTGACAAAGGGTTTCGGCTTGAAACGTCGACTGTACTTCTTCCTATAGATGCTGCCTGGCCTGCTGCGTTCCACCAGCATTTTGTGTGTGTTGCTCACTAATTGAGGTTTGCTTATGAGGAAGTTGAGTATCCAGTTAAAGATGGAGATACAGAGGTCTTGAAGCTGATGATGTAGGATGCATGCTTATGTTGAATGCTGAGCTGTGGTCGATGAACAGCAGCCTGACATATGAGTTCCTGTTGTCCATATGGTCCTGTGCTGAGAAAAAAGCCAAAGAAATCACTTCTGCTGTTGCCCTTTTTGTGTTAGTAGGCAAAATAGAGTGGACCCAGGTCAACTGACGCAAGAGTCAATTCACGCCATACCAGCATCTCAAAGCATTTCATTTTTAAGTGCTACAGGGTGATATAACAGGTCAGCAAGCTCTTCTTGTGCACCATTCAATAGACGCCTTCAAAGCAGTTGGGAGAGAAAAAAACTACCACCTACTTCATCTCTGCCTCTCACCTTCAGACCACTCTATGAGGTCTCCCTTTAGCCTCCAATGTTCCATCAAAAACAATACGTTTGTTCAACCCCTCCTCATAGTAAATACCCTCCAATCTAGACTACGCCTTAGTGAACCTCTTCTGCACCCTTTCCAAAGCTTTTATCTTTCCTGCAATACAGCAAATAAAACTGCACACAATACTCCAAGAGGCTTACCCAAAGTTGAATTTAGTTGCAACATGACTTGTCATTTCTTCTACTCAATGCCTTGATTGATGAAGGTAAACATACCATATGCCTTTATGACCCCATCCATTTGTGTTGAGTTTCAGGGAATTATGGAATTGCACCCCAAAGTCCATCTGTACCTCAATGCTCCTAAGGGAGCTGAAATTTACTGTATTATTCTTGCATTTTTCTAAAATTTATCACCTAGCACTTGCCAGGATTAAACCCATCTCCCTTTCTCTATCGTCAACTCCTTTATATCTTGCTGTATCCTTTGACAACCTTCCTCCCTATCAGCAAGTTTAGTGATCAGACCACCTAAAGATTAAGGATAAAAAATAGCTTTCTTTGTTCTACGTACATCGAAACATAGAGTGAAGAACTCTGTATGAATGATCAACACAGTCCGAGGATGTGCGGCAGGTATCCCACAAGTGTCACCGTACTTCCAGAGCCAGCATAACATGCCCACAACTTAATACCCCTTACATCTTTGGAGTGTGGAAGCAAATCAGAGTTCCCAGAGGAAACCTACACGGTCACAGGGAAAGCTTATAAACTCTTTACAGGTAGCAGCAGGAATGAACCCTGATTGCTGATAATAGTAAAGTGCTACTCTAGCTGCATCGCTACTCTGCTTAAATTTTTGCCGACAATAACTTATATAGCACAAAGAGCTTCAAGCACCAATTCTTGCAGAACACTATTGCTCGCAGACTTCCAGTCAGGAAACACCTTTCCATTACTGTAAAGATGGTGCCTAGGAACAACACTCCTTCGGTCAACGTCTTCTGTGTACACTTGAAACCAAATATTTCACTTCTTTTGGGTCCTTTACCTTTGCTTTTTTGCCTTGAATGTGATTCTGGAACCGTTGGATCCTGTGATTTGCAGTTTGGAGATAGTTTGGGTGTTTCAACACTCTCTCCAGGAGGATTCCAGGAGGCAGAACCAGCACGAGTGAAAATCGTGATGAGAAGGCTGCGGGATGGGGTGCGAGCCAATGTTCAACTCTGTTTTGCCGATTAAAGCTTCCATTGCTTGGCAATTAAAGCAACAAGGGAGATTGAAACATTGAGGCCGATGAGGAAGGTGAGCACTGGCTGCGTGTCGTTTTATCACTGAGGAGATTGCTCTGCTACAGAAGGGGAGACCACCTTTTTATTGCTGGTGAGATCACTCTCTACAGAGAGGACAGATTGCCTTTTTATCGCTGGTTAGTTTGTTCTGCTCATTGGGTCCACATGACCAAGGATAAGCTATCTCACTTTTATTCGGATATACCTCCCTATTGTGATAGATGTAACAATGGAGAAGCTTCACTAATTCATATGTTTTGGACTTGTCTGAGTCTTGAAAAATACTGGAAGAAAGATTTCCAAATTTTCTCCGTACTTCTCATAGTAAAATTTAAGCCTAACCCATTGACTGCCTTATACGGTATTGTTGGAGGTAAAGATATTATTTTGGAGACATCTGCTTTGCACATTTTGGCTTTTATTTCTCTTACAGGGAGCGCTCTTGCTTAAATAGAAGGATGCCATTCCACCTACTCACGCTCAATGGATACGTAATTTATTACGTATATATGTAATGGATACATGCTTAAATTTAGAGAAAATCCGTTGTACAATTTCTGAATCTAGTTAAGACTTTTAAACTTAGTGGTGGCCCATTTTTGAACTTTTTTCAAAACCTTTGATTTGCTCTTAAAAGTACAGATCTTGGCTAGTAACACATTTCACTATATGGTAAGGTTTTTTTTCCCTTCTTTCTTTCTTTACCAAACAGCTTCAATCTTGGTGGTGGGCTTAGATTCTTTTTTTTTGTATAATGAAATTATGACATTTCAATATTATGATTTAATTTAATTTACATAAATATAGAGTAATGAGATTGCAAGTGTGATTCAAATATAATGCATTTGGAATTATTTTATCCTTTTTTGACTTGTATATCTTCTTGTACTCTGTATTCTTCTATGTAGAAATTAATAAAAATATTGAAAGAGATTGCTCTGCTATGGAGAGGGCTGACTGTCTTCTTATCGCCGGTGAGGTTATGCTACTATGGAGAGGGGAGACTGTCTTTTTATCACTGTTGAGATTACACTGCTATGGAGAGAGAAGCCTGTGTTGGCTGCTGCTGGGCCCGGAGAATCTTACCCAGGCTTTTCTGTGTTTTGGATATGGACTTGGACTATAGACTTTTTTTATTGTCTTTTTTTTGTATTCTGTGTTTTTGCCCAATCTTTCTAGTATTTTTGTATATAGAGAGGGGATGATTATCATGCTGCCGTTCTATTCTTCCTGTTCCTTCTTTTTGGTTTTATGGCTATCTGGAGAAGATTAATTTCAGAGTTGTATACCTTGATAATAAATGAACCTTTGAATAAATTTTGAATCCAACTTACCAAGTCACCCTGGATCTCACGTGATTTAATCTCCTGCACTTATCTACCATGAGGGACTTCGTTAAATGATTTACTGAAGTCCATATAGATGACATTCACTGCCTGACCTTCAATTAAGCTACTAATGAATTTTCTCTCTCCATCCTTTCAAACACTGCATCCTGTACCACTTCCCCTCCCCCACCTCTTTTGTACTGGCCATTTCCCTCTTTGTTTCCAGCCCTGAGGAAGGATCTCAAACAAAAACATCAACAGTCCATTTCCCTCCATAGATGCTGCCTGACTTGCTGAGTTCCTCCAGCATTTTGTTATCTGTAATCATGGCTCACTACTTTTTCTCTTTATATTACTTTTTTCAGGTCAATTACTTTAGACTAGTGCCCAAGATGGAGCTGACTAGATTTACAGCCTAGTTTCTTTCGGTTCTGTGCAGTAGCCTCTCCATACAAGACAGTGATGCAGCCTGTCAGAATGCTCTCCATGGTACAACTATAGAAGTTTTTGAGTGTACTTGTTGACTTGCCAAATCTCTTCAAACTCCTAATAAAGTATAGCTACTGTCTTGCCTCCTTTATGACTACATCGACATGTTGGGGCCAGGTTAGATCCTCAGCGATCTTGACACCCAGGAACTTGAAGCTACTCACTCTCTCCACTTCTGATCCCCCTATGAGGATCGGTATGTGTTCCTTCGTCTTACCCTTCCTGAAGTCCACAATCAGCTCACTCAACTGACGTTGAGTGCCAGGTTGTTGCCACGCCACCATTCCAATAGTTAGCATATCTCACCCCTGTACACCCGCTCGTCACCACCTGAGATTCTACCAACAATGTTTGTATCGTCAGAAAATTTATAGATGGTATTTGAGCTACGCCTAGCCACACAGTCATGTGTATACAGAGGTAGAGCAGTGGGCTAAACACCCCCCCGAGGTGTGCCAGTGTTGATCGTCAGCGAGGAGATGTTGTCACCAATCCGCACAGACTGTGGTCTTCCAGTTAGGAAGTCAAGGATCCAATTGCAGAGGGAGGTGCAACGGCCCAGGTTCTGCAACTTCTCAATCAGGACTGTGGGAATGATGGTATTAAATGCTGAGCTATAGTCGATGTAGGTGTTGTCCAGGTGGTCTAAAGCCGTGTGGAGAGCCATTGAGATTGTGTCTGCCGTTGACCTATTGTGGCGATAGGCAAAATGCAATCAGTCCAGGTCCTTGCTGAGGCAGGAGTTCAGTCTAGTCATGACTAATCTCTCAAAGCATTTCATCACTGTAGATGTGAGTGCTACCAGGTGATAGTCATTAAGGCAGCCCACATTATTCTTCTTAGGCACTGGTATAATTGTTGCCTTTTTGAAGCATGTGGGATCTTCCACCTGTAGCAGTCAATCTGACCTCAGTGGCTAGGAAGACATTGAAGTTGATTGTTTAAGGATGAGGTCTCAGGGTGCTTGGAGGCATGTGATAAAATAGGCTGTAGCCTGCATGGTTTCCTCAAGGGAAAATCTAGTCTGACAAATCTGTTGGAATTCTTTGAAGAAATAACAAGCAGGATAGACAAAGGAGAATCAATTGATGTTGTTCACTTGGATTTTCAGAAGGCCTTTGACAAGATACCACTCATGAGCTAAACAAGCCATGAGCCCATGGTATTACAGGAAAGATTCTAGCGTGGATAAACCAGTGGCTGATTGGCAGGAGACAAAGAGTGGGAATAAAGGGAGCCTTTTCTGGTTGGCTGCCAGTCACTAGTAGTGTTTCACAGGGGTCTATGTTGGGACTGATTACTTTTATGTTGTATGTCAATGATTTGGATGATGAAATTGATGGTTTTGTTGCAAATTTTGCAGTGATATGAATATACCGGTAAGTGAAGGGGCAGGCAGCTTTGAGAAAGTAGAGAGGCTACAGAAGGACAGACAGATTAGGAGAATGGGCAAAGATCTGGCAGATGGAATAGTGTCAGGAAGTGTACGGTCATGCACCTTGGTACAAAAAATGAAAGGTTTAACTATTTTCTAAATGGAGAGAAAATACAAAAAATTGAGTTGCAAAGGTTCTTGGAAGTCCTTTTGCAGGGTTCCATAAAGGCTAATTTTCAGGTTAAGTCTGTGGTGAGGAAGGCAACTACAATGTTAGCATTCATTTCAAGAGGACTAGAATTTAAAAGCAAGGATACAATGTTGAGACTTTATAAAGCACTGGTGAGGCCTCACTTGAAATATTGTGAGCAGTTTTGGGCCCCTTATCTTGGAAAAGATGTGCTGAAACTGGGGAAGTTTCAAAGGAGGTTCACAAAAATGATTGCAGGATTGAATGGCTTATCAAATGGAAAGCGTTTGATGGCTATTCACTAGAATTCATAAGAATGAGGGGTGACCTCATTGACCTATCAAACGGTGAAAGGCCTTGACAGAGTGGATGTAAGAGGATGTTTCCTATGATGGGAGAGTCTAAGACCAGAGGACAGAGCCTCAGAATGGAGGGGCATCGTTTTAGAATGGAGAGGAGGAATTTCTTCAGCCAGGGAGTGGTAAATCTGTGGACTTCTTTGCCACAGGCAGCTGTATAGGCCAAGTCTTTATGTATATTTAAGTCAGAGCTTCTTCATTGGTCAGGTCATGAAGGGATACAGGGGGAAGGCAGGAAATTGGATCAGCCAGGATGAAATGGCGGAGCAGATTTGATGGGACAAGTGTCCGAATTCTGCGCCTATATCCTATGGCTTTCATTTTCAAAAACATTTCTCATGAACTTGAAGAGAATTGGGCCATCAGCAAAGAGTAACTGGCTCTCTCACCATCTGGTTTGGAGGCATCAATGCTCAGTTGGAGAAAGCTGCAGAGTTGTAGGTACAGCCAACTTCATCATGGGCATTGGCCTTCCCACCATCAAGGACACCTTCAAAAGGGGAAATCTCAAAAAAGTGGCATCCATCATAAAGGACCCGCACCATCCAGGAAATGCCCTCTTTTGATTACTTCCATCAGGAAGGAGGTACAGGAGCCTGCAGACTCACACTCAAGAAGCTTTAGGAGAAACCTCTCATCCATCATCAGATTTCTCAATGGTTCATGAACACTGCCTCATTATTTTGTTCTCTTCTTGCACTATTTACTTTTTTACATATTCCTATTTTAAGTTTTATTTGTTGCACTATACTGCCGCTGTAAAACAACAAATATCATGACATACATTATGTCAGTATTAACAAACCTGGCTTCAATTCAAACTGTAAGTCTCTTTTTGCAGACATCTGAAGTGAGCCCAGACGTTGCCCTTACTTTAATAATCATTTTTAGGATTCTCAACTAAGCAATGCAACATCTTCTAAGTCAGATTAAGTTTTAGACAGCAGTGAGGTCCAGATTACTGTGTTTGATATTGATCTGGTACTGAATGAGCAATTACACACGTCATACAATCCACACTTTTTTGATGTCGACCGGACTTGTTAGAAAGCTAAATTTCAAAGCACTTCAGAAAGTCTATCCATGTCAGTCAATAAAAAATAAAAGGAAACAGTCCTTTCATATTTAATAACCCAGAATTCTATAGTTAATTATAATCTCGTTTGGAAACCGGCATTTTTCCAAGTGATAGCTCATTTCTCACTTTTGTCATTTCCCCACCATTGTCCATAGAATAACTGACCTGCAATCACTGGTTTACCTCCCCCATCGCATCTTTGAATAAGTGTGCTGCGCGTAAATAATTCAGGTTATCTGGTACCATTCCTTTGTAGAAGGTCAGTTAAAAGATCGTTGAAATTATCTCTCAAATTTCCAGCCTTACTTTCTTCAGCAACCTAGCACACATTCCATTCAGGTGGGTTGAGCGTCCCATTTTGAATTTTTATTCCTTGCTTTCCTCATCTCCCTGTCTTTGTTGCTGTATTAACCATGGGAAAAAGATGCTCTGACAATTTTATGTCTTTATTATGTCACTCTTCATCCTACCTCACTACAGGGAAATCAAACCCAAACTAGTTATGAGCAGAAATTAGATAAAGCCCTCCAATACAGCAAGATATTGGAAATTTTCTCTACACTCTCTCCAGGACAACCACATATAGTGTGGCAACCAGATCCAGCCAGTTTTCAAAGTTGCAATACAACACAAATGATTAGCATTTATCACAAATATGAATCAGAGCACCAGTCTTTGAGGTAAACCTTTATCACAGACTTCCAAACTTCCTTCCACCACTACCCTCTATCTCTTTTCACCACTTTTTTGATTTTTGATTTGCTTTGAATCTCATGTTCATTAACCTTCTGAACCAGTCAACCATGTGAAATCCATATAAACAATGTACTGTCTATCATTGTCTTCATTAGTCTTGTTGGCAGCCTCCTCAAAAAGCTTAGATTAATAAGACAGATTTCCCTCGCACAAGGTCAGCTATCCTGATCAGCTCTTTCCTATTCCTCAGGACTCTCTCAAACAGCTTCCCCACGACTGATGTAAGGCTCAGTGGCCTGCTGTTTACCTGGCCTCTCTTTTAAAAAAACATTAGTGTTAAAAACACAAAATGCTGACAGAACTCAGCAGGCCAGACAGCATCGATGGGAGGAGGTAATGACGATGTTTTGGGCTGAACTCAAGGGTTTCGGCCCAAAACGTCGTCACTACCTCCTCCCATCGATGCTGTCTGGCCTGCTGAGTTCTGCCAGTATTTTGTGTTTTTATTTATTTCCAGCATCTGCAGATTTACTCATGTTGACAATATTAGTATTGTACGGGAAAGAATAGTGAGGGCTAATAACTAGTAAATAGGGATGTGGATTATAGTAACCGGGAAGACAAAAGTAGGGACATGGAAGGCAGCAGTGATGGTACCCAAGTCTCAGAAAGTTATGGTATAGTGTGCACCCATTGTAAAAGAAAACTGGCTTGCTGCTAGACCTGTGGATCATCATTTTATGCTGTAATCAGGACCTAGTCTGTTACTTAAGTATTCATATCGCCACATTTGTTACCAAAATGTAGTTTTACTAATAATCTTGCCAACTGAGAATGTAAAAGCTCTACCAACTCCATGTTCAGCTAGATCAGTTTTAGACAGACAGACAGACATACTTTATTGATCCCGAGGGAAATTGGGTTTCGTTACAGCTGCACTAACCAAGAATAGTGTAGAAATATAGCAATATAAAACCATAAATAGTTAAATAATAAGTTAGTCATGCCAAGTGGGAATAAGTCCAGGACCAGCCTATTGGCTCAGGGTGTCTGACACTCCGAGGGAGGAGTTGTAAAGTTTGATGGCCACAGGCAGGAATGACTTCCTATGATGCTCAGTGTTACATCCCTGTGGAATGAGTCTCTGGCTGAATGTACTCCTGTGCCTAACCAGTACATGATGGAGTGGATGGGAGACATTGTCCAAGATGGCGTGCAACTTGGACATCTTTTCAGCCACCACCGTCAGAGAGTCCAGTTCCACCCCCACAACATCACTGGCCTTACGAATGAGTTTGTTGATTCTGTTGGTGTCTGCTACCCTCAGCCTGCTGCCCCAGCACACAACAGCAAACATGATAGCACTGGCCACCACAGACTCGTAGAAAATCCTCAGCATTGTCCGGCAGATGTTAAAGGACCTCAGTCTCCTCAGGAAATAGAGATGGCTCTGACCCTTCTTGTAGCCAGCCTCAGTGTTCTTTGACCAGTCCAGTTTATTGTCCATTCGTATCCCCAGGTAGCTGGTCTCTCGGAGCATACCAGTTTTTAATAGATCACCCATTATTTCCAAACACAAACCAGATATAAATTATCCCTTTGATTCCTAAGGAAACCCACTACGTTCCTTGCTAACACTCTTGCACCTGATATACATTTAATTCAAGTCATCATTATTCTTACTGTTCTCCTGCTTCCTTCCATTCCATACCTGCCTCTTTACTTCCTTCTTCATCCCATGCAAAACAGACGTCAAAATGGACACTTGAACCCATGAGCACTACCTCATTACCTTTGTTTTTTTTTTGCACTACTTATTTTAACTTAACTATTTAGTAAGTGTATATATATATATATATATATATATATATATATCTCTACACACACACACACACTTACTGTAATTCAGTTTCCACCCTATACTTATTTATTGCATTGCGCTACTGCTGTAAAGTCAACAAATTTCAGGACATATGCCAATGATATTAAACCTGATTCTGATCCTGAAGTTGACTTAAAATCTTTTAACCTATTTTACTAGATAAAGGCATCCAGTTAAAAAAGATAAGAAGCACATAAGAAATAGGAACAAAATTAGACCATTCAGCCCACCAAGTCTGAAAATTTGAAACTTTGGTCTTGCATATAAAAATAGGAATGAATTATGAGAGCACCTGGAGGATAGTGGATGAGGATGACACTGACAAATTCACCATTGACTAAGAATGTGATCAAAGCATATGTGACAAGGCAGTTTTAAAACTTTGAAACAGTTCAGATGGATGTCAACAGACTCTGCTGATCCTGATGTTTTTTTTTAAAAAAAGAACCCATCTGTAGCTTATATTTGCACTGCTAAACTACAGAACTCGTATTCCTGCAACCTGCCATGTTTTTCCAATATACCCAAGTTAGCAGTATACATGCAAATAGTCTTTGCATTCTGAGTAAGGGACATCAATGGGCAACACCATTAGCCAAAATTGCTCTGATCTGGTTACATGTGAACAACAGCATACTTATCATGGTCAACGAGCATGCTGACAGACTAGCTCTGCACTTATGATCACCCAGGATAGAGCACATCCAAAACTTTGGGTACATGAGAACAAAGGCCAACATTTTTAGATGACTCACACTGAAATCTATCTCCTCTCAGAATGTATTCATTTCTAAATGGCATGACAATTCCCCCACAAATGTCAGCTTCAGGAGTTAGGCACATGCCCTATAATGTTACAAGAATTTTAAAGCAAATCCACAATTGTAAAGAAAGCAGCAGATTGGGTATTGTATTAGCAAACTATCCCTTTCCAAACCAGATGCCAGTAGTTTTTGTAATCGTTTGGAAGTCCAGTTCTCCAAATTTATTCAAACAACGCAGCACCATTCAACAACTGAAATTCAACATCCGTGACATGTATTCCTGTCATTCTATACCAGGCAATTTGACAAAGGTAGAGAACAGATGTATTCTTCCAAATAATTAAACCCCCAGCTATTTTCTACCTTTAGTCAGTCATGCACTAATACTTCACCTACTCTTGATCTTTTAGAGGTTACCATCCCCCACACTTTCCCTTCCCCACCACTCTTTACTGCAATCCTCCATTCACATCGGAACTTTCAGCATCTTACAAAGTCATCTTAAATCTTTTCTGCTTAAACTATTCCCTTGCCAGTTCATTGCCTTTCCTAGACAGCCCCTGAAGATCCATTCAGTTACGTGTTCTTCAGACTCTCTCACTGAACACTCCTTGGTTTCCATGTTTCTTGTGACATTTTGTAACCCGAGGAAATGGCAATGCCAGTTGTTCACTTTTTATTTACAACCTGAGAAAATGTACAAACAAAACTGTCCTTTACAAAAATTGTATAACACATTGAGAACAAAGGAACCTGATGAGCAGTTAAAAGCATTTGTGCTTAGAAGCAAATATATATGGGTTATTTTCCAGAAAAATATTTTTCCACACAATATACACAAATGTATTTACAAATATTCTGCATATCTGCAAACATATACGGTTCTCTAGCGGTACGTCAGAGCTCTGTCAATACCAATCGTTAAACTCCAACTCAGTTCAATGACCTAAAATTGGAATCTTTCTGTACAGTTTTGTACCTTGCAGTTTGCATTCAGTTTGAGAAGTCTACGGATGTTCCTCTTTAATATCTTCACAGAAGAGGTCACTTCCATAAAACAAAATGAAGGCTGTTGATTAACAAAGATTTTGCATTCCAAGAGATATTGCACTGATCAAACTTACTAGGTCATTTGCAAAATTGTGGGTCCAAGGTTCATCCTTAGTTGGTGGTACTGTACCTGAGTGGCAGCCAGATACTGGCCTCCATTTCCAAAATTTGGCTCCACTGACTTCAATGCTACAAATTTTTCAGAAGCGGGGTTCATCGCACACTTGTTATGATGCATGTATGTTTAGCACAAGCGATCGATGGGAAATTTCTACCTGCTGGTTTAATGAATTGAGAGCATCACTGAAAGATGCAAATTTCTTCTAATCACTAATATTAGTAACAATCTTGATGGAAATAAAATTTAATTTCTTACTTTATATTCCTAACTTTTCTTGTCAAATCAATGAATTACAAAGGGCTGGTTTGGAGCAAATCACATTGTAGTGATTCACTTACGCCAGTGAGAGGGGAACAGCAGACCAGTACCAAAAGTTCACATGTTGCAGCAAGGTTAAAATGAAATATTACATTTTAAAAATTATTGTCTTTGACTAAATTTTTCAATATCTATTAACCCAAAATATAATGTTAAAGGTTCCATGAAGTCTAGTCAAGTTCCTTTGGTTGATGAATGTTACAGAGTCACAGCAGGGTATATTATCTGGTCAGCATTTAATGGCCCATGTGAATAAGGATTATTAGGTTGCTGTCCATATGCTGGTCTATCCACATACGCAGGAGCCATTACCAGTGTATGATCTGGTGGAATGCCATAGCTGAGGTATTGTGCTGGTAGAAAAGGATTTCCTGTGGATTGGGAAGGAAGGAATTGTTGAGCCTGATGACATCCCACAACTGGGAAATTAGTAGGCATGTTCATGTACAGGTTGATACCATCTGTGCCCATGGAACAGATGTTGTTCTGTCGTCCCATAGAACTTCTTGTTGACGTTGTTGTGGTGCTGGAGGTAGAGTGGCGGGAAGGTGTTCTGATACCAGTTGGAGGAGGAATGGGCTCCAGTAATCGGCTCTGGGTGGGGGCATCCTGCTGGTTCTCCTCTGGCTTAGGCTTTAAGCATCTGCAGCAGCAAATTGCAATGAATGAACCAACTATGACGAAGGCTACAAAAATGGAACCAACGATGAGGAATGGCAAGTACATAGGAACTGCAAAGGAAACATTAAAAATAAGTTACCATGCGGCACTAGATATTTTGCTATACCAAAAGAGGGTAGAGTTGCAACCTTAGTAACAGCTGTTAAACATATGAAATACCAGCAAATGTACATTCTCCGCAATAACATTCCACTGACCTCACTTGAATCACTGGAATTCCAGCCAGGCAGTGATTACTGCATTTGCATCCAATGCAACAGGGGCAGAAATTGTGGGAAGACCTTAAAGCTCTTTAAAAACAAAATTACAACTTGCTACCTGAATTGTGCCATTGTGGAGAATCTTTCTTACCATTTCAGGTCAATGTCACCTAGGGATTTATTAATAAAAAGGGAAGCACTATACTGTAGTGCTAATGCAGAACAAAAGGGAGTTTCTGCAAATGGACGGACTGTGCCAAGACGCAATTCAAACAGCAAGTTACATGTCTAAAGCAAAAAAGAACAATAACCAAATCTGAAATAAAAAGGAGAAAACAATGTCAGTTTTACAAGTCATTTGTAAGCATACGTAACAAATAAGGACAAGCATGTATGACAAAAATTCCCCAAGTTTTAAGTTTTATTAACTGACAACTTATAAATTGAGTATAGCACAGACACAATTATAGAAATTCCTGACTCATAGCACTAGTAACCTGGCTTGAATCCTAATGTGCCAGTCCAAAGTTTCTCTGCGACAATGCAAGTTCTCTCCAGTATCCTCCCACATCTAAAGAGGTATTGGTTATTAGATTAATCAGCTACTTAAATCACCTTCAACATTCCCTAACACTCTACGTTTCCATCACTTTGACTCTTAGTTGCAAATGAAATGAAATAAATTAGCACACAGTATCAGAGTACAGTCGGCCCTCTTTATCCGTGGGGGGGGGGGGGGGGGGAGGGATTGGTTCCGGGACCCCTCGCGGATACCAAAATTTGCGGATGCTCAAGTCCCTTATTCAACATGTCTCAATCTGGTGGACCTTAGGACCCAGCGGAACCCCAGACCTTATTTAACCTGTCTCAGTGCGGTGGACATTAGGACCCGGCGCCAGAGCTCTGAATGCGCAGTGTTTCTGTTCACGCAAATAATCACGATTGAAAATACAGTAAAGTGGAAATAATAAAGTGATCGGAAAGAGGTGAAACGCCATCGGTCATTGGAAAAGCGTTAGGCTATAGTTGGTCAACAATCAGAACAATTTGAAAGGATAAAATGAGAAAGGATTTGCCCCGATGAAAGCTACAATTATTATTAAGCAACGCAGTGGTTTAATTATTGGGTTTTGGGGTTTTGGGTTTTTGATCCTCACATCAACCCGGCATGGTGGAGAGCGCACTCAGGAGCGATCTGTCCCGAGTCCCGAGAACTTCCATTCCCGAGCCTGGCGCTGAAACATATGTTCTTAAGTGTTTTATATGCATAGAAAGGTAAAATATATACTATATACTATGCAAACAATTGACTAACTGATGCTAAATAATACCGGATGTACCTGTTCCGACTTACTTAGTAAGAGAACTTCCAATTTTTTTTAAATCCCGATCCACGATACCCCACGCACATCCGCCGTATACTTTAAATCATCTCTAGATTACTTATAATACCCAATACAATGTAAATGCTATGTAAAATGGTTGTTATACTGCATTGTTTAGGGAATAAAGAAAAAAAGTCTGCACATGCTCGAACAATAAGTGCTGGATTTCCGGGTTTTCGCGATTCGCAGTTGGTTGAATTCGTGCATGCGGAATCTGCGGATAAGGAGGTCCGACTGTACTGGTAAAGCAGTCTTAAACAAGTCAGACTTAGGGACTGTGAAATAAATAACATAAGAAAAAAGGAAAAGATTAGATGGAGGAAGTGAAAGAAATAAAGAAAAGAAAAAGACATTTAAAAATCTCATTTAATAAAAATATTTGAATGATAATTAAAATCAGATAAAGAAAAACTAAACATGCAAGTGTTGATTTTTTGTATCAGAGATCAATACAGTACTTATCACATGACATTCAAAAGTTGTGGGAGTGAAATGGATAAGATTTAACCGTAATGTGTTTAATTAAAAAAAGGTGATGTGGTAGATTTTAATCATCACAAATCAGCAAGTTGTCTGTTATGTCTCCCATCTCGCTGTGAAAGGATGACACCTCTCTCTGTCCCTTTATTGGGGAGAGAGGGAGAGAGCCTATGTTATGTTGAATTGTCGTGTGAATGATGTTTTTGTTGTACTGCCAATCATGGTCTTTCTTGGGGGCTTTGCTATTAGTTGCTTGGTGTGTGGAGGGGGCTGACGCTTTTTGCTGAAGCAATTGGGGTGGGGGGAAGGTCCATTGTTTTGCTGCTGCTTGTGTGTGTGAGGGGGGAAGTAGGTGGGATTTGGGTTTCTAACATTTTTCACTCTTTCTTTGGTGTACTCCTGCTTTCATGGCTGTCTGCAAAGAACAGAATTTAATGTTGTATATTGTATACATTTCTCTGATATTAAATGGAACTATTGAACTACATGTGATCTTTGCTTCTTCTTATCAAACTGCATTGAAAATTATTGTGATACCTGTCTCCTAAGAGTTCCTTTACCTTAAACTCCTTAATCAAATCTAGTTCATTACGCAACACCTAATCCAGAAATACTTTTTCCTTTCTGGGCTGAACCACAGGATCTTCTAAAAGCCAACTCAGACACTCTATAAACTCCTTCCACCCAGAGATCACAGGATCTTTGGTCAGGTAGTCCAGTTACAACCTAATTTTTTTTCCCATTGACTGTATACAGAAGTCCCCATAACCATCGTAAATTGCTTTTCTTACATCTTTTCTATACTCAGTTGTAACTTGCACCCCACACCCTGGGTACAATTCAGATGAACGAATCTAAAGATTTTATCCTTGCAGTTTCTTAACTCTACCAACAAGAAATCTACACCTGATCCTATGTTACATGTTGCTAATGATTTGATTTCACTTTTTAACCAACACAGCCACCCTATCCCCGCTGCCCAATAGCCGGTCTTTTTGATAGGATGCGTATGCTTGGATGTTTAGCTCCCAGCTCTGATCTTCTTCCAGCCATGACTCTGTGATATTTACAATGTCATATTTACCAATTTCTAACAGCGCTATAAGCTCATCTACCTCATTTTACATACACTTTGCATTCAAATACAACACTTAGTCCTCTATACACCATCCCTCTTCTCAAATTTGTCTGCACATTACCTGAAGTTAAATTCTTATGTCATTCTAAACTTCCCATCCTTTTTTCATTCTGGAGACTTCAGCAACCTCTCCAATGCTCTCCCTCCCTTTTGCTGTACCTATACTTTTCCCCAATGTGTTGAATCCATCTCCTTATTATTTACTTCAAAGCAGTATCCACAGCTCTAGTTAGCCCTAGTTTAGATTGGCATGGTGGCATAGCAGTTAGTCTAACACTTTTACAACGCTAGTGAACCTGGTTCAGTTCTGCCACTGTCTGTAGTGAGTTTATACTTTTCCCTGTGACTGCGTGGGTTTTCACTGGGTCCTCCAGTTTCCACATTCCAAAGAATTGATAGGTTAATTGACCACATAGATGTAATTGGTGGCACGAGCTCATGAGCAGGAAGGGCCTGTTACTATGCTGTATTTCTAAATAAGTAAATAGTAAATTAATTTAAAGTAAAAATTATTATCAGAGTAGATACATGCCACCACTGAAAACCTCAAGGTTCTTTTTCAGCAGGCACACTTATCAAATCTATAGAACAGTCATTGTAAACAGGAACTGTAAACAAACTGTGCAAATAAATAACATGAAGATAACAAGTTAAAGAGTCAATTGAGTGCAGTTATCCCCTTTTGTTCAAAAACCTGATGGCCAAGGGGTAGTAACTGTTCTTGAACCTGGTGGTGTGAGTCCTGAGGCACCTGTGCTTTCTATCTGAAGGCAGCAGCAAGAAAAAAGCATGGCCTGGGTGGTGAGGATCTCTGATGACAGATGGTGTTTTTCTATGCCAGTGTTTCATGTAGATGTGGTCAATGGTTTGGAGGGTTCTACCCGTGATGTACTGGGCCAAAACCACTACATTTTGTAGATTTTCTGCTCAAAGGCAATGGTGCTCCCATACCAGACCATAATACAGCCTGTCAGGACACTTTCCACCACACATCCATAGAAGTTTGTCAGGTTTTTGATGACATGCCGAATCACTACAATCTCCCGAGGAAGTAGAGACATTGTCGTGCTTTCTTCTCAATCATTATTTATATGATGAGTCCAGCACAGGTCCTCTGAGATAGTGATGCCCAGGAATATAGAGTTTCTGACCCTCTCCACCTCTGATCCTCCAATGATTACTGGCTCATGGACTTTTGGTTTCCCTCTCCTGAAGTCTACAATCAGTTCCTTAGTCTTGTTGACATTAAGTAAGAGGTTGTAGATATTACACCCTCAGCCAAATAGGAGGTATGATTAGTAAATGTATGGAATACACAAATACCCATGGCATGTGGATAGCGACAAAGGTTGTATCCTGTTGCAGCCTTATATGGCAGTGTGAGGAGATGCATTCTGGGAAGTCAAATATGGGTAGGTTATATACAGTAATGGTAGAGCACTAAAGAATGATGATGAACAAAGGGACTTTATGGATAATGTCCATAGTTTCTTTAAGCTGGCAAAGGTATATAGACAATGAAGGCATGTGGCCTGATTTTCTTTTTTGGTCCAGACATAAAATGTGAAAATTGGAATGTCATGATGCAACACACTCATCAACCTACTCTTGGAAGTATTATGTGCACCATACTGTGTGGAGGATATGTGCTGAGGGGATTCACCAGTGTATGAATTTGATTGTAAGACTTGAGTTATGGAAGTGAGTTATGACTGGGTTTGTTTTCCCTGGAGAGAAAGACACTGAGGGGTAACCTGATAGAAGGATATAAAATTGCTGGAGCTATAGATATGGTAGATAGTAAAACAAAAGCAGCATCATCAAAGGTCCTCACCACCTAGGCCATACTCTCTTCCTTCTACTGCTGCCATCAGGTAGAAGGTACAAGCACCTCAGGACTCACAAGTTCAGAAACAGTTACTAACACCCAACCATTAGGCTCTTGAACAAAAGGAGTTAACTATACTCATTCTACTTCTGGTGTTCCCAAAACCGATGGCCTCACTTTAAAGGTCTTTTACCTTGTTATTTCATGCTCCTTATTTATTGCTATTGATTTATATCTGCATTTGCACAGTCTGTTGTCCACTAATCCTGTATCATTACTGTTCTTCAGACTTCCTAAGTATGCCCGCAAAAATAGAATCACAGGGTTGTATGTGGTGACATGCATGTACTCTTGATAATAAATTTGACTTTGAACTTTGATAGTAAGAACCCTTTCCCCACAGTGGCCATAGTATCAAAAGCAAGGTGTACAAGTGTGCTGTTCAATTCAATGACTCTGAGAGCAAGGTCAGCATTTATTGGCAAGCTAACATCTGCTTAATGGAAAATACCAGAAATTATTAAAGTTATGATTGCAGGATGCAGAAAAATGCAAGATTATCAGGCAACATTAAGATGGTTCAAATAAAGTTCTGGAGGAGTCCTTCAGGTCTGCCGGCATCTGTGGAGGCAACAGGACTTGCAGACCCTGGATCAGGAGTGAGGGTTTAAAGGAGACAGCCAGTATGGGTGCAGCATTTGGAGGGGCTGATGGGCAGAATGAGACAGATGGGGTGGGGGGAGGGTGGAGACAGTGACAGAAGCCAAGAGTGATGTGGAGAGAACAAAGGGCTGCAGATTATGGAATTTGATAAGGAAAGTTGTGAATGGAATCAGATAAGAGAGATGCTGGGCAGATGAAAACCATGGGGGGTGGGGAGGAGGGGAAAGAAGACCATCTGGGTGATAAGCAGACAGAGCTAGGTGGGGGAGGAGAATGAAAGCGGGTGCAGAGGATATGAATGAGAAAGAATGAGAATTGATCACAAGGAGAAAGGAACAGAGAATAGAAATAGAAATTAGAAGATTCAATGTTTGTACAATTGGACTGTGGACTAACCAGGTGGAATATGCAGCGCTGTTACTCTAGTTTGTGTTTGGTTGCACCCTAGCAGTAGGGAAGGCTGAGGACAGATAGGGTGGGAATGGGGAGGAAGCTTGCAACCAGGTGCTCAAGATCTAAAAGATATTTGACCACTTTATTGGAGATGTTTGAAGAACTAACATGTGCTCTGGATAAGGGGAACCATGCACATACTATATTTAAACTTTGATAAGGAATTTGATAACCATCAAATTGCTTCATGTGAGCAAGGTATCTCATTACACTCTGGGGTAAATGAACAAAAAATTAATCTGAATTGACGCAAGGTTATCATTATATTCATCTTTCTGCATCAAGTGACACCTACTGGAACACGTTTAGTTATAGATGTCAGTGATAAAGGTACATATTTGTGAAGCTAGCCCACCCACCAGCACTGACAAATGGCTTATCAGTAAATACCCTGCAAAATTATGCACAAAAATGTCAAAAAGTGGGTAAGAAAGAATGGTAACTGACACGGAATGAATCCTGCAGCAGTTCTATAAAGGAGAAAGATTAGTGGGCAATTCTTTTTATTATAGTCATTTCAATAACTAGGTTAAAAATTGCTCCATGGAGTCCAATTGCTATTGAACTTTATAACTAGTGTCCGCAAGCAGTTATAAACATCCTTTTGGAGGCTCCAAGAACCTAGTTTCAGTTTCTTCTAACGTAATCTCCACTTGGCAGAAAGAGAGTTTGTTTTGGGTCTAGGGGAGTGTCCTGTTAGCCACTTGGTCAATGGAAGTTATTCATGTAAAGATATATATACACAGGCACAAATATACTGTATACTTTCCCCAGCACTTGTTGAATATCTTGGCAAAACCAAAAGCAGGCTGCTATATATTTTTTTGTCACTTAAGTTATTAAATATATATTTTAATATCAATAACAGTAGAAAAATAACATTGAGCCATTATATTTGAGCTATAGAAATGATTCATTTTAGAGTCAGTAGGATCATATGATGTGAATGAATTAGTTTTTTCACTGGAACTGTAAAGGCTATGAGAAAAATCAAAGATTTCCAAAGTTCTGAAAAACTTTAAGAGGTTATGTAGTATGAGATAGTCTCCACTGGTTGGTGCCTTGAGAACAAAGCAGCATAGATGGAGGATTCTCAATGGAGATGTTTAGCTTCCTCTCAAAGAGGGGCATTCTTCCACGTAGATGGCAGATGCAACATGAAAAGCTTTATAACAAATGTCAATGGAGCTACAGATTGTACAGAGTAGAAGTTCATACAAAAGAATATAGGAAGCAGGGTTGTCAGAATAACACTAGTCAGATAACACCATGACATTGATTGATCATTATACTTGCATATAATATACTTGCAAAAAATAATTAGTAAAGAATGGGGAATAAATTAAATTGAAAATTATCTTCCCCCTATCTAAAGTTCAGTTATTCACTATATCTGAACCATAGCTATCAAATGGTCTTGTGATTAATCAAAGATTGGAACAAATTAACTGATCATTTCTTGGACAAAAGCTGGAATTCCAACATGGCCAGATTCAACTAGTTTAGAGAAAACTTTCCAACATTCCCAATCCTAACTGCTACCTGCACATGGTTGTCTGATGGTAATAGAATCTTATACTCTAAACTATTTCAACTGGCCAAGAACTAGAGGATATAAAGAAAGTAAATGACAGAAGAATTAAAGCCATCATAGGGATTTTTTTTTCAAACCGATGAGGGATTAGGGTCTTGTATGCATTGCCAGGTGTGGTGATAAAGCCATATTCAATTGTGAAATTCAAAAGAGAGCTACATTAACAACTGAAAGGAAAATAAAATCAAGACTATACCAGAAGGTAGGGAAGTGGAAATACTGGAGGGCATTTCCATCAAGGTAGTGCATGTGGCTTCCATACTGTAACCAGTCTGAGATTGGGAACTACATTTCCTTCACCGCCAACACTCACACGGGACTAATGACTAACTGAAAACATTTAAGATGTCATTTACAATAAAACGATGCCCCAGGATGGACTTAACATCTTCAGGAAAGGATATATACACACAAAAGCATATCCAAGATACTTAAAATATACAATTATAGTGAAGATAATAATTTAATCTAATTCAACAGGTCCTCTGATTCTGGAGTTTAAAATATATAGTCACGATGCTGCTTTTAGAGTCCATAGTCTCCTAAGCAGCTAGACAAGCACCTGAATCACCACGCTCAGCCCAGATCAGATTAAATTCACTATACCTGAACCGTAGCTATCAAATGGTTTTATGATTGATTCGTGGGATAATGCTGGAAAACGGGTCTAGTGTTGATGGGTTGGCATGGTCATAGCAAAGACCAGTTTTTGTGTTATTTAACTCAATTATGTCTCCCAGAAGCAACACTTTAAACAAACTCTCCTTAAAGCGAGTACCTTAAAATGGAGTAATGAGAGAAAAGCAGAGATACAGAAAAATGGATAGGTGTTCCTAATAGAGACACAGTGGGCCTTATGGTCTCCAATGCAGCAAAGAGAGGCTGATTTATTTTCCATTTGCATCAAAGGCATATGGTAACGAACAACTGTAATCGGCTAGCCAACCATACCATATGGATCAAATCGGAGGCTGTGGTGGCCGATTATTGTGATGTTAGCCCGTATACTCCGAGGATTCCAATTTACTGCAGTTAATTTGCTGTGGATTCTGTGTCACGTTAGTAAAGCACCTCTAAGGATACTCCAATTCATTCGTGGAGAGGGTCGTAAGAGAAGATGCCAACAGCAGAAAGTGAACTTACCGGATACCGACTTTCCGTGGGAGCCCGGTTCTTGGTGCGCACTGTTATCGTTGCTGCAAACGCCCTGGTCCAGTCGGTTGTCCAGGAGAGAGCAGCAATACCTGAGCCCGCAGGATCCGCAACACAAGGTGGCTTCCTGGCCGTCGTATCTCTCCGGACACTGGAAGCCCGCGTGCCAGCTACCGTTACTGTCAGACCAGCCGTGGCAATACTCCCCCGAACCGGCGCAAGCACCGAGTAGCCTGTTCGCAAGGAAGAAAAGCAATGTTCCAAACCGAACAGCCCCCATTACTGAAACGTGTAAGGAGAACCACACGGTTCAAAGGTAGTTTTACAGACGAAGAAAACGATATAAGTTTGATAAAAGTATCAGTTCACTTGACGAGGTCCCTACTGGCACGTAACTTTCTTTTTCATTCGTTCCCCTTTTTTTCTGGTGTCCTGAACCTCAAACTCCGGACAATGAGGGACGAAGGGCAGGAGTCTTCATTTCTCGGTGTAAAATAGCCCTATTCATGGCGCTCGGCTACTAAACTTTAGGCTGAGTGTTGCAACTAGTTTTCCATCTGTAAGTACGTCTTTCAGTTGGAAACAATGGGACAATTGCAATAAAATCCACCCCAGTAAAATGTCTGGGACGTGCAGTTTTCAAATACTAAAGCACTCATGAAACGTTACCCACTTCCGATTCGTCTTTGGCTCGCTGTTTTCTGAACGGAAAAAAATCTTTCGCTTAAACTCTGGTAGGTGGATCCTTATAGGCTCGACCCGCTGTATTCCTTCACCAATCCTGCTTCCAAATACCAGCGAGGGGCCGCCTTCAAGGGTTTGTGCTCCGCCTCTTGTCCATGGTCCCCAGCTTGATCCCCGCATGGAATGGGACCCTGTTTAAACAGACAATTAGAGGATCTCTATATCGATAAATTGAAAGCAAAGTGCAGTGTGCTTCATTGCAGACCAGAGTGAGATGGTTCGCAGGAGGTGCCAGGACTGTTATTTGCAAGCCTCGTAGTAATCTGATGTGCTTTAAGTAAAACCTGGTATTTAAAATGGAAGATGGGAAATTATCAGTATACAGCACACGGGGAAATAAGTTAAATGCGACAAAACCTTTGGCAAACCCATCGCCTGATTTGACTGACAACAGAACGATGGAATGCGAATTAATGATTTATGAATGCAAATTAATTCCGCTCTTTGCTATTTTTCACAGAGGAACCCAGTCATTCAAACTAAAATGGTCGAAGTGCGTTGAATCCACGTTAACAGAAATTGTCGGCATGGTTCCAGGTGTTTTACCTTGGGAGGGGTGTCGTTTCATCGGTGCCAGACACTCTCAATACCTGGAATCACAGGGAAATGCGATTAGAGTGGGTCAATCTATTTGAAAAGTTGGAGATAAAATGAAAAAAAAAGTACAGATTTCTTTGCCTTGTTTTATTTGATCCCAAAGGACTTTGTCTCGGGATCAAAGAAACTACAACAAATCTTGCTGTCTTCGGTTTACGCACGTGGAATCCACGATCCCGAGGATGTAAAATACAAATCTGCCCTGATTCTTAGGACTTAGAAAGACGTTTTTCGTTTGCATATTAAAATGTTGATTTTTTAAAAAAAAATTCGGGATGGTGAAATCCGATATGAAGATATAATTTGTTTTACACGTCTATATTTACAAATGCGTATGAATGAAATATTTCAACGTCAACTTTAGTGTTGGAAGTCGGAGCAATACAGAATGAAAAGATCCCGAGTTGAGCTGAGTGATCTCGTTGGTAGTTTATTGGTGCTAGGCTAGGAAACCAAATAGCTACAGGGGTTCCACCTCTTGTAATTCCTGTTGGAAAATGGAATTGAACGTGGAGTCAGGCCAGAATAGTCCCAGTTCCCTTACAGTCCCCTGTTTCACAATAAGACGAACAATTCACATGACTGTGAAGGTTACCGTTCTTTGTTTCTTTTTTTATTAAACAAAATATACTTTATTCCAAAATAAAATTATATACAATAACCATTCAAAGACTTTCAATTCTTTACAGTTGGTACCATTACTGTCCTTACATTTTCAAAGTTCAAAAGTTTTGCCACCCACGTGGCACTTTGTTCTTTCATATTTACATTCAGGGGGTATACCCCCACCCCTCAACTCCCACGGGAGAAGGACCCTAGACTGTGGTCCTTCCCCACTGGGCCCTTGTGGTGGCTGCACCAAGTTTGAGTGCGTCCCTCAGCACGTACTCCTGCAGCCGAGAATGTGCCAGTCGGCAGCATTCCCTCACGGACATCTCCGTGTGCTGGCAGACCATCAAGTTTCGGGCCGACCAAAGAGCGTCTTTGACTGAGTTGATGATCTGCCGGCAGCACCGGATGTTGGTCTCAGTGTGCGTCCCCGGGAACAGCCCGTAGATCAGAGAGTCCTCTGTTACGCAGCTGCTGGGGATGAACCTCGACACTGTCCCTTCCATCCTCCTCCACACCTTCTCCGCGAACCCACAGTGTACAAAGAGGTGGGTCACCAACTCCTCCTCGCTGCAGTCCTCCTGTGTGCAGAGGGGTGTGGAGGCGATGTTCCGGGCGTACAGGAGGGATCGGACTGTGAGGGCCCCTCTCACCGCCAGCCAGGCGAGGTCTTGGTGCCTGTTGGTGAGGTCTGGTGATGAGGCATTTTGCCAGATGAACTGGACAGTCTGCTCAGGGAACCACCCCACTGTGTCCATCTCATCCTTCTCCTGCAGTGCCTGCAGGACCTTATGCCTGATGGCCCTGTGGTCAAAGGCGTTGACCTGAAAGAACTTCTCTATGAAGGAGAGGTATGGCGGCAACGACCAGCTGACAGGGGTGTTGCGCGGGAAAGGGGCCGGACCCATCCTTCGTAGCCAGGGCGACAGGTAGAACCTGGGCATGTAGTGGTACTTGGTGCCCACGTACCTGGGATCCACACACAACCTGATGCAGCCACACACGAAGCTGGCCATCAGGGTGAGGGCGTTTCTATTGCAACAAACACAAAATGCTGGAGGACTCAACTGGTCAGGCAGCATCTATGGAAATGAATAAATAGTCGATGATTCAGGACTGGAAAAGAAAGAAGACGGCAGAATAAAAAGTGCTTGTGTGTGTGGGAGGGGTGGGGCGTGATGAGGATAGGTAGAATGTGAAGCCAGATGTGTGGGAAAGGTAAAAGGCTGGAGATCAAGTCGAGTCAAGCCTCTTTTTATCGTCATTTCGACCACAACTGCTGGTACAGTACACAGTAAAAATGAAATAACGTTTTTCAGGACCATGGTGCTACATGAAACAGTACAAAAACTACACTGAACTACATAAAACAACACAGGAAAAAAAAATTACACTAGACTACAGACCTGCCCAGGACTGCATAAAGTGCACAAAACAGTGCAGGCATTACAATAAATAACAAACAAGACAATAGGCACAGTAGAGGCAGTAAGCTGGTGTCAGTCCAGGCTCTGGGTATTGAGGAGTCTGATGGCTTGGGGGAAGAAACTGTTACACAGTCTAGTCCTGAGAGCCCGAATGCTTTGGTGCCTTTTCCCAGATGGCAGGAGGGAGAAGAGTTTGCGTGAGGGGTGCATGGGGTCCTTCATAATGCTGTTTGCTTTGCGGATGCAGCGTGTTGTGTAAATGTCCGTAATGGCAGGAAGAGAGACCTCAATGATCTTCTCAGCTGACTTCATGATCCACTGCAGGGTCTTGCCGAAGGGTATCGGCCCGAAACGTCGACTGTACTTTTTCCATGGATGCCTCCTGGCCTGCTGAGTTCTCCAGCATTTTGTGTGTTTTGCTTGGATTTCCAGCATCTGCATATTCTCTCTTGTTTGTGAGAGGAAGGAATTCAATGGGAGATAGGAACCCAGGGGAGAAGAGGTAAGAGGCCAGAGTGGAGAATATGAAGAGGGGAGGAGGGGATTTTTTTTTACTAGAAGGAGATACTGATATTCATGTCATCAGTTTGGAAGCTACCTGGATGGAATATAAATTGTTGCTCCTCCACCCTGTGGGTAGCCTCATCTTGGCACACGACGAGGTCATGGACCGACATGTCGGAACTTGAATGGAAAATGGAATTAAAATGTTTGGCCACCAGGAAGTTCCACGTTGGTGGATGGAGTGGAGGGGCTCAACAGAACTCTCTGGATTTACGATGCCTTCCCTTTGTAGAGGGTGCCACATCGTGAGCACCGGACACTGTAAACAACCCCGGCACCCTCGCAGGTGAAGTGTTGCCATACCTGGAAGGATTATCTGGGGCTCTGAATGGAAATGGGGGAGGAGGTGAATGGGTAGGTGTAGCACTTGGGCTGCTTGTAGGGATGTGCCGGCAGGGAGATTAGTGGGGAAGGAAGAATGAACAAGGGAGTCACTGCGGAAAGCGGAAGGGGTTGGTGGTGGGGGTTGGTCAGAGGTAAATATATGCTCAGTGGCAGGATCCCTTTGGAGATGGCCAGGTTGCGGAGGATGATGTGTTGGATGCGGAGGCTCATGGGGTGGTAGGTAAGGACAAGAGGAACTCTATCCTGGTTAAGGCGGCGGGACAATGGGGTCAGCGCAGACGTTGCTGAAATGGAGGAGACGCGGACAAGAGCGCCTTCAATGGTGGTGGAAGGAAAACCTGTTCTTTGAAAAAGGAGGACATTTCTGATGTTCTTTGAAGAAGGACATCCCTGATCTCTTTTGGTGTGTCCAGTCATTGAGTACTCCAGATTTCAGTTCAATAGAATAGAACCTTTTTAAAAAAAACTTATATCAGAAATATACTACATTAACGTTTATGCATCTGAGATCTCAAACTGATGGAAACTCAGAATCTCAGCTATCAGAAAGGGTAATCAAAATCCTAAAACTCACTTTTTGGGGAAAAATTTTAAAATAAAAATATCGGGAAATGTATTATTAAGTGATCTAGACTACATCTAAGTCCTAGACTTCTTTTACACCCAAATGGAGCTGTTTTGCATCTTCTGATCCACATATATTTGGCTAATCCAGTATTGCGTAGAAAAGTAGTAGCTTTCAATAAATGACTCCTTGGCCCAAGTTATGTTAGTTCTTAAATACTTTGATCTATGCTCAGTGGCCACATTATTAGGTACCTCCTGTACCTAGAAAAGTTGACACTGAGTTCATGTTGGTGGCCTTCTGTGCTATAGCCCATCCACTTCGAAGTTCATTGTGCTGTGCATTCAGAGATGCTCTTCTGCACACCACTGTTGTAATGCATGGTTATTTGAGTTACTGTAGTCTTCCAGTAATTTTAAACTAGACTGGCCATTCTGCTCTGATCTATCTTATTAACAATGTATTTTACCCACAGACTGTCGCTCACTGGATGTTTTCTGTTTCTTGCACAATTCTCTATAAAATCTAAAGATTGTTGTACATGAAAGTCCTAGGAGATCAGCAATTTCTGAGATACTCAAACAAAAAGATACTGAACAACATCTGAACCTCTTGACCATGTTTGCATGCTTTTATATATTGAGCTGCTGCAACAAGATTAGCTGACCAGATGTTTGCATTAACGAGCAAGTGTACCTCTGTGCCTAATAATGTGGCCAGTGAGTGCATAAATAACATTTTTACAGATCACTGAGAGCTAAGGTTAGTCTTAGGTGATACATTTTCTGGCCTTGGAGTTGCATTTTGATTGCAAACAAGAGAAAATCTGCAGATGGTGCAAATCCGAGCAACACACAAAATGTTGGAGAAACTCAGCAATTTGTGTGTGTGTTGCTTGCGTTTTGATTGAATACTTTACTGTACATGTGTATAATGTATTTCCCAAGTTTCGCCTGTATCATTCAGGCAATTGTACTAATTGTCACAGAGAAGTACAGCACAGAAATGGGCCCTTTGGCCCAGGTAGTCTTTGCTGAATCATCTTAACTGCTTACTCCCATTGACCTGTACTCCCTGGGACCATAGCCCTCCTGTCCATATACCTATCTAAACTTCACATAAACATTGAAATCGAAGCCACTACAGCCCTCCTCGTGAAAGCCTCCCACAGTGTTGATAGAGTTATTACCCTGCAACCATCAAGCTCAAGAACTGGTGTGGATAGCATCACTGAATTGATTCCACAATCTGCAGACTCACTTTCAAGGACTCCACAACTCATGCCCTCGTGAATGCCTGCAAGAAAATGGATCTCAAGATAGTATATGGAGTCATACAGACTTTGATAATAAATGTAATTTGAAACTTAAAAACAAACAAACAAACAAACAGACATTGAAATCAAACTTGCATGCATCACTTGTGCTGGCAGATCATTCCACACTCTCACAAACCTCTGAGTGAAGAAGTTTCCCCTCATGTTCCCCTTAAACTTTTCACCTTTCATCCTTAACCCATGATCTCTGATTGTAGTCCCACTTAACCTTAGTGCAAAGAGCTTGCTTGCATTTACCCTATCTATACCTTTCATAACTTTGTATACCTTTATCAAATTTCCTCTCAATTGTCAACATTCTAAGGGATAAAGTCCTAACCTATTCAATCTTTGCTTGTAACTCAGGTCCTCCAGATCTGGCAACATCCTTGTAAATTTTCTCTATTCTCTTTCAACCTTGTTTACATCTTTCCTGTAGGTAGATCATTTACGTAGATGACGGACCCAGCACCCATCCCTGCAGCACCCCACTATTCACCGGCCTCCAGTCAGAGAGGCAACCCTTTACTCCCACTCTCTGGATTCTCCCACAGAGCCAGTGTCTAATCCAATTTACTACCCCAGCTTGAATGCTGAGCGACTGAAACTTCTTGACAGGCCTCCCATGCAAGACCTTGTCAAATGCCTTACTAAAGTTCATGTAGACGATGTATACTGCCTTGCTTTCATCCACTTTGTTGGTAGCTTCCACAAAAATCTCTATAAGATTGGTTTGACATGACCTACCACACAAAAAGCCATACTGACTATCCTTAGTCAGTCCATGTCTATCCAAATGATTAAATATCCGGTCCCTTAGAATATCTTCCAATATTTTTTCCCCACAAATTACATCATACTCACCTCCCTATGCAGGACCTCAACATCTGTCCTACCCATGTCATTGGTACCTACATGGACCACAACCTCTGGCTTTTCACCCTTCCTCTTTAGCTCCAGCAATTTCTGTAGAAATGCTTTTCAAAACTACTTGAGAAGTAGCTGTAGATTAATTATAATCTTTATACTTGCTCAATTAATTTTGAGTTATTTTGTTTCAGCGAGTGGGAGAATTCTGATAATATACTTCCCGGAGAGATTAACTGCTTTTTCCCCTTACTTATTGCTTCTTGATGCAGTCACTTCAGCATTTTCTGTTTGTATTTCAGATTTCATAAACCACAATATTTTAAATTTGTCTTATGGAGAGGGGAACTCTATTGAATTGTGAAAAAATACTTTGTTGTTTTCATTTGCTGCTAAGACAGTTGTATATAATATTTTAATTGTAACGGTCATTAGATGCAAAAAATGCTGAAAGTCACATGAAGCATTTAATTCCTCATTTAAATGAGTTCTTAACGAGAGTCCATAACTTGTCCTGGGTTGTGGAGTTAGTTCAGTGTTGGGGTGAGTGACATTATACCCTCTGGTTCAAGAAACTGATGGTTGAAGGGTAATAATTGTCATGTGGGACACGAGGCTCCTGTACCTCTTTCCTGATTGCGCAGTGAGAAGAGAGTATGACCTGGACGACAGAGCTTCTTGATGACAGATGCTGCTTTCCTGCGATAGTGCCGCTTGTAAATGTGCTTGCTAATGGGGAGGGCTTTACCTGTGATGGACTGGGCTGTATTCACTATTTTTTGTTGGCCTTTCCTTTCAAGGGCATTGGTGTTTGCACGCTAGACGATGATGCAACCAGTCAGGATACTCTCCACTGCTCATCAATAGAAGTTTGTCAAAGTTTCAGATGGCATGCCAATCCTCACAAACTCCTAAAAAAGTAGAGACTAGCGTACCTTCTCTGTAATGGTACTTCAGTGCTGAACCCAGGACTGACCCTCTGAAATGATAACACCAAGGAGCTTAAAGTTATTGACCCTCTCCACCTCTGATC
Organism: Hemitrygon akajei; assembly: GCF_048418815.1. Classification (NCBI taxonomy): domain Eukaryota; kingdom Metazoa; phylum Chordata; class Chondrichthyes; order Myliobatiformes; family Dasyatidae; genus Hemitrygon; species Hemitrygon akajei. Next base: position 38,247,654 of record NC_133133.1, on the reverse strand, counting down.
CCCTGATGAGGACTGCATCATGGACTTCCATTTTCGCCTCTTGAAGTCAATAATCAGCTCTTTAATTGCTGTGGTACCATTCAGCTAGAGCACTTATCTCCCTCCTATATGTTAATTTGTCACCATCTTTGATTCAGCCAACAGCAGTAACATCATCAGGAAGCTTAAGTATGTCGTTGGAGCTGCACTTAGCATCACAGCCGTAAGTAGAGCAGGGGGCTAAGCACACAACCTTGTGGGGCAGCGATGCTGATGGTGATTGTGGAGGAGATTTTGTTGCCAATCCAAACTAACCGAGTTATGCAAGTGAGGAAATCGAGGGTCCAGCTGCACAAGGAGGTACTGAGAGGCCTAGGTCTTGGAATGTAGTAATTAGTTTTGAGGGAACTATAGTATTGATCGCAGAGCTATAATCAATGAAGAGCATCCTGATATATGCATTTTCACTATACAGATGTACCAGGGTTGAGTGAAGAGACAATGAAATGGCATCTATTGTTGCACTATTATGGTGGTAGGCAGAGTGGAGAGGATCCAAGTCATTCCTTAAGCAGGCAGCAGCAGATCACTTACATACACTCAGTGGCTACTTTATTTGGAGGTACCTTATAAAGTTGCCATTGAATGTTTGATCATCATCTTCTGTTGCTGCAGCCTATCTCCTTGAAGGTTCAATGTGTTATGTGTTCAGAGATGCTCTTTTCACACCACTATTGTAATGAGTGGTTATTTAAGTTAAGTTTCCAGTCAGCTTGAACCTGTTTGGCCATTCTCCTCTGGTCTCTCTCATTCACAAGCCATTCTCACCTGCAGAACTGCTGCTTCCTAGATTGTTTTTTTGTTTTTTTGCACCATTCTCTGTAAACTCGAGAGACTGTTGTGTGTGAAAATCCCAGGAGGTCAGCAATTTCTTTTTTTTAAACTTTTTTTTTATTGTTTTCAAATTGTTACAGAATAAATGTGCATGAAAAAAAAGTGTTACCCAGCCCCCTCCCCTTAACCCCTCCCCCCTAACATCCCTATTAAAAAAATAAGAAAGAGAAAAAAAAAAGGAAATGCCTGGATGTTGGAAGATCCCCACATACTCCACGGAGTTCTCATTTTTTTTTTAAATATATGTTAAAGTTCTTTTTCTTTTCAATCTATAATAATACCTAATCTTTCCACTTTCGTGGTATCCTGGGAAATCTTTATAAAAGTCTCCATGTTGCTATGTGTGTCCCCACCATTCATCCAGGCAAAAAGATAGAAAAAAAATTAAAATATAAAGAAAAAAAAAAAAATACCCCCCTACTAATGTTGTGGAAAAAAGACACAACATTACCCCCCTCTGCTGTACGGGTCATGGCAACCGCCATGATTACACACGTGAATCCCGCAGTAACCGATCCACAGCCTCCCAGCTCCCCCGCAACATAAAAAAGTATATGTATAAGAAGAGAAAAAAAAATACTATTCTCATTTAGTATTTCTAAAATTTTGCTTTTCTCTTCTGTAATATCCATAAATGTCCATCACTTCTGTTCCTTGGTTCTATCTTCATCTTTAATCCATTACGTTTGGAAGCCTCTATGTGTAGTTAGCGAATAGATGGAAGTTCTTGTACAAACTCCTCCGCTTTTCGATAGTCGGAAAAAAAAAATTTTCTGTCCTCCAAAAAAATTATCAGTGTTGCTGGATGACGCATTGTAAATTTATAACCCTTTTCCCATAAGGCTTTTTTCGCTGGGTTAAATTCCTTCCTTCTCTTCAACAGGTTGTAACTTATATCAGGATAAAAAAGAATTGGTTTCCCTGCTATCATCAGTGGCCCGTTTCTATTTTTGGCACTTTGGGCAGCGGCCTTCAGGATCTTTTCTTTGTCTTGGTATCGTAAGCATTTTATCAAAATTGATCGTGGGTTTTGGTCAGCTCGAGGTCTTGACCTTAAAGATCTATGCGCCCATTCAATCTCAATTGGAGTTTCTCTTTCCATTTTCAATTTTTTAGGGATCCATTTTTGAAAAAAATTTATTGGATCTTCTCCTTCTATATCTTCTTTAAGTCCAACAATTTTAATATTATTTCGTCTACTGAGATTTTCAAGCTTATCAATTTTTTCCATAAATTGTTTTCTTTCTGATGTCCAAGCAGTATTTTCCTTTTCCATTTTGTCCATTCTTTCAACCATGTCTTCCGTTGTAGTTTCCAAGTCCGTAATTCTTTTTTCCATTTTTTCCTGTCTCTTTGTCATTTTATCAAGCATAGTCTCCATATTGGTCATTTTTTTTTCGAGTTTTTTTTGGTTATTTTTAATTACTTTTAATGTGTCTAATTTACGCATTATTTGCCTCAAAGTCTTTTCTATATTTCTAGAAGGACTTTTACCTCCTTCAGCTGATCCTTCCGAGAGATTTGACTCTCCCTCCGATTTGCTATCACTTTCAGTTGCAGTGGTAGCTGGGCTTTGTAGTTCTTTTTGTTCCTGTTTGCGCATGGTCCATCCTTCGCGTTTGCGCAGTTCACGATGGTTTTTTCCTTTGGAAGTGGCAAGCGTTGCCACCATCTCCTGTTCAGTATCACCGGCGATACAATGTACCTGAGATCGCGGCTCCTCGGTAGACGTGGGCCTCGCTCTTGTTCCAGCTTGCGTAGTCTTCCCGGTATTAGTTTTCTTCATCTTCTTTCCTTGAGGCATAGCTTGACACAGTCCGGAGTCGTTTATAAGCAACTTTTAGAGAGTATTGACTAACTTTTCTTCATTTAAACATTAATTTATTAACTTTTTACGGGAGAGCTGGGTCCCTGCGCCTCGATCCTACGTCATCACGTGATGTCCCCCCGAGGTCAGCAATTTCTGAAATACTCAAACCACCAACAATCATTCAAAGGTCAAAGTCACTTTGATCACAATTCTTCCCTATTCTGATGTTTGGTCTGAACAACAACTCAACCTCTTGACCATGTCTGCATGCTTTTCTGCATTGAGTTGCTGCCACATGATTGGCTGATTAGGTATTTACATTAATCAGCAGATGTCCAGGTGTACGTAATGAAGTGGCCACTGAATGTATTTCTATGTTGGAAGATAAGTGAGCCACACACTATACATACCATTTCAAGCCAACATGCCACCAGAGACAAATCACATCTGAACACATATACTGTACAGGAAAGCCAACACCCTAGACAAGGAAGACTTTAATTGATAATTTGTGGTGCTTGTCAATCATGTCCAACAACGACAGGAAATCTGTCACAACCACGGATTTGGCAGCACAGTAGATGCTTGTGTTTTTGCACGTGTCAGCTAATTACTATTTAATTGTGATAACATTTAACTCCATTCTTGTTGTCGTAGTGTTTGTCGAGACTTGGACAGAGCATAGCAACGCTTCGCTGCTGTTTTGCATTTGGCCTTACCTGAGATATTGGACTTTCAAGTCAACTGTCTCTGAAGACTAGTGGTATTCGTTTAATGTTTAAATGTTCTTTTCAGCTACAGCGTAGGCTTTGTTTTCCTTTTGAGAGTTTTAGTTAACGGCCCTGTTTGGCCTAGTGTTTATTGTTTTATTTTCCCTTTTACACTGCTCATCTTAAAGTCTGTGAACCATCGACCTGCTTCAGCGTCTCTCACTCTGCACTAGGGCCATATCCGCACCCGGTAACAGAAACCTATACAATAGAGTTTTTAAAGTGGAAAAGCCATTGCACTGGGGCAGTTCCACTCTTAAACTCAGAAGTCTAGATCTGGTGGCATGAACACGGTCACAAAATGCGGTCTTCCTTGGTTGCACTGGGTGACCATGATGTCCTCTGTGCCTTGTCATGTCCTTCGCTCTCCATGGAACATTGCAGTACCACCATTCTAGCCGTTGGATCTCACTGTAGATCTCATCCGTCCAGTTCACCAGAGCTGACTTCACAAGCCAGGACAAGCATGCCCCTATCTCACCAGGGTATGAGGCCACTGGTGATCCTTGCCTAGTTTAGACAGCCTGTCGAAGCATTGTATTGGGGTGCGGTCACTGTTGCATGCAAACAGCTACTTGGAGCCACAGGTGAGAGCTGAATATCTGGCGGGGACCAAAGGTGAGTGAGTTTCCCCAAAATGGACATGACAAGCCCCTTCATCAAAGGTGCTATCCCTCCCTGGACACCCCATACACCCCTGATAATTAGTAATTGTTTTATTTTTGTCACACATACTTCTTTATATGCTAGATCATTTCATACCTTAGTACATCAAGGTAGCACAGAAGGAAAAGCAATAACAGAATGCGGAATATAGTCTTACAGAGAAAGTGCAGTTCATGTAGGCAACCGCGTTGCAAGGGCCATGATGAGGTAGACTGAGAGATCAAGAGTTGATCTTTATTGTACAAGAGATCCACTCAAGAGACAACAGTGGGATAGAAGATATCTTTGAGCCTGGTGGTATGTGTCCTCAAGCTTTTGTATCCTCTTTCTAATGGAAGGGGGAGAAGGGAGGATGACTGGGGTGGAAGGGATCTTTTATTATTGGGCTTCTTTTCTGAGGCAACAGGAAGTGGGGGCAGGCTGCTTCTCATGATAAACCTGGCTGTATTCACAACTCTGTGATTTATTGCTGTCTTTATATCAACCTGTTAATGGCAATTATGCATAGGAACCTGAAACTCTCAACACCATTAATACAGAAAAAGTGTGTATCCACCCTGCTTCTTGAAGTCAATGACCAACTCTTTTTGTTTTGCTGAAATTGAGGTAAAGGTTTTTGCCTTGTCACTATCTCTTTCTCGTACTCCCATCTTGTCATTCTTTGAAATCCAGCTCTCTATGGTGATGTCAACTGCAAACTTGTAGATGGAGTTGGAGCAGAACCTGGCCCCCGAGTCATGAGCGTAGAGGGAGTGGAGCAAGGAGCATACAACACAGCCTTTTTGGGCATCGGTCTTGAGGATAATCATGGCAGGGTGCTTTGCTGCTGATCCTGTAAATAATTCTGAAAATTGCAGTTTTAAAAATCTACAGTTGTCTTTTAAAACATGGAATGTTTAAAAGCAAAGGGAAAAAAAAACAAGAGCGAAGTTTTGCTGTCTTTGTAAATCTCGCTGTTTCACATTGTTTAAGTTGAGGTAACTGATGAGATCTTCCTGGTCAACTATTGGCACAGGACTTGGCTGCCTTTCTTCCCAAGCAATCAGGAAACAATCAGTGAATCAAGTCACACATATAACTGGCTTTGAGTAAAGCTCAGTTCTGCCTTCTGTACTTCTGCAAAATGCACCATCCTCCTCCACTTGGACTCCTCTAATTTTCAATCATTACATTCAACAATGTCATACTCCAAAACCACAGGATAATTCCCAAATGCAAACAATGTCCAAGATGCTCACATACTACTAAAACACAAAATATCTGCTACTGTTAATGAAGCAGCAACTTGTTTCTCAAGTATAGCTGATCCCCTCTAATAGATACGTTATTAATAATATGTCACTGTGTATTCTCAATATCTTAAACAAAATATGTAGAGTATTAAAGCTAAGTGTGTCAATTCACAAAACAACAAAAACATGTTTTTAAAAATTAGATATTGAATAACTGCAAATCAGTGGCCAAGATGGCATCTATCACAAGGCACAGAATTCCTTTCATTACAAATCAAAAATTTGTTTCACTGAGATTTATTAATGTATTAAAATATTTTACTAATATATTAGAAATCAACTTGCACTTTGCATCCACTTATTAAATAAATTGCCTTGACTGCACTTCTATTAAAACTGCCGTACATAACCATGAGATGTTGTAATTACACTCAAGGCTGGCATCCAGTGAGGGAATGTAATCATAGCAGAAATGCCACTTCGATGAACATGCAAACTTCCCTGCATAAATGTGGCTCAAGGAACTTGTACCAGATGTAGACTTTAAGATAAAATAATGGTCCTAGTTAGTTGATAGAGGGTGACATTTAGGAGTAAACATGGAAAAAAAGGCGATCTTATGCTGAGAATAGTTTCCTTGCCAGTTTTATTAACCTACTCTATGCATTACAGTAAATGTTTGGTTTATCGTGTACAAAATTCAAACAAGAAAACACAGGAAACATTCAGTTTTTTAGAAGGTATTTACCAAGAGAGTAAAAACACCTCTGTACAAATGATGGCATGCTGAATATTTCCAGTGTTTTCTGTTTTTAATTCATATCAGAAAAAGTTTGCTTTTTCAATGCTGTTCACTCACCCTGAATTGTTTACAGTTGCCAAATTTTCAGCAGAAAGTAATTGAAGTTGTTCCCTCCCTCTAGTGTTAAGTTAAGGCAGGCTTTTCATACCTAGCTGCCAATTCTTTTCTGGTACCTCAGTCAAAGGAAATATACTTAACATCTGAGCCTGATGTCGATCAACTTTACTATACATAACACTTCTGTCTGGAAAGCTGCATTGCAGTCTTTCTCAGCATTATTCAATCGAAAATGCAGTGTTTTTCTGCAGTGAAATATGATGCAGAGCTTCTATCTGCATGCCATTTCAACACCCGTTCCCATTCCCACACCAACCTGTTTGTCCTTGGCCATGTCCACTGCCAGGGTGAGGCATAACACAAACTCAAAGAACAGCACCTCATACTCCACCTGGGTAGTCAGTAACCGATGGTATGAACTTTGAATTTTCCAGTTTCAAATAACTTTTGCCTGTATGTTGCTTCCTCTTTCCTTTTGATCTAGCAAGTTTTTTTTCCATTTTATCCAGATCCAACACCCTGTTATCTAGATTTGTTGCCCTCCCCCACCTGCTTCCACTTCCTATTCCTCCTCTATCACATTCCTCCTCCCTCCTCTCACAACATGCTGGAACCACTTCCAATGCCCTTCCTATAACAGGAGGATCTTGATTCCCATCCCCTAACAAGATGACCCTCACTTCAATCTTTTCCTCATCTGCAGCCTCTCCCCTTGATCTCCCACTCTGACACCTTACCAAAGATGCTGTCCTGTCTGAAGAGTATGGAGGTCTTTATCCTGAGCCATCTTTCCATCAACACTTTATACGTATGAGCACTGGCTGACTATATCACCCTAATTCATATAGAAAGGACCAAGAACTAAAACTTAAGCCATCCAATCAGCACAGTAGTGGTCCACACCTGTTATCCTGTTTACCACAGCAGTCATCTGTAGAAAACCTCTCCCGTTATCATTAATTCTTTCATTTATAAATGAAAGCAAAAGGTTTAATAATAGATAAATTCCTACTTTTCCATAGCAGGAAAAGTATATTAAAGTGTTGCTGAGCATGGATGGGAAGTAAGCGAATGGTGATGGTGTAATGAAGAATGGGAGCACATTATTAGATTGTGAGATTCCTTGGTGACCATTGCAAGTGTTACCATAATCTGAAGCATTATAGTTTAGCCCTTAGCATAGCCTTTTCCCCCAGCAGCTCTGGAATGAATACAGAATTCTAACGTGATGGATGGACAATCAGGGAGTGGTGCAAGACAAAAGATAAGGCCATGTTCTAAGGATGCGAATTATGATAGATATCAAATCAGGCGAGGGTCTAGAGATAATATTGAGAGTGAAGCAGGAGGTGTGATGGGATGTGAGCACCAAGAAATGCACTTAAAGAGATTAATGAAAGTCTGTGACTGTAGGGTAGTAGAAGAAGAAACTGGTCTTCTTTAACTAAAACAAGTCTGTCCAGTTAAAATCTGCTTTTATGCATGCATTCAGCAGTCAAAGGCCTTGAATATCCTAAAGAATTTTGTTTAAACAAGCTTAAAATATGAGTTGCATGCCTTTGACACAATTGGACATACCAGGCAGCACCCATGCACTTCATATACTCCAAAGACCTGGATCAGCCTTCTGGACTGAAGAGTGTTAGCAATCAGGGTGTGGATACAATTCATGATGCTGTGCACAAGAATGTATCACACACAGGGTACTTTTAGCCGTGTTCTACAACTTCAGGGTATTGCACAATATTCTACAGCCTTCAAAGTACTGTTTCTTAATGTATTCAGTCTTGGAATGTAATTGAAGTTGCAATCATTTGGCATGTAACAAGCATTCAAATATGAAAAGATAATTTTTTTAGGGTGATGAGTTAGGGACTAAACATCAGCCAATGCACCGTGAAGAGTTCTCCTGTTCATTCTTCTGGTAATGTGGTAAAGTTTGATATTCACCCAAAAGTCCCAATGAGCCCCCAGTTTAAAATTGTATTTTAAATATGGAATCTTGAAGCACTTCCTGAGTACTGTACTGGAGTGCCAGTATGGATTATGTGCTCCTGCATCTGGTACACCTTTAGCTTTGCTAACTAAGTGCATGAGTGTTGTCAACATATCGAAGTGAAAGGAAATCAAGGAAACTATAGCCATAAGGAGCTGGGAGAGTTAAAAATTACCGTAGATTCCGGATTTTAAGCCACTACTTTTTTCCCACATTTTGAACAGCTTTGAACTTTGCGGCCTTTAAAACGGAGCGGCTAATGTATTATTTTTTTTCATGCCGGCCGAAAACATTTTGCCTCGTAACAGTAGACCAATAAAATTGATGAGTAGTTCACAGAGGTCCAATGAAATTGTACGATAAATCAAGCGCACTTTCACAATTAAATTATTGTAAATCAGTCATTTGTACTCACCCTCATCAACATGGAAAACACTCGAAGAAAAGCATTGTGCTGCCTTTATGGCAGTTACTTAGTTTATAATATTTTCGCTTAGTAATTCATTTTCTAGTTAAAGTTAGAAGAGTTTTAACTATATTTGTTTTCTGTACTACATCGCGGGATGCTATGACGTCACACCCGGTTTCGCCGCGTCTTGTGGGAAAACGCCGGTTTGCGATAAAACGGGACGGCGGGGGCGAGCGGCGGAGCGAAAACGCTGCTTTTAAGTTAAAGGCGATCAATAACTTTTCCTGGTAGGCTGCAGTATATATATTTTTTACCAGTCGTTAGGAGATATTGGAATGTTGTTCAGTAAAAAAGTATACGCAACGTATATTTAAAAGTAGCCGCGTTACGGGCACGGTTTGAAAAAAAGCATTTGCAATATGTATTTGTTTTTGTTACCATATGGATTTAATTAAAAGTTAAAAAATCCTCACGTGTAATATCTTTCTGTGTAAATATCTCATATTACAACGTGGGACACCTGCGGCCGAAAATCCGGTGCGGCCTAAAATCCGGTGCGGCCTTTACAAGTAAAAAATTGATTTTATTTCTAAAATTAGAGCCAGCGGCTTTTAATCAGGTGCGCTCTGTAGTCCGGAATCTACGGTATGTTAAGAAAGTTTGGAATCTTCTAGAACATAGCTATTTAAAAGTGATATCTTCATTATTTTGTTTCCTTTTTTGCTCTTCAAATATTTTCATACAATGGTTGGTAGACTTTTGCTGAAAAGATATTTTGGTGACAGATCCGACTTGTTTTGTGAAATCCCATTGCACAACAGCCATCAATGGGTCTTCTCCCTCTTGTGCTGGATGAGTGCTTCATCAATACACCAGCTTCATCAATGCCAGTAACTCTTGAGAACAAATATTCCATGAAGCTGAAACATCATACGCAGATTTTCAGTTTGCGCTACAGTGGATAAAAACAAATGTAAATGGTTAGTAGCTACAGCATGTTTAGATAGAATTATAAAATTTTAGCTCAATGCATCAAATTGAAAGCATATGAACTCACATACAAATCCCTTATAAAGTAATATTTTTAAGTTTGTGTGTGAGTGTGAGAGAAAAAGTATTTGCTATGGGAGAGGTCTTGTCACTAATTATGTATATTTAGCATGCTTTGTAATGTCACAAGTTTCTCTCTATATAAGCAATATATATAATTCTCTTTATATAGGCAATAGAGAAGTGAAAATATTACTGCAAATATTAAGCAAGCTGTCATTGGAAAAGAGGAAGTTAAAAGCATTTAACTTAAATTCGAATTGTAACTCTACTGAAACAATACTCCAGAATGCCATTGATTCCACAATGGATTTCCCAGTTAAAACAAAATTGAATTATAGCACCTGAGACATCATCTGGTGACCAGAAGAGGAACAGACCATATGTGATAAGGCAAGATGAAGAATTCTGTTTTTCTTCTTTTTTTTCTTGATTGTATTGTTTCTTTTTAGGGAAGTTAGCACTGCAGTCCTGAAGGTTCTTCAGATACCATAGTAGATGGTGTCACATGTCTAATTTACAAGCTGCTTGATTTTAACACACCTCATCTTGTTGAACCTTTGACAGGGCAAGCTAAACCTGTGGAAAGGTAAACAAAATTAATATTACAGGTTGAAGACATTTTGTCAGAACTTATTGCAATGTGCCTTCAACCTGAAGAAGTTTCTCTTTCCACAATCTTCTGCGTATTTCCAATATTTTCTGCAATGCACACAGAAGTGCTGGAAGATCTCAGCAAGTCAGGCAGCTTCTAGGCAGAGGAATAAGCAGTCAATGTATTGGGACAAGACCCTTCATGAGGACTGGAAAGGAAGGGGGCAGAGCCGGAACAAGAAGGTGGGCAGAGGGGATGGTGTACAAGGTGGTAGGTGACTGGTGAAGCCAGGTGAGGAGGAGGGTGAGTGGGTGGGGGAGAGAATATGAAGTAAAGTTGGGAAGTGATAGGTGGAAGAGGTGTCAAGACAAGTCAAGTCACTTTTATTGTCATTTCGATCATAACTGCTGGTACAGTACAGAGTAAAAATGAGACAATGTTTTTCAGGACCATTGTGTTACATGACACAGTACAAAAACTAGACTGAACTACGTAAAAAAATAATGCAGAGAAAGCTACACTAGACTACAGATCTACACAGGACTGTGTAAAGTGCACAAAAACAGTGCAGGCATTACAATAAATAATAAACAGGACAATAGGGCAAGTTGTCAGTCCAGGCTCTGGGTATTGAGGAGTCTGATAGCTTGGGGGAAGAAACTGTTACATAGTCTGGTCGTGAGAGCCCAAATGCTTTGGAGCCTTTTCCCTGACGGCAGGAGGGAGAAGAGATTGTATGAGGGTGCGTGTGGTCCTTCATAATGCTGTTTTCTTTGCGTATGCAGCGTGTAGTGTAAATGTCCGTGATGGCGGGAAGAGAGACCCCGATGATCTTCTCAGCTGACCTCACTATCTGTTGCAGGGTCTTGCGATCCGAGATGGTGCAATTTCTGAACCAGGCAGTGATGCAGCTGCTCAGGATGCTCTCAATACAACCCCTGTAGAATGTGATGAGGATGGGGGATGGGAAATGGACTTTCCTCAGCCTTCGCAGAAAGTAGAGATGCTGCTGGACTTTCTTTGCTATGGAGCTGGTGTTGAGGGACCAGGTGAGATTCTCCGCCAAGTGAACACCAAGAAACTTGGTGCTCTTAACGATCTCTACCAAGGAGCTGTCGATGTTCAGTGGGGAGTGGTCGCTCCGTGCCCTCCTGAAGTCAACAACCATCTCTTTTGTTTTGTTCACATTAAGAGACAGGTTGTTAGCTCTGCACCAGTCCGTTAGCCGCTGCACCTCCTCTCTGTAAGCTGACTCGTTGTTCTTGCTGATGAGACCCACCACGGTCGTGTCATCGGCGAACTTGATGATATGGTTCGAGCTGTGTGTTGCAGCACAGTTGTGGGTCAGCAGAGTGAACAGCAGTGGACTGAGCACGCAACCCTGGGGAGCCCCCGTGCTCAGTGTGATGGTGTTGGAGATGCTGCTCCCGATCCGGACTGACTGAGATCTCCCAGTCAGGAAGTCTAGGATCCAGTTGCAGAGGGAGGTGTTCAGGCCCAGTAGGCTCAGCTTTCCAGTCAGTTTCTGAGGGATGATTGTGTTGAATGCTGAACTAAAGTCTATGAACAGCATACGAACGTATGTGTCTTTTTTGTCCAGGTGGGTTAGGGCCAAGTGGAGGGTGGTGGCAATGGCGTCATCTGTTGAGCGGTTGGGACGGTACGCAAACTGCAGGGGGTCCAGTGAGGGGGGCAGCAGGGTCTTGATATGCCTCATGACGAGCCTCTCGAAACACTTCATGATGATGGATGTAAGTGCAATGGGACGGTAGTCATTTAGACAGGACACTGAAGACTTCTTCGGCACAAGGACGATGGTGGTGGCCTTGAAGCACGTTGGAATGGTGGCGCTGCTCAGGGAGGTGTTGAAGATGTCAGTGAGAACATCTGCTAGCTGGTCTGCACATCCTCTGAGCACTCTGCCAGGAATGTTGTCTGGTCCAGCAGCCTTCCGTGGGTTGACCCTGCACAGGGTTCTTCTCACATCGGCCACGGAAAGACACAGCACCTGGTCATTTGTAGGAGGGGTGGACTTCCTCACCGCTACGTCATTTTCCACCTCAAACTGGACATAGAAGTTATTCAGCGCATTTGGGAGGGAGGCATCACCCGCACAGTCAGGTGATGTTGTCTTGTAATTGGTGATGTCCTGGATGCCCTTCCACATGCGCCGCGTGTCACCGCTGTCCTGGAAGTGGCTGTGGATTAGCTGGGCATGGTCACGCTTTTCCCCTCTGATGGCTCAGGACAGTTTGGCCCTTGCTGTTGTTAGAGCTGCCTGTCACCTGCTCTGAAGGCGGAGTCGCGGGACCTCAGCAGCGCACGCACCTCTGCAGTCATCCATGGCTTCCGGTTGGCACGTATAGTGATGGTCTTGGACAGAGTAACATCCTCAATGCACTTGCTGATGTAGCTGGTCACTGATGCTGTGTACCCCTCTAAGTTGGTAGAGTTGCCATCGGTTGCAGCCTCCCTGAACGTGTGCCAGTCAGTGTGCTCGAAGCAGTCTTGAAGAGCAGAGATGGCTCCTGCTGGCCAGGTTTTCACCTGCTTCTGAACTGGTGAAGGGTTGAAGAAGGAAACTGATAGGAGAGGACAGTGAAACATGGAAGAAAGGTAAGGAGAAGGGAAAGAGTGAGAGTGTGACTAAAATGGGGAATGATGAAAGAGAGAAGAGAGCGGGTGGAGAAAATACAAGAAGTTAGATAGATCGACATTCATGCCATCTGGTTGGAGGCTAACCAGACAGAATATAAGATATTGCTCCTCTATCCTGAGTGCAGCCTCATCATGGTAGTAGAGGAGACGATGGACTGGCATGTCCATCAGTTCCCTCTGGTGCCCCTCCTCATTCCCTTTCTTCCATGGTCTACTGTCCTCGCTTATAAAATTCTTCCTTCGTCAACCCTTTACCTCACCTCCCAGCTTCTTACTTCATTACCCCTCTGTAGTAAACTTTGTATACCTGTCTGGACATGCCCCTCTGCTGACTGCTCCTGTAGCTCCTCCCACAGACCCCTGTATAAAGGCGATTGGAGGCACTGCTCCTCCCTCAGTCTCCAGGATGTCGTGGTCTCGTTTGCTGCTAATAAAAACCTATCGTTCACCTCCCGTCTCTGAGAATTATTGATGGTGCATCACCCTCCCCTCACTATCCACCTTCCTCCTCACCTGGTTTCATCTATCATATGCCAGCCTGTACTCCATCCTCTCTCCTCCATGTTTTTATTCTGGCTCCTGTTCCTTACTTTCCAGTCCCAATGAAGGTTCATGGCCGGAAATGTCAACTGTTTATTCCTCTACACTGCTGCTGCGTGACTTGCTGAGTTCCTCCAGCACTCCATGTGCATTGCTTATGATTTCCAGCATCGACAGAATCCCTTGTGTTTCCACTATTTTCTGCTTTCCTTTCAGATTTCCAGCAGCTGCTGTTTTTCAATTTACACGTTGCCGGGCCAAGTGAGGCAATGCAATGTGCATCTAGAAATCCTGTTTAAATCATATGCTGTAGTTCATTAAATAAAGTTCCAAGCTGAAGTTTGTATTTTTTGGCATACCTTCACCTCCATCCTGTACATACCAGTTCTCCAGGTCTGGCTGGATTTAACATTTTTCTTAAAGGCAAGTTGCCACCGTCAGAAATGGTGGTGAAACATTTTTTTGTCACCAAACATTTATTTCCTTTGTTCAGCCTTCTGTTTCCAATGCACTTAATGAACTTTTTAAATTTCATCAACTAATATACAGGAGTCTGAGTTGAGATACTTAATAAAAATAGAAGAATTCATGAAGCAGTAGCCACATAAGCAGAGAATTTTCATACTTAAAGTACAAAAGATGCATGATACTGATTGTTTGGATTTTGCCCCCCAACACAATAATTATTTCATGGAATTTGTGGTTGTCTTTTTTTCTCAGTATAATGCAGATTGCATGGAATAATGTGTCCTTCACTGTCAAAGCAAAGGGGTTTAATACATGACCTCCTGAACCGCTGATGAATGTCAAACCTTTACTGAAATGTTAGTAATTCCAAATGTAAACGACTCTAAAGCCAGGGTCTGAAAGGCAACAAGCTTCCTGACTGTTTTGGCAGATTCCCAGATCTCACAAAAGGTTTGCATCTGTCAAGAAGACAGAAATTTCTTGCAATATTATTGACACTTAAGAGTAAGGGTACACCTATAAATAAACCAAGGACTAGTATTTACTATTTAGTCATTCCAGAGGAAATTATTTTTGGTTTTAACTTGACCAAACGTAAAACTGGAAAATGTTCTTAGGAGAGTGCCTTCTCTACTTCCTGGGATTGAAATCGTACCTTCACAACTCACTCCAAACTTTTAAACATTTACCATCGAAACTAAAATAAAATCATATTCTATTGAATTCACATTGGAACAATTACTGTATTTTATAGCTAAGAGGCTAGTTTTATATTTTCTAACAAGAAAAATTGAATTATAGAATGTAATGTCAAAGTTTTATTGAACATCCTACAACATAACATGTGAGAGAAGTATTTATCTTATTCAGTTACCATAAACCCTGACACTTATTCATAGGCATTTTGTGGAATGGTTTTTCTGTTGTATGTATTTTAATTTTATTTAAAAGCCATTACATTTTTTGAACAATGTACACAAAATATTAGAGGAACTCTGCAAGTCAGGCAGCCTCTATGGAGGGAAATGAACAGAGTTTCGGGCCACTACCTTACATCAGAAATGGAAAGGAAGGGGCAGAGGGCAGTATATAAAGATAGGTGGAAGGGAAGAAATGCAAGTTGGCAGGAGAGAGGTGAGTCCAAGTGAGAAGGGGAAGGTAGGTAGGGGAGCGAGGAGGGGTAAAAGAGAATGATATGTGAAGCTGGAGGTGATAGGTGAAACAGTCAAAGGTCTAAAGAAGAAGGAATCTGATAGGAAAGAACAGCAGATCATGGAATAAATGGGAAGAGGTTGGGAACCAGGAGGAGTTGATGGGAAGGTCATGAGGGCAGATGAGGGGAAGAAAAGGGCTGAGAGGACTACCAGGCTGAGGGAAAACAAAAGGGGAAGGAGAGGAAAACAAATTGAAATTAGAGAAATTGAACTTAATGCCATCAGGTTGGAAACTACCAAGATGAGATGTTGCTCTTCCAACCTGCATCTGATCTGATTGTGGCCGTAAAGGAGGCCATGAACGGACTTGTTGGTGTGGGAATAGAAAGTGGATTGAACAGGGTGGCCACTGGGAGATCCAGACTGTTCTGGCAGAAGAAGCAAAGTGCTTGACAAAGTTGTCCACCTATCTGCATCAGTCTTCACACCAAAAGCACTAGATGTGATAAGTGTCACAGACAGAATTTCATGTGAAGCACCACCTCACCCAGAAGGACTGTTTAGGGCCCTGAATGGTAGCAAGGAAGGATGTGTAGATAGATAGATAGATAGATAGATAGATACTTTATTCATCCCCATGGGGAAATTCAATTTTTTTTCCAATGTCCCATACACTTGTTGTAGCAAAACTAATAACATAGGTGCAGATGTATCACTTAGCATCGCTTCAGGGATAAGTCCCAGGAGGGAGATCAGTGCGGAGGGCCAAGTGGACATTGGAGTCACACAGAGAAGAACTCTTGTGGAAAGTGGAGAGAGAGATGTGCCTGCTTAAGCTTAAACTCTTTTAGTTCACTTGAACCGAAGAGGCCAACAAGCCCTTGGAGGAAGAAATGGGGGAAGATATAAACTATTATGGCAAAAAACTAGTGGACGAGGCAAGCAAGTTTAACAGTGATGCTGGAATAGAGACAGAAGGCTTAGCTGAAATGAATAGCATGAAAATATTAGAGATGAGGCAAAGTATGATATTAGCGAAGTACAAACAAAAATACTTATATTGCAAAGCAGTTGAAATATCAAGGTTCCAGAAAATCAGAGTTGAGATTGATTGATATGCATGTAAATACAGAAAACATTAAAGGCAAAACTGAAAAGCTTGAAGCATTAGAGAGCAAACAGACACTTTAGTAGCTGCTGTTGCATGAATGAAGTCACCAAAGAGAAGCAGTGGTAGATATGAGGAACACACACAAAATGCTGGTGGAATACAGCAGGCCAGGCAGCATCTAAAGGGAGAAGCACAGTCAATGTTTCGAGCCGAAACCCTTCGTCAGGACTAACTGAAAGGGAAGATAGTAAGAGATTTGAAAGTAGGAGGGGGAGGGGGAAATGCAAAATGACCGGAGAAGACCAGAGGGGGTGGGGTGAAGCTGAGAGCTGGAAAGGTGATTGGCAAAAGGGATATAGAGCTGGAGAAGGGAAAGGATCATGGGACGGGAGGCCTAGGGAGAAAGAAAGGGGAGGGGAGCACCAGGGGGAGATGGAGAACAGGCAGAGTGATGGGCAGAGAGAGAGAGAGAAAAAAAGGAGGGGGGAAAAAACTAAATATATCAGGATGGGGTAAGAAGGGGAGGAGGGGCATTAATGGAAGTTAGAGAAGTCAATGTTCATGCCATCAGGCATGTAGACCCAGCAATACAAGACATTTTATGTGCTAAACATCAAAGAAAATTCAGGATAATTCCATGTTTACAGTGCTTCCTTTGAACTACACATCACAATTCCATATTCACAATGCTTCCTGTAAACTATACACCACTTTCACACATCCATCCCTTGCACCCATACTACAGACACCAATATACACTTAATGTAAAGGATTTAAATTAGTGCTGCCTGGTCTTCCAATTAACTCTGGTGCTTTCCAGTAAACTTGGTTCACACTTCTTAGGAACCCATTGTTCAGAATTACATTTTAGATTTAATCTTAAATGCACATTCAGATCTGAAGGTTGGTTGCTGAAGTCAATATTCACTTTTATGTCCTAACCCCCAAAACACCCTAACAGTAGCTATAACATTTGGACAAGATGGGCGTTTAATCGTCTTGGCTATAACATTTTCAGAAAAGATAGAGGAGAAAGAATCTGACTGTTGCGGTAAATGATCTCATCACTGCAGTGATGTCTGGGAACTGGCATTGAGACTGAATCCACAGAGATAGAGTTAAGGCAAAATTTAACAACTCAAGTGTATGTTACAGTGTAGGTATTTTGGGGAAATATGCAAAGAAAGGCATAAATATTGCAAAATTTGTCCAAACGCAAAATAATTTGGAATAATGTATTTGGCCCCATTGATGAATGATTACATAATTCATCTAGGTCTACTTACAAATCCATTTTTCTTCAAAACTGATATATTAAAAGCTTCATTTGTTCCATCTTTAAAAAAAAACAAGGAGCTAATAGAAAAGCAGGAGAATAACTGAGTAATGGTAACCATTGCCTCTTAGAACACTAAGCACATTAAGGAAAGTTTGTTAAAACATAAAGTATCCAGTCCAAATAGAGTGGACAATAAAGGTGGTAAATAAAGGGCACAGAATAATGAATAAATATCAAATATCTGAAAAAATGAAAGAAATGTGGTGATGTTTCATAATTAATCACTCAGTGAACTGCAATGCACACACGAAAACCTAACTAAAACTTAAAATGGAGGCAGAGAAATGAAAAACAAAGAAATAGGTTGAAAGAGAATGTAGAAAACCACACAAAAGAGCAAAAGGTTTGATTAAAAGTAATGGAATTAAAGCAGGGAGTGGGGAAATTCAGCTGAAGAAGTGACGCAAAATCTGGAACCACCAGATATGGGAAGAACATTAAACAAATATTGCATAATTAATATTAGTAAAAAATAGAGAGTATGGGTATATGAAAGGAAGATATGAAATGTTTGTCACAAACTCATTAAGTAAGGGACTGGTTTTGAAAGTATTAGCAGTACTTAGGGTACAACAGTTACTGTTTACACATGAACCATACGATCTGGATGTTGTCCTTCCTATAACATTTTCATGGTTGCAACATAACTCAAAGTCCTGCAAATGGCAAATACACCGATTCTAATTTCTCAATCAAAATTTAATCTAAATTGTAGTGAGCAATATAACACTTACTTTCAATAAGAAAATTAAAGATACAATGGAGAGTGACAGATGGCAATTCATGCTATCAGATACAATTGTTTATTATAAACAATTCTGAAGAGAAGAAAATGGAAAGAGAGGCAGCAACAACCAAAGCCTGATCTGCCATCTGGAACTACCTGTGCTGAATGCGGAAGAACTTTCAAAGCCAAGATTAGACTCGTAAGCAACTTGAGAGCCCATAAATAGATCAACAGAACAAAGACCATCATCCTTGACCTCGAGGGATAGCCACGATGACAACGATAAACAATTAACATGGACTTATCATCTTAGTCAATTTTTAACGGGAATTATTTTGTCAATGAGAAAGAACCAGGTACATTCAACCTTTGTGATATCGGGTGGTGGGTATTGCATGAAGAGTTACATGAGTCTGAAGACACACACTTAACGTTTAGGAACAGCTTCTTCTCTTCTGCCATCATATTTTTGAATAAACAAAGAAAACATAGCATTACCTCACTAGTTTTTTTACTCGCTTTTGCACTACTTATTTAATTTAATGTTTATATATTTATTTCTTATTGTAATGTATAGTTTTATTATTTTTATGTATTACAATGTACTTCTGCAGCAAAACAACAAATTTCATGATATATGCCAGTGATATTAAACCTGATTCTGATTCTATTGCATTATGATACAATTGAAAATGGGGCACCATGACTTGAAAATTGATTGCTGGATAGATAAATCTATGTTGTGCAAATTGGAGATTCTGAAAAACAGTGTATTCCAAGGGTCAGTGCTGGGTTTATTTTTGTTTCAAGAATACAAAGAAAATTTGGATTTATTGCTTTAATATGAAAAAGCATTCCACTGTATTTCATACAGCCATGAACAAAAGATGGCTTCAAACTGTAGATAATATTATGAGCAACACTCTCTTTAGGGCAGATGTAGGTATATGTATTTGGCAAAGGAATCACAAATTATGGGACTGCAGCCATGAACTACTAATGGAACACTGAAAGCCCAAGGTTCGCAGAAAATTTGAGATGGAACTATAGACGGTTACAGAGATGGCAGTCAGAAGACCCAGTAAGAACTTAAAGATGGTGGAGACAATGTTAAATCATGGCTTTAAGAGTTTAGAAGCCAATGACAATTAAAATAAACAGGAGTTTTGTGCAAACAGGACATTCTGCCAGAGTTGAAATACTGGAGATAAGCCAAGGGGTTAAAAAAACTGAGTTTAAAACACATGCTCTATTGAAGACACAAAAGCAGGTGGTCTTGAAACAGTGAAGAGAATTGTAAAAGCATTCAGGAAGATACTTTAAACTTCAAAAATAAACTTTATTTGAAAATATATACGGAAGAAATAGAAAAGTGCATGGCTTTGTTTATATTCATAGTTCATCCAATCTGTACATACATAGTATTATCAAGTCTATACATTTATGGTGTCATTTAGTTAATACAGACTATACACGCATGTGTCTTTCGCTTCACGGAATCCTGTTTAATCCCTTCCATACCAGATGCAGCGATTCAGATCAACGGGTTATATACACCGTCAGGATAGATCTATAGAGTCACTCAAAAGCAGAGGTGGAGGAGTATGCCTCATGATCAACTCATATTGGTACAAAGAAATATATCAGTGTTGTCCCAATTCTGCTCACCAGACCTAGAATATCTAGCAGTAAAGTGTCGTCCTTTCTACCTACCATGGGAGTTGTCTGGGATCATTCTGGTAGCAGTTTATCTCAGGCCAATGTCAAGCAGGCTTTAGATGATCTGAGCAATGGGATCAACGTGCATGAAACAGCACACCCTAACACCTTCATCATCGTTTTTGGAGATTTTAACCAGGCCAGTCTGAAAAATCACTAAGCAATTACCATCAACAGATCACTTGCAATACCAGAGGAAACAACACACTGGGCCATTGCTACACCACCGTCAAGTATGCCTACCGTGCTATTCCACGCTCTCACTTCAGGAAGTCTGATCACCTGGCTGTACTTCTACTCCCTGAGCATAGGCAGAGACTGAAGACTGCAGCACCAGCAGTGAGGACCAAGAAGGTTTGGACAAGGGAAGCACAGGAGCACCTATAGGACTGCTTTGAATCGGTGGACTGGACGGTATTCAGGGATTCATCATCAAACCTGGATGAGTATGCTGCAGTTGTTACCGACTTCATTAAAGCCTGTGTGGATGAGTGTGTGCCAACAAAGACTTACTGTACATTCCCAAACCAAAAGCCGTGGATGAATCAGAAAGTACGTTGTCTGCTGAAGGCTAGATCTGTGGCATTCAAGGCCGGCAACCCAGGCCTGTACCAAAAAACCAGGTATGATTTGCTGAGGACTATTGCAAGAATGAAGAGACAATTTTGAACGAGGTTGGAGGCGATATCAGATGCACGGTAACTCTGGCAGGGTCTGCAAGATATTACTTCCTACAAAGCGAAACCCAATAGTATGAATGGCAGTAATGCTTCACTTCCAGATGAGCTCAAAGCCTTCTATGCACGCTTTGAAAGGGAGAACACAACTACAGCTGTGATGATCCCTGCTGCACCTGATGACCCTGTGATCTCTGTCTCAGAGGCCGACGTTAGGCTGTCTTTAAAGAGAGTGAACCCTCGCAAGGCAGAAGGTCCCGATGGGATACCTGGTAAGGCTCTGAAAACCTGTGCCAACCAACTAGCGGGATATTTATGGACATTTTCAACCTCTCACTGCTACGGGCAGAAGTTCCCACTTGCTTCAAAAAGACAATAATTATACCAGTGCCTAAGAAGAATAATGTGGGCTGCCTTAAAGACTATTGCCCAGTAGAATTCACGTCAACATGAAATGCTTTGACAGGTTGGTTATGACTAGACTGAACTCCTGCCTCAGCAAGGTCCTAGACCCATTGCAGTTTGCCTATTGTCATGATAGATTAATGACAGATGCAATCTCAATGGTTCTCCACACAACTTTTCACCACCTAGACAACACAAACACCTATGTCAGGATGCTGTTAATCGACTATAGCACAGCATTTAATAGCATCATTCCCACAATCCTGATTGAGAAGCTCCAGAACCTGGGCCTCTGTACCTCTCTCTGCAATTGGATTCCTCGACTTCGGAAGACCACAGTTTGTGCGGATCGGTGATAATATCTCCTCTTTGCTGACGCTCAACACTGACGCACCGCAGGGGTATGTGCTTGGCCCACTGCTCTACTCTCTGTATACACATGGCTGTGTGGCTAGGCATAGCTCAAATACTACTTACAAATTTGCTGAAGATACAACCATTGTTGGTCGAACCTCAGCTGGTGACAAGAGGGCATGCAGGAGTGAGATATGCCAACTAGTGGAATGGTGCCACAGCAATAACCTGGCACTCAATGTCGGTAAGACAAAAGAGCTGATTGTGGACTTCAGGAATGGTAAGGTGAAGGAACACATACCAATCCTCATAGATGGATCAGAAGTGGAGAGAGTGAGCAGCTTCAAGTTCCTCGGTGTCAAGATCTTTGAGGATCTAACCTGGTCCCAACATAAAGAAGGCAAACTGGCTGGTGGTGTAGTGGCATCAGCGTTGGACTTAGGAGCGAAGGGTCCTGAGTTCAAATCCAGCCAGCTCCCTTGCACGCTTTCCATCTGTGCTGGGTTGAGCTAGCAACTCAACCTCGTAAGCTTGCTAAAAAAAAACACCGTCATGATGGCATCCTGATGACTCCACTCGGAATTAAGGGCTTTCTTCTTTTTTATAACTTTATTATGAGTTTGAAGAGATTTGGCATGTCAACAAATACACTCAAAAACTTCTATAGTTGTACCGTGGACAGCATTCTGCAAGGCTGCATCACTGTCTCGTATGGAGGAGCTACTGCACAGGACCAAAAGAAGCTGCAGAGGGTTGTAAATCTAGGCAGCTCCACCTTGGGCACTAGTACCCAGGGCATCTTTAGGGAGTGGTGTGTCAGAAAGGCAGCATCCATTATTAAGGACCTCCAGCACCCAGTGCATGCCCTTTTCTCACTGTTACTGTCAGGAAGGAGATACAGAAGCCTGAAGGCACACATTCAGTGACTCAGGAACAGCTTCTTTTCCTCTGTCATCCGATTCCTAAATGGACATTGAAACTTTGGACACTACCTCACTTTTTTTAATATACATTATTTCTGTTTTTGCACATTAAAAAAAACTATTCAATATGCGTATTTGATCAACTTGTTTATTTATTATTATATTTTATTTTATCATTTTCCCCCCCTCTCTGCTAGATTATGTATTGCATTGAACTGGTGCTGCTAAGTTAGCAAATTTCATGTTACATACATATAATAAACCTGATTCTGATTCTGAAGCACAATGCCATACATCTGGACTCTTTGAGCAATATATCTGCATGTGTTCATGGGACTGTTGCAGAAGACCCTGAGCTTCAATCCACAGAGGCGGCAGGACCTTCCTCAAAATCCTTTGCGATAGTTTCACCAAGCTTTAGTACTCCCCCTATCAAGTCTTCCTGCTACCTGGAATGTGCCAGACATCAGCATTTACTTATGACCAAGATATGTTTTTCACAAATCGATAAGCTTCTAGAAATACTTGGAGGTTGTTTCAGTGTGCATCCCTGGAAAGAACCTGTAGATGAGAGTCCTCTGTTATGCAGCTGGTCAGGATGAATTTTAACAAGAAGCTATGCATTATTTGTGCCGGGGTTAGGACTCAATGTATTTAAGTAAACTACTTAAGAACTTTTTAAAAGCTATTATTAATGCTTTTTGAGAGGGTGATTTTAGATGCATATCATATTTTTACTGAGTTAAGTATTGTATGTAATTAGTTTTGCTACAATAAGTGTATGGGACATTGGAAAAAATGTTGAATTTCCCCATGGGGATGAATAAAGTATCTATCTATCTATCTATCTATCTATCTATCTATCTATCTATCTATCTATCTATCTATCTATCTATTTACCCATCTTTCTTTGCATAAATATCATCAACAATTTGTCCTGGTTGTCCCTAATGATTCCAACCAATGTAGAGAGGTACTATAGAAAGCACCCTATCTTGACATATCTTCATTCAGTACGGCAAATACTCTGCCCAACACTGAAAAAAATTGCAGAGAGTTGTGACCATTAGTGTTCTGCAGTGGTCAGTTTTGGGATCATTTCTTTTCACATTACATGTCAACAATCTGGATGATGGAATTGATGACCTTATTGCCAAGTTTCTGATGGTACAAAGGTAGGTGGAGGGGCAGGTAGTATTGAGAAATCTCAGAGTCCGTAGAAGAACTTGGATAGATTAAGAGAGTTGGCAAAGAAGTAGCAGATGGAAAACTGTGTAGGGAGGTGTGTGTTCATGTACTTTGATAGGAGGAATAAGGTGTAGACTATTTCCTAAGCTAGTAGTGAATTCAATAATAGAAAGTGTAAATGGGTTTGGCGGTGCTCGTGCAGGATTCCCTAAGGTTAGCTTGCAGGTTGAGTCGGTGGTAAAGAAGGCAAATGCAACGTAAGCATTCATTTCCAGAGGAATAGAATATAAAAGCAAGAGTGAAATGCTGAGGCATTGGTCGGTCTGCACTTGGGAGTATTGGGCCCCTTATCTATTGGCATTGAGAGGGTCCACAGGAGGCTCATGAGAATGACCCCAGGAATGAAAGGGTTATTGTATGAGGAGTGTCTGATGGCCCTGGGCCTGTATTTGGTGGAGTTTAAAAGAATGAGGGGGGAATCTCCTTGAAACCCACTGAATATTGAAAGGCCTAGAGTGGATATGGTGAAGGTGTTTCCAATAGTGGGGAGTCTAGGATCCATGGACACAGCTTCAGAATACAAGGACAAACCCTTAAAGCAGAGATGAGAAGGAATTTCTATAGCTAAAACGTGGGGAATTTGTGGAACTAATCGTCACAGATGGCAATAGAGACCAAGTCATTGGGTATATTTTAAGCAGAGGTTGATCGTTTCTTGATTAGTAAAGGCATTAGAGGGGGAAAGGCAAGAAAATAAGGTTGAGATGGATAACACCTCAGCCACGATTGAATGGTGGAGCCGACTTGATGGAAAGGAGATAAGCTGAGAGGGGGAATTGGGGATGGGGAATAGAGAAGGGGGAGAAGACCGTGACTGGAAGTTTGAGAATTAATGTTCATGCCATCAGGTTGGAGGGTACCCAGATGGAATATAAGTTGTTGCTCCTCCAACTTGAGTGTGGCCTCATTACGGCAGTAGAGGAAGTAATGGATGGACTTGTCAGAATGGGAATGGGAAGTGGAATTAAAATGGGCTGCTGCTGGAAGATCCCGCTTTTTCTGATGGACAGAGCGTAAGTGTTTGGCAAAGCAGTCCCCTAATCTGTGTGGGGTCTCCTGATATACTGGAAGCCACACCAGGAGCACTGGGTACAATAGATGACCCCCCCCCCTCCCCACTGCAGACTCACAGGTGAAGTGTCACCTCACCTGGAAGGACCGTTTGGGGCCAGGGAGGGAGGGCCAAGCGTAACACTTGTTCTGCTTGCAAGGGTAAGTACCAGGAGGCAGATCAGTGGGGAGGGATGAATGGACCAGGGAGTCGTGTAGGAAACGATCCCTGTGCAACGCAGAGAAGTGTGGGGCGGGAGGGGGGGGGGAAGAGAAAGATGTGCTTAATGGTGGGATCCAATTGTACAATTTTTACATTTCTAGTGTGATTTGGTCAATACGTTCAGTGGTGTTAACAGAATGATATTTAAACATGGCAACATTGTCCCCCCACCCTCTCAATGTTTCAGATTTCTCCAGCACTCTCGGCTCAGGAACAGAAGGTCGACCCCACCCACACACTTTCCGAACCCGGGACCCCTCCCAACACCAGCGCGGAGCTCAGCCCTGCCCGAGCCGAGCCGAGCCTCCCTCAACTCTCGCGGGATCAGTCCGCCGGGGGCGGGGCGGAGAAAGCGGCAGCGATCACGTGGTGCTGCCGGAAATGGCGGTCCTTAACGGTGATGATGGCTAGAGGGACCGAGCTCGAGAAAATGGAAACACGCAGTACGTCGCTCTTCCGGTCGGACGCCTGATTGCGGCTCCCGCCGGCCGAGGGACAGCACGCCGCTGACCATGGAGCACATCATAACGCCAAAGGTGAGGCCGACGGCAAGGAAATCAAAGCCGCCCATTTCCTCGATCCCACCCCTTTTGCCCCTCTCTCCCGGATCCAGTCCTATCCCCAGTCCCCTCTCCGATTCCCATCTCATTCCCGTTCTCCAGACCATTCCCTCTCCCGATCTCACGTCCTATTCATTCTCACGTCCCATTCCCTCTCCACGATCTCCCGCCCCATTCCCTCTCCCGATCTCCCGTCCTATTCATTCTCACGTCCCATTCCCTCTCCACGATCTCCCGCCCCATTCCCTCTCCCGATCTCCCGTCCTATTCCCCATCCCCGTCCCATTCCCTCTCCACGATCTCACGTCCCATTCCCTCTCCACGATCTCCCGCCCCATTCCCTCTCCCGATCTCACGTCCTATTCATTCTCACGTCCCATTCCCTCTCCACAATCTCCCGCCCCATTCCCTCTCCCGATCTCACGTCCTATTCCCCATCCCCGTCCCATTCTTGATCCCCGTAGCAATCCCTCTGATCCGATCCTATTCCTCCCCTTTCCGTGTCTCCGATCTCCCATCTCATTCCTTCTACGGTGTCCCACCCCGTTACCTGTGCGGATCTCCCGTCCCGTTCCCTGTACCGATCTCCAGCCCCGTTCCCTGTGCCGATCTCCGGCCCCGTTCCCGCTACCGATCTCCCATCCCGTACTCACTCCCGGATCTGCCGCCCATTCCACTCTCTGATCCCTCCCCATTTCATCTTTTGCGTCCCGTCCAAGAAGAGCTGGGTGAGTTGCCTCAACACCTGTCGCGGAGTGGCACTCACACCGACTGCGATGAAGTGCTTTGAGAGGTTGGTCATGGCTAGAATCAACTCCTGCTTCAGCAAGAACCTGGACCCGCTGCAATTTGCCTAACACCTCAGCAGGTCTCTAGCGAATGCAATCTCACTTGCTCTCCACTGGGATCATCTGGACAATAGCAATACCTGCTGGTTATTGATTACAGCTCAACGTTCAACACCATCACACACTCATTTCTAATCAACTAGCACCAAATCCTGGGCCTCTGCAACTGGATCCTTTACTTCCTCACCAGGAGCTCGCAGTCAATGCCAATGTGAAATAACATCTCCTGGCTGAAGATCAACACTGGCACACCACAAGGATGGGTGTTTAGCCCATTGCTGTGCTTCTTCTACACTCACGATAGTGCGGATAGGCATAGTTCAAACTACATCTGCACATCTGCCGACAGCATGTCTCGGAAAAGGTCTAAAGGGGGAGGGTGATCAGCCAGAACTTAATACGTATTGGCACCAATGATATAGGTAGGAGAAAGGAAGTGGTCCTGAGGAGAGAATTTAGAGATTTAGGTAGAAAGCTGAAGAGGACCTCAAGGGTAGGCATCTCTGGATTACTTGTGCCAAGGGCTAGTGAGGGTAAGAATAGGATGATTTAGTAGATAAATGGATGGTTGAGGAACTGGTTCGGGGGCATGGTTTCAGATTTCTGAATCATTGGGTTCTCTCTGGGGTAGGTATGACCTGTACAAGAGGGATGGGTTACACTTGACACGAGAAAGTCTGCAGTTGCTGGAAATCCAGGCAACACATACAAAATGCTGGAGGAACTCTGCAGGCCAGGCAGCATCAATGGAAAAGAGTTAACAGTCGATGTTTTGGGCCGAGACCCTTCATCAGAATGGAACACCTGAAGTCAAGGGGAACCAATATCCTTGCGGGCAGGTTTGCTAGACCTGTTGGGGAGGGTTTTAAATGATTTGGTGAGAGAAAGGGAACCAGAGTGATAGGTCTGACGATGGGGCAGTTGGTATACAACCAGACGCAGTGTGCTTTGAGAGTCAGGAAGGATAGGCAGATTATAGGGCAAAATTACATTCAGTGGCAGGAATTGCAGTGTAACATGGGGACAAAATTGAAAAAAGTAACAATACAAGACTTAAGATAGGTGATCTTGTCATGCAGTTTAGAGATTAGTAGGTATAATGTGGGCATTATTGAATTGTGGCTGAAAGAATATCATAATTGGGATCTAGACTTCTGAGGATACACAGTGTATCAAAAGGTTAGGCAGAGGGGAAGAGATAGCTTTGCTGGTAAAAAAAAAATCAAATCCTTGAGAAAGAAGTGACGTAAGATTGGAATATGTAGAATCCTTTTGGGGAAGAGTTAAGAAACTTCAAGGGTATAAAGTCCCTAATGGAAGTTATATACAGGCCTCTGATCAGTAGCCAAGATGTGGGCTACAAATTACAATGGGAGATAGAAGGACAATGTTACAATAGTCATGGGGGATTTCAATGGATTGGGAAAATCAGGTTGGTGTTGGATTCCAAAAGAGAGAATTTGTAGAATGACTACAAGATGTCATTTTAGATCAGCTTGTGGTGGTTGAGCCCACTAGGGGAAAGGCAATTCTGGAATGGGTGTTGGGTAATGAACTGGATTTGATTAGGAATGTTAAGATAAAGGAACTCTTAGGAGGCAGTGATCAAAATATGACAGACCCCACCCTGCAATTCGAGAGGGAGAAGCTAAAATCAGATGTATCAGTATTCCAGTATTATAGAGGCATGAAAGAGGAGCTGGCCAAAGTTGAGTGGAAGTGGACATCAGCAGGGGTGATGGCAGAACAGCAATGGCCAGAGTTTCTGTGAGAAATTAAGAAGGTGCAAGAAGTATTCTGAAGGCAAGGTGATGCAACTGTGGCTGACAATGGAAGTCAAAACACCATAACTGCAAGAGAGGGTACATAACAAAACAAAAATTGGTGGGAAGGCCGAGGATTGGGAAACTTTTAGAAATTAATGGAAGGGACCTAAAAAAGCCAAAAGGAAAGAAAAGATGAAATATGAAGGTAAGCTAGCCAATAATAGCAAAGAGGTTACTAACAGAAAGCTTTTTCAGATGTATAAAGAGTAAAAGAGAAAGTAGATATCAGACCACTGAAAAATGATGCTGGAGAGGTAGTAATGGGAGATGAAAGAAATAGCAGATGAATTAAAAAAGTATTTTGCATCTATCTTCACTGTGGAATACATTAGCAGTATGCCAGAAGTTTGAGAGTGTTGTGGGGCAGAAGTGAATGCAGTTGCTATTACTGGAGAGGAGGTGCTTGGGAAACTGAAAGGTCAGATGACAGATAAGTCACCAGGACCAAATGGACTGCAGCCCAGGGTTCTGAAAGAGGTAGCTGAAGTGATGTGGAGCATTGGCGATGATTTTTCAACAATCACTAGATTCTAGCATGGCTTTGGAGGACTGGAAAATTCCACTTGTCACTCCACTCTTCAAGAAGGGAGGGAGGCAGTAGAAAAGAAATTATAGGCCAGTTAGCCTGACCTCAGTACTTGGGAAGATGGAGTTGATTGTTGAGGATGAGGTGTCAGGGTACTTGGAGGCACATGATAAAATAGGCCAAATCAGCATGGTTTTGTTACGGGAAAATCTTGCTTGACAACCCTCTTGAAATTCTTTGAGGAAAAAAACAAGCAGGATAGACGCAGGATGGATGTTGTGTACTTGGGTTTTCAGAAGGCCTTGGACAAGGTGCCACACATTACAGTTAGTCCCCGAGTTATGAATGTCCAACTTACGGACAACTTGTACTTGGGAACCGAGGAAGCAGAACGCCGTCCACCATTTTAAGTCGGATCGCGACTTTTAAGTTGTTGCCGTTGACACTGTGTTGAGTGTGTAACTTTGTATTTGGCTTAAATTTTTCTTAGCAAGATTAGCCCTGAACCCCCCCCCCCCCCGTTCTGGTCGGCTGGTGGCGCAGTGCCAAGCTGGAGAATGGGGTTTCCCAAGTTCGATCCAGTGACAGACTGCTCCCGTGCTGGGTTAATGACAATCCGGTGACTCCTGTACCATCTGTGCCGGGTTGATATCAAGCTCGTAACTCGACATCGTAAAAAAAACTGCCACCTCCAGTTTAAATTCCCACGCGGAATATTGTGGAGGATCAAATACAGTGCCGAAACCCAGCACAGCCCCCACTCGTCCCATTTAGCCTGTCTCAGTGCAGTGGACTTTAGGACCCGGGGATTTCAGTGCGGTGGTCCTTAGCCCTGCCCCGATGAAAGCAACAATTATTACTAAGCAACACAGTGGTTTAATTATTGGAATACATATGTTTCTTAAGTATTTTATATGCATAGAAAGGTAAAATGTATACTATATACTAAGACAAACTTTTGACTAACTGACGCTAAATAATACCGGATGTACTTGTTCCGACTTATGTACAAATCTGACTTAAGACGGACTCGGGAACGGAACGTATGTAACCTGGGGACTGGCTATAGTCTGCTTAACAAGGTAAGAACTCATGGTATTACTGGAAAGATACTAACATGGATAGAGGTTGGCAGGAGCCAAAGAATAGGAATAAAGGGACCCTTTTCTGATTAGCTGCTGGTTACTAATGGTGGTCTGCAGGGGTTGGTGTTGAGACCATTTTTTTAAACGATATATAGCAATGATTTGGATGATGAAATTGTTGGCAGTGGCCGAGTTTTTGGACAATACAAAGAGAGGTGGAGGGGCAGGTAGTGTTGAGGAAACAGGGAGCAGAAGGACTTGGATAGATTAGGAGAATGGGCAAAGAAGTGGCAGATAGAATACAGTGTCAAGAAGTACACCGAATTACAGGAAGGATATTAATAAGGGTGAAAGAGTGCAGAGAAGGTTTACAAGGATGTTGCCGAGACTTGAGAAACTGAGTTACAGAGAAAGGTTGAATAGGTTAGGACTTTATTCCCTGGAGCTTAGGAGAATGAGTGAATGCAAGCAGGCTTTTTCCAATGAGGTTAGGGGAGAAAAAAACCAGAGGACATGGGTTAAGGGTGAAAGGGGAGAAGTTTAAAGGGAACATTAGGGGGGGCTTTCTTCACACAGAGAGTGGTGGGAGTGTGGAATGAGCTGCAAATGAAGTTGTAAGTGCGGGTTCACTTTTAACATCCAAGAAAAACTTGGACAGGTACATGGATGAGAGGTGTATGGAGGGATATGGTCCAGATGCAGGTCAGTGGGACTAGGCAAAATGGTTGGGCACAGCCAAGAAGGGCCAAAAGGCCTGTTTCTGTGCTGTAATGTTCTATGGTTGTATGGTCATGTACTGGTAGGAGGAATAAAAGGGTGGACTATTTTCTATACCGACAGAAGATTAAAAAATCTGATGTCCAAAGGCACTTGGGCGTCCTCGCCTAAGGTTAACTTGCAGGCTGAGATGAAGGCAACAGTGTTATGTGAAGATTAGAATATAAAAACAAGGATATAATGTTGAGGTTTTCCAAGGTACTGATGAGGCTTCACACAATATATATAAATATATAAGATAGCTTATATACTGTATATTGATTGAATATCCATCAAGTGATGCCAGGTTGTACATACGGTGACTGACAGGAAATAAGAACATAGTGGTGGTGTTGGTGAGTGGAGCGGTTGATCAGCCTTATTGCTTAATGAAAGTAACTGTTTCTGATTTTGGGAGTTCTGGTATGGATGCTATATAGCATTCTCCCCTGATGGGAGTGTGGCAAACTGAACCCCGAAAAATGTTGTAACTTTCAGTGAACCACAGGGCTTGAGTAATGTGGGATTAGTGGATGGAGGAAGAGTGATTGGTAGTCAACGAATAGTGCTGAAGGGGATGTGTGATGTCATTGGGGAAGGGTGGTCTTGCTGTGCAAAAGAACAAGTGATTAGCATTTGGAAAGTTACGGGTTTGGGGTAAGGTTTTCTCAAGACTGATGGGAAGAGGAGGTAGCACTGTGGGTGAAGAGTCAGTTTTCTCACCTTTTCTTGAATAGTGGGGATAGATTTACTTTTTCTATGAACTAAGGGATTTTGAAAGATGTCAACCACTGTTTCTGTTGCTCCCACCTTCAAACCTGAAGATACAGCTTTTTTGTTCCTGCGGATTTATTACTTTTCAGTCTCATTCAATTTTCTTACTTAATTCTAGACTAATGCTACTTTCTTTGAACTCTTCATTCATCCTTTGTACCTCACCACTATTTCCAGGAAGATTTTTATATCTTCTGTGATGATGGATACAGCATTTTGTTTAAATTGTCTTCATTTCCTTATCTTTGATATAATTTATCTTTTATCACTCTGTAAAGAACCAAATTAACCAGCTAACCTTTTTCCTTTTCACAGTTCTACAACAGCTCTTACTGTATTTTTTTTAATGTTTCTCAGAGCCAGCTTATGTATTCAGTTCTCCCTTGTAATGGTCTTTCTATGCTGAATCTGAGATTCTCTTTTTTTTTGGCAAGCTTTTAAGGACTATCTTTTTCCTGTAATCTTTTATTTCTCTTGACAGCCATAACTGAGCCACTTTTCCTGTTTTGATCTTAGCTTACTCTGATACTGTAAATTGCTGACTCTGAGGGACTAGTGACTGCAAGCTGCACATCAGAAGAGGTGTTTTTCAGAAAGACCGTCATCAATGAATTATTTAACTCATACCCCAAAATGTGAAACATAAGAGCAAGACATTGACCTTGCACGAAGTGCAGTTAGTTATTTTAGAGTTAAGAACTAAAGTCCTAAGTCATAGTTTACTTCTGAAAGCTCAAATTTCTGCTGGAAGTGGAGGAAACATGCTAATTTATATCATTAGCTGTGTGACTAGATTCTGGCAAATGTTAGCTGCTATGAATTGACTTGGGGTGATTTTCTATTGGTCACTAATTGCCCTGGAAATGATCACTAGTGAGATCTAACATGGGCTAATATGAGGTGGTATAAATTTAAGGTGTTTGGTGGAAAGTATAGGGGGATGTTAGAGGTAGTTTTTCTACACAGCGTGGTAAGTGCATGCAGTATTTTGCTAGTGGTTGTGGTAGAGGCAGATGCATTAGGGACATTTAAGAGACTTTTCGGAAGACACATGGTGAGGGAAAAATGGCGAGCCATGTGGGAGGGAATTGCTAGATTGATGTTAGGGTTGGTTAAGGGTTGGCACAATATCTCAGGCTGAAGGACCTGTTCTGTTCTATGTTCTAGATAGCTTTTAGTGAGTAAGATAAAAATGATGCAAGTAGCTTGATTTGAAGACACTTGATTTTAAAATGTTGCCTTTCAAAACATTTTTATAGTATTATCTGTCTGTACAGCCTCTGATTAGGCTGCACTTAAAAAGCTGAGTTGGGGAAACTATGCTGTAAAAAGAACAAGGAGGCAGTATTTAAATGGTTGGGGTCAGAACTGAAAGATTACAGCTGCAGGAACAATTGAAAGGGTAGCGGACTTGTTTTTTTAAATCAATTAATAAAGGAACTAGAAATGAACTGTGGTAGATTTTTAGAATTCAGGATCCATTGGACAGGGTGGCAGAAGCAAGGATTGTATTGGGCCAGAAATTGTTTGTTTAGTCTGTTTGTGTAAATATGGCACAATTGACCTTCCCAATTCATAACTAGCTGATGCATAAGCAGACGGATGTTTTCACTGGCCCTTAACATACAGGACCTCAGAATCAGTGGGGCTTCCAGTGCTTAACGAGTAATCTCTGCTTCAAAGATTCTCCGAATGTTTTGACAGCAGGCAAAACCTGACTGTTAACTTGGTCAGCTCTGTTGCCTGCAAAAATTGTGCTTTCTTTTTAATCTGTACATGTCTCTTTTTCAGTAGGTTTCAAAAAATATTGAAGTTCATGTAAATAAAAAATACGAAGGATTTATTAAACTTTAGATTCACAGTATTTTACTTTTGGAACTGGAAATACATTGCATTGTTTGGTAATTTTATGTGCTAATAATGAATAAAATGCAAGCATCACTGTTTCTTTTTGGATGTTAATGCTTGCAAGAGTCCCTTAAACAATAAAGATAAAATCTCTTTAACATAGTAGTCTTTTTTTAAAACCCTAATACGTTTTATTTTATTGAAATAACCTTTTGTTGCTGAGCATCAATTTGTAATTAAGTAATACATTTACCATGGTTAAGTACATACCATACACTTTCACTTTCATAAATGTTATTATACATCACATTTATCATTCTACAAACGTTTGTACATCAACAAGGGCACCATGGTAGCATAACGGTTAGTGTGAGCTTTTACAGTTTGGGACATTGGTGTTCATTTCCACTGTCACCTGAAAGGAGTCTGTATGTCCTCTTTGTGGAATGTTTTGGGTTTTCTCCGGTCTGGGTGCTCTGGTTTGCTCCCACAGTCCAAAGATGTACTGGTTGGTAGGTAAATTGTTTCATGATTAGGCTAGGGTTAAATCGGAGGCTGCTGGACGGTGTGGCTGCAAGGGCTTATTCCATGCTGCATCTCTCTCAATCAGTCAATCAATAAATAGTGGCCTACAAATGCACCTCCTTATTTCTCAGTGGTTGTTGATTAAGAACATTTGTTCAATGCAGTGAAGTTTGTTTCAAAGTGAGAGGCTATCCATATCTGTTGCACTTGTTCAAATGTTTCAGAATTTAAAATGATTGTCTGCTTGTGTGTAGTTTCTTATTGATTCTATTGAATTTCTTTGTTCTACTGTGAATGCCTGCAAGGAAATGAATCTCAGGGTAGTATCTGGTAACATATAAATACTTTTGATGATAAATTTACTTTGAACTCTGAACCTTGAAAACGAGTGTATCCAGATTGTTCTCATGCTGATAGTGTGATTTTTAAAAGTATCAATGAACTTAAAGCATTTTTCTATCTGTTGTTATTATGGCATGGTATCATTGGGGGGTGGGATATTAACTTGTTTCAGATTCTGATGAGTTACCATGCCTAATGATTTGATGAAGAGCGATTAAAAGGAGGACAATCGCGTGCATTACTTAGTTGAAAATAATTTGTTCTGATTACATTTTTGTGAAATGTTTCCTGTGACACATAATATGTAAAATGTTTGTGCCTATCTACCACTATCAATGCCACAATGCCTCTGAAATTTGCATCAGTTGTTTTGATTATAAATGTGAACATAGGAGTTTTGAAAGCAGTGTTATATTAAGGCCCAGTATGGCTGCTTCATTCTATATAAGTAACATGTTTTTTTTCCAGCCCGGTGGCTTTTATTTGCTGAGTTAATCACCATCTGTATCTGCTCTGTCTTCATCTGGTTTTCCAGTGTTACGGTGAAAGGCAAATAATTCCTCTACTGTGAATATAACTGCTTAACTATTGAGGAACTTTAGTTCTAATTTTTAATTTTCATTTGCCTTTGTATTTCTTGCAGGTGGAATATGTAAAGTTGCTTGACCGGTTTACTTCGAAGAAACCAACACTGGGAACACTTTACTTGACTGCAACACATCTGATATTTGTAGAATCTTCGTCAGAGGTCCGAAAGGAGACATGGGTGTGTAATTGCATATTATTGTACACTGCTTTTGTGCTAACATTTGACTCTTGAGAGTAAAAGTACCCACTTTAACTTAAACCTTCCCTGTGAGCAGGGCAGATGAGTAATAAATGCTTATTTTGATGTTTGGGTTTTATATGCCTTTGACTTCAATGAATTGCAATATTTGAAGCAGTATAAAACTGACCTCTGATAGAAACAAAATTAGTGAAAAATTTTAAGCAAGTGATTAGAAAGTGACAAGGTTAATACTTAAGATTTTAGTTTCTGTTTATGCCTAACTTTTCCTGGTTTTCTAGAATCTGCAATAAGTTTGTGTGCCAGCTCGGTATCCTTACCCCAGTGAGTAATTTAAAGTAGAAGTTAGTTACTAGTGGGTGTCAGCAATATGAATTGTCTTTTGTTTCTCATTTTCACAATCTATTTGGATTCCTAGTGGGTAACAGTGGTACTTGTTTCAGTTTTCATTTGATTACTTTATTTATGAGATTTGAGAACATTGCAATTGAAACTGCTGTTGCCAAATGAAAAAATACAGAGTTCATGGCCAGACATTGAAACTAATTTGTTTTATTTCTTCTTATAGATCTTGCACCATCACATTTCAGCAATAGAGAAGCTTCCCCTTACTTCTGCAGGGTGTCCATTGTTAATCCATTGCAAGAACTTCAGAGTTGCACACTTTGTTATTGGTCGAGAGCGTGATTGCCATGATGTTTACAGTTCACTTCTCAGACTGTCACAACCAGGTACAATACACCCTTTGAAAACCTCCATGTAAATTTCTTAAGTTTATTGGCACTTTCACTTGCCTTAGTTCTGTTCAATAGTTGATGCATTGTTTTGGTATCTGATCACATATTTTCAAAGTTTGCATATTATTTGTTACTTCAAAGTGATTGCTGTGAATGCCCAGCATAATCACAAACAGGAAATCTATGATGATGAAGCAAAATTTTCCTACTAGTTAAGTTGATTAGAAATCACTAGGGCTCTTTGATAAAACCTAAATTTAAATGGGGTAACTGTGTTTTTGCTGGCTTTAATGATCCAGAGTGAGGTTCCTAATTGACTCAACTCCACTGTTCATATTATTTTTAATTGTACAATACAAAGACAATTTCACCCAGATCAAATGAATTTACTAAAAACAGACCATTATGTTGCTGCTTTAAAGGTTGACAGACATTGTTGCCACTCCATATTGTGTCAGTGTTGGATGATAAACAGGAAATATTAGAGAAAATCACAAATTAGTAAATAACTTATTTATTTGTCCCTCAAACATGATAATATTTCTGGCTGCTTCATAGATATATAATCAGGGCAAAGTTAACGGTGAATCAAAGAAAAAGATATTGAGTGATTAAAATCTTGGCTACATGGAAATTCAGAGCTTGAAACAAACAAAAACATTCTAAATGCTCAACAAGTAGACATCGGAGGATGTTTCTCCTGGCTAAGAGTCTAGAATGAGGGTCACAATCTGAAAGTAAGGACTGCGTCACTTAGGATCAAAATGAGGGGAAAAGTAGTGAATCGTTGAGATTCTCTGCCCCTGAAGACTGATGGCTCAGTCATGACTATATTCAACATCAAAATTGATTGATTTCTGCTATTAGGACAATTATCAATATGGAGATGGGTTAGGAAAATTGTGTTGAGCTTGTTTTTGCAGTTTCTGCGGACCAGATTTAACAATGACAGAGCTGCCAGTTTTGCAGTGAAAAGAATGAGGATGCAAAAGAGTTCGGAGTTCAAGGGACATAAATTTTTTAGAGGTTGACAGTACAGGGATGTGAAAAGTTATGGTAAAAGGAGAGATGATGAACCTAAGGGATGTCAAGAATGGTTGAAAAGAGATAAATATTTAAGGAATATTCTGGTGGTGGCTGGTAAAAGGACTCTTACTAGGAAATGGTTATCACAGGAGAGCCCAACTTTAAATACATGGATGGAAATTACAATGGACATTTACAAAATGGAGAAGATAACAGCATCTGTTAACCATAAGCTTGAACAATTTGATTCATCCTGGGAAAAATGGTTTAACTACATAATGCCTCATAGGCCTGATTTTATTCTCACAAATCAATGCATCTGTTGTAAAAAAAAGATCATTCCCTACTTGTACATAGTTCTTTCCTTTTGCTTGTTTTTTCTTTCCACTCTTTTCTATAAGTGTATACCTCAGATAAATACTTTGTGGAGATTTGTGATATATATGATTATATGATATATATGTACAATGTCTGAAATACATCTTATGGAAATGTTTGTTTGATGATGAACTTCAATAAAAAAAATTACAAAAAAAAGGGAACTTAAGAATTTAATGTCTTGAGGTCTTGGGCACAGAAGTATATAAAAAAACTGCATGTGATCAGAACAAGGTAGCAAAGTTTTGGATAAGCTAATGTTTATGATGATAGGAGGCTGGCCAGGGAAGCATTAAAATGGACCTTGTAATTGCCAAAAATATGCACAACTACTTCAACAATATTGGCAGGAACAGGGATAAATTACTGAACTGGGATGATGGATATTTTTTGGATTGTAGAGGACATGGAATGAAAATGTCAAGACACCTGTTGGGATTTTGATGCTAGAAGAATGTTGGTTCTGGAAAAAATGGACAGGGATCTGTTTTATTTATAAAGTGAAGCAACAGGTATTTGTTAACTAGTGTGTTCTTCTAGGGGCTGAATCACACACTCATTCCTTGCACAGATTTTCAAATCTGTTTTTAGTGAATAGCCAGTTGTACTTTAAGGTGTCAAAAACTGAGGCAATGCTTTTATGTTGTAATTCTATGTTTGGAAATTATATGCAGTGCAAGAAAAATAAGAGAACTCTTTATAGAGAATTGCTTTGATTCTCTCCTAATTTGCAGTGCCTACTCACAAACTATCTTTGTTAGCTCATTTCATTATGGGAAACTTGTGTCAGCATTTTAGTTACTTTTTTAATATTTTAGAAGTTTGAAACTGCAAAATTTCCAAAGGGTGCTTACCTAAAAGGATAGCATTGTGTAGTACAGTAACATTTTGTTCGATGCAATAGAAACAATTTTGCGAAGAAACATTTGGTTAAGCACACTGCAGGCCAATTCTAGATTTTGAACGGGTTCCATTTTTATAGACATCCATTAGTTGGTTTTGTCTGTATGTCAGAAAATACACAAAAACACTCGATTAGTTAACCTTTGCTCCACACTATTTTAATGAGTGATGTTGATTAGGGAACATTAACATTTATTTATTTAATGTCTTCTGCCTTCTTTCAATGGTACAAAATCAGTGTCCCACAAAGTGTCTGGTTTCAATGGGCTTGAAGTATCAGTGGCGATTGCATAGTTTAATAAGTATCATTGTGGCAGTACTAATAGAAGCGGTTGCTTCTCATTTGCCTGGGGAAGTTGCAAGTAAGCAGGTGCTTTTTCATGGTTGGTCTTTTTGGATTTAAGAATATTTATTGGAGTTCTGATGAAGGGTTTCAGCTTGAAATATCAACTGTATATTCCCCCTCTGTAGCTGCTGCCCGACCTACTGAGTCCTCCAGCATTTTCTATGTGTTGCTCAAGATTTCCAGCATCTGCAGAATCTTTTGTGTTTAGTGTCATTGCTGGGATATTTTGAATGCAATATTATGGAATTACACATTTCAGGGAATCTGAGACATTGATTTCAAGTTGCTTAGTTTATGAGTCTTGTTAAACTCAGGGGTTCTGGTGCATATGAACTGTATTGTGTATTTTCGTGGTAGTATTGAGAAGACTACTTTGATCTTTTCTTTTGTGGTAGTAAAGTTTGACTGCGGATTCAACTATGCTTAGAAGATTTGCATTAAGTGATTCCTTTAATGGTACTGATGTCTTGGACACATCTAGATGGCATTTTATTTATCTCACAAATGAGTTAGACAAAAAAGTGTTGCTACAAAGGACAGATCTATCTGCTAAATTGTGTGCAAAACTTAATTGTCGCTGAACTTAGTCTGGGTTTAAAATGAGTATGTGTTCCTACACAATATACAGAATATTGTTAACCAGAGACTGTCTCCTTTTCTGTTAGCTGCATGGACTTAAGCACATCCCTGCCCCATCTGGCCTGGATCTTACAATCTGCACTAGGATGCTGCTTATTTTGTTTGTGGGGTGTGTTCACATAGACGGAACAGCATAATTTGAAAACCCCATGGGTAATCAGGGATATCTCGCCTATAAACCTGTCATGAATTTGATAATGTTCCATTCAGTAACATATTGGCATTCAGTATTATTATGGTTTATATATAGAATTTTTATTGCTGATTGTTAAGGGTGTTCCTTTTATACATGAGCAGTTTTATCTTTATTAACTTTGCAACAAAATTGATTACATTTCAGTGGAGTATGAGGAACTTTATGCTTTCTCATACAACCCTAAACATAAGGAAATGGAGAGAGACATCAGCTGGAAAATGATAGATTTAAGGGAAGAATTTCAGCGAATGGGAGTACCTAATGGACACTGGGAGCAGACCGATGTCAATGAAAATTACCAGGTGAGCAGTTCTTTTGTACTTTTTTATAAGCCAGGTATGATCACAGTTACAGGTATCATTGATGGGATCACAGTTCCCAAATAGTTATCACAACAACTTAGTTTAATTGTTAGTCTTAGTGTTAGTTTAGTTGAATACAGTTTATGAATATGAGCCAGCAGATCCTTGAATTTGTGCTTTGTTTAGGGTCTCTTAATTTATCTGATTTTGCCAGAGCAAAGGATTGGTTGTCATGTATGAATCTTAGGGTAAACAGTGGTTACAGTTTCACTCTCTATTTCTTGTTTATTCATGCTGGAAAGTGTGCAAATGAGAATTTGAAGTTCTCTCTCCAGGCACTTTGTGACACTGTCCAGCTTGATATCTGAAAAAAAAATCCATTCGACAGTCTTCCAAAGACAGTCTGCCTAAAACCAAAACAGAACAAGAATTTGCATCTCTGGGGACGACGACAATGGGATCATACAGATCCCTAATTTCACTTGAAATATTTTCCCAGCACAGATACAAAATAAACCCAATTCTAAATGTTACAGTATTTTCATCTCATACTTTTATGTTGTTTTTGCCAATGTTCTGTATTCCTGGAACCTTGAATTTGAAACTGCCTTCCTTATTTATAAGAGCTGAATCAATATCCTATTTAGTTCCTGCTTTTGGTGGATTTCCAACATCACCAGCAAAGATCACTGCTGGAATTTCACTTTCCTGCAGGCAGTGACAAGTTCATTTTAAGAAAACTTACACTGAGTTTGACTACCTTGTTTAAACTTACCTTGTTATTTGTGCTAATATTGACATTGATTAGGTTTTGAAAGGATAGGAATTAATTTAAATTGTTTTATAAGGTGATGGAATCTAATCTGGAGTGGGAAAAATATAGAATTAATTGCTTAGATCTTAAAACAGTTTTTGCATGGAAATGCTGAGGTGAATGGTTGGTTTCTATGACTAATGGTGGGATTATGTTAAAAGAGACCTATCATAAAATCTGTTTGTTATGCTTGTCAGTATATTTTGCTGATTCATTTTTCTGAACCAGCCAAACTACTCGTTGACTCTGTGGTGAAAAATGTCTTTAAACTTTCCAGTAGCTGACATCTCTGATGTGAGATTAAAACTTTCAGAGTTCGCTAGATCGATGTATTTAGTTTTAAATACGATTATTCATGATTTCATCAAAATCTGGCCTGTTTCTAAAGTCTGAACTTCAGTTTTCCAGGGAATATCTAGACTAAAGTTCAAAACATATCTGCAGCTTGTTAAATTTTAAAGCTTTGTATTTAAGGCTTTGTAAAGCATTTCTTCCATTCCTAGCATTAGTGACTAATCTTTAAGTATTGCTTCATTCCTTTTGAAAAGATCTTGTAAATCTGAAAAATTGCATTGCAGTGCAATCCAAAGATGAACAGAAAAATAGCTATTACTATAGTTGGAATAATTAATTGATACTATTATTCATGTCTGTGTAATTTTTTTAGATGTCTGGAAAATAAATGTTCAAAACCTTGTCTAACAGTTCTAGTCATAGAGTGAGAAACTGGAAACAATTCCTCTGGCCCAATGCATCTGTGCAGACCATCAGGCACTCGTTTGTATGCTGTTGTGTAAATCTGATTTGGTAAAAGATACATTTTTAGTTGATGAGAAAGATGATAGAAATAAAATTAATGAACTGCTTTGTTAAGTCAATATCATTATTAAAATTGATCCAGAAGCATTTGTCATGGATTTATTAAAACATTTAGACCTTGCAGTGTTGTGAAGTTCATTGTTGAATATGAAACTCAAATGTTCATATTAGATGAAAGGCTACCATGCTTCTGAGTTCATTGGTGTTCGTTCCTGCAATATTACATCAGTATGGCAGTGACAATGAAAGCAGAAGGGAGCAAAGATTGTCACGTGGGCAGAAATGGCTGCTGGATGTTGTGGGTTTACACATTTCAAAAGTGATAGGGAGGGAGTGGCATTACTCATCAGAGATAGCATCACAGCTTCTGAATCAGAGTGGGCGGAAGTCAGAAACAGGAAGGGAGCAATCTCTCGAGAGTATTCTATGTAACCCCCTCCCCCGAATAACAACAGAATAAGAAGGTGGGGGGAGTGGAAGGAGACAAGGTAGAATGTGATAGGTGAGGCCACATGGGTGGGGGAGGGGTAATGGAGTAAGAAGCTGGGAGATGATAGGTGGAAAAGGCAAAAGACTGGAAAAGAAAGAATCTGAGAGGAGAAGAGAGTGGACCATGGGGGAAAGGGAAGGAGGAGGGGAAACCAGGCTGATGAGGAGAAGAAGTAAGAGTCCAGAGTGGGGATCTGGGGAGGGGGGAAAAATGATCAGAAATTGGAGAAATCGATTTTCATGCCATTGGGTTGGAGGCTATCAAAATGGAATATGAGATGTTGCTTCTCCAACCTGAGAGTGGCCTTATCATGGCAGAAGAGGATGTCATGGATTGCCATGTTGGAATGGAATTGGAGATAGGAGTTAAAATGGTTGGCCACTGGGAAATGCTGCTTTTTGCAGATTGAGTGGAGGTGCTCGATAAAGCGGTCTCCTAATCTGCATAATTCGTCTCTGTATCTACATGGACCTATTAACTTTTTGTGATTCATACATAAGAATACCTAGATACAAATGAACTTAACACAGTTACAGTCTGACCCTCCTCCATATCATTAATCTAAATAGTACACAATTGAAGGCCAGGAGTTATTGCTGGTTTCTCCACTAGTTACGCACTTCCGAACTAAAAACTGTACTTATTAAAAAATCTGCTTTCTTGTAATAAGAAAATTTCAACTCTTGTTAACATACTACTTTCTATATAATAACATTTGTATACCAGCCTTTTATGTGACATCTTGTCAAATGCCTTTTGGAAATCTAAATACACTCAATAGCCACTTTATAGTACCCTCTGTGCTTAATCAAGTGGCCACTGAATGTGTGTTTGTGGCTTTCTGATGCTGTAACCCATGCATTTCAAGATTTGACGAGCTGTGCATTCAGGGATGCTTTTCTTCACACCACTGTTAAAATGTGTGGTTATTTGAGTTACTGTCACCTTCTCCTGTCAGCTTGAAAAACTCTGGCCATACTATAACCTCTGTCAATAACGAGATTTTTGTCCACAGAACTGCCACTCACTGCAGGTCTTTTTATTTTGTTTTTCGCACCATTCCCAGTAAACTCCAGAGACTGTTGTGCATGAAAATCCCGGGAGATCTGTGGTTTCTGAGGTACTTAAACCATCTCATCTGGCGCCATCATTCCATGGTCAAAGTCACTTAGATTACATTTCTTCCCCATTCTGTTGTTAGGTCTGAACAACGACTGAATCTTGACCATATCTGCATGCTTTTATGCATTAAGTTGTTGTATCATGATTGGCTGATTAGGTATTTGCATTCACGAGCAGCTGTACCTAATAAAGTGGCCACTGAGTGTACACTACAACAACGGTTTCCCCTCTATCGATTCTGCTTGTTAAATCCTCAGAGACCTAAGTTAATTTATCAAACATCGTTTACCTTTCATGAAACTGTGTTGATACAATTTGACCAAATTAAGCTTTCCTTAATGATGAGTTATTTCTTCTTTAATTATTGAGCCTGGTATCTTGCCAACAATAAATATCAAGCTAACTGGCCATAATTTTCAACCACTTGTCTCTCTCATGTTCAGTAACCTTGTCAAAATAGTGAGCTCATCAGCAGATTTGGAAATGGCATAGCTAGTAAAGTTGTTACCTCACAGAGCCAGTGATGTGGGTTCAGTTTTGACCCTTACTGCTATCTGCCCAGAGTGCATATTTTCCCTGTGAACTGCATGGGTTTCCTTCTGGTGCTCCAGTTTTCTCCCACGCCTCAGTGCATGCGAGTTGGTGGAATAATTTGTCATTGTAAATTGCTGCCAGTGCGTAGATGAGTGGCAGAAAACGGGGGTTTATGTGAGAGGATTAAAATGGAATTAGTGCAGAATTAGTTTAAATAGGTGCTTGATTGTCATGATTGTGTCAATGGATCTGTTTCTTTGCTCTATAACTTTAGGTTTCTATTCACTTTTAATATTGTACACCTCAAAAACTGACTTCAGTCCAGAAACATATGTGATTTCTAAATGATGCTATATCCAAAATTAACACAGTTAAGTACGAATTCAAGTTTACCCAAGACTATTTCAGTAGGTTCTTTTTAATTCTAGTTTGAAATTTAAATTAGAACATAGAAAACCGACAACACAATACAGGCCCTTCGGTCCTTAAAGCTGTGCCGACCGTGTCCTTACCTGAGAAATTACCAAGGGTTACCCATAACCCTCTACTTTTCTGAGCTCCAGGAGTCTTTTAAAAGACACTATCGCATCTGCCTTCACCACCGTCGCCATTCCACGCACTCACCACTCGAGTAAAAAGCTTATCCTTGATATCTCCTCTGTACCTACTTCCAAGCACCTTAAAACTCTGCCCTCTCGTGCTAGCCATTTCAGCCCTGGGAAAAGGCCTCTGACTATCCACATGATCAGTGCCTCTCATCATCTTATGCATCTCTATCAGGTCACCTCTCATTCTCCGTTGCTCCAAGGAGAAAAAGCCAAGTTCACTCAACCTATTCTCATAAGACATGCTCCCCAATCCAGGCAACATCCTTGTAAATCTCCTCTGCACCCTTTCTATGGCTTCCACATCCTTCTTATAGTGAGCCGACCAGAACTGAGCACAGTAGTACAAGTGGGGTCTGACCAG
This sequence comes from Hemitrygon akajei, assembly GCF_048418815.1. Classification (NCBI taxonomy): domain Eukaryota; kingdom Metazoa; phylum Chordata; class Chondrichthyes; order Myliobatiformes; family Dasyatidae; genus Hemitrygon; species Hemitrygon akajei. Next base: position 38,203,646 of record NC_133133.1, on the reverse strand, counting down.
GGTCCTATATAGCTGCCTCTCGGCTCCTAAACTCAATCCCACAATTGATGAAGGCCAATGCTCCGTATGCTTTCTTAACCACAGAGTCAACCTGCGCAGAAGCCTTGAGTGTCCTATGGACTCGGACCCCAAGATCCCTCTGATCCTCCACACTGCCAAGAGTCTTACCATTAATACTATATTCTGCCATCATATTTGACCTACCAAAATGAACCACCTCACACTTATCTGGGTTGAATTTCATCTGCCACTTCTCAGCCCATGTTTGCATCCTATCAATGTCCCGCTGTAACCTCTGACAGCCCTCTGCACTATCCACAACACCTCCAACGTTTGTGTCATCAGCAAACTTACTAACCCATCCCTCCACTTTCTCACCCAGGTCATTTATAAAAATCATGAAGAGAAGTGGTCCCAGAACAGATCCCTGAGGCACATCACTGGTCACCAACCTCCATGCAAAATATGACCCGTCTGCAACCACTCTTTACCTTCTGTGGGCAAACCAGTTCTCGATCCACAAACCAATGTCCCCTTGGATCCCATGCCTCCTTACTTTCTCAATAAGCCTTGCATGGGGTACCTTATCAAATGCCTTGCTGAAATCCATATACACTACGTCTACTGCTCTACCATCATCAATGCGCTTAGTCACATTTTCAAAAAATTCAATTAGGCTTGTACGGCATGACCTGCCTTTGACAAAGCCATGCTGACTATTCCTAATCATTATGCCTCTCCAAATGTTCATACATACTGCCTCTCAGGATTTTCTCCATCAATTTAGCGACCACTGAAGTAAGACTCACTGGTCTATAATTTCCTGGGCTATCTCTACTCCCTTTCTTGAATAATGGAACAACATCCACAACCCTCCAATCCTCCGGAACCTCTCTCTTCCCCACTGATGATGCAGATATCATCGCTGGAGGCTCAGCAATCTCCTCCCTCGCCTCCCACAGTAACCTAGAGTACCTCTCATCCGGTCCCGGTGATTTATCCAACTTGGATGCTTTCCAAAAGCTGCTGCACAACCTCTTAATATCTACATGCTCAAGCTTTTCAGTCCGCTGCAAATTATCCGTACAATCGCCAAGATCCTTTGCCGTAGTGAATACTGAAGCAAAGTATTCATTAAGTACCTTTGTTATCTCCTTCAGTTCCATACACACTTTTCCACTGTCACACTTGATTAGTCCTATTCTCTCACGCCTTATCCTTTTGCTGTTAACATAGTTGTAGAATGCCTTGGGGTTTTCCTTAATCCTGCCTGCCAAGGCCTTCTCATGGCCCCTTCTGGCTCTCCTAATTTCTTTCTTGAGCTCCTTCCTGCTAGCCTTGTAATCTTCTAGCTCTCTATTATTACCTAGCTTATGCAACATTTCATAAGCTCTTCTTTTCTTCTTGACCAGATTTACAACAGCTTTTGTACACCACGGTTCCTGTACCCTGCCATCCTTTCCCTGTCTCATTGGAACACACCTATGCAGAACACCACGCAAATATCCCCTGAATATTTTTCACATTTCTTATGTACATTTCCCTGAGAACATCTGTTTCCAATTTATGCTTCCAAGTTCCTGCCTGATAGCCTCATATTTCCCCTGACTCCAATTAAACACTTTCCTAACTTGTCTGTTCCTATCCCTCTCCAATGCTATGGTAAAGGAGGTAGAGTTGTGATCACTATCTCCAAAATATTCTCCCACTGAGAGATCTGACACCTGACCAGGTTCATTTCCCAATACCAGATCGAGTACAGCCTTTCTCTTGTAGGCTTATCTACATATTATGTCAAGAAACCTTCTTGAACGCACCTAACTAACTCCACCCCATCTAAACCCCTCAGTCTAGGGACATGCCAGTCGATATTTGGGAAATTAAAATCTCCCACCATGACGACCCTGTTATTACACTTTTCCAGAATCTGTCTCCCTATCTGCCCCTGTTACAATTGGGTGGTCTATTAAAAAAAACACCCAGTAGAGTTATTGACTCCTTCCTGTTCCTAACTTCCACCCACAGAGACTCCGTAGACAATCCCTCCATGTCTTCCTCCTTTTTTACAGCTGTGACATCTCTGATCAACAGTGCCATGCCCCCACCTCTTTTGCCTCCCTCTCTGTCCTTTCCAAAACAGCTAAAGCTTGGCATTCGAAGTAACCATTCCTGCCCCTGAGCCATCCAAGTCTCTGTAATGGCCACAACATCATAGCTCCAAGTACTAATCCGCGCTCTAAACTCATCTGCTTTGTTCATAATACTCCTTTCATTAAAATAGACACATCTCAAACCATCGGTCTGAGCGCGTCCCTACTCGATCACCTGCCTATCCTCCCTCTCGCACTGTCTACAAGCTTTCGCTATTTGTGAGCCAATCACCTCTTCCTCTGTCACTTCAGTTTGCTTCCCACTTCGCAGCAATCCTAGTTTAAACTCTCCCTATTAGCCTTAGCAAACCTCCCCACCAGGATATTGGTCCCCCTGGGATTCAAGTGCAAACCATCCTTTTTCTACAGGTCACTCCTGCCCCAAAAGAGGTCCCAATGATCCAGAAATCTGAGTCCCTGCCCCCTGCTCCAATCCCTCAGCCTCATATTTATCATCCACCTCACTTTATTCCTATACTCACTGTCGTGTGGCACAGGCACTAATCCTGAGATTACTACCTTTGTGGTCCTACTTCTCAACTTCCTTCCTGTAGTCAGCTTTCAGGACCTCCTCCCTTTTTTCTGCCTATATCGTTGGTACCAATATGTACCAGGACCTCTGGCTGTACTCCTTCCCACTTCAGGATATCATGGACACAATCAGAAACATCCCGGACCCGGGCACCTGGGAGGCAAGCTACCATCTGTGCATCTTTCCTGCGTCCACATAATCGCCTGTCTGACCCCCTAACTATAGAGTCCCCTATTACTAATGCCTTCCTCTTCCTTTCCCTACCCTTCTGAGCCACAGGGCCTGACTCTGTGTCAGAAGCGCAGCCACTATTGCTTCCCCCAGGTAGTCCCTCCCCCCTCCCCCAACAGTACTTCAGCAGGAATACTTATTGTCAAGGGGTACAGCCACAGGAGTGCTCTATAGCCTCTGACTCCTGCCCTTCCCTCTCCTGACTGTTACCCACTTATCTGTCTCCCCAGGCCCCAGTGTGACTACCTGCCTATAGCTCCTCTCTATCACCTCCTCACTCTCCTTGGCCAGATGAAGGTCATCGAACTGCATCTTCAGTTCCCTAACCCGGTCCTTAAGGAGCTGCAGCTCGACACACCTGGCGCAGATGTGGACGTCCAGAAGGCTGGTAGTCTCCTGGTCCTCCCACATCTGACGCCGAGCACAGAAAACCGGCCTTACACACATACTTCCTGTCTGTATTCTACTCAGGCAGCCTACCTCGCCTTGACCCGTTAACACTGAAGCCCCGTTGAGCCAAAACCTTCCTACTCTGTCTCCCTCTACTCCGTCGCCTGCTCTGTAAGGTGTCTCCTTTTAAACTCTTCTTGCTGTTCTCACTGGCTGATGCGCTTGTGCAGTTGTGCCCCGATCAAGCCGCTGAAGAAATAACCATCTCCCTTTAAACTCTTCTCAGTTTGATCGGGGCACGACTCACTGGCTGACGTCCATGCGCTTGCGCAGTCGTGGCCCAATCAAACCGCTGAAGAAATAACCGTTCCCTTGAAACTCTTCTCGCTGTTCTCACTGGCTGACGTTCATGTGCCTGTGCAGTCGTGCCCCAATTAAACTGCTGAAGAAAAAAAATTGTCCAAGAGATTGCAGATGCTCAAATCTGGATCAACAGTCTTAAGTCCTGACGCAGTGTTTTGACTCAAAACATCGACAATTCCTTTCTCCACAGATACTGTTCAACCCCCTGAGTTCCTTCAGCAGATTGTTCCTTTAAATTGTCTAAGTGAAGTGTTCAGTTTTCTTTAGTTTCATGTTTTGATAGTAAAGCACTCATTTTGTTGAACTGTTGATCAGTTTTATTAAACTAATTGGGTATAGCTCTATTTGTATTTGTCACATTTTACTATGGAATTTTGTTTTGATTTCTTCTAGACCTGTAGTACTTATTCATCTGTTCTCTATGTACCAAGAGAAGCCACCAAGCCAACAATAGTAGGCAGCTCAAAATTCAGAAGTAGAGGACGATTTCCTGTTCTTTCTTACTTTTACAAGAAAAACAATGTAGGTATTTTTACCAATGAGTGTCCCTTGCTGGCTTTTCTTCTTAATTCCGACCCTCTTCCTTGATAATGACGTGCTTTATTTTTAAACAGGCTGCCATTTGCAGGTGTAGTCAGCCATTGTCAGGATTCAGTGCCAGGTGTGTGGAAGATGAACAAATGCTGCAAGCCATCAGCAGGTCCAATCCTGGGAGTTCTTTTGTATATGTGGTAGACACTAGACCAAAGGTAATTTAGTTTCCCAAATGTTGTATCAAGATTACTTACACGAGTCAGTGGGTTGAAATGCATTCTGATTTTCTGATTTTACAATTACTTCTGAATTAAAGATCATCTATAATATAATTTCAGAGAGTGAGGGCAGGATGAAATACATTTCATTGTTACCATCAAAGAACATATTAATTATATCATTTAACTGTGATGTATAGATTTATGCATCAGTTGATTTTATTGATGAGTGGCCTGACCTATGCATTTCAGGACTGCTCATAACACCATATTAATGCTGAGTCAGTAAGCAAACCCCTTTTAATTGATATAGAGGCAATAAAACAAGTTTGCAGAAAATACTTGACATGTAGAGCAGCATCTGTGGGAAATGAGTTAATTCTCCACCAGAGCTCCCAGTTAGTCATCAGTCTGAAGCATTTAACTATCTATACAATCTGCCCATTTTACTGAGTACTTCTGATATTTTATCCATACATGAAAATTATTAAGATGTGTTCTTAATTTTATTTTTTGATAGCTGAATGCCATGGCAAATAGAGCTGCTGGGAAGGGGTATGAAAATGAAGATAATTACTCCAATATTAGGTTCCAGTTTGTTGGTATTGAGAACATCCATGTGATGAGGAACAGTTTGCAAAAACTTCTAGAAGGTAATATACCTTTACTAGTTCTGCCTGTGTTTATTAAAAACTAGCAACATTTGAAACTTGGTTTAAAAATTAGTAAGAAAAATTAAAAACTAATATTATAGTTGGTTGATAGGTTTTGGTGTTTTAACTACTGACATACTATTGATGAAAGTTCTTGCCTCAGCATTTTCTGGTTTAGCTTAACTTTTGTGAACCCTACACATACCTTGGGCCCTTTTGTCTGATTTTGCAATTTACTGGATGATAACTCCAGGCAGTCTGGATGATGGCAAATTTTGTCATGCTCATTTGGAAAGAATTTTAATGTGGCTATGTAATTAATTTTGCTCTTTATCTATCAGAGCAATGTGAAAAATGGTCTGATAGATAATTTTTCACAGTGTGGGTGAAATGAGCCTTTAAGGGAACAGGTTTTCCTACAATGTTATAAATTCCGTATGTTGGATAGAAATAGAATAACTCTTGTCTTTTAACCAGCCGCATCATTCTTCCAAAGAAATTAAATGGAAGAGGGATGGGGAAGTGGCAATTTTAGCTTAAAAAAATCAATGTAATGATTTGGTGCATGGTTTAGAGGAGCCAAATTAATACATTAAGGTTATCAAACATTGTACTTGCAGAAAATAGTTGATATTTTTTGAAGTATTTCATTTATATGAGATATTTTCTCCCCGTTAGTAAATAGTATGCAAATTACCCTGATAACAGTGATGTTTAGTGAAAAATATTCTCATTATTTAACTTTTACGTACAAATATTGCCCTTGGGTATGGATTTGGAAGGATTGGAATGAGTTTTCATTAGAAAAGCCGGTGATATAATTGGAGGAAATATTATAAAGGAAATAGTAAACCGCTGTCAATAATGCTGATGATGTGCCTTTAAGTATGAGGGCTTCAAACAACTTTTGTTTTCATTTGTATCAGTAGGCAAGGGAAAATAAAACAATGTTGAAATATAAATAAAGAATATTATTTTACATTTTAGTATGTGAGTTGAAAACGCCTTCAATGAGTGATTTTCTTACGGGCTTGGAAAATTCTGGCTGGCTGCGACATATCAAAGCTGTCATGGATGCTGGTTTCTTCATATCAAAGGTAATGGCGTGAGCATTTTTATTTGAGAGTATTTGTCATTTTTTTTGAATCCCTATTTAATGATTCAGTGACTGAGCCACAGCTAATTCTGATAAATCCTTTTATAAAGGCTTTTATTATTCAAATGTTGTGAAATTTAAGACGTTACCTCTGATTTTACAGACTGTTCTAATCATTTCATGCAAGTAGAGTTTGGTATCCAATCTCTTTTGAATCACTTCATCATTTTGTCTAAAATTAGTTTTTCGCTTATTTAATGCCTGGGGAAACTTTAACTGAATTATAACAATTGTGAAATAACTCTCAAAGTAGTACTTCCCATACGTAGTCTCCCTCCCACCATAACTAGTACAACAAACTAATAACATTTATGATTAGTTTTCAAATTGGTCTAAAACAAAGCATTACTTTTGAAGTTATTATTTTACAGGAATTTTTTTTATGAATGCTTCGTACAAAATACATATAAAGAACTTGCTGTTTAAAATAATTTTTATTGTTCACAATTACTGCTAGGCTGTGGCTGAAGAAAATGCCAGTGTATTGGTCCACTGTTCTGATGGGTGGGATCGTACTGTTCAAGTTTGCTCAATAGCTGGCCTTCTCTTGGATTCCTACTATCGAACAATAAAGGGATTTATGGTAAGAGTTTATATGGCACATTACAGTTTTGGGATTTTGATAACGTTGTTTACAGACTCAACCAGCTGAACTTAGTTTTATATTCTATTGAATAAAATATATTGTATTAATTAAAATTAGTTTGCAGGCTGAGCAGGTAAAGGCGTTGGTTTAAATGGCAACACGCTCAAAGTGCTGAAGGAACTCAGCAGGTTAGGCAGTATCTTTGGAAATAAACAGTCAATGTTTTGGGCCAGGACCCTTCATCAGGACGAATGTGGCCTATATATTTGAGTATATGGCAGTACATTGTGCAGACTGAAACCTTATAGTCAATTTAGTTAAATTATTAGTCCACATTGTGTGGCTAATTGCGGCTGAGATGAGAAAGAAGTTATAAGACAGAAGGAGCCTACATTAAAGCCGTTCCTGAAGAAATGTGAAGAAGAAACATGGACTGTGTATGTGCTAATATTGTTTTGCATGAATTCTTCTTTACCATTGAAATAATGAGTGTGATGATAGACAAGGCATAACTTCATTTTGGTTTTATTGCTATATACCTGTAATTCAAAACCTGAGCATCACATGTTCTGAATGTTTCAGTGGCTGTGTCTCATTTTTATACCAGAGTGGAAACTATCTGGACACACGGGATTTGGACAGCAGCTTCTTAATTTCCACATCTAATTGTGCATATATTGTTGCTAGAATTTGGTTTTCTAGCTCTAGTAATGGTGAATGCTAATGCCGCCACTGAATCTGTCTCCCACCCCCACTCCAGTAAAATCCTGGCTAACATTTTATAAGTTGAGAAGATTCCTAAAATACCTAAATGTTTTCAGGTGGTCTCTGTCAAAGAACCATGAAAAATCTTCCCAACTCAAGCATTGATGATGAAAAAAATCAGGAAATTTCTACCTGCTCTGTATTCTGACAACCATGTGCTTTTTAAAATGAAGCTTCAAATAAAATGTCAATATGCCCAGGTTCAGGCAACAATTAAAATATAGTAAGAATAGAAGGATGCAATTGGAAATATTTGTGTGAGGTAGAATTCAGAATTTGGAATGGAGACAAGGATCTCAGAGCAGAGGCAAAACCCGGCCTTGATGCTGTTATATACTGTAATTATAGACTTTAACAATGTCTCCACTGAAGATTAGCAGTTCTCTAGAGAGTGAAAGGATATTCCTGACAATTGAATTATTGTGAAAGTGGAAACTTGACTTACAATTGAACAGATTTCAAAATTTTGAATAAGATCAGTGGGGTGATAGAAGTTGGAACTTGTATAAATAGAACACTTTTTTACGTAAATAAAAAGAAAGTGTTCAGTACTTCAGAGGAGTATTAGACTATGGAAATACAAAGTAATGATTAGACATTTATTTAGATCCAAAAGGAATTGCACATTGTTCATTGCTGATGTATCAGAAAGTTTTGTTAGCCAAGTATGTCATAAAGTATTATTTCTAATAATTTATCCTCATCAAAATGTGCTTTTTTTTCAAGGTTCTTATAGAAAAAGAATGGATCTCTATGGGACACAAATTTTCCCAAAGGTAATTGTGCTCACTTATTTGGGGGATGCATCAAGTAAACTTTATCATTGTTGTTTTCATATCCTTTTTCCCCTCTTGAATACAGTAAATGAATATATGAGCAATGAGTCACTTGGTCCCTGAAATTTGCTCTGTCATTCAGTAAGAGAATATCTGCTTAATCTCAAATCTGCGTTCCCATCTTCCTGTGGTAATCTTTCAGCCATTGCTTATTAAGTATCTGCTTTAAGATGATCCGAAACCACAACATTTTGAGGAAGTAATTTTTGAAGGCTCATTATGCATTGAGAGAACACATTTCATGACATAATTTTTAAATAGGGATTACTTGTTCTGATTTCTTACCATTCCACCTTCTCAAGACTCCTCAAGATCTTATGTTTCAATCATATCTAAATTCCAAATAATATAATAGCCTGTCCAACTTTTCCTGATAAAGCAATCTGCTCACTCAAAGTTTTTGTTTATAAAATCTCTCGAACAGTTTCCAACTCTTTAAAATAATTTGGGGAAGAATGGTACTCTAGATGTTTCAGTATCAACCTATGTAACTGAATCATAACCTCTCTTCTTTTGTGTTCAGTTCCCCTATCAATAAATACTTACATTCTGCTACCCTTTCTGAATTAATTGCTTTAACTATTTGTAACTATTTACGAATCTTACGTGAGGACAGAAAACCAGAACAGAATGTTACAAACACTTAGTGTGTCAGTTAGCCTCTGTGTAAAGAACAAAAGTTAACACTTCAAATCAAAGACTCTTCATCAAAGCTGGAGAAATGAGAAAACAAGTTAGCTTTACACTATTGGGAGAGTGGGGTGAAATAGATAAGGTAAAAGGAATAATTCTGAAAGAGTGAGGACAAATTAGCTTTCATATTATACTTGATGAAGCTATTGGGTTGATAAGAGCAGTTAGAGAGGAAGCATACACAGGAACCCGTAAAAGCTGTGGCATGCAGATGAATACCCTGGATCCGATTTGGCCGTTTCTGATACAACAGGAAAGTGAATTACCCAGACTGGATCTGAGTCCAGCAGGCTGCAATGTTACCAATTAATAGATAACCAAAAGTGACTGAACATTGATATTCCAAAAAGCAGTCAGTCAATCAAAATGTGGTTTTCTCACAGTGATTGGTTTCTTCCAATCTAATGTATTGCATTTGCTACTCGCAAAGCAGCCTTCCAGACTCTATATCTACTTCAGCAGTTTTGGGAATTTGCTCTCTCTCTTATCAGTTTGGCCAGTTCTGCAGCAATCATCTGTTCACATATCACAACTTTTACAAGTTCTGTTGTTTGCCTTTACTCTTTCGGGCAACTGAAAGTGACCGAATGCAAGCGCTATACATGACATTCTTTTAATATACATTTATTTTCCCCAATGTGATGTACATTTCTTCCATTCTAATATACCGCTCCTGGAGGAAACCCAAGTAGTCGTAGGGGGAATATGCAGCAGCACCTTAGGACTGCATTGAACTCAGGTGTATGGTAGTGTAATGGGTCCACGAGCAACAGCACCATTCTACCATTTATATCGTAGGGCAAGAGAATAAAAGCAAAAAAAACTGCAGATACTGGCAATCTGAAATAAAAACAAAACATGCTGGAAATGATCAGTAGATAAAAAGAGAAAATGATTTAATATTGCAGATGAAAGACCCATTTTCCCAAATGGGAAATGTGTTCTTCGTGTGCAGATAGTGGTAGAATAGCAGAGGAATTGATGTCAGTGGGGGGAGAGAAAAAAATTAGGATCATTTTCGGATTTGTGTCAGTAAGTGCTTAACAAGGACACAGTGGGCTGAAAGGCCTACTATGTCCTTGCCTCTATGATTATAGGTGTGGATCTCTGCATCTCGGATTAATACAATCTTCTCATCTTTTAAACAATATGCTTTTTTAAATTTTCCTGCCAAAATGGACAGTTTCAGAATTCCTCACCTGCCTAATAACCGAGAAGTCTGTGTTCAATGTGTGCCTTTTCATTATTTCCCCATTTTCAACAGCCAAGTCCTGAGATTGATTTGCTAGGATTCATTCCTAAAAGCTCTTTCCCTTGCTTCAGAGCTCTTTAATGCTTAATCCTCTGAAAAGATTTTTAATTACCTCTCCTTGTAGCACCCTATCTGGATCTGTCCACCGTAGGATGATTTATGTTGAAGTTATTATAAAAGTTGTTGGGAATAGTGAGGGAGGTAATGAAGCAGCTACTCCTGGATACGTCAGCATCTATGTAAGGAAAAGTATATGGACAGTGACAAAACGTAGCTGAGCAAAATATGCAGGCCTGCATACAAAGAAGAGCATCTGGGGCAAAATGCCTACTGGTGCCTTCAGGTCAGAAATAATGTAGATGAAGGAGATAATATTTTTAAGAAATATCGTTTCAATTTATAGTTTAGTTTAAAAGAACATTTTTATTCGTTTTCTGCTTTAACTTTCACAGATGTGGCCATCTAGAAGGTGACCCCAAAGAAGTTTCACCTGTGTTTACTCAGTTTATTGAATGTATCTGGCACCTGATGGATCAGTTTCCATGTGCTTTTGAGTTTAATGAGAAGTATCTGCTGGAGATCCACGACCACATCTACTCTTGCCAATTTGGTAATTTCATTGGAAACTCCCAAAGAGAACGTCAAGAGTTGAAGTAAGTTTCATTTAAGCATTAATGCCATGAAGGACCATTTAATGCTCTTCGATTATTATGTTGTCTTAAATTATCTTTGAATCCTTGCATTGTATCTTTAAATACCTCGCCAGTGAAGTGTAGCTTAAGCCAAATATAACAAATGTCCTGAATAATATTAATTGTTTTGCAATGGAAGCATAGAGACAATAATAAAAAAAGCTTTTCTGTAAATGCTCTTGTATGGAGAAGTGCTGTTGTATGGTGAAGATAGGAATCAGAACTCATAGTTTGTGTAACATTAACAGTCATCAGTCATAGCAACAAAGCAGCTGCAGATCTCCTCAGTATTGACAAAATAAAAGTCCATTCCTAAATTCTCTGAAGTCCATCACTTGCGGATTGGATCTGTGTACTACCAGACGAAGTTGGAACTCATCATGTCTTTGATGCGCTCTGTAAGTTAGAGCATTTACTGGATGGCTAGTTGAATGAAATAAACAGGAAGTAATCAAAGTGCACATAACAAATGTTCTTCATTGAAACTTGATCTCTTGAAGAGAGTAAAATTTGATGTAAAAGCAGCGGCAATTATTAATTCCTCATTGTTACTGGGTGTGATTTTAAAACAATTTAACCATCCTCTTAAATAATATGATTGCTTGTATAATTTGGAATACTTTTCTTTTAAAATTATAGAATACAAGAAAAGACTCATTCCTTGTGGCCGTTTCTACTGGGAAAGCACTATCTGTACCGGAATCCCCTGTATAAACCCAGTGCAATAAATACGGTGTTAAAGCCCAATACTGCTCCTTTTAATTTCAGGTAAGTTTTGAATCTGGAACTTAAATTCATTTTTTTGTTTTGTCTTGGTTATAACTTTTTTAAAAATTCTGTAAAATATTTTATGACAAGATTTCCTGATGTATGAAAAATGACAGGCATCAATGTAGAGAGGGAACAGTTAATCCTCAGAGTCTCACTAGGACTGGGAAAAGTAAGGTAAATAGGATTTTAGATGTAGGGAGGAGTGAGGGGAGGGGCAAACAAAGACGGAGATTAGGATAAATTAACTGACTAAGGGACAGTGGTGAAAAGGGGTAGTATTGGGGCAAGCAAGTGAACAAAAGGTCTGACTGGAGGAGGTATAAATGGGGAAGGTGATTATTTGAAATAATCAAAAGAAATTCTGATTCTGGAGATCTCAAAGTGCTGATAACTTTCCTGTTTTGCTGTCTGGAAAGTTGTAATGGGCTGGTGGCATACTTGCTATTATGACAACAGGAAATGTTGGAAATACCTAGCAGATTAGCCAACATTGTAGAGAGACCATCAAAATTAAAACTTCATGTTGATGACTCGAATGTCTTCTCAGCAATTCAGCTTTGCTAGCATTGGTATTTCAACCATCCGTAATTTTATGCTTTTTGATTAATAGCCCATGAGCTTAAATTGGCCTTTATTAATAAAATGTTAGAAGACAAAAGTTTGAAAGGATGGGATAGAGAATTACTCTCCAGTATCTACAAGCTTGGATCATGCTTGTTGTCTGTGTAAAGGAGACCCTGACTCTGCATTTGGTCTTCTCAGTGAACAGGAGCCCAGATTTTAGGCAGTAAATATCATATGATTGAAAGAAGTGTAAATAAATTAATCTGCATTTGATTGACTGCATCTCCCGCAACTTCTGCTTCTGAATTCTACCTGCCACCTTCCCTGCCACGTGGAGATATCTGTAAGCCCAGATGCAGTCTCTGCCACAGCTCCCAGCCTCACTCTCCTCTGTCTGCCATGGACCACTCTGACATTTCATCCTCCACTGGATCCACACCTTTAACTGTTAGTTCTTCAGCTTCATTACGTCCAGGAAGGATTGGCAGATTGCCCATCTTCAGACCGTAGCCCCTGCCAAACCCCGCTCGGACATTGACTTGTACGGATGTCTCCAGACTGCGGATCCCGCTGTCTCCAACTGCAGTTCTGACAGCCCTTGTCTCTTCCAGATTGCAGGCACCAGCATCATCAATTCCAGCTCCCAACAAATCTGGATGTCTTCAGCAACAAATTACACAGCCTCTAGCTTTGGCTGCAGCCCCGACCTCAGCTGCCTCCACCTCCAGTCTGAGAATTCTCCCGTTGGACCCCCTGGCTCCCATTCCCCCACCACCAACCTCTTCAGGCTCCTCTGTCACCACCCTACCTTCGCTGAACATCCCAGCCCTCCTTTCTCCTCTGACGTCACCATCTCTCCGCTCCCCTTCAATCCCTGTGTATCTCTGACCTTCTCTTTGAGGCAGAACATTTTGTCCTCAGCAAGGGCTTTGGCTTGTCTCCCTCCACCCACACCTCAGTGAATTCCTCATTCCCCCCCCCCCACCACCCCATGACACCAAGCTCTTCTGTTGCCTTCGTCTCTGAGCCCACTTCTTTGGCAAAGGATTCCCCAGCCCACACTGATGATCCTTTCTGTCTTCAACACATCCCTCTTCTTGAACACATTGCTCTGGAACTTTTCATCTCCAGTTGCCAATGGGGCATCAATTGGCACAACTTCAGCACTCTTATCTCCTCCTTGAACTTGCCTCCTCCAAACGCAATGCCCTTCACTTCTGCACAAACGCCAACCTCACCATCAAACCTGCAGATAAAGAGGGTGCTGTATTAGTCTGGCAGACTGACCTCTACCTTGCCAGGGCCCGGCAGCAACTCTCAGACACCTCCTCTTACTTAACCCTTGAGAAGGACCCCACTCCAGACCACCTGGCCACTGTCTCCTGCACCTTATCAACTCTGGAAATCTCCATTCTGCTGCCACCAACCTCATAGTTCCCTTACTGTCACTGTTCATTTCTACTTCCTACCCGAGATCCACAAACTGAACTGTCTGGATGGGCCCTTTGTTTCTGCCTGCTCGTGCCCCATTGAACTCATGTCTGCATACCTCAACTCCTTTCCATCCCCAAGGTTCAGTCCCTTCCCACCTATATTTGTAAAACTTCACATGCTCTTGATCTCTTCAGAAAATCTACTGGCCCTGACATTTTCACCATGGATGTTCAGTCCCGTTACTCTTATATTCCCTATCAAGAAAGCCTTAAATCTCTCCAATTCTTTCTCAACCACAGAACTAACCAGTTCTCCTCCACCACCACCCTCCTTCGCATGGCAGATCTGATCCTCGCCCTCAACAATTTCTCCTTTGGCTCCTCCCCACTTTCCCGAAACTCAAGAGGTAGTCAGGGGCACCTGCATGGCCCCCAGCTATGCCTGCTTTTCTGTAGGCTACATGGAGCAATTCATGTTCCAAGCCTTCCCTGGTAATGTTCCCCAACTATTTCTGCACTACATCGATAACTGAGTAGTGCTGTTTCTTACACCCATGCTGAACTTGTCAATTTCATCAACTTTGCTTCCAACCTCCACCCTGCCCTAAATTCACTTCCAATTCTGACACCTCTCTCCCTTTTCTCAATCTCTCTGTCACCATCTCCAGAGACAAACTATCTACCAATAGGTTTTATAATCTACTGTTTCCCACGCATCTTGACTGTACATCTTTCCAACCTGTCTCCTGTAAAATTACTATTCCCTTTTTTTAAGTTCCTTCCTTTCTGCTGCATTTCTTCCCAGGATGCGGCTTTCCAGGACTTCAGAAATTTTGACTTCTTCCACTCTAAGAAAGGAGGAAAGCAAAAGAGAGGAAATTATAGGCCAGTTAGCCTGACCTCAGTGGTTGGGAAAGCATTGGAGTCTGTTATTAAGGATGAGGTTTTGAGGTACTTGGAGACTAATGATAAAATAAATCAAAGTTAGTATGGTTTCTGTAAAGGGAAATCTAACATGACAAACCTGTTGAATTCTTCGAGGAAGTAACAAGTAGGGTGGACCAAAGAGAGGCAATGAATGTCAGTTACTTAGATTTTCAGAAGACATTTGATAAGGTATCTCACATGAGGCTTCTTAACAAGATAAAATCCTATGGTGTTACAGGAAATATACTGACAGGCAGGAGGCAGCAAGTGGGAATAAAGGGGGCCTTTTCTGGTTGGATACCAGTAACTAGTGCTGTTTCTTAGAGGTCAGTATTGGGACTGCTACTTGTTAATGATTTGGATAATGGAATTGATGGCTTTGTGGCAAAGTTTGCAGATGATACAAAGTTAGGTGGAGGGGTAGGCAGGGCTGAGGAAGCAATACGATTGAGCATGATTGAGCAAAACAAATTGGAAAAATGGGCAAAAAAGTGGCAGATGGAATACAGTGTTGGAAAATGTACAATAATACATTTTGGTAAAAGGAACAATAATATGGACTATTATCTAAATGGGGAGAAGTTCAAACATCAGAGGTGCAGACCCAGGAGTCCTCGTGCAAGATTCCCAGAAGGTTAATTTCCAGGTTGAGTCTCTAGTAAAGAAGGTAAATGCAATGTTGGCATTTATTTCAAGGGAATAGAATATAAAAACGAGATAATGCTGAAGCTTTATAAAACACTAGTCAGGCTGCACTTGGAGTATTGTCAACAGTTTTGGGTGCCATATCTCAGAAAGGATGTATTGTCATTGGAGAGAGTCCAGAGGAGATTCACGAGGATTATATTGGGAATGAAGGGGTTAACATATGAGGAGTGTTTGGCAGCTTTGGGCCTGTACTCACTGGAATTTAGAAGAATGTGTGGGGATCTCATTGAAACTTACTGAATGTTGAAAGGACTAGATAAGGTGGATGTGGAGAGGATGTTTTCTCTGGTGAGGGTATTCAGATCTAGAGGGCACAGCCTCAATATTGAGGGACGACCTATTAGAACAGAAGTAAGGAGGAATTTTTTTCAACAAAGAGTGATGAATCTGTGGAATACTCTGCAGAGGAGGCGAAGTCCGTGGGTATATTCAAAGCAGAAGAGTGTTCTGCTGAAGGTTCTTGGCCGGAAACATCAACTGTACTTTTTTCCATAGATACTACCTGGCTTGCTGAGTTACTCCAGCATTTGTGTGTGTTGCTTGGATTTCCGGTATCTGCAAATTTACTCTTGTTGTTGGTAGATTCCGGATTGGTTGGGGCATCAAGGGAGATGGTGAGAGGGCAGGTGTATGGGGTTGAATGGGATCCAGGATCAGCCATGATTAAATGGCGGAGCGGATTTGATGATCTGAATGGCATATTCCTGCTCCTGTGTCTTATGGTCTTGTATCCTCCTTCAAAGAACGGGTATTCAAAAAGTTGAATTTCCCCATGGGGATGAATAAAGTATCTATCTATCTATCTATCTATCTATCTATCTATCTATCTATCTATCTATCTATCTATCTATCTATCTATCTATCTATCTATCTATCTATCTATCTATCTATCTATCTATCTATCTATCTATCTATCTATCTATCTATCTATCTATCTATCTATCTATCTATCTATCTATCTATCTATCTATCCATCTATCTATCTATCTATCTATCTATCTATTCCCCCTGCTCACCATTGATGCTGCCCTCACCCACATCTCTTCCATTTCCTGGTCATATGTGCTCACCTCATCTCTCCACTGCCTTAATAGGGATAGAGTTCCTCTTGTCCTTACCTACCACCCCATGATCCTTCACATCGAACACATCGTTCTCTGCAATTTTCGCCATCTTCAGCAGAATTCCACCACCAAGCACATCTTTACTTCTCCCCCACAGTCTGCTTTGCGCAGGGATTGCTTCCCTGTGTGATTCCCTTGGCCATTCATCCCACCCCAGTAGTCTCCCTTCTGGCACCTGCCCATTCACCTCCTCACTCACCTCCATTCAAGGCCCCAAGCAGTCTTTCCAGATGAGGCAACACTTCACCTGTGAATCTGTTGGCATTGTCTGCTGTATCTGGTGCCTACGATGTGGCCTCCTCTGCACAGGTGACCACTCTGTTGAGTACCTCCACTCCATCTGCAAAAATTTCCCAGTGGCCAATCATATCTCCCTTCCTGCTCCAATATGTTGGTCTATGGCCTCTTCTGCCATGATAACGGCTGCTCTCAGGTTGCAGGAGCAACACCTCATATTCCATTGTAGTAGCCTCCAACCTGATGACATTAACATCATTTTCTCCTTCCGGTATTTTGATACCTCCCCCTTCCCCTTTCTTCTATTCCCCACTCTGGCCTCCTACCTCTCCCCTTCTCCTGGCTGTCACCTCTCCCTGGTGCCCCTCCTCTTTCCCTTTCTCCCATGGTCTACTCTCCTCTCCTACCAGATACCTTCTTTAGCCTTTTTCCTTTTCCACTTATCATCTCCCATCTTTTGCTTTCTGGCATCTTTCCCCTTCCTTTCCAGTCCTGATGAAGGGTATCGGTCCGAAACATCGGGTACTTATTCATTTCCTTAGATGTTGCCTGTCCTGCTGAGTTCCTCGTGCATCTGCAGAATCTCTTGTGTTTATAAATAAAGCTCTGTTTCCTCTGGAAAGTGTGTTTGGTCGCAGATGGTCGGAAGGAGAACAGATGTTGTATTCACTGCATGCAAAGGCTCTGTGAAAAGTGGAGTGAGTATGGTGGGGTTATAAGAGTGATCCAGAGCATCTTTTGCCTCTGAAGCATCTTCTGATAAGATAGTAGAGAAGATGTGTTAGTGGCAATATGTAGATGAAGATGATGCATTGTGTAAAGATAGATTAGAAAGTTGGCAGTGCTTTTTTGTTGTATTTGTTGATTATGACCTAGTCTGTATAAAGAGCCTTAAAATTAATCTTGTGTAGAAGGAATTGGTGTACCGTAAGCATGGGGATACCAGCCAGCCAGTCTTGTGGCTCCCAGTGTTCCCACTGTAAGTAATTCAGAGACCTTCACCTGCAAATGGTTGTAAGAAAACAAAGCACTTTAAAACTAAAACTTTTCTCCAAGCTCTTAAGTTCTAGTGAGATTCATGGGTTGAGTGATAGGCCCACACTCAGCTACAGGTAGGGCTCAGAGGACTTGGGTGTGGGTGTGATCATGTCCTTAAGAGGTGGGCAGTGAAGGAGATGTTGTAAACACAAAGTGCATTGCAGATGCTGTGGTCAAATCAAGACGTACAAAAAAGCTGGATGAACTCAGCAGGTCGGGCAGCATCCGTTGAAAGGAGCAGTCAGCGTTTCGGGTCGAGACCCTTCATCAGGACTAAAGAAGGAGGGGGCAGGGGCCCCATAAAGAAGGTGGGGGGAGGGTGGAAAACCAATCAGAGGAAAGATCAAGGGGTAGGGGAGGGGAAGCAGGGAGGGGATAGGCAGGAGAGGTGAAGAAGAAATCTAAGGGGAAAGCACAATGGGTAGTAGAAGAAGGCAGAGTCATGAGGTGATAGGCAGCTAGAAGAGGAGACGGAGTGAAGGAGGGATGGGGGAAAGGAGAGGGAGTGAATTACTGGAAGTTGGAGAATTCGATGTTCATACCAAGGGGCTGAAGACTACCCAGACGGTAGATGAGATGTTGTTCCTCCAACCGAAGTTTGGCCTCATCATGGCAGTAGAGGAGGCCACGTATGGACATATCCAAATGGGAATGTGAAGGAGAGTTGAAGTGAGTGGCAACCAGGAGATCCTGTCTGTTGTGGCAGACGGAGCGTAGGTGCTCGACTGCGTCGTGTCTCACCGATATAGAGGAGGCCGCACCGGGAGCACCAGATGCAATAGATTACCCCAACAGACTCACAAGTGAAGTGTTGCCTCACCTGGAAGGACTGTTTGGGGCCCGGAATGGTGGTAAGAGAGGAGGGGTAGGGACAGGTGTAGCACTTGGGCTTGCAGGGAAAAGTGCCAGATGGGAGATCTGTGGGGAGGGACGTGTGGACCAGGCAGTCGCGGAGGGAACAATCCCTGCGAAAAGCAGAGAGGGGTAGAGAGGGAAAGATGTTGATTGTTAGAGAAGGAGATGTTGATTGTGAGAGGTAAGAAGGATGAATAGTGCGTGTGATCATAACCAGCTCTTGGGAAGCAGTTTCTTAATATTTCAGAATGCCATTTAAAACAATATTTCCACCTTGCTTTAGATTGAAAGAACTGATAAATACCCCCCTTTCTTTGAAATGCTTTTAAGCAAACACCGTGAGAATATTCCTCACTATTGATGTATTTTTTTAAAATGTTCTCCTCTATGGGATAACTAAGACTGACTGTGGTAAAGAAGTCTTGCATTTTTTCATTTTCTGAATCAGAGCATCAACAAAGTGACTTAACAGCGATTGTCAGTTCCATGTAAAACGATTAGTATTCTTGCTGTCATGCACTCAGAGGGGAAAAGTAATAATTTTGAAATTCCTTTTGTAAGTTTCTGTTTGTTCCATTGTCAGACACTTTGAATTCACGTAGCATAGTTCTGTTCATTTTTAAAGATGTACATGCAAATTTAAAAAAAAATAAATGTTTCTCCTGTTCTCCTGTCTAGGTTCTGGTGTGGAATGTATAATCGTTTTGATCGAGGAATGCAACCAAAACAGTCAGTTCTAGATTCTCTGCAAGCTGCAGCAAAACAAAAATCCGAGCTAGAAGAAACTGTAGAAGATCTGAATCAGGTAAAAATATTTAAGGTTGCCATGCAAGAGTTCCATCATAAAAAAACTACCATGTAGTCTGTGAAGCCATACATTTCATATTGCAATCTGCTACCTTCAAGAGAAAAAAATAATGGTTGATGTTTGCACTTGTGATGCAGACATTTACCTCTGTTGCTTGTGCACAGGTTTCCTTAGTGCATCTCATCTGTAGTGTTTTCTTCTGCGTACAGCTGGATTATAAAATCTCCAAGCTCACTCACTGTTGGCAGACTATACTGGCTCCACTCCCCAACTTTTCCTCCGCTACATCGACGACTACATTGGTGCTGCTTCCTGCACCCATGCTGAGCTCATCAATTTCATCAACTTTGCTTCTAACTTTCACCCAGCCCTCAAATTCACTTGGTCCATCTCAGACACTTCTCTCCCCTTTCTCGATCTCTCGGTCTTCATCTCCGGAGACAGACTACCCACTGACATCTTCTACAAACCCACTGACTCCCATAACTATCTTGACTATACCTCTTCCCACCCCGCCCAATGCAAAAATGCCACTCCCTATTCCCAGTTCCTCCGTCTCCACCACATCTGCTCCCAGGATGAGGCTTTCCGTTCCAGGACTTCTCAAATGTCCTCTTTCTTTCAGGATCGTGGTTTTCCTTCTGGCGTCATCAAAGATGCCCTCACCCGCATCTCCTCCTCCACCCGCACTTCAGCCCTTAACCCATCCTCCCGTCACCACAACAGGGACAGGGTTCCCCTTGTCCTCGCCTACCACCCCACCAGCCTCCGGATCCAACACATTATCCTCCGCAACTTCCGCCACCTTCAACAGGACCCCCCCACCCAGCACATCTTTCCCTCCCTACCCCTCTCAGCTTTTCGCAGGGATTGTTCCCTCCGCGACTACCTGGTCCATACGTCCCTCCCCGCAGAACTCCCACCCGGCACTTATCCCTGTAAGCGCAAATGCTACACCTGTCCCCACACCTCCCCCCTTACCACCATTCCGGGCCCCAGACAGTCCTTCCAGGTGAGGCAACACTTCACCTGCGAGTCTGCTGGAGTTGTCTATTGCATCTGGTGCTCTCGGTGCAGCCTCCTCTACATTGGCGAGACCCGATGCAGACTGGGGGACCGCTTCGTCGAGCACCTCCGCTCTATCCGTCACAATAGACAGGACCTTCCGGTTGCCACCCACTTCAACTCTGCCTCTCATTCCCATCTAGATATGTCCATACATGGCCTCCTCTACTGCGTTGATGAGGCCAAACTCAGGTTAGAGGAGAAACACCTCATCTACCGTCTGGGTAGCCTCCAGCCTGGTGGTATGAACATTGAATTCTCCAATTTCTGGTCATTCCCTCCCTCTCCCCCTTCCCCTATCCTAGGTCCCTCTCTGCCTCTCTCCCCTTTCAACTTTCTGCTCCTTTATCGCTACAGTTCTTTCATGCTTATCCCCTCCCCCCTTTATCCTTCCTCTGATTGGTTCTCCACCTGGCGCCTCTAGCCCTTCCCCCTCCCCTATCTCTATTACTGGGCTTCGGCCCTCTCCTCCCCCCCATTCCTGATGAAGGATCTCGGCCCGAAACGTTGGCTACTCTTTTTTCACGGATGCTGCCTGGCCTGCTGAGTTCTTCCAGCGTCGTGTACGTATTCTATACAATTGTCTTTGTATGGTGTACTCCGTTGTATTTTTAGCAGGGCATTGTGGCATACCAATCCAACTAATCTTTCTGAGGGTTTACTAATCTTTCCGAGGCATGGAAACCAGAGGGTTAAGGGAATAACCCTACCATTGTGTATGGGGCAGTGTTCACTGAATAGAGTTCATGGAATATTGATAGCAGCAGTCACAAGAACCTTTTCATTTTACATTTCAGTCTCATTGAGAATCATTGGGTCTTATCTGTGAACAATTTCCAAATATCAAGAAAACTAGTTTCTCTTGAATTTTGTTTTGGTTTTGTGCAGGACTTTTGTCATTGAGAATGCTTATTAATGGTTGAGCATTTAAATTTATGTCAGTGCATAACCCAGATCTTCATGATTACACCAGAAGTACAATAGAGTAGCTGGATCCATTTACATAGCCAATTAAGTTGCTGAGCGTCAAACTCCATGACTTTAGATCTATTATTGCAACTCTATTCCCTTTGTCCAATGGTTTGAATATAAAATTGACAAACTGGCATTAGTGCAACACACAGAGAACTGGAAGAACTTAGCTGGACAAGCAGCATATGTGGAGGGAAATGGATATTCAGCATTTTAGGTCAAGACCTTTCATCTGGAGTCCAACATACGCTGTTTTGATCTCCAAACATGCTTGTGGTGCTTTGGAGAAATGTGAAAATGTTGAAAATGTATTTTATTATATAAATTATTTAATGTCCTTTCATAATTGATTTAATATGCAGCTGAAGCTGATGTATATTCCTTTGTTTTTTTTCACACAGGAACTTCTTCATGTAAATGAATCGCACTCTGGTGCTTCTGTTACCTTATCAATGAAGCTTTCGACTGAGGAACACACTCCCCAGATTCAAGTATTAAATGCTTCTCAGGACGATACAGAAGAAAACAAAGTTCCATTAGCAAATGGCATGGAGGATTTAGTAGAAACTATTTCTGATGGGAGTGAAGAAAGGGAAAATATACTGGATTCTTCATTTACGCACGAGTCCACTTCAAATTACACGGACTCCCTTTCCTTAGTCAAAATGAGCATACAAGGGGACGAAGAACATCATGAAATCTTTCAAGACAAGGTTGAAAAATAGTTACTCATTTTGAAACAAATTGTTTTTGTGTTTGTTCCCAAGCATATTTTGTCTTAATATTTTCATATTATTCTGCAAAAGTGTCAAAAGGGAAAATGCCAAGAAATAGCTGTGTAACAAATATATTCCAGGTTTAGAAAAGGAATCTATCTCGCTGCTTAAATTACATGATTTACTTCAGAGAGACAATTTTATAAGAAGCACACTCTTGGTATTAATGCTAATCCATTAGGAGGCCCTGGTGGATATTTGGTGAATGTCCATAATGGATGGGAGATCGTCATTACTTTGGCCCTGAATTCTTCTTACAAGGCTTCTGAATTCCTGATATGCCCCGAGTGATGAGGCTCAGATGTTATAATCTGTCCAGTTATTGCAGATGTATTTTATTGTATTTGTCAACTTTTAAAGTTCCAATCTTCGTAAGTAGCTTCATTGTAGTATTTCTGAGTTTTACTACTGAAGAAACCAGCTTTGGATATGGTAAAGCATTTTAGAAACCCAAACTGGCTGCTTTGTATATATTGAGTATAACCAATATGTTTTCTAAAATTGGAAATTATTAAGTTTTAGCTGTAATAAACTGATGATGATTGTTTCCCTCTTTAATTATCTTCAGTTTTTCCCCCTCAGCTATCTTTCTATTCCATATCTTTTGATATGGCTTTTCTGCTGTCACCAGCTTTGTGATATATTAGCTAACTAGCTGTTTTTATGTAAACTTGTAAGATAAATTATTCTCCAGTTATATTCAAATCCATTTGTGTTCTCAACATGTCTTCAACTTGCATTTCCCATCTAAAGTGTAAGAAATAAGAACTTGAGCAGCTGAAGTGTTGTCATTAACTAACTGTGAATATCTAGCATTAGAGATAGTCACTTGGCTAAGGCCATCTACAGTCCTATCAATGATCAAGCAACTCAGAACAAGGAAGGGAATTTATTCAGGCTTTGGTGTGGAAAGACCCTTTATGAGATGTGTCCTTGGAAGTAGCTGCAATTCAATTATTTTCACAGAATGCCTTGTGAACAGGTTATACTATTATTCTGCTTGTTATGAAAAGTTACCACAGTTCTTTCAATGTGATTGTGAGATGTTGTCACCTGATACTGCCTGTTGAACAGTATTTGTTGCAGTTAGTGCTGATGTCTTATTTCATTTGAGATTTAGAAATATGAATCTTTTTCATGAGATTTAACAAAAAGTTTATTTTCTAATCATTAAAGAGTTATCATTTGTATTTTTAATGTTGGCTTATTTTCCAGTTTATTCAAATTCTGAACTTTTGTTATTATTTGTCATGTCTCCAGATTCAGTTTTCGAATCTAATCTAGACTACCCAGTACCGCTTCCTAATACCAAACCCAATACAGTGACCCAGAAGGTCATTCAGAGTCTATTTTCTTCAACTATGTTGGGGATTTGTGATGTGCAGAATACTTTGCCAGACTTGCAGTGTTCTTGTCCACTGGTGTTGCTTGCTGTCAGTAGCAGATTTTCTCTTAGGATCTCATCAGAAGCAAATGAGTAAATATTAACTGCAAGTGTCATTAAACTTAACTTCTCTAAAGCCTTTATTTCATGACCATTTGTCACCTACTTTATTTTTGCAGCAATTTGGTTACTTTAAATATGGATCGTACAGTATGTATTTGTGTAAGACAAGATATTTATTTCACACTTCAAGAACGGAAAGGAGGACACACAAATGAATCATTGCGATGGAAATTGCTGTGCTTCATATTTGGGAGTGCATTTATTTGCAAACCAGGTTCTGCTCTCCTTGCCTTCTCTGTCGGATCACATTTCTGAAAATAAGATAAAATTTGGACTATTGCAACTTTTGTTACCATGCTATCACAATAATTGCAGTGGAGAAGATATTTTTAAGTGGGTGGAGAATGGTAGCTTTATAGTAAAGTCAATGCAAGATTGGTAAATTGAGCACATCAGATGAGCTTGGAACCCACAATGGCAGTGTGATTTGAAATTCAGAAATTAAATAAAATATATAATTAAAAGTTATTATCATCAAATTATCACATAAAGTCCCTTTATGTCCTTAAGGAAATCTTGACAACTTCCCTCCGCGTTGGCTAAATGTGATTGAAAACACATTGTAATATGATTTATTAAATCACTCCGTCCAGGGCAATCAGTGCTAGTTGTGAATGCTGGCCTAACCAGTGACACCAATAGATAAAATAGGGAGAAAGGAACTTATTTATTTTGCTAAATTATTTCAATACTTTGGAAACAGTTATAATGTAAGTTAAGAATATAGTAAATATGTAAAAGTAGTCTGAATACAAGAATGTATGGAATGTATGATTTAGATATGGTTTTACATACCAATTTTATAGACAAACGTTTTGTCAGTGGCACCTTGAAAATCAAAGGAAAACCTGTAAAGTACTTGAAAATCTTGTTATAAAATAGCTCTGACTTTCTTTGCTCATTTATTCTATCTACTAACCAGTATTCTGTTTCATATGAATGCAAATATTTGCTTTGGCAGTACCTTCAACCAAGATTTAGGATTCCAGATAATGTTCATGATGTATTCGACTGCTGGTGGGGATGAGTCAGATTCTGTACTCATCTGACATACAGAGACATTCACTTCCTCAGAGTGTCAAGGGATTTTACACCATTTTGCAACCAATCTTGATTAAATAATATAATACAGAAAAGACTTAGAATTAGCCCAAGATCTTGTGCTAATGGTTCATTTAGCTATCTATCTTGTCATAGGTACTTCTTTCTTAAGCATTTAATGACTGTGCCACACTTGAATTTTAGTTAGTTTTGAACAGTATTTTAAAAATAAATTAAGGTACCCTGTAAGCAAAATGAAAGTAACCAGAATAGATTTTATAGAAAATGATTCTTGAAAATTTTCTCGTATTAGTGCAATACAATGTGGATGCAGGCCCATCAGCTCAACCAGTTCATGCCTATCATGGTGCCTACCTAGCTAGTCCCAATTTCTTGCATTCAGCTCATCTAAGTCTTGTTCCTCCACATGCTTCCTATCCAAGTGTTTCTTGAATTATACTATAGTACTTGACTTCTGGCAGCTAGTTGCATATTCTCACCACCCTCTGTGTGAAAAAGTCGACCTTCAGGTTCCTTTTAAAGTATTTGCCTCTCACCCTAAATCTATGCCCCATGGTTTGGGCCACACTTACCCTTAGGGAAAGATTGTTACCATCCACCTTATCATAATTTTAAACATTTCTACTTGGTCATATCTCATTCTGCATTCCAAGGAAAAGAGACTTAGACTGACCAACTTCTCCCTATAACTTGGGCCCTCTAATCCTGGCGACGTCCTTGAAAATCTTCTAGAGATCATCTTTAGATCAAAATTGATCAGTAAGGTGGTCTATTTCTGCCTATGAATCAATTTAAAACTGTTACCTTTCATTTGTAGTTAATTTGTAGACCGCCATTTCATTTGTGCTGCCTTCATTGTGTGTCACACGCCTTTGGAGAATTGATCAAGACTATGACTTGAATTAAAACATTGATGTACAGTGTTTTCTCTCAGATCTTCAAGATCGATATTTTTTCCTCTGTTTTATTGTAGAGATTGATGTTGGATATTATTTAAAAATGAAACCTTGCCGGTTGCTGTTCAGTTGTACCCATTTATTAAGTAAATAAACAAGTGCCCTCTAGGTTTGTACAGCACTTTTCAGATTGTAGCATTGAATAATTTAATAACTGGCTCAAAAATGTTTTTTTCTGTTAGTGCAGTTGGATAATGGTGTTATTTATCTATAACACAACACTGAAATTTTGTCTCTTCAATACCTATTTCACCTGGCATGAATGTTTTGGAATTCATTATTCAGCTATTTTATACTCTTCTTAACTTGAACCTTCTACAAAAGGAGTATGTTATTTTAATTATTAAACTTAATATATAATTTTGAATATTTTCCCAAAATATTGCCAAATAACATTCAGAAAATAAAATACAAATATTACGTTGAATTTTGCTATATAGAAATCAATGCAAGGTTAATCGTTTACTAAGTATCCTAATATCTTTCCAATTTTACCCTACCCTTTCCTGTCCTGTTGATTTCTTGACAGCTTAGATCCAGGAGCACCACATTTATTCTGCTATCATGAATAATATCAGAATTTGATATCGGCACAACATCATGGGTCGAAGGGCCTGTATCATTCTGTAATCTATGATCATTTTTTTTAATTAATTGTAATCGTGAACAATAGTCAGATCAGAAATGCTGATCAAGTCAACTAGTTCCGAAAGAAAACACTGATAGGCCAATCAGATGGTTCACTGCTGCTCAGTGATAGAACACAACAAAATCATATGTACAATTAAGAAACATTAAAAAATAGAAATACTGGAGTCATGATGATCATGATGAAGTCTGCTGCAGAGAGACATTTATACACATGTTGTCCTCCATAATTCAGAGAGATTGAAGGATAAGGTTACAGAGTTACAAAATGTGACAGGAGCACTTGGAACTTGAACAAAGTATTCTTAGTAGTCGGTGTGATCAGCTATATTTCAGAATTTATTCTTGTGTTTTTTCCAGTAGGAACTAAGATATTGATCATAGAAGAAACTGATTTTTGCCATTTGAAATTAGACTGCACAAGGTATAATGTCATTTATACAAATCAATAACGACAACTTAAATGAAAAATGGCTGAGATTTGTTTCTGGATTACATGAGGATTTTACAGCAAAATGGAGTTGAGACCAAAATCACATTATCATCTACTTGAAAGACAAAGTGGGCCTGAGCAGCCACATGGATTCTTTATTCTGTTTCTTATGTTCTGTACACATTTTATGGGTATTAAACACTAAGTTCAAGCTAGAATTTTTCCCCATTATAAATACCACTATTGAGGAAAGTCTGTTTGCTTTAAACAGTTCTCTTTTCCATTTTCCTTTGACAATTCCTCTTCCCCTAACCTGATAATAGACTTTTTGGGGTATTTTTTCTACATTCCCTCTGGTGCCCTTTATTTGCCTTGTGTTATCAATACATTTTAAGCTAATTGAATTTCTGATATGCCCTCATGCCCAATCCTTTGGCCACAAGCTTTCTTTTCCTCTGGAGGTGAACCTTTTCCCTTCAGATCTTCATACTTTTTGTTCAAATTGAATTCTTTCTTCAGGTGTTTTTTTTACCCTCTCTGGTTAGTGTCTTTAAGAGCTAATGGGGTGGCAATGGTGGTATCAGTTTTTCTACTTCCTCTTCTGATTTAACATCTTTCTGACCTTGCAGCAATCTGTTCTTTCCTTTGTTATTGTCAATAAACATGCTAATTGGGGCTATATTATTTCTGCTTACCCGCTATTTCTCATTATCCACTTCCTATTAACTCACATGAGATCATTGCCTTACCAGCAAACACCAAATATTACTCTCCATTCCATCTAGCAGTCTCCATCCACCCCTTCCGCACCTTTCTATGGTCTTCCTGACTACTACCAGCTACACAATCCCACGTGATCCTATTCTATGTTGTTTCCAAGATTCATAGGCAGGATTGTCCTAGCAGACGTTAGTGCAATCATTTCTTAATATGATCTGTATATACCAATCAACTGACAGCCATTACTATTAAAAAAATGTTCCTGTGCTTAACACTCATTTATTTCACTATGGGTAATCCATACCTCAACAGCTTCATCTGCCTACAGCATGACGTTATATCCTATCCGTTGTTGTCATTGCCAGGCTGAAATTATTTAAAAAATGAGCATCTTGTCTGTACTTAACTTTTCCAAATAAATGTAATAATCATTGGTCTTGGGTATGTTTGCCTTTTTGTGCGATTAGTGGAACATTCTATCTGGAACCTTCTCTTGAATCATAATGATATATTGCATTACATTGTGTATTTTGAACTGGAACATCTCATCAATTGTTTTAAATTTCTGTCTCAGATTTTGGATTAAGATCAATCTCTTAGTTCTTTTCCCTACTTGTTGCATTCCATTTCCAGGGGATAGATACTCAGCCAATGAATGCTATAATCCTGTCAATAGCTTGATTAAAATTAGCCCACCTTACTTCCTGTAAGGATTCCTCCCTTTTATTTTACTTCTTCTGCATCTTATCAGTTCTAATAGCTGCTACACCATTGCTTCTAATGCCATTCAGGTCCTTGAGTCTGTTTCATCATGCAGCTGGATTCTGTCAGATAGGCATCTTAACTTTGTCTACCCATGTTAGTCCCAAACCCAAATGGTACCTGTCTAACAACAAACCATCAACTTAGATTCCATTGCTTTTCAGGAAATAGTGTATCACCTTGTCACAGATCTTCAAGGAAGTAGTTCTTGATGTAACCCCTGAGTATCTTTTCTCTTGTTCTGGATTCTTCCATTATAAGTCACACACACAAGATTATGAAGCTGTGGGAACTCAGTTTTAGACCCTAGATTTGACTATGCAATAATCTTAATTTTATGGATGTGGACTTAACCTGTTACTTGCGCTTACCCCTTACCTGTTGTAAATATACAGTAAACCTTTGTATCCTCAGGCCCACTGACTTCCTTAACTGGTGTTTAACTAGAAGTAATATTTTTAGTGAGGAGGGAAGACAAGGCAATCCTATTTGATTTTGTATTGGAAACTAATTTCAGAATAAGATTTAGAACAAAGATTTTTCACAAAGACTGAAGTATTATATCATAGATATTGTTGGCAGTCCAAGTTTCTTTATGCAGAAATATAGGAGAATGTGGTGAACTATATATACCTGTCTGGACGTGCCCCCCCCCCCCCCCCCCCCACTGACTGCTCCTAACTCCTCCCACTGACCGTGGCTCCTCCCACGGACCCCGGTATAAAGGCGATTGAGGCCTGAGGCCTGAGCCCTGTCCTCAGTCTCCAGGATGTAGCATGGTGGTCAATTGCTGCTTGTTCTTTCTTCCAGTCAATAAAAGCTAATATCTGGCCTCACGTCTCAGAGAGTTATTGATGGTGCATCAGAGGAAGAGGACTGCAAGCGAGTTAATCATTTCTGACCCCTCCCTCCCACCACCAACCATGTGCATGCACAAGTGTTCGCACACACATTTGAGAATTTGTGGAAGTAATACTGCCTGTTATTTTTGTTTCTTCTTAAGGGTTTTGATATCACATATAATCTGCTGAGATCATCTTATTCAATGCAAAACAGAATTAGAGCCCAGCATCTAATTACATCCTGCCTTTACCAACTAACTGAGAGAAAATCTGTATTGCGAAATGTACTATAATATCATTTCAAGCCAATATTTTTTCATATGTGTGCCCTGAAAAAGGAATGGTATAAAGTTGCTCAATATATTTCAAGAATGTTTTGTGAATCAAGTCATTGAATATATTGTATAAGACTTAACTTATCTCTTTGATTCATCTTTGTAAGCAGTGAAATATTCTTTTTGTAATTGTATTTAAAAGTATATAGTGTGTATCAAACCTGCGTGTCATTTTCTCGTGCTTTGTTCAGGCACTCTTAATCATAACTTATTTTGGGACTGTATCAGTTAGCAGTTCCTCAAGCATTTTTAAAAAGGATTCTAATGTTCTGCAGTTACATACATATTCATCATATTGGTTTGAATAATATTTATTTTATTTAACAGTAGGGAACATAAATGTTCTTTGTCGTTAACCATTATTGAAAGTGTCAGGGTGCAAATGAAACAGCTTTTAAAATTTCACAGATCTTCAGGTTTGGTAATGAGAAAATAAAAGCTAAAAGGAGGGATATAATATTAATTTTTTTGGTAATTTATTTTTTATTGACGTTCATCATCAAACAAACATTTCCGTAAGATGTGTTTCAGATATTGTACATATATATCATATAGTCATATATGCCACAAATCTCCACATAATATTTATCTGAGGTATACACTTAAAGAAAAGAGAGGAAAGAAAGAACAAGCAGAAGGTCTGACACGGTGGTCAGCAGCACAGGGGCGCCGCAGGGAACCGTACTCTCTCCGGTCCTGTTCACCCTGTACACATCAGACTTCCAATATAACTCGGAGTCCTGCCATGTGCAGAAGTTCGCTGATGACACGGCCATAGTGGGGTGTGTCAGGAATGGACAGGAGAAGGAGTATAGGAAACTGATACAGGACTTTGTGATATGGTGCAACTCAAACTACCTGCGTCTCAATATCACCAAGACCAAGGAGATGGTGGTGGACTTTAGGAGATCTAGGCCTCATATGGAGCCAGTGATCATTAATGGAGAATGTGTGGAGCAGGTTAAGACCTACAAGTATCTGGGAGTACAGTTAGACGAGAAGCTAGACTGGACTGCCAACACAGATGCCTTGTGCAGGAAGGCACAGAGTCGACTACTTCCTAAGAAGGTTGGCGTCATTCAATGTCTGTAGTGAGATGCTGAAGATGTTCTATAGGTCAGTTGTGGAGAGCGCCCTCTTCTTTGTGGTGGCGTGTTGGGGAGGAAGCATTAAGAAGAGGGACGCCTCACGTCTTAATAAGCTGGTAAGGAAGGCGGGCTCTGTCGTGGGCAAAGTACTCGAGAGTTTAACATCGGTAGCTGAGCGAAGGGCGCTGAGTAGGCTACGGTCAATTATGGATAACTCTGAACATCCTCTACATAGCACCATCCAGAGACAGAGAAGCAGTTTCAGCGACAGGTTACTATCGATGCAATGCTCCTCCAGACAGGATGAAGAGGTCAATACTCCCCAATGCCATTAGGCTTTACAATTCTACCGCCAGGACTTAAGAACTTTTTAAAAGCTATTATTAATGCTTTTTGAGATAGTGATTTAGATGCATATCATATTTTTTTTTTACTGAGTTAAGTATTGTATGTAATTAGTTTTGCTACAACAAGTGTATGGGACATTGGAAAAAAAGTTGAATTTCCCCATGGGGATGAATAAAGTATCTATCTATCTAAGGAGAAAACTATGTACAAGTAGGGAGTAATCTTTTTTACAACAGATTCATTGATCTGTGAGAATAAAATCAGGCCCATGAGGTGTTATGTAGTTAAACCATTTTCCCAGTATGAATCAAATTGTTCCAACTTATGATTAACAGATGCTGTTATCTTCTCCATTTTGTAAATGTCCAAATATTTTTAATGTTAAAAAATGTCACAATTTAGGAAGAACATTAAGGGCTTTGAGAAGTTGCAGTAGGAATATGCAGGACTGATATCAGCAATTATAGGGTTCAGTTTATTCTGAAGGACTGGAGCAGCTGGGAGTCTGAGAGCAAAAAGAAATAAAATGAGTTGGAAATAGCCTTCAAAATCATGAAGTTTAGAGTAAACTGTTTTCTGTTGTTGGAGGATTGGTAACCAAAGGGCAACAACT
Source organism: Hemitrygon akajei (assembly GCF_048418815.1). Classification (NCBI taxonomy): domain Eukaryota; kingdom Metazoa; phylum Chordata; class Chondrichthyes; order Myliobatiformes; family Dasyatidae; genus Hemitrygon; species Hemitrygon akajei. Next base: position 38,172,003 of record NC_133133.1, on the reverse strand, counting down.
TCTAGACAATTGACTAAAGAACCAGAGGTGACTTAAAATAAGTTTTTCAGTAAGTTACTGTGATGTGGACTGCATTTCATGAAATAGTACCTAAATGGGATTGTTGAAATGGTATTTAGAAAAGTATCATATACATTTTAAAGATATAAAATACAAGGCTGGGGAATGCTCAGAGTTTTGGAACTAATTGAATAGTTCCTACAAAGTGCTGGCAATGAACCAGTGAACATTACAGCACAGAAACAGGCCCTTTGGCACTTCTTGGCTGTGCTGAACCATTTTTCTGCCTAGTCCCACTGACCTGCACCTGGACCATATCCCTCCATACCCCTCTCATCGATGTACCTGCCCAAGTTTTTCTTAAATGTTGAAAGCGAGTCCACATTTACCACTTCATCTGGCAGCTCATTCCACACTCCCACCACTCTTTGTGTGAAGAAGCCCTCCCCTTAATGTTCCCTTTAAACTTCTCCCTCTTCACCCTTAACCCATGCCCTCTGATTTTTTTCTCCCCTAGCCTCAGTGGAAAAAGCCTGCTTGAATTCACTCTATCTTTATCCATTATAATTTCATATACCTCTCTCAAATCTCCCCTCATTCTTCTAGGCTCCAGGGAATAAAGTCCTAACCTATTCAACCATTCTCTGTAACTCAGTTTCTCAAGTCCCGGCAACATCCTTGTAAACCTTCTCTGCACTCTTTCAACCTTATTAATATCCTTCCTGTACTTAGGTGACCAAAACTGCACTACAATACTCTAAATTCGGCCTTACCAATGTCTTATACAACCTCACCATAACATTCCAACTCTTATACTCAATACTCAATACTTTGATTTATAAAGGCCAATGTACCAAAAGTTCTCTTTACGACCCTATCTACCCGTGATGCCACTTTTAGGGAATTATGTATCTGTATTCCCAGATCCCTCTCCTCAGTGTCCTACCATTTACCTTGTATTGATAATGGATTGTAATATAATCCATTATAATGGATAATGGATTGATAATATTCCTTGACCCTGTACCTCACAATTATGAATGATAACAGGAACCTGTAAGTGAGTGCAAATTAAAGTCTGAAATAGTTGCAACAATGTCCAGTTAGAAGGGCTTCACTTTACCCCCACTATCACAGAAGCCAATTTTCAACCAATTTAAGTAATCCACGTGATAAAGGCTGAGAACAGTGGGTACTGCAAAGACTGAGACATCCCATCTATAACTGAAGATCAGAGGTCAAAATTAGGTTACTTATTTCACACATTTAGGCAACCAGTGGAAAATTCCCCAAGTTTTACTGGTCCAAAAAAAAACGCATGGTAAATCCAGCCTGTTACCTCCCACTTATCCTATTCTCGATCAGTAAGGTTGATGTAGAATATGCAATAAGATCTAGGCACCATTCAGAAATGACTGATTAGTGCTAAATAACAATCATGCTACAGAAATCTCAAACAATGATCATCTTAAACTAAAGAGGCAGCCCCTGTGATATGGGAAACTCACAGAATTTTGTGACAAAAGTAAATAAACACATCAAAAACATGAAATTTAGCAGACACTGGAAATCCAGAGTAACATACAACATGCTGGAAGAACTCAAGTCAGGCAGCTTCCAAAGAAAGGGATAAACGGTAAACGTATCAGCCTAAGACCCTTCATCAGGACAGGAAAGGAAGGGGGAAGAAGCCAGAATAATGAGGTGGGGAGGGGAAGAAGTACAAACTAGCAGGAGATGGGTGAAGCCAGGTGAGGGAGGAGGTAGGTGGGTGAAATGAGGAGCTGGGCGGTAGTACAGGTAAAAGGTAAAGGGCTGAAGAAGGAATCTGATAGGAGAGGAGAGGAGGCACAGGTGGAGGGGAGATGTGATAGGCAGGCGAGAAGAGATAAGGGGGGAGCTAGAGTGGGGAATGGAGGAAGAGGGAGATAAAATTACCAGAAGCTGAAATTGATGTTCGTGCCATCAAGTTGGAGGCTACCTACACAGAATATGAGGTGTTGCTCCTCCAACCTGAGGGTGGCCTCATGGACGTGTCAGCGTGGGAATGGGGATTGAAATTAAAATGGCCGGCCACCAGGAACTCCTATTTGTTCCAGATGGAGCGAAGGTGCTGGACAAAGTGGTCCCCCAATCTATGTCATGTCTCACTGCTGTAGAGGAGGCTGCATCAGGAGCACCAGATACAGCAGATGACCCCAACAGACTTGTAGGTGAAGTGTTGCTTCACCTGCAAAGACTGGGGTTCTGTATAGAGACGAGGGAAGAGATGTAGTATTTCTGTCGCTTGATAAGTTCCAGGAGGGAGATTACTGGGCAGTGATGAATCGACAAGGGCATTAGGGTGGGGTGGTGGTAAAGATGTATTTGGTGATAGGATCCTGTAGAAGATGGTGGAAGTTGAAGAGAATGATGTGTTGATGCAGTGACTCATGAGGTGGTAGGTAAGGACAAGAAGAAAGCTTTCTCTGTTAAAGTAGCGGGAAGATGGGTGAGGGCGGAGGTCGAGGAAATGGAGAAGATCAATGGTGAAGGAAGGGAAAGTCCATTCTTTGAAAAATGAGGACATCTCAGATGTTCTGGAAAGGGAAGCCTCATCCAGGGAATAGATATGGAGGAGACAAAATAACTTAGAAAAGGGAATAACATTTTTACAGGGGACAAGTTGGGAAGAAGTATAGTCAAGAAAGCTGTGAGAATCAGTAGATTTACAAAAGATATTGGTAGACAGTTTGTCTCCAGAGTTGGAGACAGAAAGATTGACACATCAGTCCTTACAAAAAATGCAGGTTGCAAACGCATCAGTGATTGACTCAAGTGCAGATGACACAGCCTTATGTTACAGGAAATCATGATACAGGCCATTTTCTAGCAACATAACTACACCCTCTTAACATTAGTAATGTGGCATTGCGTTGGTAAATCCCATGCCATCATCCTAGGAATCACCATTGTCCAGATAATATACAACTACATAAATACTGTAGTTATAATAACAAAAATCAGAGGTTGAGTATTCTCCAACAAATAACTCTTCCCCTGACACCCCAAAGTCTCTTTACCATCGAAGAATGCAGCTTGAAGAATACACAAGAAACTCTGCACAATCCCAATACCAAGACAATTGTTGGTGTCATTGCACCATGGCAATCCCTACATTGTCACTGAGTCTGAAGCCTGTAACTTCCCACCCAACACCATGGTAGTATCCTCACCACAGCATTTCAAGAAGGTGGCTTAACCATCACCATCACCAGAGCAATTAAGCATGGATTACTGTAGCCACCCTTTCCAGCACTACCCATTCCTGAAAATAATGGCATATATTAAAAAAAAACGTTGCTGCACAATAACTTGTCAGTTCAAAGCAAAGTTTGAATCTTAACATTTGACTGGGCAGCTTTCATCAAATGAAAAGATCTTGACAAAAGGCTTGAACTAGAAATGCTCAAGTCCCATCGTTTGTGAAGTGAAAAGATTTTGAAGCAGTATTGTTATTAGGTTATATGCACAACAGAAGAAGAATATCCATAAGAAGACCTTAATTGTAGACAGCTGCAAATGGCTTTAATGCAACAGTTTTAATGAAATACTTATATGAATTAATCCAGACTTGATTAACATGAATATTATCAGTATAAGAAGTCGACCAGGACCTCCATATCAACTTCTGAGATTATTTTTTTTCCTTATCCAGAATATATTACTGTTGTTACTCACCAAAAGAATCAGAAATAGCAGAAGTTTGCTCTTTCCTTTATAGTGTTTGTGCCTTCATTTCACCTATAAAGGATCCAATTATTGGTACTATATTGTACTAAGACCATAAGATGGCTGAGTAGAATTAGACCATTCAGCCCATCGAGTCTGCTCCACCATTCCATCATGCCGATGTGTCCCTCTTCACCCCATTCTCTTGACTTCTCCGCATGACCTTTGATGCTCTTATTAATAGACAATAGACAATAGGTGCAGAAGTAGACCATTCGGCCCTTTGAGCCTGCACCGCCATTTTGAGATCATGGCTGATCATCTACTATCAATACCCAGTTCCTGCCTTGTCCCCATATCCCTTGATTCCCCTATCCATAAGATACCTATCTAGCTCCTTCTTGAAAGCATCCAGAGAATTGGCCTCCACTGCCTTCCGAGGCAGTGCATTCCACACCCCCACAACTCTCTGGGAGAAGAAGTTTTTCCTTAACTCTGTCCTAAATGACCTACCCCTTATTCTCAAACCATGCCCTCTGGTACTGGACTCTCCCAGCATCTGGAACATATTTCCTGCCTCTATCTTGTCCAATCCCTTAATAATCTTGTATGTTGCAATCAGATCCCCTCTCAATCTCCTTAATTCCAGTGTGTACAAACCCAGTCTCTCTAACCTCTCTGCGTAAGACAGTCTGGACATCCCAGGAATTAACCTCGTGAATCTGCGCTGCACTTCCTCTATAGCCAGGATGTCCTTCCTTAACCCTGGAGACCAAAACTGTACACAATACTCCAGGTGTGGTCTCACCAGGGCCCTGTACAAATGCAAAAGGATTTCCTTGCTCTTGTACTCAATTCCCTTTGTAATAAAGGCCAACATTCCATTAGCCTTCTTCACTGCCTGCTGCACTTGCTCATTCACCTTCAGTGACTGATGAACAAGGACTCCTAGATCTCTCTGTATTTCTCCCTTACCTAAATCTACACCATTCAAATAATAATCTGCCTTCCTGTTCTTACTCCCAAAGTGGATAACCTCACACTTATTCACATTAAACGTCATCTGCCAAGTATCTGCCCACTCACTCAGCCTATCCAAGTCACCCTGAATTCTCCTAACATCCTCATCACATGTCACACTGCCAACCAGCTTAGTATCATCAGCAAACTTGCTAATGTTATTCTCAATGCCTTCATCTAAATCGTTGATGTAAATCGTAAACAGCTGTGGGCCCTGTGGCACCCCACTAGTCACCACCTGCCATTCCGAGAAACACCCATTCACCGCTACTCTTTGCTTTCTATCTGCCAACCAGTTTTCTATCCATGTCAAGATCTTCCCCCCAATGCCATGAGCTCTGATTTTACCCACCAATCTCCTATGTGGGACTTTATCAAATGCCTTCTGAAAATCGAGGTACACTACATCCACTGGATCTCCCTTGTCTAACTTCCTGGTTACATCCTCGAAAAACTCCAATAGATTAGTCAAGCATGATTTGCCCTTGGTAAATCCATGCTGGCTCGGCCCAATCCTATCACTGCTATCTAGATATGCCACTATTTCATCTTTAATAATGGACTCTAGCATTTTCCCCACTACTGATGTTAGGCTGACAGGTCGATAGTTCTCTGTTTTCTCCCTCCCTCCTTTCTTAAAAAGTGGGATAACATTAGCCATTCTCCAATCCTCAGGAACTGATCCTGAATCTAAGGAACATTGGAAAATGGTTACCAATGCATCCGCAATTTCCAGAGCCACCTCCTTTAGTACCCTAGGATGCAGACCATCTGGACCTGGGAATTTGTCAGCCTACAGTCCCATCAGTCTACTCATCACCATTTCCTTCCTAATGTCAATCTGTTTCATTTCCTCTGTTACCCTATGTCCTTGGCCCATCCATACATCTGGGAGATTGCTTGTGTCTTCCCTAGTGAAGACAGATCTAAAGTACTTATTAAATTCTTCTGCCATTTCTCTGTTTCCCATAACAATTTCACCCAATTCATTCATCAAGGGCCCAACGTTGTTCTTAACTATCTTCTTTCTCTTCACATACCTAAAAAAGCTTTTGTTATTCTCCTTTATATTCCTGGCTAGCTTGCGTTCGTACCTCATTTTTTCTCCCCGTATTGCCTTTTTAGTTAAGTTCTGTTAATTGAGAACTTATCACGTTCCACTTTAAATATATCGAATAGCTTGGCCATAACAGCTGTCTGTGGCAATGAATTCCACAAATTCACCACCCACTGGTTAAAGAAATTCCATTCCATTCTCATTTCACAGGTCGTGATTCAAATCTTTACCCTTCCCCAGAAGTGTCTGACTTAAGGAATATTTGGCTGTCAAAACAAAAGAAAAAGATTACTGGCTTAATGCTGGAATTTCGTGAGAGTTCATAAGAACACGTGCAGATTTCTGGAGGTAAGAAAATAAATGTCAGCTCAATGGGGACTTTGATCTTGGATCCTGTAACCCACACTGCCGTATTATCTCAAATATGTGTAAAATAGCAGTGGGCTAAGCTTGGAAAGATAAAATTGACAAATGGCTCATTGGTTTGGGGGTCTGAAATGAGTAACTGGTCATTGCCTGAGCCTCATTAACTTGTACAAGCATACTCATGTCACTCATCTGGGCCATTGCTGGCAGTCTACAGCAGACTCGGAGAGCGTTCAGAGTTGAAATGAAATGACAGGCAGGATGTCCATGTCACATGTTACTTTTGTTTTAGAGCAAAGTCCCTGAATTTTCTTGCACTCACCACGTAAGATTTCATTGATTAATTGGGCGCTGACCCTGAAAAAATAAGAAAATACTGTCTATGAACCTGAACAAGCTGTATCAAAATTAAACTATGTAATAACAATATCTTGGTTAAAGGCTGATAATGGAGTCTAGGTTTATTGCTGCTGGAATGGCTGCTCCTGAGTAGGATGTGAGCGATAAGTTTTTCACGCAGAAGGTGGTCAATGTCTAAATGAGCTGACAGAGGAGAGGGTAGAGGCAGGCACAATGTTTAATAGTTGTATGGACAGATGCTTGGATAGGAAAGGCATCAAAGAATACATGCATGATGTGGGTATCATGGACAAGGTGGGCCAAAGGGCATCTGTTTCTGTGCTCTATCATCTGTGAATTCTCCTTCCCTGTCTTTTCCATGGCTGGCGTGTAGTTCTCACATGAAGCCATCAAACAAAACCGGCCTAAGGATTTCGAAATGCTGAACACAGTCCAAATCAGCCTCATCTGCGGTTTATCCCAAGTTCAGCTTTAGCTCCTCAGTAAGCCATTGCTGGTAGTCGAAGTACAAAGTACATGTATGTCACCATGTACTAACCTGAGATTCATTTTCTTGTGAGCGTTGACAGTAAACACTAAGAAACAGAATAGAATCAGTGAAAAACTGCACAGAAAAACGGACAAACAAGCAATGAGCAAAAGACAACAAATACAAAAAAACCCAAAATAATAATACTAAATAAAAAAGCAATAAATATTAAGACCACAAGTTGTAGAGTCCTTAGGAGTGAGTCCATAGGTTGTGGAGTCAATTGACTGATGGGGTGAGTAAAATTATCCATTCTGGTTCAGGAGCCTGATGGTTGAGGGGTAATAACTATTCCTAAACCTGGTGGTGTGGCACCTATGTCTCCTCTATCCCCTTCCTGATGGCAGCAGTGATTAGAGAGCATGGCCAGGATGATGGGGGTCCTTGATAATGGATGCAGCTTTTCTGCAACAGCACTCCTTGTAGATATCCTCAATGATGGGGAGGGCTTTACCCGTGATGGACTGGGCTGTATACATTACTTTTTGTAGGCTAATCCATTCAAGGATGCTCTCGGGACAGGGCTGATAAATTCAAGACAAACCAGATGCTGTCAAGATGGCAGGAAAACTTGGGAACATGGCAAATAACTCAGAAACATAGCACATAATTTGGAACACAGAATCAAACTTGGGAACAAAGAATCAACACCAGAACCTGGAATAGTGTCATGTCGTACGCGGACTGACGACTGAACCCAGGTGCAGAGGAACAGCAGACTTCCATATTGAGAGAGAGCCAAGAGTTTATTCACAGGAATTCCAGCTGAACACGGTGACTTGACTGAGCGACACCACAAGCCGAATCATCTCCGAAACACACAAGGACCCCACAAAAAAAGCTAATTTGGAGTCTGCTTTAAATAATCACAATACATTGAAAACCTCTGCCAGTCAAAATAAACTCGACAAGATTAAACCGAAAGCACATCTCTAGATAGGAGCAGCTCGTGACAGTGGCTCTTAGGTCACTGGCTGAAGTGTCTACCTAGACAAGATATCAAAACCTCTGCTCTCTGTGACTGTGGACTGGCTTTAAAAAATTAACACATTTTGACAGTCAGGGACTTTAAATTATCTAATTTCTATGATACAAAATATGGATCAAAATTTTTAGCAACATCAGCTTTTCAAGGCTATATCTTGCTCTTAAAGTTTTACAATCAATTGAACAAAAATAGTGTAACAATCAATGTCTGGAGGTGCTACTCAGGTAGTCCACTAGCAAAAATGCCCCTCAAAGTGTTTTTTTTGTATTTTCTAACTTTGAATGGATAGGTATGTACAGAATTTATTACAAGATTTTTTAAATAGTTCAAACCTGGAAGTGCAAATCCAATTGATGTTGCTTTGATTTGCGTTTATGATGTATATTGTTATTTACAGATAGTAATATTTTATGTTTTGCACTGTATTGTTGACACAAAACAACAAATTTCATGAAATATGTCACCAATAATAAACCTGATTCTATTTCCTTACAGTAAAATGAAAAATGTCCCGGTTATGGAGCTGGTCTCAAATCCATGAAATTAAATGACATAGATATACCACCATGTTAGTAATATTTTGTCAGACATTTTTAATGTTTCGTCTCAACATGATACATCTCAACAGCATAGAGGTTTGGCATCTTCTGATCATCGTAAGCATATAGACTCAATGGGCTGAATGGCCTAATTCTGCTGCTATGTCTTATGGCCTTTTGGTCTTATGTTCAGTTTCTTCTAGTTTGTTGCAACACGTCAAATGGTCAACAGGGATTATCATGACTCAAAGTTCAAAGTAAATTTATTATCGAAGTACATACTTTGATTCCATCGTGAGGGGAACAGACAAGAGATTCTGCGAGCCGGACAAGGATACCCGGACGGTGTGTTGCCTCCCTGGTGCCAGGGTACGGGGTGTCTCAGATCGGGTGCAGAGTATTCTGAGGAGAGAGGGCGAGCAGCCAGAGGTCTTGGTGCATGTTGGTACCAATGACATAGACAGAAAAAGGGAGGAGGTCCTGAAGGAAGATTACTGGGAGCTAGGAAGAAAATTGAAAAGCCAGACCTCCAGAGTAATAATCTCAGGATTACTGCCTGAGCCAGGCGCTAATGAAGGTAAGAATAGCAGAATTAAACAGATGAATCTGTGGCTAAGTAACTGGTGCAGGGGGCAGGGCTTCAAATTCTTGGATCATTGGGATCTATTTTGGGGGAGGTATGACTTATACAAAAACGATGGGTTCCACCTGAACTCAAAGGGTACGAATATCCTGGTGGGATTGTTTAATGTAGCTGTTAGGGAGGGTTTAAACTAAGTTGTCAGGGGGAAGGAAACCAGGGTGTTAGGGTCGAGGAAGAGGAAAGTAGAAATAAATCAAAGATACTGTGCAGCAAAGATGGCAAGAGGGACAGGCAGGTGAATAGACAGGAGAATTTACTGTGCAATAGAAATATAGCAAAATCAGTAACAGATACTGATCTAAGTGTACTATACTTAAATGCCCGCAGCATTAGAAATAAAGCGGATGACCTTGTTGTACAGCCACAGGTTAAAAGATATGACATTATGGCTATCACCGAGTCATGGCTAAATGATGGACGTGATTGGGAGCTGAATGTCCAAGGATACACAGTGTATAGGAAAGTTGGGAAGGTAGGTAAAGAGGGTGTCATAGCCCTGATGGTAAGCAATGATATCAAATCGCTAGAAAGAAGGGACTTAGGATCAGAAGAGGTAGAATCCTTATGGGTCGAGTTAAGAAATGGCAAGGGTAAAAAGACACTAATAGCAGTTATATACAGGCCTCCAAACAGCAGCTGGGATGTGGACTACAAGTTACAGCTGGAAATAGAAAAAAGTGTGTCAGAAGGAAAATGACAAGATAATTATGGGGGATTTTAATATAAAAGTGGATTGGGAAAGTCAGGAATGTACTGGATCTCAGGAGAGGGAGTTTGTAGAATGCCTACAGGATGGCTTTCTGGAGCAGCTTGTCCATAAGCCCACCAGGGGATCGGCTCTTTTGGATTGGGTGCTGTGTAATGAACCTGAGGCGATCAGGGAGCTAGACGTAATGGAACCCCTTGGAATTAGTGATCATAATATGATTGAGTATAATTTGAAAAGGAGAAGCTGGTATCAGGTGTATCGATATTTCAGTGGAACAAAGGGAATTACAGTGATATGACAGAGGAACTGGCCCAAGCTGATTGGAAAAGTAAGCTAGATGGAGGGACGGTAGAGAAGAATTGGATGAAATTCCTACAAGAAATAAGGAAAGTGCAGGAAAAATATATTCCAAGAAAAAAGAAAATCATGAATGGAAAAATGGCACGAATGTGGCTAACGAGAGAGGTTAAGGCTAAAATAAAAGCATAAGAGACAGCATACAAGGAAGCAAAAATTAGTGGGAAAACTGAGGACTGGATGACTTTTAAAAACTTACAGAAGGAAACTAAGAAAGTCATTAGGAAAGAAAAGGTGAATTATGAAAGGAAGTTGGCAATTAACATAAAAAAGGACACTAAGAGTTTCTTTTAAATATATGAAGAGTAAAAGAGTGACACGGGTAGATATAAGACCGATTGAAAATGATGCTGGAGAAATTATAATGGGTAACAAAGAGATGGCAGAGCAACTAAATGAGTATTTTGCATCAATCTTCACAGTGGAAGACATTAGCAACATACAGTTAGACAAGAAGCTAGACTGGACTGCCAACACAGATGCCTTGTGCAGGAAGGCACAGAGTCGATCGTACTTCCTTAGAAGGTTGGCGTCATTCAATGTTTGTAGTGAGATGCTGAAGATGTTCTATAGGTCAGTTGTGGAGAGCGCCCTCTTCTTTGTGGTGGCGTGTTGGGGAGGCAGCATTAAGAAGAGGGACGCCTCACGTCTTAATAAGCTGGTAAGGAAGGTGGGCTCTGTCGTGGGCAAAGTACTGGAGAGTATAACATCGGTAGCAGAGCGAAGGGCGCTGAGTAGGCTACGGTCAATTATGGAAAACCCTGAACATCCTCTACATAGCACCATCCAGAGACAGAGAAGCAGTTTCAGCGACAGGTTGCTATCGATGCAATGCTCCTCAGACAGGATGAAGAGATCAATACTCCCCAATGCCATTCGGCTTTACAATTCAACTGCCAGGAGTAAGATATGTTAAAGTGCCGGGGTTAGGACTCAATGTATTTAAGTAAACTACTTAAGAACTTTTTAAAAGCTATTATTAATGCTTTTTGAGAGGGTGATTTTAGATGCATATCATATTTTTACTGAGTTAAGTATTGTATGTAATTAGTTTTGCTACAATAAGTGTATGGGACATTGGAAAAAATGTTGAATTTCCCCATGGGGATGAATAAAGTGTCTATCTATCTATCTATCTATCTATCTATCTATCTATCTATCTATCTATCTATCTATCTATCTACCTGATAGCCAGAGGTCTCAGGGTATAGAATTAGGTACAGTCAAGATTACTAGATAGAAAGTGCTTGGGAAGCTAAATGGACTAAGGATAGATAAGCCTCATGGACCGGATGAGGTGCAGCCACGGGTTCTGAAGGAGGTGGATTTGGAGAGTGTGGAGGCATTGGAAATGATCTTCCAGGAATCAATAGACTCTGGCATGGTTCTGGAGGACTGGAAGGTCACAAATGTAGTTCCGCTGTTTAACAAAGGAGAGAGGCAGCAAAAAGAAAATTACAGATCTATTAGTCTGACATCGGTAGTTGGAAAGTTATTGGAGTCGATCCTCAAGGATGAAGTTATGAAATACCTCAAGGTGCATGACAAGATAGGCCCAAACCAGGATCGTTTCATGAAGGGAAGATCCTGCCTCACCAACCTATTGGAATTTTTTGAGATAATCTCAAATAAGATTGACAAGGGAGAGGCTGTGTATGTTGTGTATTTGGATTTTCAAAAGGCCTTCGATAAGGTGCCGCATAAGAAGCTGCTTAATAAAATGAGAGCCCATGGAATTACAGGAAAGATATTGGAATGGATGGAGCATTGGCTGATAGGCAGAAAGCAAAGGGTGGGAATAAAGGGATCCTATTCTGGTTGGTTGCCGGTTACTAGTGGTGTTCCACAGGGCTGGGCCCACTTCTTTTTACACTGTATATCGATGATTTAGATTATGGATTAAATGGTTTTGTGGCTAAGTTTGCGGATGAGACCAATATAGGTGGAGGAGCAGGAAGTGTTGAAGAAACGGAAAGGTTGCAGAGAGACTTGGTCAGTTTAGGAGAGTGGGCAAAGAAATGGCAGATGAGATACAATGTTGAGAAATGTATGGTTGTACATTTTGGAAGAAGAAATAGTTGGGCAGATTATTATTTAGATGGGGAGAAAATTCAAAAATCGGAAGTGCAAAGTGACTTGGGATCCTCGTGCAGTACACCCTAAAGGTTAACCACTAGGTTGAAACGGCAGTAAGGAAAGTGAATACTATGTTGGCATTCATTTCAAGAGGAATAGTGTATAAGAGTAAGGAGGTGTTGATGAGTCTCTATGGGGCACTGGCGAGACCTCATTTGGAATAATGTGTGCAGTTTTGGGCCCGCTATCTTAGAAGGGATGTACTGATTTTGGAGAGAGTTCAGAGAAGATTTACGAGGATAATTCCTGAAACGCAGGGGCTAACATATGAGGAGCGTTTGTTGGCTCTTGGACTGTATTCATTAGAGTATAGAAGAATGAGAGGGGATCTCATAGAAACACTTTGAATGTTGAAAGTGTTGGACAGAGTAGATATGGAAAGACTGTTTCCCTTGGTGAGTGAGTCCAGGACAAAAGGCTCTAGTCTTAGATTTAGAGGGTACCCATTTCAGATTCAGATTCAGATTCAGATTCAGTTTATTGTCATTTAGAAACCACAAATGCAATGCAGTTAAAAAATGAGACAACCTTTCTCCAGAATGATATCACAAAAGCACATGACAAAACAGACTACACCAGAAAATCCACATAACGTTTGGCAATCCCCAATCCAGAGTCCGGAGAGGCTGCTGAGTATTAATATCGCGCTACTGTCTTAGCGCATTCCCCAGAAAGGAGCTCCAAATCCACCAGACAAAAACAAGACCAAAAACTAAAGTTACAAGACCTGCACAAAACCACATAATTACAACATATAGTTACAACAGTGCAAACAATAGCATAATTGATAAAAAAACAGAACATGGGCACAGTAAAAATAGTCCAAAGATGTTAAAGGACTATAAGTTCAAAAGAAATCACCACACAGTTTCCACAAGTCCCCAGGGTCCCGACAGACTCGCCATCCCACGCTGGCGGCAGAAAGGAATACCCCCGCTATGGACTTCCAAGGCGCCGCCCGACTCAGCCTCGCAGACGCAGCACACAATGGAAGCTCCGTTGAAACCAGCCTCGCAGACACAGCACACACCGAAAGCAACCTGACCGCAGTGGACTCTGAGTCCATTGAACCTCCAAGCCGATGACCATCCTCTCCGGCACAGTTTCTCCGAGCACCATCCTCTGCCAAGCCTATGAAGACGGCCCCGCCAATGGCCATCGGCAACGCGACCCCGAGGACTGGGGGCCTGTTCTTCCCAGCAGAGTCCCGGACCTCACAGCAGCAGCAGCAACAAAGAAGGTCTTCCTGGAGATGTTCCCGATGTTCCTCCATGCTCCCACATCCATTTTCAATCGATTATGATTGCACACGGCACCCCACTTCACAAATAACAGATAATCAGTTCCAGAGTGGCTGCTGCAAGCTGCATCACGCCGCCATCTTGGATCTTAAAACAGAGATGAAGAGAAATTTGTGAATTTATGGAATTCGTTGCCACATACAGCTGTGGAGGCCCAATCATTGAGGATGTTTAAGGAGGAGATTGATAGGTATCTAATTAGTCAGGATATCAAGGGATATGGAGAAAAAGACAGAAATTGCAACTAGCTCATGGTGGAGTGGTGGAGCAGACTCGTTGGGCCGAATGGCCTACTTCTGCTCCTTTGTCTTGTGATCTTGTGATATGTCACCATATACAACCCTGAGATTCATTTTCTTGTGGGCATGCTCAATAAATCCATGGAAGAATAACCATAACAGAATCAATGAAAGACCACACCGACTTGGTTGGTCAACCAGTGTGCAGAAGGCAACAAACTGTGCAAACACAAAAAGAAATAATAATATTCAATAAATAACGAGAACCTGAGATGAAGAGTCTTTGATAGAGAGTCCGTATGCTGTGAGAACATTTCAATGATGGGCCAAGTGAAATTGAGTGAGGATATCCCCTTCATAGAAATGGGAAAAATATGGGAAAATGAGAGTTGACAAGGAAATGTGAATTAACCTCCATGGTTATTCTGATGGTTTCTGCATTCCTGTTCAGACTAATCAGGTAATACTTTGTACTTTCCTTGCGTAAATAGGTTACCTAGTCATAATCACATTGGTGTTTGTGGGAATTTTCTTTGAATATATTGGCTGCTGCATTTTTTTTGCATTAAAATAATCATTATAGTTCTGTTGCCATGTCCTGAAAGAGATGTGAATGGTGCTTTTTAAATACAAGTTTCCTTGACTTCAGGGAGCTGTACACCAAACCTAGGCTGATACTTCAGTATTCTACATTCACACAAGATATTCTGCAGATTCTGGGATTCCAGAGCAACACACAAAATACGCTGGTGGAACGTGGCAGCCAGGATAGAATCTATGGAAGAAAGTAAGCAGTCGAAGTTTCAGGCTGAGACCATCAGTATTCTACGCATTTTTGAACAGCAAATATAATTAAAAAGCTATCTTTTGATGGGATACTGAACCAAGGCACAGTTTGATCCCTTAGCTGATGTGACATGGTTCTTATATCCTGATTAAGAACTGCAGGGTTAATCCAATGCCTCAGTCAATATTTAACCTTCAGCAAACAACAAAGCAACACATATTATGTAGTCATTTGCACTTAGCTGCTTCTGAGTACTTGCTATGTCCAAATCAGTTGCCAAGTTTCACACAACAACCACTTACAATGTACTTGATTGACTGCAAGCATCTTGGAATGTTCTGTGGCCATGATAGGTCTAATGTGTTCACCAATTCTATCTTTCCCCCACAATCTAAAAATAAAGAGATATATAGTCTTGGGAATGTTGTGTCTATTGATGGCATCAATAGAGGGAAGTGAACTGTTATGTTTCAAGCTGAGAATCTTCAACAGGTCCTGAAATGAAGGACTCAAATGCCCTCCGTAGGTGCTGCCCAACCTGCTGAGCTCCTCCAGCATTATTTTGTGGGCATTGCTCCAGATTTCCGGCATCTGCAGAATCTCTGTGGTTTCTCCTTTAAGTTGTACAAGGCTGGATGCAGTGCACATTTAAATAACTATCAATATCAGATGTAAAAATAATCAGGCATGCAGCGGTAAGTTTACCTTTGACAACAGGAAAATAAGTTGAAAGAAGCAGACTTCCCAGTCACCACTCGGTCTATTGAATCCTTGATTCAGTTCCGGTTTTGAGTTAGAAATAACATTGTGTACTATCAATATTAATCTTGGCTGCAAAACT
Source organism: Hemitrygon akajei (assembly GCF_048418815.1). Taxonomy (NCBI): domain Eukaryota; kingdom Metazoa; phylum Chordata; class Chondrichthyes; order Myliobatiformes; family Dasyatidae; genus Hemitrygon; species Hemitrygon akajei. Next base: position 38,156,420 of record NC_133133.1, on the reverse strand, counting down.
GAACTCAGGCATTTTTGGTGAACAATACTAACACTGCACAATTAGTTCATGGATTCAAGACGAGTTTTGAAATTCTGATATTTTACTATAATTGTCTGTTGTTAAGTGGGCCGTTGTGAAGTTTGAATTAAGACACTACTCTTGCACTTATTAGTTCAAACTCATGCTATAGTTGTAGTGTGGAATTCCCCTGAAACAGGTCACTAAAATCCAATAGAGATTTCGACATATGTGGTATGTAAAATTACTAGAATTACTTACTATTACAAATTATCCTGGAACCACAACTGAGCTCATTTTAACACGGCCTGCTGCTGCACTAATATAATGTGCAATCTAATATTTTATCAAGCTAAAAGAGTGTAACAAGATATTTCCAACAAATCTTTGGACTTCTTTAAAGGTGCCGCTGTAGCGTAGCGGTTAGCGCAATGCTATTGCAGTTCAGGGTGTCAGCATTCAATTTCAGCGCCATCTGTAAGGAGTTTCTATGCCCTCCCTGTGGCTATATGGGTTTCCTCCTGGTTTTGGTTTCCTGCCACAGTCCAAAGATGTACCGGTTAGCAAGTTAATTGGTCACTGTAAATTGTCCTGCGATTAGGCTCGTGTTAAATAGGTGGGATGCTAAGCAGCGCAGCTTCTTGGGAGGGAAGAAGCTGTACGCGCTGTATCTCGAAATAATTAAATAAATTCTGCTTTGCGCAGGTTGAACCCTGACAATCAAATTACACCATTAGATTTACATCACTGTCTAAGAAGTGGACTGTCTAAAACTGAACATATTTTAATGGGATTATTGCATGTTCCATTTCTATCTATCTTTGAATATTCCTTGTCATTTCAATTAACCCTCTCTTATGTTCTTCTCCTGCCTTCAATCAAGTAGACAGGCACAGACACATTGCCACCTATCTATATTTACTCACACTGGTAGGGCTGACCAAGTAAGGAAGGACAAGGAGGCTAAATTTAGCCTCCTCTGGAGATCTATGCTCTGAAGCATTTGTTGTAGTATTTGTGTAGGTTACCAGCCACAGCAAGCAGCGTGGATCAATTTTAAAACTTTGGTCGCAGAAGTACATTTTGGAATCCTTTCTTTTGCATTACCTGATCACTTGAGAATTGATAGCGCATTGTGGTATCAATCTCCATTTGGTTGTTTCTTTATGTCAGCAGCCATCTCAACACAAAGGAAAATTTAAGGAGTGACGGAAACGAACTATGTCTGGATGTGTTTGAAACTGAGTAGAAGAGATTTTATTGACATGGAACTGGAGATTATGTGGCCTGTGAAAATGAGCCTGGTGGATATCACCAAGATATTTTCCATGCTCCAGCCTAAAGATGAAGAAATTGACAATGGGGAAATAACTCAGCTGAATCAAGCAGTTTCTAATGATGATGACAAACTATTAGCTGAGCTTTTATCTCAGGAGAGGTATGCTAGATTTATTAACAGCCGGAGTGGCTGGGGTGTTCCAGGAACTCCTCTTCGTCTAGCGGCCATGAGAGGACATGTAAAATGTCTGGAGGTTCTGCTAGATCATGGCGCCGAGGTGGATAGTCTGGATGTGAAGGCGCAAACTCCTTTATTCACTGCTGTTAGTGGTAGGCATTTGGATTGTGTCCAGGCCTTGCTTAGGGCTGGAGCTAATCCCAACGGTAGTATATATAACAATAGCTCACCTATACTGGTTGCTGCCAGAGAAGGAGAAGTGGAGATTTTGAAGGAACTGTTGGAACATGGAGCAGAAGTCAATGTCCGTTCCAAAGCACCAGAATGGGCCTCCAATCCTTGTGCGTGTAGTGGTCCCCTCTACCTCTCTTTGGTGTACGGGCACTTTGACTGCTTTCGCCTTCTTCTTCTGTATGGAGCCAACCCAGACTTTAACTGCACCGAGGAGAGATTGCTGTCACGCATTAAGCCGAGAAAGACTGCACTGGAGATGTGCTTCAGATATGGCTGTGGGATTGAATATGTCCAACTGCTGATAGACTTTGGAGCAAATGTTTATTTACCAGATCTCACTGCAAATAAAAATATAAGCCAAAATGAAGTATTTAAGCTATTAAACCAAGCCAGAGGTAAGCAAAAGATTTATTATTTCCATTATATCTAGTTGATTATTTAAAACTAAAGCTGGCCTTTAAACAGTTTTCTGTTGGGCATAGATTTTTGTTTAATTTATGGAGAAGAGTTCTGTCCTTTTATTCTCCTAATTGAAATAACTTACAGAATTCAATTATTTATTGACTCAATTATTCATTTATTTGTCATAAAATACAAGAAATGGCTTATAAAAAAGTAATTTTATGGTCGAAGTGAAGCTGCTAAACAGGTTTAATGCCTTTAGTAAAGCAAGATAATAAAATCCTGGAAGTATATATTCATAACTCACAATTACATCCTGAAAATTTAATTTTGTTTATAATTTGAGAATTAAAAAAGCATTGCTTTCTCTTGATACGGATTATTGGAGAGGTCACCATGAGGTCAGGAAAAAAAACAAAATAAAATTATTTTTACTGATATAAGAGGCATAGTAATTATTAGAGATGGGAACAGTAAGTTGCAGGAGAACTTAAATTAAAAATGTGTGTGGCAAATTGAGGCAAATGAAGGTTAAAGTGAAGAACTGTGAAGTTGTCCGATTTGGAAGTCAGAAAGAAAAAAAATAAAACTATCCTAAATTGAAAAGTTTGGGATGAGGTGAGGTCATTATAACATTATAAGGTTAGGGGGCAGTTATAAAGTTATGTTGTCAGGTTATTGTTATACGGTTAGGGGGCAGTCACTTAAAACTGTCAATGCAAAGGCCCTTCTTCACAGAGACTGTGGAGCTCTGGAATACTCTCCCATGGAGGGTTATGGAAACTGGATCAGTTGGGGATAGATAAATATATGAAAGATGAAATCAAGCACTATGGTGAGCAAGCACTGAAGAAGAAGAGGTCTGGTTCAGACTGGCTTGAAGATACTGAAAGATGGGTGAGGTTTGAGAAATCCCTTTGAAGGGCTTCTATTCCTGTGCCTGTTTGCTTATGTTCTAAATACGATATGAAAACAAATACAGTATATATTTTTGGTGTAATTTCTATTCCTCATAGAAAATCAAAGCAAGGGAAGTTTTCATCTCCTGTGTTCCTGTAGATACATGTATAAAGGAGTGAGGAAGGGTTCCCTATCAACGTAGATGGGGATTTTCTGGGATACCCTGAAGATGGGAAGAAATGCTTATGTCTATGCTTATGCATATTAACTCTCGGAGAGCAGGCATCAAGGGAGGACAAAAATTGTAGTTAGAGCCTTCTAACATGCCCCAGTGAATCTTCAAGGCAGCAAGGATACCACTGCTGTGGATTCATATCCTAACTTTACAACAAAACTCAACACTAATAATCTGATGTGCTCCAACTCGTATAAGAGTTGCAACAGGTTCAGAAAAGAGAAAAATGTGAACCTTATGTTCAATAGCCATGGTCTGAATAGTAAAAAAATTAGAGTAAAATGCTGAATTTTATTTAGCTAAAACACTGACCTAAGCTATTTTTAATTTTAGCTCAACCAAGATGTTTGATGTCACTAGCCAGGATAACCATCCGCAAGTATCTGAAAGAGCAGAGCAGACTACATTCCATTGACCAGCTGGACATACCACCAGTCCTAAAGAACTATGTAAAACATCAAGTCTGAGCTGACACTCAAGGCACTGCTGGTTTACGTGACACGTGTTCTGTAGCGATGAGATATATTGGGCCAAAGCTTATCTTTAACATGCCCATTTTTATGACCTTAAAATAAACAGATCTCATCTGTAAGAGAGTGAGACACTTTCAGTCTCAAACAGTTATGAAATTGTAATGGTTTTGTGTTACATTGTTTCGTTTATTTTCTGCCTCTCAGAAAGCCTATGGGCAGTTCAGGCTTTACTCATCTTTTAGCACCAACATGCATGTATGTAATGTATAAGACTATTTCTTGAACTGCTTAAAAGTAAGCCTTTATTAAATAGTGGAATTTTACAATGGAATGATTCATAAAACAATTTGTTATAAAAGAAATTATATAAATTTCAAGAGACTCCCTCAAATTCAATCACGCATCACTGTTAATTTCAGCGCAATGCAATTCAAATGCACTATCAGCAGAGTGAAATGTAGTAACAATAATTTCCAGGACATATCGTGTTACATGCAAATTCATTCAAGCACTTCATAGTGTGATTAGCATATGTGCGCTTGATGTGCGCAGAGTTGTCAGGGAAATTATTTCACATTGATCCAGGAGCAGCAAACCTTGGCTACTTCCAGAACAACCGTGCTTTCACTGTGCAGCACTGGGTAGTCAGCAAGGTAAGTGCTACATCATCCATCAACCTTCTGGATGCCACTCCATGCTCCTCATCCCAAATCGTACTGCTGACCTCCCATGACACAAGAAAATAGGAGCAGGTGTAGGCCACCGGGCCCCTCAAGCCTGTCACATCATTCAACATGTTGGCCTTAACTCCTCTTCTGTGCAGTACCTGAAATTCTGCAATTCCTCTATCTTTCAGATATTGTATTCCTGGTATGGTCTCATCCTGAACAAAGTTAACAAAACCTGCCTATTCTTAAACTCCAATTTTTTTGCAATAAAGCCCAACTACTGTTTGCCTTCTTCACTGTTTATTGGATCTGTCTGCCAGCATTTTATGCTTCATGCACTAGAACATCCAGATCCCTCTGAACTTCAATTATTTGCAGTCTGTCACCACTTAGATAATAATTTGCCTTTTGTTTCCTCTTCCTGAAGCACACTTCCTTTCAACACTCTGATCCTGAATGCCGCACCCTCCTCCTAATTGGCCATGGCCACAACTCTCCATTCCTCCAGTTGGTAACAGACTTTGATTCATTGAACTTGCCCCGACATACCGCCCAAGCCTTTGAAACCCTGAAGCCTCAGTGAAAATCCTGATCTCCATTTTTGCTGATTCAATTTCCATGACTGGTGATCAAAATCAGCACCCCATGACACTATTGATTGAATTAATTTGACATCCCCGACTCCAGTTAGCACTCCATTTGTAGTATCCAAAGGAATAGCTACATTGCTACTTCTGTAGTATTCAACACGCTACAATTCCTAAATCACAGTATATTTAAGCAACACACACAAAATGCTGGTGGAACGCAGCAGGCCAGGCAGCGCTTCTTCCTATAGATGCTGCCTGGCCTGCTGTGTTCCACCAACATTTTGTGTGTGTTGCTTGAACTTCCAGCATCTGCAGATTTCCTCGTGTATATTTAAGTAGTCAGCTATTTCATGAATGATTTACTTGATAAAGTTAAGTTTATCAAGTAAACAAAAATAAGGCTCAAGCTCCATTTTCTATCTCATATTCATTGATTTGTTACATATATGTGTGAACTGAGTTGTGATGTACTAGATAGTTTGTCCAGGTTTCCACGTGAACAGTGGTTACCTTTGCTCAGAACTAAGATTTCCTTGGTGGCCCGCTGATCAATTCACAATCCAAAGGAAGAAAACAGAAAAGGGCATCCATTGAAGTAAATACAGTCCTTTTTACATTAAAATATTTACAGTTTGTGCCATGGAACATGAAGAATGTAATAAAGTAATTAAAACAAGAATTTTGGAATTGTGGTGTTTTTAATTATGGTCAAAAATGTTGTTCAGTACCAATGCACCGGTTGGTTTATTATCATTGTAACGTGTAAGAGCTAGTCCTGCATACTGCTCATACAGAGCAAATCATTACATAGTAAGTTGAGGTAGGAGAAGATAAAAATTATTGTCACCGTCACCATTATGAGCTGTGTCATATGACGTAGGCAATCATGGTCTCATGATCATGACTGTTCTTGGCAAAGTTTTCTTCAGAAGTAGTTTACCATTGCTTCCTTCTGGGCAGCATCTTTACAAGACAGGTGACACTGGCCATTATCAATACCCTTCAGCGATTGTCTGCCCGGCACGCCATGACCAATGGTCGCATAACCAGGACTTGTGATATGTACGACTCGCTAGTATGAACAACATCACCTGCTTCCATGGCTCCACATGATCTTGACCAGGAGGCTAAGCAGGTGCTACACCTTGCCCAAAGGCGACCTGCAGGCTACAGAGGGAAGGAGCGCCTTACACCTCTATTGGTGGTTAAACCACCTAGGTTAAACAATTACAAAGCAGAATAAAATGTAATAGCTACAGAGAAAATGCAGTGAGGGTAAACAATCTGTATTGCCTGGTTCACATGATTAATATCTTTTCTCTGTTATGCTTTTCTGTTCTCTGTCTGAGCTGCTTGTTTGGGTTACTATTGAAGATAAGAGATCAGAGAAATGTGTGCCATCCAATTGGGATGAAGGGATTCAGGGGAGGTTTCTCTGGTGAGGGGCACTAAGGTTGGGAGGGGAGAAGAGAGAAGGCGCCGGTGAGAAGAAATCGGTGGAGTTGACCCGGAGTAGGGCTGTGGTTCGATGAAGCCCGGGAGATCAAAGGAGGATTGGCGAAGGGAAAACCGTGAGCTCCAACTTGTGCACGTTAGACTGTTTCATTAAAATGGGCCCTTTCCTTTTTTTTGCTTTTTCTTTACTGATCCTTTAGTCAAATTAAGAATTATAAAGCTAAATCATTTAATTGTATGCGGTGTACTGTCTATTATTCTGTGGTACTTATTTGTAACAGAGTAACAAATCACGCAGCATCCATGCAAATGGGCATTTGGGGGTCTTGCACTTCTATCTCCCACATTTGGCGAGGCCAGAGGGTGTCTTCCCTAGACTTACGCAGCCGATGGAACCAGAGTGTTACAAATAAAATGCAAGGTCATAACAAAGTAGATTGTGAGGGCAAAAGTCCATCTTATTGTTCTCTACAAAATGGAAGATACACTACAGAGATCGAATAACTAAGTGTTAAGGAAATAAGCTAGTCAATGCTATTGTTGTAGGTAAACTTTTGACATCATCTGTGAAACCAACTCAATCTCAGTCTATTTTTTTAAATAAATTTTTTAATTGAATTTTCAAATGGTTACAGAAGGAAAAAAAAATTATCAACCATTTCCCCCCCTTAATCCCTCCCCCCAACATATCCTGTAGAAAGAGAAAAGAAAGAAAGAAAGAAAGAAAGAAAGAAAGAAAGAAAGAGAAAGAATGCCTGGATATCGGAAGATCCCCACATGCTCCACTGAGTTCATAATAGCTTTAATATATATATTTATTTATTTCCCCAAATAACCAATAATTTTATCTTCAGAGCACCTATATATTTAATCCTATCTTCTGTAAATAAGGGCGCCAAACTTTCAGAAATATTTAATATTTATCTCTTAAATTGTAAGTAATTTTTTCAAATGGAATGCAGCTAAAAGCTATATCTATTTTCATTTTCTTGATGTATGTTAAAATTCTTTTTCTTTTCACCGGTCCATTAAGCCCATTAACATTAAAACTTTAAAAATTCAGTAAATTTGTCATTATTTTTAACAGGGTTACTCCAGTCTATAGTAATACCTAACTTTTCAACTTTCATAGTACCTTGGGGAATCTTTTTAAAATTCTCTGCGTTGCTATGTGTCTCCCCACCTCCCCCCCCCCCCCAATTGTCCAGGCAAAGAAAGAAAGATTAAAGAAGAAAAAAAATATCAAAATACCCCCCCTACTAATGTTGTGAATAAAGAAAAAACACAACATTACCCCCCTCTGTTGTGCGGGTTATGGCAATCGCCATGATTACACACATGAATCCTGTAGCAATCGATCCGAAGTTCCCCCAGCTCCCCCATAACATAAAAACATATATATGAGAGGAAAAAAATAATATCACTACTCTTGATTAATATTTCTCAAATTTTTACCTTTCTCCTCCTGTATCATATAATTAAGAATATATTTAAATATTCTTCTTTCCGTAAACATCCATCAACTCCATTCACTGTCCCTGTTTTCAGCTTTAATCTGTTTCACTTTTAAATCTTTGGCTGTGGTTAGCGAATATTTGGGAGTTCTTGTGCAAATTCTTCCACATCCTGCTAATCAGTAAAAGATCTTCTTTTTCCGTCATCCAAAAAAATTATCAGGGTTGCCGGGTGGTGCAATATAAATTTATAACCCTTTTCCCATAAAACTTTTTTCACTGGGTTAAATTCCTTCTTTCTCTTCAAAAGGTCATAACTTATATCAGGATAGAAAAGAACTGTTTTCCCTTCTATCATCAATGGCCCGTTTCTCTTTCTGGCACATTGGGCAGCCACCTTCAGGATCTTTTCTTTATCTTGATATCTTAAGCATTTTATCAAGATTGATCGTGGGTTTTGATCAACTTGAGGTCTTGATCTTAAGGCTCTGTGAGCCCTTTCAATTTCAATTAACTGGGTTCCTTCTTCCATTTCCAAAATTTCCGGAATCCATTTTTGAAAAACATTTATTGGATCCTCTCCCTCTATACCTTCTTTAAGTCCAACAATCTTAATATTATTTCGTCTGTTAAAATTTTCAAGTACATCCACTTTTTCCAACAACCGTTTTCTTTCTGATGTCCAGGCAGAAATATTATCTTCCATTTTATTCACTCTATCAATGGTGTCTCCCGTTATTTTTTCCAAGTTTTTAATTTTCTTGTCAATTTTGTCCTGTCTTTTCATCATTTTATCAAACATATCTTCATATTTTTATTATATTTTTTAATTACTTTTAATGCTTTTAATTCATGCATTATTTGCACCGAAGATTTTTTTTATGTCTCCAATATCACCTCCAACCTCTTCCTGTTGCTCTTCTTTGTTTGTCTCTTCATCTTCGTCTGATTTATCCAGAGAATCTGATTCCACCTCATATTCACTTTCACTTTCAGTTCTGATCATAGCTGGGATTTGTAGTTCAGGTTGCTTGTGTTTGCGCATGCCCCTTCCTTCACGCATGCGCAATTCCTGTTGCTCTTTTTTTTTGGAAACGGTTGATGTTGCCGCAGTTTCCTGTTCTGTATCGCCGGAGGTAAAATGCACTTGAGCCTGAGACTCTTTCATAGCTGCCGGCCTTGATTCTTTTCCAACTTGTGTTGTCTTCAAAGTAGTAGTTTTCTTCTGCTTCTGTTTAGGAGACATATCTTAATACAATCCTGAGTAGTTTATAAGTAATTTTTAAAAAGCATTTACTAACTTTTCTTCACTTAAACATTATTTTACTGTTTTTTTACAGGAGAGCTGGATTTCCACATCTTGATCCTACGTCATTACGTGACGTCCCCCCAGTCTACTTTTAAATATCAAAATTCAAAGTTTAAATTAAATTTGTTATCAAGCTATATATATGTTACCATATATCACCTGTAGTTGCTCAATACAATTGAAGTTGAAATGTTGAACGGATAAAAAAGTGAGAAAAAAAGAGACTGGCTACACAACGTAGATAACTTTGTTGGAAAGGATTATAATTCCTTTCAGGTTTATGAGGACATAGTATTGTGTTTGCTTTCTTTCAAGGGAGAAGATGTGCAAAATAAAGAACTTCATTTCCCAGTGGGCAATGTGAGGGGTTCACCCGGAACTGGAAGCTACGGTGGTGACTGGGACAGGGTTGAGCAGCAGTTCAGTAATAAAATGTTCTAACATAAACCCACGCCAAGTGTGCCTTTATTAAAACAAACTTAACAGGTAGTAAGTTGTGGGCATACTACGTTGGCACTGGAAGCATGGCAACACCTATAGGACGCCCCTGGTACATCCTCAGGCTCTGTTAGTCAATTATGCAAATGATGCATTTCATTGCACTTTTTGATCTACATGTGACAAGTAAAGCAAATCATGAAAAATTTTCATACATTCAAAGGTGCTAATGGAACTCAATGGTTCAGCGTCTATGGAGAAAAATAGACATTCGATGTTTCAGGTCATGACCTTTCGTATGGGCTAGATAGAATGAGTAGGGATAGCTAGAATTAAAAAGCTGAGGGACGGGGTGGATGCACATTGCATACACAACCCATAAACCTTCCCAAAGGTACACAAGATTCCTTATACACCTTATCTTCGTTCAACTCTGAACTATTCCCATGTAGCTAATTTCACTTCATCCTCCCACAAATGGGTTAAATCTAAATCAAGGTATTACTCTTCTATTGGAACACACACAGCATGCTGGGGCAACTCAGCAGGTCAGGCAACTTCCATGGAAATGAATGGACAGTCAACATTTCGGGCTGAGACCCTTTCTTCAGGACTGGAAAGGAAATGGGAAGATGCCAGAGTAAAAAGGTAGGGGAAGCGGAAGGAGGACAAGCTAGAAGGTGACTGGTGTAGCCATCCCCTTTCATTCAAGAGCCTGATTGCTGAGGGGTAGTAACTGTTCTTGAACCCAGTGGTGTGAGTCTTGTGGCTCTGATGGCAGCAACTAAAAAAGGGCATGGCCTGGGTGGTGAGGATCTTTGATGATGGATGCTGCTTTTCTGCGGCATCATATCATGTAGATGTGCTTTTGTAGGATTTTCTGCTCAAAGGCATCGGTGGTCCCATACCAGACCATAATACAGCCAGTCAGCCCACTTTCCACACATCTATAGAAGCTTGCCAAGGTTTTCGATGGCATGCCAATACTCTGTATATTCCCGAGAAGCGGAGACGCTGTCATTCTTTCTTCTCAATAATATTTATATGATGGGTCCAGGACAGGTCCTCTGCGACAGTGACACCCAGGAATTTAGAGTTACTGACCCTCTCTACCTCTAATCCTCTGATGAGTACTGGCTCTTGGACCTCTGGTTTCCATCTCCTGAAGTTTACAATCATTTCCTTAGACTTACTGACATTAAGTGAGAGGTTGTTGTTATTACACTACTCAGCCAAATTTCCAGTCTTCCTTCTGTATGCTGATTCATCAACCCCTTTGGTATAGCCCACAACAGTGGTGTCATCAGCAAACTTGTAAATGGTGTTGGAACTACACAGTCATAGGTGTAAAGCGAGTGGAGCAGAAGACTGAGCACACATCGCTTACTCCTGTGCTGATGGAGACTGTGGAAGAGATGCTTTTGCCAATCCAAGCTGACTGGGGTCTACAAGTGAGGAAATCCAGGATCCTACAGCGCAAGGGGGTATTGATGCTCAGGTCTTGAAGTTTGCTGATTAGTTTTGAGGGGATTATGGTGTTAAATGCTGAGGTGTAATTGATAAGGAGCACCCTGATGTATGCACCTTTGCTGTCCAGATGTTTCAGGGTTGTGTGAAGAGCCAATGAGGTGGCATCTGCTGTAGACCTGTTGCTTCAGTAGGCAAATTGGAGCGGATCCAAGTCACCACTCAGACAGGTACTGATATGCTTCAACACCGGCCTCTCAAACTTTATCACTGTGGATCTAAGTGCCACTGAGCGATAGTCACTTAGACAGTTACCATGCTCTTCTTGGGCACTGGTACGATTGAAGACTGCTTGAAGTAGGTGGGTACCACACACTGCTGGAGCAATAGGCTGAAGATATTCATGAGTACACCAGCCAGTTGGTTGGCGCAGGTCTTCAGTACTCGGCCAGGTACTCCATCTGGACTGGATGCCTTCCTTGGATTCACTCTTTTGAAGGCAGCAAACACGTCATCTTCAGAGACTGAGATCAAAGTATCATCGGGAGACAAGGGGGTTTACCATGTTTCCTCCCTGCTTTGGTGCTCAAAGTGAGCATAGAAGGCATTGAGGTAATCTGGAAGTGGAGCTCTGCTGTCTCCCATGTTGCAAGATTTAACTTTGTGGGAAGTTATGGCATTCAAACACTACCACAGCTGTTGAGCATCCTTTGTTAATTCCAGTCTAATCCAGAATTTCCACTTCGCCAAATAGGTGGCTTTCCAGAGATCATCTCTACACCTCTTGTAGCATTCTTGATCTCCAGATTTGAATGCCTTTGATCTGGGACTCAGAATAGAGGTGAATGGATAGGAGTAGAACTTCGACTGGTTGCAGGGATAAATGTTGGGAGGAAGATTAGTGGGGAGGGATGAACAGATATGGGAATCATGGTTAGGGATCCCTGCAGAAAGTGGAGGGTGGGTAGGGAGGTTTGGAGATGATGGTAGTTGCAGAAAATGATGATAGATAGATAGATAGATAGATAGATAGATACTTTATTCATCCCCATGGGGAAATTCAACATTTTTTCCAATGTCCCATACACTTGTTGTAGCAAAAACTCATTACATACAATACTTAACTCAGTAATAATATGATATGCATCTAAATCACTAACTCAAAAAGCATTAATAATAGCTTTAAAAAAGTTCTTAAGTCCTGGCAGTTGAATTGTAAAGCCTAATGGCATTGGGGAGTATTGACCTCTTCATCCTGTCCGAGGAGCATTGCATCGACAGTAACCTGTCGCTGAAACTGCTTCTCTGTCTCTGGATGGTGCTATGTAGAGGATGTTCAGGGTTTTCCATAATTGACCGTAGCCTACTCAGCGCCCTTCGCTCAGCTACCGATGTTAAACTCTCCAGTACTTTGCCCACGACAGAGCCCGCCTTCCTTATCAGCTTATTAAGACGTGAGGTGTCCTTCTTCTTAATGTGTTAGATGCAGAGGCTCATGGTGTAGTAGGTAAGGACAAGAGGAACGCTATTACTGTTAAGGTGGCGGGAAATGGGGTGTGTATGAATGGTTGGGAAATGGAGGAGATACAGTTGAGAGTAGCATTAAAGGTGGAGGAAGGGGAACACTGTTCTTTGAAGAAGGAGGACATACCTGATCTCCTGGAAGGGAAAGCCTGGTCCTTCGAACAGATGGGGAGGATTTGAAGGAACTTAGAGAAGGGACAGGGTGAGAAGGAGTATAGTCAAGATAGTCATGGGAATCAGTAGGTTTACAAAAGTTTGTCTCCAGAGATGGAGACAGTGAGATCAAGAAAGGGGAGGAAAGTGTCACAAACGTACCAAGTGAATTTAAATGCAGGGTGGAAGTCGGAGGCAAAGTTGATTATATTGATGAGCTCAGCATGGCTGCATGAGGCAGAACCAATGCAGTCATGAATATACTCTTCTACTAGTGCCTGCTGCAGATATGATGTATGAATTGAATCTCTCACACTCTCAAGGTTGTCAAGTCACTGACTGCACGTCATCTGTAGGGAGACACAGTGTAATGAGGCTTTTGTTGCTGTAATTGTGATATGCCTTGCTTAACACTGTACTAGACAAACATGACACCAATATGAAACCAAGTAGTTGCAAGACCAGACAGTGTATGAAATGTCCAGTGTTTTTTAAAGCTTTTCACAGGATGTCAGTGTTCATTGTCATCATTCATTGCACTGAACTAAGGAGGCAGTTAAAAGTCAATGGCATGGAAAGGTCTAGAATAACATACGGGTTATGGGCCGCAAGGTAGCGTAGTGGTTAGGACAACGCTTTACAGTACCAGTGACAAGTGACCCAGGTTCAATTCCCTCTACTGTCTGTAAGGAGTTTGTACATTCTCCCCGTGACCTCATGGGTTTTCTCCGGGGTGCCCTGGCTTCCTCCCACAGTCCAAAGACGTGCCGGTTGGTAGGTTAATTGTTCATTGTAAATTGTCCCATAATTAGGCTAGGATTAAATCGGGGGATTGCTGGGTGCTTCAAAGTGCCAGAATGGCCTATTCCATACTGTATCTCAATAAATAAATAATCAAGATATGAGTGTCACATCTCTTCCCCAGTTGGAGATTAGCGAACCAGACGAATCCAATGAGCCTTGACAGATAGAAGAAATGTCAGCAATATCACAATGTCATGCCAAACTTTCAATGTTCCATGAGGAAGGGCTGTTATGTCAGTGAAACTGTATTTCAAATAATATGTTATACAGATGCCCTGTCTCCCTGATCAAGTATAGTTGAAAGGTGTCATGAACCTATCTGATGAAGATGTATCGAAGCCTCTGACAGTGATCCCATGAGTCAAACATTACAAGCGTTCTTTACTCATTTCACTCAACAAAGTCAGTAGTTTTCTCTGACTAAGATGGAGAGTAGAAATGTCATTCAACCAAACTGCCAAGCAGAAAACAATTGATCTCAGCTGACAATACAGCAGTCAGGAAGACATTACAGCTTCTATTTTATAATGCAGTGTCAGACATTTCATTCTTATCTGTCTCACAGGCAGAAGATCTAATCTGACAACAGTTTTAAGGTAAGAGCCCTGCAAAATCCCCAGATATCTTCCTCCTGCACCTTAGGTAATGCATTGTCCATTTTTCAATCCTCTAATTAACCACAACCAACCTGATGAAATATCCTTTTTTACTGTGGTACACAGCATGCTGCACATTTTGGTGGAAGAAGGCCCCTTCACTTGAGCGATCCCTCTCTCTCATTTGATGGAAGTAAGAGCTGTTGGCCCTCGAGTCAAGGGGCTTGGAGAAGTGGCCACGAAGATAGTAACATTGGAACAGTGAATTGAAGGTCTTTGCTCTCTACCTTGATGGGGAGAGAGAGAGAGAGAGAGAGAGAGAGAGAACCTGTTTGAGATATTGAAGTGCTCGGTTATGGACTATGTTTTTGATGGATTCCAGATGAAGGTCTCTTTGGTGGGGGGGGGGGGGCGTGCTCTGGCTATTGCTTGCATGATGGTGGGGACAGAGTCAGTGCTTCTTCTGGCATAAGTGGGGGAGAGGGGAAGAGTTGATGCTTCAACTGCTGCGATAGATGAGGGGGTTTCATGGTTCTGATGTTTGTATCATTCATTCTTGTTTTGTAGATGTCTATGAAGAGTAAGAATTTCAAATTGTATACTGTATACATTCTATGATATTAGATAGAATCAATTGAACCTTCTGCCATGTTTTCATCTAAAAATTCAAACTTCATATTCATAAAATTGTAACAAATCACAAATTGAAGATATGAACCACTCAGATTAACAAATAACAAGATGAAATTTTAAAAGGATAAATTTGAACAAACACAAAACATAATCAGTGAAGAGCAGCATTTAAGAATCTTATAAATTACAAGAAATTTAAAATTTTACTAACAACCGAAAAGCACTTTCACTAAACCTTTGCTTTTCTAGTTGCAAAAATATTCAATGTTACAAATAAAATGTCAATAACAATGAAGTTTGTAATATAAAAGATTACACTTTGCATTTCACATTGAGATTATCTCAGTTTTTTCAGCTTTAAATGGTCATTATATTTTTGTTAGCATTCTTGCTCTTCAAAAAGCTTAAATTTTGATTCAACATTCGTTTTGATTATTTTTCTAAAACGGAAAAGGCATACATCCATCACCATGAATTCATGTTCTATGAAGTTTGCATCTCGATAATTCTCTCAAGTAATTGTACATAAACAAAGCAGAATCCTTCCTCAGGTTATATTAATCCCAAACGAACAAGCTAAACACAGTTGAGAGTCTTTTTATCAGGCAAGGCAAATATTTTCAATCTGATTTTTATCCTATGGAGAGAGTCTGAATGCCTTATTGAAAAGACAAGGACATCTGAGAAAGGAAAGAAGTGAATTGAAGGAACTTGAGAAGTGGATAGTTTCACTGAGGGAGGAATATGAAAGAGCTATATTAAAAGACAGAAAGACAGGGAGAGAGATCAAGGAAAGGATGAAGCAGAGAAACAAACTGACAATCAGATGGTGAGAGTGTGACAAAACAATGAAGCATACATTGGGCAATACACAGAAAATTACATTCTGGGTCTTTCTGACATCAATCTACCTATGCTGTCACTGTCCACAATTTATGATACTTCTCCTCTGTCGATAACAATCTTTATTGTTTATCTTTCCCTTAAGACCGTCAATGAAAAATTCTTATTCTTTCATTTTGCTCTCAGACTTAGCAGTTCATCTTCCAGTTTCAGGCTCCTCTGCCTAGACCATATATGTCAAACTCAAGGCCTGCAGGCCAAATCTGGCCCGCGGTGGAATTATCTTTGGCCCGCGAGATAATATCTAATTACTATTAAAGCTTGTCCCAGTAATCGAAGCGCCTATGGCGTATGATATGGCTAATGCTGAGTTTATTCAGGTACCAGGTTTTCAGGGTTTTTAGTGTTTATTCGGCAGTCTTGCTCTGCAGTCTTCTTCATAAGAAACGGAATTTGTAAAGTGAAACACTTTGTAGTTATAGCAGAGACTGAGACACATGAGAGCAGGCTGAAAAAACGGAGGCAACAAAAGCTGCGTTCGCACGCGTCCGACTGATCCGGCCCGCATGAAGCTGCATTTTGCTCAATCCGGCCCGTGACCTAAAATGAGTTTGACATCCCTGGCCTAGACCCTTCTTCCACTCCACCTTCAATGACAAGACCTCCAGTACTGTTAAGGTCCATCTGAAATTCCTTCCCTGAAACTCATCATTCCTTTGCTCTTTTAAAATATCACTCAAATTTACTCTCAGACCATTTCTGATTTCTTTTTACCAAATTCTCTAGCCACTGCACAATGTGTACTTCAGCTCTGTAATGTTATTTGTCTTTTTAAAACAATAATGCTGTAATGTGAGTGTAATTAATTGATTTACCAAAGACGATCATGTCTGGGTTTACCACAGGCAACCTACCCTAAGGCTAGTAAACACAATGAACATGGACTGTTTTTTGAGGTGAACCTGTTAAGCAAGGTTAATTTGAAATGTATTGTCTCAAGTAACTCTTCCAAATATTAAGGATAAGATTTGGAAATTACTGTCCTCCCTCTGGGGCCCGAGTTCCAAAGCTCCCCAGCCAAGGGAAGTATTGTTCTGGCATCTAGCCTGTGAGATCCATTAACTCCTCTCATTCCTCTAAACTTTAGAGAATTCAATGCAGTTCAATTTAATCTTTAATGACATGAGTAAAGATAACCGGTCTAGTGAATCCTCAGTGTTCTTCTTCCATGGCAAGTACATCTTTTCTTAGAGACTCAAAAGACTGCAGTTCTTTTGTTAAGAGGCATAAGAGACTGCAAATGCTGGAACCTGGAGCAACAAGTAATGTGCTGGAGGAACTCAGCAGGTCGAACAGCATCTGTGGGAAGAAAGAAATTATCAATGTTTCGGGTTGAACCTGTCTGTCAGGATTGAGAATGGAAAGGCAAGATGGCAAGCGTAAAGAGGATAGGGGATGGTGAGGCAATTGCTGGACTGAGTTGAGGTGTGAGATGATCAGCAAGCATTGTCAGATATGGGAGGCGAGTGACGGTGGAGTTGGAAGACTATGGCCGATGAATGATAGATGAAAGCAGACGAAAAAGGAAAGGAAAAAGATTTTTAAAAAGCAGGTGGAGCATGGTGGGAAGAGTGGAGTGTGAAAATGGGGTCAGCTGCTGGAGGGAAATGAGCAGAAACACAAAGTGTTACATCTTTTCTCAGGTATGGTGAGCAAACTGACTTTTCACTTCTCTTTTCACCCTCAGGGCCTTGAGATCGTTCCAGTCCATACAGTCCATTACATAGGTACACATTGTAATTACATTTAGAATTAAGTCTTCAGAAATTCTCTGTGTAGGACATTTTCCTGCTTGTCTCTCTTATTTAATACCCTAGAGAGTGGGACTGATGAATGTTTGAGACATTGGAAGAAATGAGCAAAAGCATGACTGAATGGATATATTTCATCAGAGTTCATGAGAAAAGTACAGGGAAAGATGGAATGAAGAGAAGAGGGATAAAAGGCACACTAACCAGAAAATAGCTGAGGCAGATTGGAGAATGTTCATGAAGGGATTTGAAAGTGAAAACACATTTGAAAGGTTTCTTTTAATACTTTTCCTGTGTATTCCATATATATTTTCAAACATCTGTTTAACAATAAATGTCATTTGAAAATTTGAATAATTACTGATTCTTTTTTAAAATTATGTTTTAAGACTTCATTATACCTTGACACAGGGTCTCCCAACCTGGGGTCCATGGACCCCTCAATTAATGGGAGGGGTCCATGCCACAAAGAAGATAGGAAACCCCTGCTCTATAATAAACCCCTGGTAAGTTCGCCATTTGTGTATTCTTTGATGTTTTAGTATTTTGTCTACTTTTTTCTTTCCTAAGGGAGATAGAATTATCATTGAATCAGAATCAGGTTTAATATCACTGGCATGTGTCAAGATGTTGCTCTTCCTGAATATCCACACTCACAATCTAGGCTTATACATGAAGAATGGACAATTCATATGAACATTTTAGTCTGGATTCCTTATTGGACCATTTCCAGAATCACTCTCTTCAGGAGAGGATGACAACACAAATATTTACATTGTTTTCCACGTAACACACATAAGATGCTGGAGGAACTCAGCAGGCCAGGCAGCATCTATGGGGAAAAGTACAGCCGATGTTTTGGGCTGAGACCCTTCATCAGAACTGGAGCAAAAAGATGAGGAGTCAGAGTAAGAAGGTGGTGGGGGGAGGGGGGGTGACGAGGAAGAAACAAGGTGACAGGTGAAACTTGGGGGGGCAGGGGAGAGGTGAAGTAAAGAGCTGGAAAGTTGATTGGTGAAAGAGATACAGGGCTGGAGAAGGGGGAATCTGATTGGAGAGGACAGAAGGCCATGGAAGAAGGAGAAGGGGGAGGGGCACTACAGGGAGGTGATGGACAGGTAAGGAGATAAGGTGAGAGAGGGAAATGGGAATAAGGAATGGTCAAGGGGGGGCATTACTGAAAGTTTGAGAAATTGATGTTCATGCCATCAGGTTGGAGACTACTCTGTCGTAATATAAGGTGTTGCTCCTCCAACCTGAGTGTGGCCTCATCATGACAATAGAGGAGGCCATGGACTGACATGTTGGAATGGGAATGGGAAGTGGAATTAAAATGGGTGGTCAGTAGGAGATGCCACTTTTCCTGGCAGACAGAGTGTAGGTGCTTGGCAAAGGGGTCTCCCAATCTACGTTGAGCCTCACTGCTATACAATAGACTACACCAGGAGCACCAGATACAGTACATGACCCCAACATACTCACAGGCGAAATGTTGCCTCACCTGGAAAGACTGTTTTGGGGCCCTGAGTTTTAGTGAGGGAGAGGGTATAGCACTTATTCCGTTGCAAGGATAAGTGTCAGGAGGGAGATCAGTGGGGAGGGATGAATGAACAAGGAAATGGCATAGGGATCAATGCCTGTAGAAAGCATAAAGTGGGGGGGGGGAGGGAAAGAGAGGTACATTTAATGTCAGGGAAATGTATACAATGCACATCCTGAAATTCTTCTTCATCCACAAAAACAGCGGAGTGCTAGAAAGAATTAATGACAGTTAAATGTTGGAACCCCAAAACCCCCCAGCTCCCCCCTACCACACATAAAAGGAGGCAAAGCAACGACCCCTCTCCCCCACCAGCAAAAAAGTATTGGCACCTCCCACCGAACACTCAAGCATGCAGCAAAGCATCAATAAAGACACAGACTGGCAGCACCCCAAAGACAACTCGTTCACCCGGTATTCGACAGACCACAGGCTTTCCCTCTCTCTCTAATAAGGGAGATATACTTGGTGGTGGAATCACACTGGAGATGGCAGAAGTTACGAAGAATTATGAGCTAGATGCGGAGGCTAGTGGGGTAGTAGATGAGGACAAGAGGAACCCTATTGCTGGTGGGGTGGCAGGTAGATAGGGTGAGGGCAGATATGTACAAAATGGAACAGATGGAATGTTCTCGCTGGAGTTTAGAAGAATGTGGGTGGGGGGATCTCATTGAAAGTATCAAATATTGAAAGGCCTACATAGAGTGGATATTGAGATTTTCCCTACGGTGGGAGTGTCTAGGACCAGTGGGCACAGCCTCAGGATGGAGAGACGTGCATTTAGAACAGAGAGAAGGAAAAATATCTTCAGCCAGAAGATGGTGTATCTGTGAAATTCATTGCCACAGATGACTGTGCATGCCAAGCCATTGTGCGTATTTAAAGCTGAGGTTGATGGATTCTTGATTATTCAGGGTGTCAAAGGTTGCAGGGAAAAGGCA
Source organism: Hemitrygon akajei (assembly GCF_048418815.1). NCBI lineage: Eukaryota > Metazoa > Chordata > Chondrichthyes > Myliobatiformes > Dasyatidae > Hemitrygon > Hemitrygon akajei. Next base: position 38,136,494 of record NC_133133.1, on the reverse strand, counting down.
GGAGAACGGGGCTGAGAGAGACAATAAATCAGCCATGGCCTAATTCTGCTCCTATGTCTTATGGTTTAAGCTGCCCATTCCTTTTTTCCAGTTGCATTTCATTGTATAAGCTCCCATAATCCACAAGACAAAAAGAGCTGTCTGATATGAGTGATTAATTCCTGTTAGTGTGGGCATACAATTCTTAGAATCAGTGGCGCAATTACACTTAAAACCTACAAATAGAGCTTAATGCAATCAGCACTTAGATAATAAATAAAAAGTCTGTGGTAGTTGTTCTTCGTCTGCCAGTCTATAATTGTGCAGAATTATATCAGATTTCCAGAATCTGCCTTGATTCTCAGTTTTTGTACAAGCTAATCAATGACAAGAAATATAATAGAAAATCAAAATGCTGAAGATCCAAAACAAAAACTGACAATTCCAAGGGCACTCAGCAGATCAGACAGCATTCATAGACAGATAAAGGTTTCGAACTTCACTTTGAAGACCCTTCATCAAGACAGAGAAAATGAACAATGCAGTTTAAGTTGTAGAGAGAGTGACGGAAGGATGGATCGGGCAAAGGTTTCATCTCCGAAAGGGTCAGACTGAGGTTGCCCAATATTTACAGAGCTATCTGATTAATGGATTAATGAGGGTGGTTAGAAAGAGAGAGAAAACAAGCAAAGGAAACTGTTAAATCAGTGGCATACACATCTGAACTGTGCCTGAAAGGAGAATGCTGGATCTGCTCAGCATATCTAGCCCTGCTTGTAGAAACAGAAAAACTTTAGTTAATATTACTGATGAGTAACATTACAGAACAGCAAATGAAATTATCTAAATCCCATATTAAATTCCAAAGGCTGTAACATAATGAAAGATGAGCTAATCTTCTCTGAGCTCATATTTGGTTTCACTGGGATATTAAAGAAAATGACAGACAGATAGCTCAGAGGGGGAGTGGGATGGATGAAGAATTAAAGTAATGGCAACTGGAAGTTCAGCTTGTGGACTGAGTGAAGACATCAGAAAGGAATAACAGAGACAGAGGAAAGGAAGACATATAAGGTAGGTTCATTCATTTTACATTTGGGTTTGTTTTGTAGCCTAGAAAGAATAACTCTAAATGCTCTCTTCTACATCTTATTGTTTAACTATAAAGGAAGTACAACTCAGTGAAAACGTTCTATCCCAAATACTTCTGAAAGTAAAATTCCTAGATATCAATTTATTATTTGAACATTTTAAAGGTAAGAAGATGCCGAGGATCCTTTATACTCAGAGCGTGATACAAGCAGCTGTGGAAAGGGTGAGCAGCTTCAGGTTCTGAGCATCTCCATCTCTGAGGATCTATCCTGGGCCCAACACATCAATGTGATCATGAAGAAGGCACACCAGTGGCTATATTTCATTCTGAGCTTGAGCAGATTTGGTATCTCACCAAACAACTTCAGATATTCAGTGGAAAGCATTCTAACTGGTTGCCTTTTACATCGCACAGGACTGAAAAAAAGCTTTACAGAGCTGTAGACTCAGTCAGCTCCATCTTAGACATTAGCCTCTGCTTCAACATGAACACCTCCAAGACCCAGTGCCTCCAGAAAGCAGCATCCTTCATTAAGGACTCAAACCATCCAGCATATGCCCTGTTCTCATTACTACCATCATGAAGGAGATACAGGAGTCTAAAGATGCATATTCAATGTTTTAGAAACTGCTTCTTCACTCCCACCCCCTGCCCCGGCCATCAGATTTCTGAACAATCCACGAGCCTATGAACACTACCTCAGTATTTTGCTCTCCTTTTGTGCTGTTTATATTTCATATTGTAACTTACAGTAAATTTTTTATGTGTGGTGCTGTATGGCTGCCACAAAATAACCAATTTCAGGGCATATGTATGTCAGTGATAATAAATCTGATTCTGCTGGAGAGAATCAACAGTTCAGGCAGCATCTATAGAGGCAAAGGAATGGTTGTTATTTCAGGTTGGGATTCCGCATCAAGACCCAGTGGGTTTTGTTGTTTTGATGCCCCATCATCTGAGGTTCCCACCTACTGCAAAAGGGCAACATAGTCATACTCGTGCCCAAGTAGTCTCGAGCAAAGTGAGTTACCTCAGTGACGATTGTCCAGTAGCACCCACAGCTACCACAATGAAGTGCTTCAGGAGATTGGTCATGTCTAGAATGAACTCCTGCCAAGGACTTAGACCCACTGTAGTTCGCATGCTTCCGCAACTGTTCTACGGTGGATACAGTCTTGCCGAATCTCCAATCCGCTTTGGAGCATGTAGACATCGCAAAACATATCTCAGGCAGTTTTTATTGATTATATGTACTCCGCACTTAAGACCGTCAGCGCCTTAGTATTAACCACCAAGCTTCTAAGTTTGGGCCTCTGTACCTGCCTCTGCAAGTAGATACTGAACTTCTTTATCAGGAGACCAGAGTCAGTATGGATTGGTAATAGCATTTCCTCCTTGTTGACAATCAACATCAGTGCAGCTCAAAGATGCTCTACTCTCACTACACTCATGACTGTGTGAATGCGCCCGCTATAAATTTGCAGATGACGCCACTGTTATTGATAAAATCTCTGATAGTGATGTGGAGTGTATTGGAGTAGTGGTTGACTGGTGAGGCAGCAATAATCTCACACTTAATGTCAGCAAGAGCAAGAAATTGATTGTGGACTTCAGGAGTGAGCAGCTTCGAGTTCCTGGGTATCAGCATAACGGAAGATATATCCTGGTGACAACACGTTGAGTTAATCATGAAGAAGGCATGCCAGTGGCTCTACTATGTTAGCAGCTTGGAGAATCTGTCATGTCAACAATGACCCTTGCAAATTTATATAGAGGTACAGTGGAGAGCATTGTGATTGGTTGCATCACTGGCCAATGTGGAGGCTCCAATGGACAGGATTGCAAGAGTTTTCACGAAGTAGTAGACACAGCCTGCTCCATCACAGGCACGACCCACCATCAAGGACATTTTCAAGAGGTGATACCTCAAGAAGGTGGAATCCCATAACTAAGTACTTCTTCTTGTTAATACCATCAGGGAGGAGGTACAAGAGCCTAAAGGCCCACACTTAATGATTCAGAAACATTTCTTCCCCTCTTCTGTTAGATTTCTGAATGGTCCATGAATCACAAACACTACCTTATTATTCTTTATTTTTTCATGATTTATTTCTTCTGTAATTTATAAAAATTTTATATCTTTGCACTGTGCTGCTGCCACAAAACAACAAATGTCACATCATACAAGACAGTGATATTAAACCTGAAGAGATTCTAATTCTGAATGCAAATACTGGTTATTGTAACTTAATATGGCACATATTGATATACTACTCTCTCTCTCTCTCTCTCTCTCTCTCTCTCTCTCTCTCTCTCTCTCTCTCTCTCTCTCTATATATATATATATATATATATAGATACACTGCGTATGTGTGTGTGTGTGTTTGTCTGTATGTACATATTATGGCTGTACAGTGAACATTTGCCATGAACAGAAGCCCCAAATCAGTAACTCTGATATGTTTTGGTAATCTGCTGTGTTCACATAATAAAAAACATGAACATATTTTCTCTCCTTGCTTCTAAATATAAAATATTCACTCCAGATTGTTGCAAAGTAGGCTTAATAAAAATCAAAAACCATTAAAAAAATTTCCTATTGATAAATTTTAATTTCAGTTGTCTAAATTTTAGTAATGGTTTATTGTCAGCATTTGGTTTTATAAATTACTGTTGTCAACATTTCACAATCAATTTTAATTGCAAGGTCTGACCATTAGATGGCTCCAGCGACTGAGATTCTGAAATTACCAAATTATGCCATCTAGTATATTGAATATTTAGGGATCTCATTATAGACAACAAAAACTGATATTTTGAAAGTTGATTTAAAATTAATTTATATCTGTATAAAAGTATTGAAAATTTCCATGACTTCAGGATGCTTAAAATGCTATATGGTGAAAGAATTAAAATCAAGCAAGTTTATAACACAGAGTGCTGTGCAGACCATCATGTTGAGCTGGACAAGAAGCAATTATTCAGATTAATCCCACTTTCTAGTCTTGCATTTTATGGCGTCTTAAGTGCTCATGCTGATTGTGGCCTAACTAGAGTTTCATACATGGACAGCATAACTTATCTGAAATTAAACCCAGTAATTGTCAGAGATATTTGGCAGGTCAAGGATTGGTCATTGGTGGAAGGAGAATAATGTTAATTTTCTCTCTCCACAGATGCTGCTTGACTTCCTGATTATTTCAAGTAGTTTATGTTTTTATTTTAGAGTTCAGCAAGGGCAGTTCCTTCCATTTTCACCTTTATGAACTTGTATGTCTTGCTAATAAATAAAATTATCCTGCATGACTTCCTAACAACCTTATTTTCCCTGTTATCTTCTTTCTAAGTGTCATGGAGTTTCTACTTCCATCATCTCTTTAGCTTGTGAAATTATGACCTACACAGTCTTAGGGGTGAAAATGGTTACCTTTCCTCTAACCATTCTGCCTGTCATAAATCAAATTTGTTCCTTAAGTTATAGAGCCTTTCTGTTAAGGGAGGTAATAATTACCCCGGATTAAATTTCTCCGCAACTCGCTGTATTCCAAATCCCAGCCTAACCAATTTTTCTCATAATAAGCTTCCACATCTCTGACAATATCAAGGATAAATTTCCCTTGCATCTTCTCCACTGCCACCTCATCCTTGTAGATACTAGTTGGGAGTAATTTATATGAATCCAGCTATATACAAACAAGGCAACAAAAAGGGTCTGTAGTGAAGGGGTGATGAAAATTGAATGTATTTTTCTGATAGTGACCCAACTAAAGTTTATACAATGTTAGTACAATCTCTTTGAATTTATCTTGGGTGCCCTGCCAACAAAAGAAAGCAATTTATTATGTCTTCCTCTGGAATAGATTTATTTAATCTACTACCCCCAGGAAATATTTGGACATGCCTTCCAATGTTCTTTCATTTCTCCAATTTTCTTAATATCCTGCCATTTATTATGTAATGCTTTGTCTTGTCTTTCCTCCTCAAAGATTTATCTTACCAGATTGTATCTCATTATAAACAAGGGAAAATCTGCAGATGCTGGAAATCAAAGTACTGTAATGCACACAAAATGTTGGACAAGTTCAGCAGGTCAAACAGCATCTATGGAAAAGTGTGGACTGTCGATGTTCTGGTCCGAGACCCTTCATCACTGCAAGGCAAGAGAGTGGCTATATTTCATTAGGAGTTTGAGGAGATTTGGTAAAACCAAACACACTCGTGAATTACTACAGATGTACCGTGGAGACCATTCTAACTGGCTGCATCACTGTCTAGTATGGGGCTGTGTGGGCTACTGCACAGGATCGAAATAAGCTGCAGAGACTTGTAAACTCAGTCAGTTCCATCATGGTAACTCGCCTCTATAGTATCTAGGACATCTTCAAGGTGCTTCGAAAGGGTGGCACCATCATTAAGAGTCACCAGCTGCGGATATGACCCAAGTGCAGTGTGAGAGACACTGAAGCAGGTCGATAGCTCACAGACTTTAATGTGAACAGTGCTAAAGGGAAAAGAAAACAATAAACACTAGGCCGAACAGGGCCATTAACTAAAACTCTCAAATGGAAAACGAAGCCTACACTGTGGCTGAAAAGAACAACTAAGAATAAAACGAAGTCCACTAGTCTTCAGAGTCAGTTGACTCGACAGTCCAGTTTTTCAGGCAAGGTGGAATGCAGCAGGTAGCAAAATGTTACTGTGTCCAAGTCTCGACAAATACTACGACAGAATGAATGGAGTTAAATGCTATCACAATGAAATAATAATTAGCTGACACATGCATGTTCATGAGTGCAATTTCCATATCTGCTGTACTGTCTTGTCCGTAGTTGTGACATTAAGGACTCCCATCACTCACTACATGCCCTGTTCTCATTGCTACCATCAGGAAGGAGATACAGGAGCCTGAAGGCACACACTCAATTCTTCAGGAATAGCTTCTTTCCCTCTGTCACCCGATTTCTGAATGGACATTGAACCCATGAACACCACCTCATTACATTTTTAATTTTTATTTTTGCACTACTTATTTATCTATTTGATATATACTTATAGTAATTCATGTATTTTTCCCTCTATTGTTAAGACGATAAGAACATAAGAGGTATGATCAGAATTAGGCCATCCAGCCCATCAAATCTGCTCCGCCATTCAATCATGGCTGATCCTTTTTATCTGTCTCCTCAGCCCCAGTTCCCGGCCTTCTCCCCGTAACCTTTGATATGTATTGTATCGTACTGCTGCAGCAAGAACAACAAATTTCACAACACATGCCCTGGTTCTGATTCTGATTCACACATTACCAAGAACATCACTGAATGACAATTAAAAGTAATTGGGAGTAATCTAACTGATCTAATACATAAGACAATAGAGAAGGATTGAAATGAGAGAGTGACATTGGCGTTAAACCTTCTAAAACAAATGAAAGTGATTCCATGGTAATACTTCAAAGAAGAGTACTGTGCGGGATACTTTCCCAACCCCCATTCCCATTTTCTTCAATCTGCAATACACTCAAATGTATACTGCACATATGTCATTCTGACAACATTCTCGTAGGATCCAAAGGCTTTTATTTTTATGACATGACTGCTATTTAGACTTTGTTAAATCCATTGTTTTAATCCAAGTGGACAGCTTCATCAATGCTCTTAAAGTAATTTCAATCTATTTAATCAGATATATACTACACTGAATAAACCCGTATTGATTGTCTTGATTAATGTCCTTGATTCTCTTAAATCTTTCTAAAATATGATTTAAACTATGCCTCAGATTTTTTTCAACAATTTGCCCTCCTGAACATTGAGTTGATTGATTTGTAATCATTCAGCTTGTCCCTTCCTCCTTTTTTAGACAATGTGCCGCATTGGCAATCTTTCATCCCCGGTGACAAATCTATGTGCAGAGAGGATTGAAAAGTGATAATTTCCTGCTACCTGCTTTACATGGAGTAGCTTTGAATTGTCGATATTGTTGTAATATAAGAAATGCAACAAACAATTTGCATAAAGCACACTCCCACCAGCATCAAACATTTGGATTTGGATGTCCTCTGGATGATCCAGGATGTTGATAGTATCATAGATGAAACATTTACTGATGTGGTCACACCCAAGGCATAGGCTTCAGATGGACAGGGACCACCAGGAATAGACCTACAACACTGAGTTCTCCTAAGGCCATTCTCCTCACTAACAGGTATACCTCTTTGGATCACGCACAAAATGCTGGAGGAACTCAGTAGGTCAGGCAGCATCTATGGAAAAGAATAAACAGTCAAAATTTTGGGCTGAGAAGTTCTGACCTGCTGATTTCCTCCAGCATTTTGTGGGTGTTGCTTTGGATTTGCAGATTTTCTTGTGTTTGTGATATCTCGTTGGTTACAGTCGAGAGGGAGGGGTAGCAGCAGAAATCAGTTCTGGCACTGTGACTGGCTATTAAGAGAGAAACAGGAGAGCAAAAGCAGACTATGAGTTGGATCTGGCAAATAAGGGTAAGATAAAAGGGTGACTAGGGAGAGAGTTAGGACTCTTAGAGATAAGCAGGTTTGCCTATACCTTGAGCTGCAGATAGCTGGATTTAATATTTAAAATTAATATTTCTCCTCTGTTTACTGAGCAACATGTCATGGTTGTTCAAGAGAAATAAGTGGATATGTTTTGGAGGATATCCATATTACCAGGGAGGAGTTCTTTGCAGCCTTACAGCACATTAAGGTGGATAAATCTCCAGATACGAATGGGTTGCATCCTCAGACTTTGTAGGAAGCTGGAGAAGAAATTGTGGAGGTGTTATGAAGATATTTGCTTCATTATTAGCCTCTGGTGGAGTCGTTGAAGACTAGAAGGTGGCTAATGTCATTCCATTGTTATTGAGTGATGGAAAGGTCAAGCCAAGGAACTACAGTTAGCCTGATACCAGTGGCTGAGAAGTTACTGGAGGGAATTCTGAGGGACAGGATTGACCAGCATTTGGATAGACAGAGTCTGATTGGGAAGAATCAGCGTGTCTTTGTATGCGTAAAGTCTTTGATGAATCTTTTAGAAGTTTTGAAGAAGTAATCAAAGGGTGGATGAGAGTAGGATAATGAATATTAACTATTTGGACTTTAGTAATGCCCTTGACAAAATTAAGCATGGTAGATTGGACTGGATAATTAGGTCCCATGGAATCCACGGAGAGCTAATTAGGGGGATTCACAATTGGCTCAAAGGTAGAAAGCAGAGGGTTATGCTTGAAGATTGATTCTCAGAATGGAGGCTGATGACTAATGGTTTGCAGGGTTCACAGCTGGGACCATTGTTATTTGTTATTTATATAAATGATTTGGATGTAAATGCATCCGTAAGTCTGTGGATTTCATGAAATTAGGAGGTATTGTTGATAGTGCAGAAGATTATTGTAAATTATAAGGTTGATCTTGATCAGTTAGTGAAGTGGGCTAAGAAATAGCAAATGGATTTCAATACAGTTAAGTGTGAGATGATGCATTTTGGTAAGTAGGACTTGTTCTGTGAATGGTAGTGCAATATGGAGTGCAATAGAATAGAGGGACCGAGGGGTACAAGTGAAAATAAAATCACAGTTGACAAGGTGGTGAAAAAGGCATTTAGCATACAGCCTTCATCACTTAGGGCACTGAGTATAGTAGTTGGGGCATGATGTTGCAGATTGATTAGCACTGGATAAATATTGAATATATTTAGTTACCCCATTGTAGGAAAGATGTGATTTAACTGGAAAGAGTTGTACAAAAAGAGAGGGTATAAACTACTGAAGTAGTGCTCGTGGGTTCGTTGTCCATTCCGAAATCTGATGGTGGTGGGGAAAAGCTGTTCCTGAAGTATTCAGTGTGTATCTTCAGGTTCCTGTACCCTCTCCTTGATGGAGGGCATGGGTGATGGGGGTCCTTAATGATACTGCCTTTATTTATCTATCTATTTATTTATATATATATTTATTTACTTATTTATTTATTTATCTGTTTGTTTGTTTGTTTGTTTGTTTGTTTGTTTATTTATTGAGATACAGTGCAGAATAGGTCCTTCCGGCCCTTCAAGCCACTCTGTCTAGCAATCCATTTTAAACTGATCCTAATTATGGGACAATTTACAATGACCAATTAACCTACCAGCTAGTACATCCTTGGACTGTGGGAGCAAACCAGAGCACCCAGAAGAAACCCATGCAGTCATAGAGAGAATGTACAAACTCTTTACAGGCAGCAGTGGGAATTGAACCCAGGGCACGTGTACTGTAAAGCGTTATGCCAACCACTACGCCACCATGGTGTCCCAAAATTACATGGCATCACATTTTGAAGCTATCCTGGATGTTAGGGAGGTTAGGGCCCATGATGGAGCTGGCAGAGTTTATAACTTTCTGCAACTTCTTCTGATCCTGTACAGTGGCCACTCTCTGTCAGACGGCAATGCAACCAGTCAGAACGTTCTCTATGGTACATCTTCAGAAATTTGTGAGTGTCTTTGGTGATGTAACAGTTCTCCTCAAGCTCCTAATGAAGCATAGCCACTGTTGGGCATTCTTTCTAATTGCATCAATATTCTGGGCCCAGGATAGATCCTTAGAGATGTCACAGAGGAACTTGAATGCATTTGTATCTATCTTGCAGACTGAAGGAGGTGGGAATGTGCATTGGGTAAATGCACCTTTGAATATTACCATTAGTTTTTTACATTTCATATTTTGGTGCTGCTTATCCACAGCACCAATTTCACCCTCTGATTTCAAACCCTCTTGATTGCCTTGTTCTTACTCTATGGATTCAGTTACATTACTCCCAATTACTTTTCATTTAACCTTCAGTAATGTTCTTGATTTGATTGAAGTCAAACTAATAATTTATTCTGCTTCAAGCTTATACATTATTCAGCAAAAATGGAGACTCTGTTTTACTGGGATGCAAATTACTTACATAGTCATAGAATCAAAGACTTATTTCTTATGACATATGACTTATGACATAGAGTCAATGACTTATTTCAGAACATTTTAGTGATGGAGTCCATGCCAGGTCTCTTTCAGACCAAACAAGGCAGCCCCATTCCCAAGTTCTGTCTCTATTTATTTCACTCCAAGTGCCTGGCCAATTTCCTTTTGAAATCATCAGTCTTCTCTTGTCATGGCCCCAACTGAACAGTACAGGCGTCCAGGATTTGGTGCTCCAGCTCCCCAGAGTATGGCTAGCAACCACTATCCCTTTAAGAGTCAGACTGCTATGTATTGTCTGCCTCATTCCTTTATGGAAAGTCTGTATTTAAAGACCTTGAGCTGAGCACTCAGTGCTCAATTATAGGAGTTACATTTCTAGTACAGTTTTTTTCTGTGATTGTGCTTTTGGATTTTGTTTGTGTTGTCTTGTATATTTTGAGTCTCAGTTAATTTTACACTTCACCCTCCCCTTGGGTTCACCACGATCCATAGCTCTCACATTACATCTCTGCTTTGAGCAAACTCATAAGTAGTATGTTCAGAATCAGCTTTTATATCACTGGCATATGTAGTGAAACTTGTTGCTATGTGGCAGCAGTATATTGCAATACATAATAAAAACTGCAAATTACAGCAAGTCGTACATACAAAATGCTGGAGGAAGTCAGCAGATCAGGTAGCATTTATGGAACGGAATAAACAATAGACTGAGACCCTTCATCAGGTCTGAAAGGAAAAGGGAAGAAACCAGAATAAGGAGGTGGGAGTACAAGTTAGAAGGTGATAGGTGAAGTCAGGTGGGTGGGGGTGCTGGGATGAATTGAGAAGCTGGGAGGTGATATATAGAAAAGGTAAGGGGCTGAAGAAAGAGGAACCTGATAGGAGAGTAAGAAGGACTATTGGAAAAAGGAAAGGAGGAAGGGCTAGGGGGTAGTAATAGGCAGGTGAGGAGAAGAGTTGGGAATGGAAGAGGGAAGGGGAAAATTACTGGGTATTCAAAAAAAATCGATGTTCCTGCCATTAGGTTGGAGGCTACCCAGATGGATTGTGAGGTTATGCTCCTCCACAATGGTCTCATTGTGGCAATAGAGAAGGTCAAGAACTGACATGTTGGAATGGGAGTGGGGATTGGAATTAAAATGATCAACAACATTTGCAACAAACAAAATCCTATTTGTTGCAGCTGGAGCGAAGGTGCTCGACAAAACATTTCCCCAGTTTATGTCGGATCTCACCAGTGTTGAGGAGGCCACATTGGGAGCTCCAGATGCAGTAGATAACCCCAAAAGATTTGCAGGTGAATTGTCATCTTATCTGGAAGGACAGTTTGGAGCCCTGAATGGAGGTGAGGGAGGAGGTGCATGGGCTGGTGTAGCACTTCTGCTTGCAAGGACAACTGTCATGAGAAAGACTAGTGGGATGGGATGGATGAACAAGGAAATCACAGAGGGGGCAATCCCAGCAGAAAACGAGGAGTTGTGGGGGAGGAGGTAAACATGATAGAATCCTGTTGAAGATAGTGGAAGTTGCGGAGAATGATGTGCTTGATGTGGAAGCTCATGGGGTGGTAGGTGAAGACAAGAGGAAATCCATCTCTGTAAAGGTGGCGGAAAGATGGGGTGCGTGTGGATATCTAGGAAATGGAGAATTGCAGGTGAAGGTAGCATCAATGGTGGAGGAAAGAAAACTCCACTCCTTGAAGGTGGAGAACATCTCTGATGCTCTGGAGAGGAAAGCCGTATCCTGGGAACAGATGCAGCAGAGGGGAAGGAACTGAGAAAAGGGAATGGCTTTTATACAGATGATAGGGTGGGAAAAATTACAGTCAAGATAGTTGTGATTTGCAGTTATTAATTCAATGTAACAAAGTTCTTCCTTACCACCCTGCTACATCTCTTACCCAGAACTTTATATCTATGCTTTCTATTTCTGTTCCATCCACTACAGAGAACACCTCCTCACTTTTGATCTTATTTAAACTCATCATAATCTTGGACATGTATTATATCTCTCTTCAGCCTTTTTTTCTCCTAGAACATCCCCTTCTTATCCAGAACCCTCTAGCAAGTCTTCTCTGTATCCTTTCAGAGACCTTCTCATTGTTCCTAAAGCTTTGGTTCCAGAGCTGAACACAATACACTTGTCGTAGCCTTTCCAGAGTCATTCAAGGCTTCAGCATTTGCTTTTGTGCCCACACATGCTTTGTTAACTTCCTCTCAAAACATAAAACCACTTGCAATGAACTATGCATATGAGCCCAATCCTGTCTCCCTTTTCCTGAAAACTCTCAGAATTGTGCCTTTGAGTTTATGTTCTCTCCTATCCACTCTATCAAAGAGGATCACCTCAGATTTCTTTTTAATTAAAACCCACCTGCCACTAATTTCAAACCAGTTTATGTCCCATAGGGACATTTCTGCTAATCCTGTTACGGTATATACGATCCCTTCTGAATAGGTGCTTTTTGTCACAGAACCTGTCCTATATCCCAAGAATCTGAATCGCTACTTCCGGCACCAAACCTCAAACCACCCATATTTTCCTATTTTCTACTCTCCTTCCACATTCTTCTCTGAAGTCTTCCCTATTTCATTATTTTCCTATTTCTACTCTCACTGTAATTGGTACAAGGAGTAATTTAGAGATTACTAACTCCCTGATCCTATTTTTAACTTCTTCCCTACCTCTTGAATGCCTGACTAAGATTTCAACAATACCCTTTCCGTGTCACTGATAAAAGCCACCACTGCAACTTCTTGTTCACTACATTTTCCATACATAATGTTCTCTGCACCATTTGCCCGATGTCTTTTACATCTGGAGTGGTAATAGGTCATGCAGGCACACTGTGGTATTTAAAGAAGCGCCTGTCCCTCCTACTTACCATAGAATCTTCTACAACAGCTACATTTCCATGCTTTGGAATTATTTTTTGGGTAGCTCTTTTCTCATTGGTGCCATGGGTTAGACTGCACTCCTTCAGGCTTTGTTACTGCTAGTCATCTCCAGTTCTAAGTACCTTTTGACTGGCACACCTCCAGAAGGCTCTTGCACTTTCTGCCTCTTCCCAGTTGTCCTTAATATGCTAAATGTTCTCTGCCTGTGGCTGGACAAGAAACTCTCAGTATGTATGAGGCTTTGCAGTGAATCCAGCAGCTCCTCAAACTCAGAAACCATGATTTTGAGCTGAACAGCTCGACACTTTCTGCACTAATGATTTTCCTTAGGACACATGAAGTATCCTGATGGCATAGAAATTTCAAGCAATAGATCTCAACTGTCTGTTCACGATACAAGAAAAAAATCTTTATTTCCTCTTAGAAAGCCCAGAATGTCTTCACTAAAGAAAAGGCTGAAACATTCACAAAATGTTGAAATGCATAACGGATGATTCAACTCGGCTTCATCCCAAGATGGCCACCATCTCAGAAGCCAATATCCAGCCAATTTGATTCACTCTGCATGATATCAAGAAATGGTTTAGAGCAGTCAATACAGCAAAGTTTATAGTACCAGATAATATCCAGGCGGTATTTACAGCAGCGGCATCTACGTTGTGGAAAATTGCCCAAGTATATCCTATTCACAAAAAGCACAACAAATCCAATATGTTCAATTAACGACCCTCCAGTCTACAATCAATCATTGTGAAGTAATAGAACATTACATTGATAGCCTCCAATATGCATTTTGCAAGGACCACAAGGTTCCAGATTTCACACAGTCTTGGACCAAACATAAGCAAAAGAGCTGAATTCCAGAGGCGAAGTAACAGTGACTGCCCTTGGCATCAAGGCAACACGAGTGTGGCATTAAAGTGCATAGCAAGGGCTGAAGCCAATGGGCAACAAAGGCAAAATATTCCAGTGGTTGGAGTTATACCTCATTGTTGGAAGTCATTCATTCTAGGACTTCACTTTAGGAGATCCTCAGGACAATGTCTCTTCAAAACCATCTTCATCTGCTTCATCAATAAACTTTCTTGCATCATAAGAAGTTAGGATGTTCACCAACAAGTACACAATGTTCAATTCAATCCATAACCAACATGGATAACTTCATTCACTACTACTCTGAACTGATTCAATGATCTACAGACTCACTTTCAATGACTCTTCAACTCATGTTCTTAATATTCTTTTAAGTTGCACAATTTGACTTCTTTTGCACGTTGTTTGTTTGTCAGTCTTAGTCTGTTTATAGAACATCGAACATAGAAATCCACAGCACATTACAGGTCCACAATGTTGTGCTGCCCATGTAACCTACTCTAGAAACTGCCTAGAATTTTCCTCCTGCCTAGCCCTTTATTTTTCTAAGCTCCATGTACTTATCAAGTCAAGTCAAGTCACTTTTTATTGTCATTGCGACCATAACCGCTGGTACAGTACATAGTAAAAATGAGACAATGCTTTTCGGGATCATGGTGCTACATGAAACAATACAAAAACCAGACTGAACTACGTAAAACAACACAGACAAAAAAAAAAGAAAACTACACTAGACTACAGACCTAACCAGGACTGCATAAAGTGCACTAAAACAGTGCAGGCATTACAATAAATAATAAGCAAGACAATAGGCACAGTAGAGGGCAGTAGGTTTGTGTCAGTTCAGGCTCTGGGTATTGAGGAGTCTGATGGTTGGGGGAAGAAACTGTTACATAGTCTGGTTGTGAGAGCCTGAATGGTGCCTTTTTCCAGATGGCAGGAGGGAGAAGAGTTTGTATGAGGGTTGTGTGGGGTCCTTCACGATGCTGTTAGCTTTGTGGATGCAGCGTGTAGTGTAAATGTCTGTAATGGTGGGAAGAGAGACCCCGATGATCTTCTTAGCTGACCTCACTATCCGCTGCAGGGTCTTGCGATCCGAGATGGTGCGATTTCCAAACCAGGCAGTGATGCAGCTGCTCAGGATGCTCTCAATATAACCCCTGTAGAACGTGTTGAGGATGGGGGTGGGGGGTGAGAGATGGACTTTCCTCAGCCATCACAGAAAGTAGAGACGCTACTGTGCTTTCTTTGCTATGGAGCTGGTGTTGAGGGACCAGGTGAGATTCTCTGCCAGGAGAACACCAAGAAATTTGGTGCTCTTAACGATCTCTACCAAGGAGCCATCAATTCTCAGTGGTGAATGGTCACTCCGTGCCCTCCTGAAGTCAACAACCATCTCTTCTTTTTAATTCACATTCAGAGACAGGTTGTTGGCTCTGCACCAGTCTGTTAGCCGTTGCACCTCCTCTCTGTAAGCTGACTCGTCATTCTTGCTGATGAGACCCACCACGGTTGTGTCATCGGCGAACTTGATGATGTGGTTTGAGCTGTGTGTTGCAGCACAGTCGTGGGTCAGCAGAGTGAACAGCAGTGGACTGAGCACACAGCCTTGGGGGACCCCAGAGTTCAGTGTGATGGAGATGTTGCCTCCGATCCGGACTGACTGAGGTCTCCCAGTCAGGAAGTCCAGCATCCAGTTACAGAGGGAGGTGTTCAAGATACAAGATACAAGATTCAGTTTATTGTCATTTAGAAACCACAAATGCAATGCAGTTAAAAAATGAGAATGTTCCTCTAGAATGATATCAGAAAAGCACACGATAAAGCAGACTACACCAGAAAATCCACATAATGTTTGGTAATCCCCAAATCCAGAGTCCAGAGAGGCTGCTGTATATTAATATCACGCTACCATCTTAGCACGTTCCCCGGAAAGGAGCTCCAAATTCACCAGACAAAACAAGACTACCCAGACACACCAAGTCAGGAGACCAACTCTACCACCCAACAAACCAAAAACTAAAGCTATAAGACCTACACAAAACCATATAGTTACATATAGTTATAGTTAGCATATCGTTACAACAGTGCAGACAATACCATAATTGATAAAAACAGACCATGGGCACAGTAAAAAATAGTCCAAAGATGTGAAAAGACTATAAGTTCGAAAGAAACCACCACACAGTTTCCACAAGTCCTCAGGGTCCCGATAGACTTGTCATCTCATGCAGGCGGCAGAAGGGAATACACCCGCTACAGACTTCCATGGCTCAGCCCCGCAGACACAGCACACAGTGAAAGCACCCTGACGGCAGTGGACTCTGAGTCCGTCGAACCTTCGAGCCTCCAACCATCCCCTCCGGCACAGCCTCTCTGAGCACCATCCTCTGCCGAGCGCACTATGGCGCCCCCGCCAATGGCCACCGGCAACACAACCCCGAGGACTGGGGGCCTGTTCTTCCCAGCAGAGACCCGGACCGCACAACAGCAGCAGGAACGAAGAAGGCCTTCCTGGAGATTTCCAGATGTTCCTCTGTGCTCCCACATCCATTTTTCATCAGATTAGGATTGTGCATGGCACCCCGCTTGACAAATAACAGACATCAGGCCCAGTAGGCTCAGCTTTCCAATCAGTTTCTGAGGAATGATTGTGTTGAATGCTGAACTGAAGTCTATGAACAGCATTCAAACGTATGTGTCTTTTTTGTCCAGGTGGGTTAGGGCCAGGTGGAGGGTGATGGCAATGGTGTCGTCTGTTGAATGGTTGGGACGGTACGCAAACTGCAGGGGGTCCAGTGAGGGGGGGCAGCAGGGTCTTGATGTGCCTCATGACGAGCCTCTCGAAACACTTCATGATGATGGACGTGAGTGCAACGGGACGGTAGTCATTGAGGCAGGACACTGAAGAATTCTTCGGCACGGGGACGATGGTGGCGGCCTTGAAGCACATTGGAACAGAGGCGCTGTTCAGGGAGATGTTGAAGATGTCAGTGAGAACATCGGCTGCTGGTCCTCTGAGCACTCTACCAGGAATGTTGTCTGGTCCAGCAGCCTTCCGTAGGTTGACAGGGTTCTTCTCATATCGGCCACGGTGGGACACAGCGCCTGGTCATTTGGAGGAGGTGTGGACTTCGTCACCGCCACGTCATTTACTGCCTCAAAACGAGCGTAGAAGTTGTTCAGCACATCTGGGAGGAGGGCATCACCCACACAGTCAGGTGATGTTGTCCTGTAGTTGGTGATGTCCTGAATGCCCTTCCTCATGTGCCGCGTGTCGCCGCTGTCCTGGAAGTGGCTGTGGATTCACTGGGCGTGTGCACGCTTTGCCTCTCTGATGGCTCGGGACAGTTTGGCCCTCGCTGTTGTAAGGGCTGTCTTGTCACCTGCTCTGCAGGCGGAGTCACGGGTCCTCAGCAGTGCATGCACTTCCGTGGTCATCCATGGCTTCTGGTTAGCACGTGTAGTGATGGTCCTGGAAAAAGTGACGGCATTTATCTAAGAGTCGCTTAAAAGACCCTATTGTATCCGCCTCTACATTTTGGTAGGAATAATCAAAATAGGACATACATGGTAAATGGTAGGGCATTGAGGATTGCAGTAGAACAGAGTGATCTAGGAATAATGGTGCATAGTTCCCTGAAGGTGGAATCTCATGTGGATAGGGTGGTGAAGAAAGCTTTTGGTATGCTGCCCTTTATAAATCAGAGCATTGAGTATAGGAGTTAGGATATAATGTTAAAATTGTACTAGGCATTGGTAAGGTCAAATTTAGAGTACTGTGTACAATTCTGGTCACCAAGTTATAGGAAAGATGTCAACAAAATAGAGAGAGTACAGAGGAGATTTACTAGAAAGTTACCTGGGTTTCAGCACCTAAGTTACAGGGAAAGGTTGAACAAGTTAGGTCTTTATTCTTTGGAGCATAGAAGGTTGAGGGGGGACTTGATAGAGGTATTTAAAATTATGAGGGGGATAGATAGAGTTGACGTTGATAGGCTTTTTCCATTGAGAGTCGGGGAGATTCAAACAAGAGGACATGAGTTGAGAGTTAAGGGGCAAAAGTTTAGGGGTAACACGAGGGGGAATTTCTTTACTCAGAGAGTGGTAGCTGTGTGGAATGAGCTTCTGGTAGAAGTGGTAGAGACTGGTTCGATATTGTCATTTAAAGTAAAATTGGATAGGTATATGGACAGGAAAGGAATGAAAGGTTATGGGCTGAGTGCAGGTCGGTGGGACTAGGTGAGAGTAAGAGTTCGGCACGGACTAGAAGGGCTGAGATGGCCTGTTTCCATGTTGTAATTGTTATATGGTTATATGGTTATTGCCCCCTTCCTGTTTCTGACTTCCATCCACACTGACTCAGTAGACAATCACTCCATAACTCCTCCTTTTCTGCAGCTGTGATACTATCCCTGATTAGCAATGCCACGCCCCCATCTCTTTTGCTTCTCTCGCTGTCCTTTTTGAAACATCTAAAGCTCGGCACACTCAGTAACCATTCCTGCCCCTGAGACATCCAAGTCTCTGTAATGGCCACAATGTCATAGTTCCACATATTGATCCACGCTCTAAGTTTATCCACCTTGTTTATGATACTCCTTGTATTAAAATAGCTACATCTCAAACCATCTGGCTGAGTGCATCTTTGCTCTAACACCTACCTATCCTTCCTCACAAACTCCAAACTGTCTCTACTTGTGTGCCAACTGCCCCATCCTCTGCCTCCTCACTTTGGTTCCCCCCTCCCGTGAACCTAGTGTAGACCCTCCCCAATAACATTAACAAACCTCCCTCCTGGGATATTGGTTCCCCTCAAATTTAGGTGCAACCCATCCCACTTGTACGGATCACCCCTTCCCTAGAAAAGGTTCCAATGATCCAAGAACTTGAAACTCCTTGAAAGCCTGCACTCCTCAGTCACTCATTCATCTGCACTATCTTCCTGTTCTGACCTTCCCTAGCTCGTTCCCAGGGAGTAATCCAGAGATTACCACCTTGGAGGTCCTGCTCTTCAGCCTCCTTCCTAACTCCTTAAACTTACTGCGCAGGACCTCTACCCCTCTCCTGCGTATGTCATCACTGCCAATTTTTACCACAACCTCTGGCTGCTCACCCACCCCTTCAAGAATATTTTGCAACCACTCACGGACATCCTGGATCCTAGCACCCGGGAGGCAACACACTATCCTGGTGTCTCTTTTGCTGCCGCAGAATCTCCTATGTGTCCCCCTCACTATCAAGACCCCTATGACAATTGCTCCGCCTGACATCACCCTACCCGTCTGAGGCTCAGAGCCAGCCACAGTGCTATTGGTCTGGCTGCAGCTGCTTTGCCCAACTGTTTATGTATAATTTTTCATAAAATTCTATGGTATTTCTTTTTTCCTATAAATGCTTGCAAAACACACAATATCAAGGTAGTGCATGGTAACAGATCCGTACAAACTTCACCAATAAATTTACTTTGAACTTTGGACTAACTCCTCAGTCAATGAAAAAGCACATGCAGCAAAATCTAGAAAGCATTCAGTGATAGGCCGATGAGTGGCCAAGTAACATTTGCACCACAGAAATTCCAGGCAATAATTATCAACAACCTATCTTTCATATCAATACAACCACTGAGCAATAACACTCCACCCGATCATCAATATTATACTATATTACTGTGTTTTACCATCTGATATGAATGTACAAGGGTATATGTGCTATCTTAGGGACAGAAACGTGGGCAGACGGGGTGGGGTGGCCTGTTGGTGAGGAATGAGATTCAGTCCTTTGCAAGGGGGGACATAGGATCAGGAGAAGTAGAGTCTGTGTGGATAGAACTGAGGAACAGTAAGGGCAAAAAGACCCTAATGGGTGTTGTCTACAGGCCCCCAAACAGTAGCATGGATATTGGGTGCAAGTTGAATAGGGAGTTAACATTGGCATGTGGCAAAGGTAATGTCGCAGTAGTTATGGGGGATTTCAACATGCAGGTGAACTGGGAGAATCCGGTTGGTGCTGGACCCCAGGATAGGGAGTTTGTAGAGTGCCTACGGGATGCATTCTTGGAACAGCTTGTACGAGAGCCGACCAGGGACAAGGCTATTCTGGATTTAGTGTCGTGTAATGAACAGGATTTGATAAGCGATCTTGAAGCAAAGGAGCCATTAGGAGGTAGTGACCATAATATGATAAGTTTTTATCTGCAATTTGAGAAGGATAAGGGCAGATCGGAGGTGTCAGTGTTGCAGTTGTACAAAGGAGACTATGGAGCCATGAGGGAGGAGCTGGCCAAAGTTAAATGGACAGATATCCTAGCAAAAAAGACAGTGGAACAGCAATGGCAGGTATTCTTGGGAATAATGCACAAGGTGCAAAATCTGTTCATCCCCCAGAGAAGGAAGGATTCAAAGGGGGGAAAGGGGCCACAGTGGTTGACAAAGGAAGTCAGAGATTGCATAGCATTAAAAAAAAAGAAGTATGACAGAGCTAAGGTGAGTGGGAAGACAGATGATTGGGAAATTTTTAAGGAACAACAGAACTTAACTAAAAAGGCAATACAGGGAGAAAAAATGAGGTACGAACGCAAGCTAGCCAGGAATATAAAGGAGGACTGCAAAAGCTTTTTTAGGTATGTGAAGAGAAAGAAGATAGGTAAGAACAATGTTGGGCCCTTGAAGAATGAATTGGCTGAAATTGTTATGGGAAACAGAGAAATGGCAGAAGAATTTAATAAGTACTTTAGATCTGTCTTCACTAAGGAAGACACAAGCAATCTCCCAGATGTATTGATGGGCCAAGGACATAGGGTAACAGAGGAAATGAAACAGGTTGACATTAGGAAGGAAACGGTGATGAGTAGACTGATGGGACTGTAGGCTGACAAATTCCCAGGTCCAGATGGTCTGCATCCTAGGGTACTAAAGGAGGTGGCTCTGGAAATTGCGGATGCATTGGTAATCATTTTCCAATGTTCCTTAGATTCAGGATCAGTTCCTGAGGATTGGAGAATGGCTAATGTTATCCCACTTTTTAAGAAAGGAGGGAGGGAGAAAACAGAGAACTATCGACCTGTCAGCCTAACATCAGTAGTGGGGAAAATGCTAGAGTCCATTATTAAAGATGAAATAGTGGCATATCTAGATAGCAGTGATAGGATTGGGCCGAGCCAGCATGGATTTACCAAGGGCAAATCATGCTTGACTAATCTATTGGAGTTTTTCGAGGATGTAACCAGGAAGTTAGACAAGGGAGATCCAGTGGATGTAGTGTACCTCGATTTTCAGAAGGCATTTGATAAGGTCCCACATAGGAGATTGGTGGGTAAAATCAGAGCTCATGGCATTGGGGGGAAGATATTGACATGGATAGAAAACTGGTTGGCAGATAGAAAGCAAAGGGTAGCGGTAAATGGGTGTTTCTCAGAATGGCAGGTGGTGACTAGTGGGGTGCCACAGGGCCCACAGCTGTTTACAATTTACATCAACGATTTAGATGAAGGCATTGAGAATAACATCAGCAAGTTTGCAGATGATACTAAGCTGGGTGGCAGTGTGACATATGATGAGGATGTTAGGAGAATTCAGTGTGACTTGGATAGGCTGGGTGAGTGGGCAGATACTTGGCAGATGACGTTTAATGTGAATAAGTTGAGGTTATCCACTTTGGGAGTAAGAACAGGAAGGCAGATTATTATCTGAACGGTGTAGAGTTAGGTAAGGGAGAAATACAAAGAGATCTAGGAGTCCTTGTTCATCAGTCACTGAAGGTGAATGAGCAAGTGCAGCAGGCAGTGAAGAATGCTAATGGAATGTTGGCCTTTATTACAAAGGGAATTGAGTACAAGAGCAAGGAAATCCTTTTACATTTGTACAGGGTCCTGGTGAGACCACACCTGGAGTATTGTGTACAGTTTTGGTCTCCAGTGTTAAGGAAGGACATCCTGGCTGTAGAGGAAGTGCAGCGTAGATTCACAAGGTTAATTCCTGGGATGTCCGGACTGTCTTACGCAGAGAGGTTAGAGAGACTGGGCTTGTACACGCTGGAATTAAGGAGATTGAGAGGGGATCTGATTGCAACATACAAGATTATTAAGGGATTGGACAAGATAGAGGCAGGAAATATGTTCCAGATGCTGGGAGAGTCCAGTACCAGAGGGCATGGTTTGAGAATAAGGGGTAGGTCATTTAGGACAGAGTTAAGGAAAAACTTCTTCTCCCAGAGAGTTGTGGGGGTGTGGAATGCACTTCCTCAGAAGGCAGTGGAGGCCAATTCTCTGGATGCTTTCAAGAAGGAGCTAGATAGATATCTTATGGATAGGGGAATTAAGGGATATGGGGACAAGGCAGGAACTGGGTATTGATTGTAGATGATCAGCCATGATCTCAGAATGGTGGTGCAGGCTCAAAGGGCCGAATGGTCTACTTCTGCACCTATTGTCTATTGATGTTCTTTTCATCATCAACAAGGCACAAGTCAATAGTGAGATGGAATTACTTCCACATGCAGTGCCAACAGCCTCAATATCTTAAGCAAACCAGCCCGCTTCAATGTCACCCTATCATCGGCCCTAAATATTCATCTCATCTACCATCAGTGCACAGCGACTGCATTATGTAGCATTTACATTTACATTGAAGTTACTCATCCAGGCACTTCTCAAACCTGTTGAATGATAAGTACTGGCAGTATTTTAGTGAAACTTCCAATACTCTGAAAAAGCCTGCAATGTTCATTATTCAATCATCGTACAACATGCCTGTGCTTATTTTAATTTTACAACATTCCTGTGATTACTTTCACTCTATACTCCCCTTGTTTTGGACCAGTCACCATCAGAGTGGTCAGAGTTAGAGGGGAGATTTTGAGGCTTTAGTTCTTCGAGGCTTCAATGAAGAGAGACTTTAGTGAGAGAAGGCAAAAAAGCTGTAGGTAAAGTTTTATTTTCTCCCCACAGTTTATTGTTCTTCCTTCTTTACAGTTGCTCAGTTAGGAACAGTGAAGATGCCAGGCAGGATAGTGGAATGCTCCTGTTAAGGGAAGTGTGGAAACAGCATCCAGCTGCAGCTTCTAACAATCCTCCTTAAGGAGTTGCAGCTGCAACTAGATTAACTCCAGAGCATTCAGGAGGCTGAAGGAGTGATAGATAGGATATACAGAGAGGTAGTTACACCCACGGTGCAGAACACAGGAAACTGGGAGGCAGTCAGGAAAGGAAAAGGAGTTAAGAGCCAGAGCAGAGTACCCCTATGGCCATCCTCCTAAACAACAGGTACACCACTTTGGATACCTTTGGAGGGATGACCAAGAGAGGAAAATCACAGTGGCCAAGTCTCTGGCACTGAGTCTGGCTCTATGACTCAGAAGAGAAGGGGGGGGGGGGGGGAGGGAGAGAAGAGATGAGCTGTGGTGATAGGGGATTTGTTAGTTAGTGGAACAAAAAGAAGTTCTGTGGACAAGAACAACAGACAGACAGACATACTTTATTGATCCCGAGGGAAATTGGGTTTCATTACAGCCATGCCAACCAAGAATAGTGTAGAAATATAGCAATATAAAAAAATATGATATATAACAAGATTCCTGGATGGTACATTGCCCCTTCAGTGCCAGGTAGCGACATCTTGGATTGAGTTGTCTGTTTTCCTAAGTGGGAGCGTGAACATCTAGAGGTCATGGTCCATGTAGCTACCAATGACATAGGTAGGAAGAGAGATGAGGTTCTGCAAAGTGAGTTCAAGGAGTTAGGTCCTAAGTTAAAGGGCAGGACCTCCATGATTGTGATCTCAGTATTGCTATCCATGCCACATGATGGTGAGGCCATAAATAGGAAGATCATACAGTTTAACACGTGGCTTACGAGTTGGTGTAGGTGAAAGGGCATAATATTTTTGGATCATTGGGCTCTTTTTCAGGGAAGGTGGGACCTGTACAGAAGAGATGGGTTGCAGCTGAACTGGAACAGGACTAATATCCTGGTGGGAAGGTTCGCTGGTGCTGCATGGGGGTGGCAGTGGATTTTAAACTAGAGTTGCCGGGCACGGGAACCAGAGTGTAAGAACAGATTATGGAGAGGTTGTGGAGACAAATGTTGTGAAAACCTCAGACAAAGTCAGGAATGAAAAGGTTGAGCATGGTATGACTAGTGTCCTGAGCTGTGTATAGGTATTTCATTGCAAGAAGTATTGTAGGAAATGTAGATGAGCTCTGCATTTGGATCAAAACCTGAAATTATGATATTGTAGCCATTAGTGAGACTTGCTTGCAGGAGGGGCAGGATTTGCAGCTCAGTTTTCTGGGGTTCCATCGTTTTTGATGTGACAGAGCAGGAGGGATTAAAGGAAGAGGGGTGGCATTATTCATCAGGGAAAATGTAACAGCAGTGCTCAGTCAGGACAGGCTGGAGAATTCATCTAGTGAGCCATTTTTGGCGGAACCTAAAAAATAAGAAAGTTATGACCACCTTAATGGGGCTATATTACAGACCACCCAACAGTCCAAGGGCTTTAGAACAAATTTGTAGAGAGATCGCAAACTGTTGCAAGAAACATAAGGTTGCTATAGAAGGTGATTTTAACTTTTCACGTATTGACTGGGGCTCCCATATTGAAAATTGGCTAGATGGGATAGAATTTGTCAAATGTGTTCAGAAAAGTTTTTAAAACAGTACATATACGTCCCAATGAGAGATTGTGCGATACTTGATCTGCTATTAGGGAATGAGACTGGCAGGTGACAGGGGTTTGTGTAGGTGAACACTTTTCACATAGTGATCAAAATGCCATTTGTCTCAAAGTAAATATGCAAAAAGATAGGTCTGGTCCGTGGATTGAGATTCAAAATTGGAGAAAGGCCAATTTTGCTAAAATCAGGAAGGATCTAACAAGTGTCAATTGGGACAGGGTATTTTCTGGTACAGGTGTACTTGATAAGTGGGAGGCCTTCAAAGGTGAAGTTTTGAGACCACAAAGCTTGTACGTGCGGGGAAATTTGGTTTTCATGGGATATAAAGAAGACCTAGGTTAAGAAAAAAAGAAGGTACATATCAGGGATAGACAAGTCGGAATAAATGAGATACTTGAGGAAGAAATGTAGAAGAACACTTAAAGAAATCAGGAGGGTTAAAGTAGTCTTGAGTTTGCCTTAGCAGACAAGGTGAAGGAGATTCGTAAGAGATTCTACAGATATACATATTAAGAACAAATGAATTGCAAGGGACAAAATTGGTTCTCTGGAAGAACAGAATGTTAATCCATGCATGTCAGGAGACAGACACAGAGTCTGTAGAAGTAAGGCAAAATGGCATCAACTTCGTGGACTCTATACAGATTACAGAGGTGGAGGGGCTTGCTGTCTTGAGGCAAATTAAGGTGGGTAAATCCCCAGTGCCTGACAAAGTGTTGCCTCGGAACTTGTGGAAGGCAAGTGCAGAAATTGCTCGGGCCCTAGTAAAGATATTTAAATCATCCTTAGTGACAAGTGAAGTGCCGGAGGACTAGAGGACAGCCAATGTTGTTCTGCTGTTTAAGAAAGGTTATACAAATAAATCAGGAAATTATAGGCTGCTGAGCCTGACATCAGTAGTGGGAAAGTTATTGGAAGGTGTTCTAAGGGACCAGATATATGAGTATTTGGATCGACAAGGACTGATTAAGGATAATCTTTATGGCTTCATGCATGGTAGATTGTGTCTGAACAATCTTATAGAATTTTTTGAGGAAGTTACCAGGTAAGTTGATGAAGGCAAGGCAATGGATGTTTTCTACATGGATTGTACGAAGGCATCTGAAGACATCCCACATGGGAAATTGGTCAAGAGGTTCAGTCGCTTAGCACTCAAGATGAGGTAGTAAATTGTATTAGATATTGGCCTTGTGGGAGAAGCCAGAGAGTGGTAGTGTAAGGTTGCCTCTCTGACTGGAGGACTGTGACTAGTGGGTGCTGCCAGGATTGTCACCTATATGAACAATCTAGCTGATAATGTGGTTAACTGGATCAGCAAATTTGCAGATGACACCCAGATTGGGGTTGTAGTGGACAGTGAGGAAGACTATCGTGGCCAGCAGTGGGATCTGGACCAACTGGAAAAAATGGGCTGAAAAATGGCAAATGAAGTTTAATGCACACAAGTGCGAGGTGTTGCACTGCAGTGGGACCAACTAGGGTAGGTCTTACAGAGTGAATGGTAGGACACTGAGGAGTATGGTAGAACAAAGGGATTTGGGAATACAGGTCCATAATTCATTGAAAGTGGTGTCACAGTTTGATAGGGTTGTAAAGAAATCTTTTGGCACATTGGCCTTCATAGATCAAAGTCTTGAGTACAGAAGATGGAATGTTATGTTGAAATTCTGTAAGACATTAGTGAGGCCTAATTTGAGATATTGTGTGCAGTTTTGGTCACCTACCTACAGGAAAGAAGTAAATAAGTTTGAAAGAGTACAGAGAAAATTTACAAGGATGTTGCCGGGTCTGAAGGACCTGAGTTATAAGGAAAGATTGAATAGGTTAGGACTTTATTCCTTGGAATATAGATGATTGAGGGGAGATTTGATAGAGATATACAAAATTATGAATAGTATAGATTGAGTAAATGCAAGCAAGCTTTTTTCACTGAGATTTGGTGGGACAAGGAGAGATCATGGGTTAAGGGGAACATGACTGAAACTCTCTTCACTCAGAGGATCGTGAGAGAGTGGAACAAGCTGCCAGGACAAGTGGTGCATGCGAGCTTGATTTCAAAGTTTAAGAGAAGTTTGGATAGGTACATGGATGGTAGTAGTATGGAGTACTATGGTACCCGGTACAGGTCGATGGAAATAAGCAGTTTAAATGGCTCAGCACAGACTAGATGGACCGAAGGGCCTGCTTCTGTGCTATAGTTTTCTATGACACTATGTATTCCAAATATTCGTAATCCTCTGAGGGAAAATGTTTGTCTCATTTCTCATTAAATGGGAGAAACTTCATTTTTGACTGTGACTCCAAGTTCTAGATTCTCCAGCAGCAGCAGCAGCATTCTCTCCACCTCCTTTTTATCAGGACCTGTCAGGATCTTCTTGGCTTTGCTCCTGTAGTATCTCAGTTCTGCTCATGCTTCCAACTCTTGCTCGATATAAATAAACATAATAACAGTGAATGCACCTTTTATTTCTCTTCCTGCAGTTCAAAAATATAATTTTTACTAAATTAGTCACAGCCAATTTCTTGGCTCTCAGCCAAGATACGTTATTCAATTGTAGAGGGAGTAGCATCATGTTTTGATTTTATGGTCATATAACCTTATTGTTTTGGCTCTTCAGACCATTCATCAAGCAAATTGTAGTTATACTTGTCATGATACTGCTCTCTCGGAAAACAATGGATTCCCGATTGTTTCTCGGGAGAAATAATAGCACACATTCCTTTGTGTACAATATTGCACACAATCCATCCAATTTGGCTTTAAGCATTTAAGCCAGTAATTTCCTGCTCTATGTTTTATGTGTCTTTGAACATGAAACTCTGCTTTTAACATTCCCAGCTCGTCCCTTTCCATCACTATTAACCCTTACTATCAAAAGACTGAATTTTCCAGCACAACTATCTAATAACATCCGATCGAATACGTACACTTTGTTTCACTAAGACCCTCTTTTTCTTTGTCTGCATTTCGTCCAGTTTGAATCCTCCCTATTGCCCTGGTCTGCATTTTTCACGTTTAGCTGTACTTTCCCGACATGCACTGACCGATTTTAGCCTTTCTCTATGACTATTGTCTGAGCGGACCCTCCTTGTAACTCCCTGTTACTTATGATGTTGTTTGGCTTCGCACTGTTTTCCGTGTCGGCACTGACCCACTTTGCCACCTCTCTCCTGCTCGTCTGCATTGATACAGTTTATAGTTTCCCTCTGTTGATCGTTTTCTTGTCCACACTGACCAAAGCTCTTCTTCATTGAATTTTATCTATTGTCCTTCCCTGCACTAACCCTATTTGACCCTCTCCGTTTGCATCACCCCACTCTATTGATCGTCTCGCAGGTCGCCGTTTTGCCATTCTCTGCATGGAATTGCGGCAGACGGGAAAGCCCGCCTACAGCACCCAGATTGGCAGGCCGAACGCGCTGCTGATTGGACGCGACGGACTGTCAGTTATGGATTGGGCGTCGTCAAAGAGAAGGCCTGACTGAGGCCGAGTGGCTTGAAGTGGTTCTGGGGTCGGCGCGCTGAAGTTGAGTGGTATCTCGGCGCAGGAGGTGAGTGACAGATGGCCAGCAGGGTCAGAGTGAGGGCACTTGGGGGCTCTGCGTTAATGGGAATGTGGGGCTTCTCACCCGGGCTGGGCTGGAGCAGGCCCGGAGCCGGGGCAGCGCCTGGGAATGCGATGCCGAGCAGGGAGCCCCTCCGCAGGTGAGGCTGCGAGGGAACCGCAAGCTGCTTCTCTCAGCACCACCCACCACAGCGACTCCTGAAACTTTCCATCAGTATCATCAACAGGCGGATTCGTTCCCGCATTTACCCCCTTCAAGATTTCACTCAATTCAATGTAATCAGGGCAATTGTATGAAATTTCTATTGTACCCGGAGTCTGGAGGGAGGAGTTTTAACTGAGAGGGAGATGTTTCTTGCTTTAGTGCCAGTGTGCCAAAGAAACCCAGTGGTTTCTTTGCTGTATCTTGGTGAGGAGCCAAGCATTCTTTAAAGTGTCTGGAATCTGAGGTTAAGTTGATGATCATCTGGTTGCCAATGGCGTTGCTGCGTGCGGGTGCCCAGCTCCAGCAGAATTGTTAGAAAAACATTCCCCTCAGAATATTCATCTGAATGTTTATCTGTTCATTGTAAGGAATTATGTGCGTAAACTGTTGAATATCGTGGTATTGTGTAGTGTTCGCTAGATGTTAGAGATTAGTAGAATTGAAATTTGAGCATAAATTAATACGGTAAGTGTTTTAATTTGTGCTTGTGGATGCTGCTATATGCCAAGAAGCTGCTGGAGGTACATTTTAAAAAAAATTGTACCCCGCATTCATGTACTTGTCCATATGACAATAAACTTGACTTTGCCGGTATAGAATACATGAAACTTAATGAACAACATTATTATCACTGGCTGGGAGGACGGAGTGCCATAGCTTTGTGTGAAAGCTAGTATGAATTCAAAATTCTTTTCATTTTTATGATTATAACTTGTGAGGAGATGTGCTTTTAATAGTTTGATCAGATAGCCAAAACTTGAATCAGGGATGTCAACACAGTTATTCATTGGTAAATTGTTTTGCATTTATTAAAAAATACTGAAATGCTTTGATCAGCAATTGTTGCAGAGTAGTTTTAGCATACGTAATATGGTACGTCAGTACATTACTTGTACAATAGAAATCCTAAACCCAGAAAGTATACACAATTTAAATGCTAAGGCTATTATGTTTTTTAGGAATGGTGTGGAATAGGGGAGTGAAGTGGGGGTGTGGAGAGATGAGTAGGGTTGCTAATAGTTATGTTTATATCCCCAAGACACTTGTCCAATCAGATCTGGTAATTTGTGAAGGTGAACACACTTTGTCCAGAGACCTCATTATGCTGTCTTGGATGCACCTCACACAAAGATCATTAAGATTTTAGTCCCCTAAACTTATTTAACCTTGTTTAAACAAGGGGTATTGCTAGCCCTGCCTTCCTGTTTATAGAGACATTAATTTAAATGTAGTAATTAATCTTTCTCACACTATATATTTAAGTTCTGTTGTTTAGTGATTTTACATTAGATTGCTAGGTTTCAATACATTCGCATAATTCTAGCTAGCAAAGATGCATAACACAAATTGGTTTATTATTATCACATGTACCAAGATAGAAAGGAAAGATTTGTTTGCAATTCATTCACATAAATCTTTCCATACATAAAGGTCGTACAAAAGGAAAACAGTAACAGATTGCAGAGTATAGTTTTACAGTTACAGAGAAAGTGTAGCACAGAGACAATAGAAAGTGACAGGGTAAATTGAGAGATCAAAAGTTCATCTTTATCGTACATGAGGTTCATTCACGAATCTTATAACAATGGGATAGAAGCTGTCCTTGAGCCTGATGGTATGTATTCTTAAGCTTTTGTATCTTCTGCCTGAAGATGGGGGGGGGGGGTAGTGGAGAAGAGAGAATGGGGTGGGAGGGTTCTTTTATTATGTTTGCTGCTTTCCCGAGGCAGTGGGAACTGTTGACAGAATCAGTGGTTTTTGACATAGACTAGGCTGTATTTGTAACTGCAATTTGTTGTAGTCTTGGGCAGAGGTTGCCATAGCTGTCTGTGGATGTGACTGACAGTGTTGCTGACACTGCAGTTCTGGCATTGTTATGAACTACATTTTATTAACTACTGTACTATATTGTATGTATCACTGACCAACAATTTCTTGAACTTTTTTGGTTTATAGGGGCAATTAACAAGCTATTGCCATGAAACTCAAGTTTTGGTGAAGTCATCAAATACCTGGATATAAAGAAATCATGAAGATGAAGGTTGTTACCTGTCTTTTTTTTTTGTTGAAATGTGTTATTTGTTTCAATTGGTGACAAGGCAGCAGTTAATCCATCGTTTTCTTGCCTATTATAATGGATGGTTAACAAAATTTAGATTTTCTGTAGTTCCCCAAGATTATCCTGTAATTTTTTAAAAACCAGATAGATCCTACATCCTCTTGGGTTTTAGTAGGTTAATGTATTCCTTGATTTGATAATGATACTATCCTATTTTAGATACCTGCAGCTCTTCACAAGCAACAGAACACCTTTGTTCTGACAAGTGAGGTTTCGCTATGGAATCTCGCATTGAGGA
Organism: Hemitrygon akajei; assembly: GCF_048418815.1. Lineage (NCBI taxonomy): Eukaryota > Metazoa > Chordata > Chondrichthyes > Myliobatiformes > Dasyatidae > Hemitrygon > Hemitrygon akajei. Next base: position 38,105,892 of record NC_133133.1, on the reverse strand, counting down.
TTTAATGGTACTGTAGTCCTACCTGTAGGCAGTGATGGCTTTTATTTTAGTGATAGTGATTTTGTGTTGGAATGAACATTTTTCTTCCAGGACTGCAGGAAAGCTGAAAGAGGATGGGGGAGTGACAAAAGCCACCAGGAAATACTTTATTTTGCAATGTAATTGGTCTTTTGTTGTTGTTAGCCTAATGTTAAAGGTTTCTAAAATATAAGTAGCAGGTCTAATACATACTGTTGTTATGACCAGAAGTCATCAGGCTTTACTAATATTATATTTGTGCCCAAGTTCTCTATTCTCCCTTCTACCACTTCTGGAGAGTCAGTAGCTTTTGATGCAAGACACCTGTTTGGATATGGAGCCAGTCTTGGAGATTGAAACATCCCAAGTGGGAAGTCCAGCCAAAAGTAGAAATACTTGTAGCAATTGCAATATCAGACACATCCTGTCAAATTAGCTTTCCTTAGATAGAAGCTGTTGTTGAACTTTAAGCTGGAAGTTCATTCGCCAGTTGATACCTCAGCTGACACTTGAGTAAGTGTTTTAAAACACAGAATTTTATGAATATGAGGGTATGAGAACCCAGAGTCAAGTCAATAATAACCAAAATGCTTGAGGTTTAAAAAAACAATACTGATTGGTCAGCTATCAGATTTCTAGGCAAACAAAAATGTGGTGGAATTTTAAAATGCTCTTTTTGAGAAGAATGGGTGTACCTCAAGTGACCTGATGATGCTGTCAAGTTAGCCATTGAAAACATACTTGCAGACTCTGCTTGTGCATTTTAACTGTCTTTTGTAAGATTTCCTTTTACAGTTTACTTTTCCACGTGACATTTTTACAGTGTTCCTTGCAGGGTCCCTTGTGCACAGATCTAACTGGTGGCCTTTGGAAAGAAGGAACACTCCTTGATTGCATCTGATGGTTTCAGTTGGTGGGGGTGGAATCTGGAGGGTGTTGACCTGAAATGACTGAGGAGTGCAGTGTTCAGGCCTTGTATTGTTGGTGCAGGGTGTAGAAGGTGGGCCATCTTTGTACTTTGACACTTACCACATTTAAAAAGTTTGATACCAAACCCCCGCTCTCAGTTTCCCCAAAAATCACATACTCCTTAACCAATAATTGTGGATTTCACTTTGATTGCTTCTTGCTGGTCTTTAGGATTGTTGCTGTATAACTCAATTTGGGAAGTTTGCCTTTCAAAAAGAAAGGCTGAAATCTTTCTCAGATGAGATGAATTGTCCTGAAATGTTTTACTTTTTCATGTTTGTTACCTCATCTGAATATTTTCATAATTTTCTGTTTTATTTCATATTTCCACCATCTTTTTTTTTGTTTTAGCCTTTTAATAAATAATTTGTTGTGATTCCAAATTTTTCATTTAGTTTCTGTTGATATTAAAATAGCCATATTTTACCTAGTGATGCAAACATTTTCAAAATAAGTTTAGATCCTGGTTTCTGTTGGAGGACAGAGTGTTTCTTTGTAAATTTATTGATAGCAGTTATGTGAATATGCTCATGATGGTGTTGTCTTTAGGCTTATACATGTTGGGGTATACAGTTTTTTAGATTTGTAATATTTATCATTGTAATTATTTCCAGCCTCCCTTTTGCAGTGTTTACTTGTATATAAAAACCCCATTTCCAGGAAAGTTGGGATATTTTCCAAAATGCAATAAAAACAAAAATCTGTGATATGTTAATTCACGTGAACCTTTATTTAACTGACAAAAGTACAAAGAAAAGATTTTCAATAGTCTTACTGACCAACTTAATTGTATTTTGTAAATATACACAAATTTAGAATTTGATGGCTGCAACACACTCAACAAAAGTTGGGACAGAGTTAAAATAAGATTGAAAAGTGCACAGAATATTCAAGTAACACCGGTTTGGAAGACTCCACATTAAGGAGGCTAATTGGTAGCAGGTGAGGTATCATGACTGGGTATAAAAGTAGCGTCCATCAGAGGCTCAGTCTTTGCAAGCAAGGATGGGTCGTGGCTCACCCCTTTGTGTCAAAATTCATGAGAGAATTGTTAGTTCAAAAGGAACATTTCCCAACGCAAGGTTGCAGAGAATTTAGGTCTTTCAACATCTACAGTACATAATATTGTGAAAAGATTCAGAGACATCTCAGTGTGTAAAGGGCAAGGTCGGAAGCCACTGTTGAGTGCGCGTGATCGTCAAGCCCTCAGGCAGCACTACCTAAGAAACCGTCATGCTACTGTGACAATTATAGCCACCTGGTCTCAGGAGTACTTCGGAAAACCATTGTCACTTAACAGTCCGTCGCTGCATCCAGAAATGCAACTTGAAACTGTATTACACAAAGAGGAAGCCATACATAAACTCTATGCAGAAATGCAGGCGAGTTCTCTGGGCCCGAGCTCATCTCAGATGGACTGAAAGACTGTGGAACCGTGTACTGTGGTCAGATGAGTCCACATTTCAGCTAGTTTTCGGAAAAAATGGGCGTCGAGTTCTCCGTGCCAAAGATGAAAACGACCATCCTGGTTGTTATCAGTGAAATGTGCAAAAGCCAGCATCTGTGATGGTATGGGGGTACATCAGTGCCCACGGCATGGGTGAGTTGCATGTATGTGAAGGTACCATTGACTCTGAGGCGTATATTAGGATTTTAGAGAGACATATGTTGCCATCAAGACGACCTCTCTTCCCGGGACGTCCATGCTTATTTCAGCAGGACAATGCCAGACCACATTCTGCACAGGCTACGACAGCGTGACTTTGTAGACACAGAACTGCGTGTGCTTGACTGGCCTGCTGCCAGTCCAGATCTATCTCCTCTTGAAAATGTATGGCGCATCATGAAGAGGAGAATCAGACAGTGGAGACCACGGACTGTTGAGCAGCTGAAGTCTTATATCAAGCAAGAATGGACAAAATTTCCAATTGCAAATCTACTACAATTAGTATCCTCAGTTCCAAAACGATTAAAAAGTGTTATTAAAAGGAAAAGTGATGTAACACAATGGTAAACATGCCTCTGTCCCAACTTTTGTTGAGTGTGTTGCAGCCATCAAATTCTAAATTTGTGTATATTTACAAAATACAATTAAGTTGGTCAGTAAAACTATTGAAAATCTTTTCTTTGTACTTTTGTCAGTTAAGTAAAGGTTCACGTGAATTAACATATCACAGATTTTTGTTTTAATTGCATTTTGGAAAATATCCCAACTTTTCTGGAAATGGGGTTTGTAATACCCATCAAATTTATTTAAAATTGTGGATCTTTAGCTCTGTTGTTTAAAGGTTATTTCAGTTTGCACTGGCATCTGTTGCTTTTAGCATATTACTAAGAATCAATAATCCCACTGCTTTGATGATCTCAAATTCAGTTTGATTAATTTATGTCATTTGGAAAAAGGAGCCACCGAATTGCAAGAAACTTTACATTATGAACCAGAGGATTTGTTAACATCACCGTGATAAATTGCTAATGAACTTGACAGTTGATATTAGTGTATTCATTTCATTGCCTCATCAGCTTAATGCTAGTCCTTTGTGTTTTATTAACACCTTTAATATTGTTTATTTACAGTAAAAGGACCCCTGATGATTTATTCGATAAACTCATTTCTTGGTATGGCTCATGATCTTGGTTCAATCTGAGCTCTCACCGTGGCAGCAATTGGGACCTGCAGCTGGACATAATCCTTTGGGACTAAAGCCCTTCTTCTTCAAATTGATATTCCAGCTAAATCCTTCCACTCTCAAAGCTCCCCACTCCTCTGCTATTTTCTATCATAACTTGGCTACTTTGATATTCTTTTCTAAAGGCACAACCTTGAAGCCCTTTTTAAATGGTAGTATTTCTGCTTGTATTTAATTCTCCTATTTCAATCTTCCTCGTGAAATGTTGAGATTAGTTTTGTGCAATCTTGATCGCATTCTGCTTTAATCTGTGGCCTGTCTGTTCGTGGAGGTGATTGTAAAAGATTGAATGGCACAATTTTGGTTGAATGAGAGGATTATGGTAGCCTAGCCAATATTTATCACACAATCAACATCAATAGTTTGTTCATTGTCATGTTGTTGTCATGACCAGTTGTATGTTGTCTTTGACATTTTACCAGTGTAGAAGTACTTTGACAGCATCCTGTGTTTTGTGACAGTTGGTATTTTTCCTATAATTAGGCTGGCAAAGGGAACATATCACTTAAGGTAACCCCATGTGTGATGTTGTTAACCCCTACCCAGCCTCCCTGCATATTATTTATACTTTTGCATTTAATGAATAGCTGTTTTAGCAGTGGATCTGTATCTTGGGTGTGGGGGGAAGTGAAATCAGCAAAACTTTAAAAACACATCAACTTCATGGTCAGTCAGATTATTTATCCCATGGTACAATTTTTTAATATTTCTGGGCTGCTTCTACTCAAAAATCCTGAATTGTAGCATGATTATACTTGCTACCATAGAATTGAGAACTATTAAGCAACGCCCACACAATGCTGGAAGAACTCAGCAGGTCAGATAGCATCTCTGGAGAGAAATTAACAGTCCACGTTTCAGGCTGAGATCCTTTAGGACTCATTTGTTACAAGTAATTTTTTAAAACATAGAATATAGAACTGTACATCACAGGAACGGACCCTTTGGACCACAGTGTTGTGCTGAATCAATTAAATTAGTAATCAAATGAACAACCCAAGTATTCCCCTCAGCCTACACAATGTGCATCTTCAATTTTCCTCTCATTAATGTGCCTATTTAAACATCTCTTGAAAGTTTCTGAGCAACACACGCATCATGTTGGAGGAACCCAGCAGGCCAGGCAGCATTTAGGAAAAGAGTGCAGTCAACGTTTCGGGTTGAAACCCTTCGGCCGGACCATTTCCAGAGTTTCTGCCTCTCCTACCACCCCAGGTAGCATGTACCAGGCACTTCCAAGGAAATGTACATCTATTGGTAATTATGAATTTATGGCAACATGTAGTATGGTGTATGTAGTATAAATACTTCAGTCATAGAGTACAGAAAAATGACCTTTGTCCCACTCATCCATACCAACCACAATGCTTTCGGAGGAGTCTCATTTTCCTGTATTTGGTCCATATTAGTCTAAACCTGATCAAGTAGTTTTCAAAATGTCTTTTAAATATTGTAATTGTACTTGCCTATCCGCTGTCACCTTATAACTGTTCTTTCTAGTTGTAGATTCCCTAGGGTAGGAAAAAGGCTTTGACGATCTACCCCATGATCTATCAAAACGTGTAAAGTTTCAAGATGTGGACCTCTGTATCTCCCTCTGCATCTTGACAGTCAGCTTCCTGATTGGCAGACCTCAAGTAGTAAGGGTTGGAACCATCATCTCCTCCTTGCTGATTATCAACACAGGTTCACCTCAGTGCTGCTTGCTTAGCTCTGCTCTGCAGATGTGATTGTGTAGCTATGCACATATCCAACGCAGTCTGTATATTTGCCAATGACACTGCTGCTGTTTGACACATCACGGGTGGCAATAAGTCGGCTTATCCGAGTGAGATAGGACACCTGGTTGAGTGGTGCCACAATAACAACCTCTTGCTCAATGTCAGCAAAATTAAAGTACTGATTGACTTCAGGAAGGTAAACATGTGCCACTCTGCATTGAGGCATTGGGGGTAGAGAGAATCAGCAGCTTTAAATTCTTGACTGTTAACAGATTGGATGACCTGTCCGGGGTCCAGCACACATTTGTATTTATAAGGAAAGTGTGTCAGTGTCTTTGTTTTCTTTGGAAGTTAAAAAGTTTCAGCAAGTTGCTGAACACTCTTAACAAACCTCTGCAGATGTTTACTTGAATGTATCATGACTGACTGTATCATGGTCTAGTCCAGTAATCTGAACTCGGGAATGTAAGAAGCTGCAGAGTATCAGACTCTGCCCTGTACATTACAGGCACATGCCTCCCCACTTTTGGCACTGCCTCAACAAGGCACCGCTCATTATTAAAGATCCCCACCATTTTGGCCATGCTATCTTCTTGCAGCTAGCACTGGACAGGAGGTACAGAAGCCTGAAGTCCAACACTATGAGCTTAAATGTACTTGCGCATATGATAATAAAATCTACTCGACTTTGATTTTGTAAGGTCACTCCTTTGCCTCATTTGATGCAGGGAAAACAGCAGTCCATTCTGTCTGTCCTCATAACTCAAGCCCTCCAGTGCTGGAAGCAATCTATAGAGTTGCTCACAATACTCCAGCTATGTTCTTACAGTGCCCTTTCCAACTTAACATGACGTCCCAACTTTTGTACTCCATGCCACATCTAATGAAGGCAAGCATGCCATGCACCTTCCTCACTACCTTGTCTACTGAGATTTTGTTTTACTGCATTTCCATCATCAATTTCTATGCCTTTTCTATTGAAATTTTCTGTTAGCTGGTTGGCATGCACTAGGTATTATAGTACAGGTTGAGTACCCCTTACCTGAAATGCTTGAGGTTGGAAATGTTTCCGATTTTTATTTTAAATTTTGGAATATATAATGAGATAGCTTAGGATCACTGTCATTTCCAACTCTGCTTACTGGTAGCACAAATTCAGTCTTTGTCTTAAAGTTGTTCATCACACGTGTACTGATATAGCCGTTCAGTGTGTGAGATTTTCATCAGCGATGATAATGGCAAGCTTATCAATGAATTTCTCTGCTGCTTTATCACCACAAATCTTAAAAAAAACTCCATGCTTTTTCTTAAATTTCTACAACCAGCTTTCAATTTTCAGTTCATCATCTTTGCTTGTTTCATGATCAACATACCACTCAGCAGCATATGTTCACTCCAATGCTAATGAGTCCACTCTTTCAAAATACAGTTGAGAACTTCATTTTTGATTAATGCAATGTTTTTCTATTTTTGTTCTTTACCTATGTTGGGTCACTTTTCAGAACTGTCTGTGGTGTGCAGAAACCTTAGTGTGCAGAGACCCGTGCATTGCCTCGGAACCTTCCCAGCACCTCGCGGAATTTTCCATTTGTGACATAACTTTTCGTATGAGTGGTACTCAACCTGTAGTTAATTAATACAGACACACACCTTTTGTCTCTGTGGAAGCAATTGAGTGTTGTATTACTTCTACTGCTTTCCCATTTGGAGAAGAATAACATTTTCATCTGTCTCACAGATCAGTTTCTCAAATGTTACACTCTGCTGCTTTTTGAATTGATGAAAGGTGGGAGGTGTTGGTGCTTGGGTAATGGGAGAAGTGAAAATGGCCTGCTTTTTTGTTGTGAGGGAATAGGATTGGTGCAGTTTATAATGCTCCTGAAACTGCTGAAAACTAACGCAAGCTGTTATTAGATTGTAAAATTACAACCTGAAACAAAGGGAAAGAGTAAGTTTAGTTAAAAACAAGACATTGGATGATTTTTGTTCCATTTTGCTGTGAGCCACACAGTCAAACTGTGTGTCTCCAGATTGAAGTTCATCGCATTACATGAAATTGCTGGATTGATATGGATTGGTGTGAATTAATGTTGCCACAGTTATTTAGGCCTGGCAATTCATGTCCTAAGCACCCTGTTAAGATTGTGATTTTAAAATTCTCATGTTTCACTCCACCTTGGAACTCCAGGAAAAGAAAACAAGTGACAGAGACGTGCACTTTTGAGTTGAGGCATATTGGTTATGAGGCTTTGTCACCTTTCTGGCCTAGCTCTGTATCCCTTTTGGCTATCACCTTTCTGGCTCTTAGCTTCACCCCACCCCCTCCGGTCTTCTATCATTTTGCATTTTCCCCTCCCCCTCCTACTTTCAAATCTCTTACTATCTTTCCTTTCAGTTAGTCCTGACGAAGGGTCTCGGCCCGAAACATCGACAGTGCTTCCCCTTATAGATGCTGCCTGTCCTGCTGCATTCCACCAGCATTTTGTGTGTGTTGCTTGAATTTCCAGCATCTGCAGATTTCCTCGTGTTTTCCTTTGTAAATGTTGTATGTTGTGTACTCTGTCCTGTTTTTCTGTTGTGTCTTCACAAAATTTGTGAGTACTTGTCAATTTGCAGCCATTTATGGCCTAAATGTTGTGAGTTAAAGGTGCTGAACATCCTTTTCACACACAAAATGCTGGTGGAACGCAGCAGGCCAGGCAGCATCCATAGGAAGAAGTACAGTTGGTGTTTCAGGCCAAAATGTCGACTGTACTTCCTATAGATGCTGCCTGGCTTCTTGCGTTCCACCAGCATTTTGTATGTGTTGCTTGAAATTCCAGCATCTGCAGATTTCCTTGTGTGAACATCTTTTTCACATGGCTCATCTTTGTAAATGCAGCGTTACTTATAACATTGCTGGCTTCTGTTACTTATTGAAAATTCATATATCCGAAACCAAGTCAAATTTGAATTGTAAGGTTTCAGACAATAGCAAAGTTGAGAGACTAGGAATTTAGTGAGGGTGGGTGGGTTGTGTAGATTGTTCATAATTTTGTTTGGTGAATCAGTTAAAATGTAAAACCGCTTGAACATTGAGATCAAACTTCACTATAACGAAGTGTGCAATTGAATAGCTCTTTAATATTTAATGTCAAGGCATAATTACATTTTTTGGGTGAAAGATGGAATATACAGTCCTACCACAGGGGGAAAGCTTGACCGAGTAGGGAAAATAAATTAGTTTATGGAAGTATGTTTTTGTTTTGTCTCCATGTTTAATTGTCATTGTCTTTCCGTTATGCTTTTCATTGACTGGAGATCTTCTATTAAATTATACTTCTCTATCCCAAGGAAGTGAATCTCCCAAGCTGATGATATTTCTTCTTTTTATAATATGACCACACTCTGAAGGTGTCAGGAATGTTATAAAACAGAAATGACATTAAAAACAAAGTTTTGCTGCCTTTGTTTAGAATCTAATTTTTTCTTTGTTTTCCTTGTAGGATGATGGTGGTTGAGCAGGTATACAGACTTTGTGGAGTTGTTGTGGGTCGTTGTGCAACTGATCTAATTTACAGCTGATTGCACCTGTGTATAGACACAGTTGTCATGGAAACTGGCAGCAGTGAAGAGACAGCCGGAACAAAGGCTTTGTCTCCTGGCCGTGGGGAACTTGCCAGAGGGAGCCAGATCCTGGGAGCAGCTGTGCTTGCACCATACGACTGTACTGATGCCTCTGATACGGAACAGTCTTCTGGGAAGCTTAAGAAAACTGCTTTTAAATTGTTTGGAGGAAAGAAGAGCATTTGTGCACTACCTAGCTTTTTCACTATTAAGAACAAAGGACAAGTAAAGGGATTCTCCAAAAAGGGAATCACAAAAAGCAAAACTCTCAATGGCATAAGTGAAGTGGCTTTGGACATTAATCAAAAAGAAGGACTTGATACTGTGTGGGGTGGATACAATGATTCATCTGGTTGGAGCTCTGCAGCATCAAGAAGCTTGCGTGGCTCTAAAAGTGAGCACTTGGCACTAGATAACAACATCAGCTCTGATTTCCATAAAAGTGAATCTGTAGAATTGGAGAACTCTGAATGTTTTGCTCACAAACGAAACACAGATAAGCCCTCAAATGAGAGGAGGTCGAAGAAGGGCCTGAGGGGTCTCTTTAATAGCATCAGACGTCACAAAAAGAACAAAGCTGTTGATTCTGCGAAAGGAGACCCACAGGACAGTAACTATGCTGCTGATGATTTTGCACATACAGAACAACCGGCCGCAGGAGAACAAGTCATCGGGGTTGAATTTAAAAAGGGAATGGTGGAGCTAAACCTGAAGCCTTCATGTAAAATGAACTATACAGAAGCAAGCAATCCAGCAGATAAAATTGGAACTGCAAATAGTACAAGTTCTTTCTCTGATTCAGGTGCTTTAAAAATTGAAAATAGCACGAGGAATAAGAGGAATGAGTTTGAGACATCTGCTGCGGAGGTAAGGAAGGTCAGTGTGGGCGAAACTAAGGCATTAAATAGGAAGCCTGGTAGTGCTATTTCTAATCTAAACTCCGGTTTTGGTAGCATGCCTGATATTGTGAAACCTAATTGCATAGATCATGACCCACCATCTGTGCATTCTTTTGATCAAGTCAGCTTGATTTTTGGTGATGTGACTTCACTGAAGAGCTTTGACTCTCTAACAGGCTGTGGGGACATTATTGCTGACCATGACGATGATAGCATCGCTGAAAGCACAGTATCGGGTGAGAGGAGTAGAACAGCTGGGAAACGGAGCTCGTGTTTGGTTACCTATCAGGGTGGTGGGGAAGAAATGGCAACTCCGGATGAGGTTGAAGATGAATATCTTAAAGTGCTATGGGAGAAAGCAACAGGGACAGCGACAGTGTTTGATAGCAGCCAAAATATAGCAGAAGATGGTGGTGAGTGTTTGCGATCACCCAGTGATGTGGAGCATTCTGCTTTGCATATTAACCTGTCAGATCCTTGTGCTCTGCGAGGTATCACTGATAGTGCAATCAATAGTAGTGAGCTGGTGACACCACAGAGTGACCATCAGGAATCGGCACCAAATAGTGATGAAGGTTATTATGACTCTACCACCCCAGGACATGAGGAGGAAGGTGCAGACAGCATTAGTGAAAGTAAAAATGGAAGACTTCCAAGGGATAGCTATAGTGGAGATGCCTTGTATGAACTCTTTGAGCAGAATGATAGTCTTATAAATTCTCCACCAAGTGATGAGCAATCTTTCGAAACCAAGCCACCTTCACTAGGTGCCTCACTTACATCCATTTTAAGCTTTTCGTTGCCAGTGGATACAAATATTCCTTGTATTCCAACTAAACAGAACATTATGATTCCTTCAGAACAAGAAAAATTTAATTTTGTTCAGGAAGGTGAGATCAGAATAGCCCACCTACAGCAACAGTTGACTTGTTGGGAGTCAAATGGGAAAATGACTTTTATAAAAGACTTCTCTGTTAGAGGAAAGGAAGCGTTCTCTGGTAATCTACTTGAAACTGAATTTAGTAAAATTGGCGCCGATGCTCTTGGTGTTATTGCCAAAAATCAAGCTGCTGTGTGCGCAGAACCTTTTATTTCAAATAGTCTGAACAAAAATGGAAAAGTGAAAGCTGAGTACTTGTCAGAGGCAGCTGATGGGCAGAACTGGACAAAAATCCAAAGATTATGTCCGGATGAAACTGATAATAAATACTTGATGTGTAAGCGGAGTGTGTGTGAAAACTACAGCTTGACAAAACTTCACAATAATATGTCTAGAGCAAGTTGTACACAAGAATGCAAAAATGAAAACAGTGGTAAATGGGGCCAACAAATGAAAAACAGTGAGAATCACAGTTTGAAGAAATTGGTTCAGACCAGCACAGGAGCCAATGGAGTAGTCAATGAATTAATTGGAAGCTCTTCTGATTGTAGAGAAATGAGAAAAACTGAAGAGAAATTTGAACAAGCCATCAACTACTCACAGGCTTTAGTTGAATTCACAGCTAACAGAAAACTTTATCCCAATCTTTCTGAAAGCCTTGGGAATTCTGATTCAGGATCTCAACTCACACAGGATATACATGCTTTGCCAGCTATGGTAACTTTTGATGTTGTCGATGTTGAGAATGAGGAGGAATGTGACCAGCAGAGTGAAATGGTCTTGGACGAGGAAATCTCTGCATCTTATGAGGCCTTTGATAACAGTTACTTGGAGAAATATCACCATTGTGACGACAGAATGTTTCCAAGTTGTACCCAGACTACTTCCCTTGGCACTTGCTGGGGGGCTGCCAGTCTTCCACGGCATAGCAGTCTTTATAAACTAAATCCTTCACTGCCAGCTCCATTATCAGTTAGCAGAAGGAGCAGGTCTCTTGATACCGACAGCTTAGAATCTGAACTTACTGATTTGTATCTGTCAAAGGTCACAGCGGCATCAAAGAGCACCCCACAGTCTCCTGATGTTCCTCCGTATGAATGGGATGGCAGGAAAGGATCTGCTTGTCACTGGTTTGGCAAACGAAGTAGTCAAATTGTTTCTTTGGAAACCCCAGAGACTGCACATAGTTTGCATTGGTCTGGACAGCAGCTCGCCAAATACAGGGAAGAACCTGTGTCTGCAGATAAGAGAAATGCATCATTTAATTCTTTATGTCCTTCTGAAACAGACTTGGGTAAGCAGCACACTAATTGGACTGGGGATTTGTGTTTACACTGTAAATCTAATGTAGCTAAACAGGCAACTCAAAATCAGCCAACTTGTAACTGCAATCTGGGACCCGTAATTAACAATAAGATGCCTCATAATTCACGAAAATTGGTTAGACCCTCTCATCTACCATTACAAAATGATGATTTTGCATTGCAGACGGGTGTTTATAGTTCTTCAAGAGAAAACACTACTGGCAAAGGGGTATGTGTTTCCTTAAAGGAAAGTGGGGAAGAAGATTTCTGTAAAATTGCATCCTTGACTAGGTATTCTGATTCTGAACTTGCTGGTAAAGGATGTGGCACTGGAGAGATTGCTCGGGTACTATCTCCCTTTCATTCAAATAAGATGAAGTCTGAAGCGCAGTCTGGATCTTACTGGCCATTACACAGCTGCCAATAATATTATGTTTCAAGGAAAAAATAAGTGCCCTTTAGTGTGGAACTTCCTGAAGGGTGGAATAGAAACACTACTTATGGATGTGTAATCTTTTAACTTATTATGTGGAGAGAAAACTGCTAGAGAAAGCTGTGTTGCCTGAGGGTTTTTTTGGTTATATTACCAATTTGTAAATTCACAGTGTTTTGTATTCACCAAAGGCTTTGAATAATATTCTTTTATAAAAAGTATTAGTGAACCAGTAACTGTAGCATTTTTAGAATGTGAATTGCATGATTTTTGTTAAACAATTTACGTGGTTTATATATTAAGAGCATTTTCATTACTTTGGTGTAAGCTGCTGCTGTAATGATGCGGAAGTATCGGGATGGCTAAAATTAACCAAACTTGACTGTTTAAAAGTTGGAATTCAAACTTTTATTTTGCAATTAACTACGGGAATTTTAAATGTATTTTTCAGCCTACTTTTCCATAAATTGAGTTTTTTTTGTACAGGTTGATACTCATTCTAATTGAGTAAACATTAATCTGGATTTCAGAATCTGATAAACTGGGTATTAATGAGTTTCTACTTCGTTATGGGTTTTCGAGTCAGGGCTATCAGCTTTCTTTCCATGAGAGCTTTTACTTGGCTACCTAATTTAAATAAAACTGCTAATTGCCAGGTTAGTTTAATAATTGTGCTAAATATATATGTGTGTGTGTGTATATATATATATGTATATATATATATATATATATATATACTTAGCCAAGAATTATTGCACTTGCATGTGAATCTTAAAAACGTGTAAAGGAAGCTCTTCAGACCGTTGAATCCCTTACAGCCAATAAAGTGCTGTCAGGCTTGCTTGTTTTTGGCTCCTAGTTTTGTAAGGTGTGGCAAATCATGTGTTCTTACAAGAACTTTTTTTAAGTGTGAGTTTTACTACCACTATTGTACTTTAGAGCAGTCAAAATCCCTTCTGAACTATTAGTAATTATTCTCAATTATAAATTTCTAATTACCTAATCTTTTCGAACTTCCTGTTGAGATTAGAATCATTCTGTGTACCATTCAGACTTTGATATTTGTACATCATTATATTTTCTTTTTGCAGATTTCTAAATTATGTTGCATTTAATTTTAGGTTTTTGCAGGCATCACAAAAAGTAAAGGATTTATTTAGTGCTCTGGAATCCCAAGACAAGTAGCCTTCCAGTCAATAAAAAAATGTTGAGTATTAATTATCCTCTGGTTCCTCCCAGTAATCAAGTTTTGGACTCTACTTCCTCTTTGAACCTTACTACTTCTATATTTCTGAGTTCTGATTTTTATAAACACTGATTTTAAAAGCTCCAATTTGATTTGCTTGAATAGTATAGTCAGTGGTCCTTCCTGATGTGATCTTGAGTCATGCAGGCAAATTGTCCTAGATCTGATTTGTCAAATTAACAGGTCTCAAAAAAAATGAAGGGAAAGTTGAATAGACATGTATTGTTGCTGTTGCTTGTTGTCCAGTAATTTCTGCTAGGTGTTTTATCTAATTCTCTCATCTCCTGTCTCATGATTAATTATAGTGCGAAGTACCAGAGGTATGTCAGAAACAAAGATATTCTAATTGAAAAATATTTTTTTCCATAACTGAGGTAATTATTCATTAAAACTGAAAACATCAAAAAGTTTGTAGAATTGAGCTTTGTGTAATATATAGTGCTACTGTCTGTTGTGAAATATAGCTATGCAGTTATGTGCTTCCTGTAAATCTCAGCAATATTTGTTGATTAAATTTATCCAAAAGAAGTAATGAATGTTAGAATTTAAATAAAAAATTGTTCCTAATTTGGAATGATTTTCTTTAATTGTATTGTACAAGATTGTAGTTCCAGTAGTTTAACAAATCAGCAGCATCAAGCTTGAAATCTCATTTGTGTGTTCTCAAGCTTTACATCCAAGCCAAAGGTTATAAATTTCTTACTTGTACATCTCTCAACTTTATAATGTATTTTCCACATATAACCATAATACAACTGTAAAGTCAATATTTTTTCTTCCTGATGAGTAAAATGGGTAAAGAGAAACATTGCCTAGATTCCTGCTCCAGACTGTTATCAGAAAACACCTGCTTAATCACCTGTGAATTTATGCATATTAGTCCAAGACATTTTTTCCTGTGTGTCTTGTATGATCTCCGAGTTGTTACTTGAATACACACACAATGAGACTGTGGAATTGTAGCTGGTATTGGGCAATCTCTTCAAAAAAACAGGCACTATGCATCTTCTCCTTATACTTCATCTTATTTATCTTTGCCAGCCAGCTAAGGCATTGAGTAAAATGCCACGATGTTGTGATGCAAACTTTATGCATTCATTTGACTTGGTGCTTTCTAATGTTCTTTCCTTCCTAAAGTTTCATACAAAGATGACAATACAAATTTTGGGATGTTGCTATTCTTCGATCAGTTATCCATGTGGCCAGTTAGTCCATGTAGTGGGTGTTGTCAGATCATCGTAAATAGGTAATTTGGAGATGAATTGTCATATTCATAGGATGCCCAGGAACACTCAGCATCAGTGAGTAGCAATGTAAAAGCTGTCAATTTTTCTGATTTTCGTCTTTCCCGGATGCTCAGGCAGTTGTATTGTGCATCCTTCTATGCCATTTATTAAAGGACTGTGGACATCTTTCAAAATGTCAATGTTTGGAGATAAATCACTTTCAAAAGAGAAGGGAGACAAAGGGAAGAATAAATAGTTGGTCAATATTTTAAGTATAGCTTGAATTCCAGGCAGCATCACAAGTAAAATAAATAGTAGGTGTGCATTTGCCCACATTTACTGCCGTCATCAGTAGCATCTCTTCAGAATAAAGGGGACTAAATTTTTGAGAGAATTGAGGATTCACTATTGGTGTTATGAACATCATTTGCTCCTTCTGTATTGGAATATTTTGAAATTCCCATCTACTGTGCTCTAACAAAGCCAATAAAATACCTTGGGAAAATAGTTTTTTAAAAAAGGTCTGCTAGAAGTCTAAAATAAAACCAGAAAGTGCAAGAAACTCTCAGCCATTTACTTAACATTTTGGGTCCAGGACCCTTTATGAAGGATCTCAGAATTGAAATATTAAATGGTTTCTCTTTCTGCAGATGCTGTCTGTTCTGCCAGGTGTTTTCAGCACTAATTTTATATTTCAGTAAGGGGTTCTATCCTGTAGCTGTTAACAGTCTGTTAATATCACTTATTACTTGATTAGTCATTAGTTGGAATTTATTTAATAAGTGCAGTGTTGACATGTGGATCTTGTGAAGCAGGTCTTCCAGCATCATGTATTCCAGTAATTTGTGCCATCTCAAGTACACGAGTATTTTAAACAATATGATTTATTCACGCTTTATATAATAATACAAGTAGGAAAGTTGGGACATCACAAAGATCTGCTGCCATTACCATTCTATTTTTTTAAACCTCTACAGCTTTGCATTCAATATTTGTGATATTCTGGCAGCAAATCTTGTTACAAATTATAAATTTCTTGTTGGTGAAACAAAACTGTACAGCTTAATTACATGGAAAGGTTAATCAGTTTTCAGTGGTTCATTCCAAATATTACATGATTAATCTAAATCCTTGTAATTTAGTTTTTTGTGGCAAGTTTGTCTTTAAATTCATATAATATGATGAAATGTCCTTATTTCAAAAGCAAAGCATTAATTCCTTTGAAGCTATTAATCAGGGGTGATTTAATTCTTGCTTAAGGAACTGTAAATATAACAGTAATCCAATTAAATAACATTCTTAATTATTACATGCTCCAATTTTTGCAGAATTAGTTTTTATATATTTTCCGTACATGAGTGATATTGGAACAGTACAAATAGAAGTTTCACTGTTTCATGAGCATGCTATGTTATTTCAGGTGTAAAATGGTGGCATGCAGAATAAGGCACTGAGTAATTTCTCCCAGCAATGTGCCTGAACTCCAATCTTGCAAGAGAATTGCCTTAATGTACCAGTGACATTTTCCACCTTGTCTTAGGCTGCGGGCATTGATATTGCCAGTTGATGTTGACTTAATTCAAAGTAACAGTACTTGCAGATGTGGTTGAGACAAATTCTATTTTCTGTAGAATTTTTGCAACCGGTTAATAAAACCTAAATTCGTTGGATTAGCCTTTTAGACTTGTACAATGATCAATGATGCTATTAGATATTTTACATTATTGAGATGGCTTTCTTCTTGATCTACATTGGTTTACATTAAATGTTTTTAAAATCTGTGCTGTGGTCAAAATGTCTGTTGAAAACTAGATTAATTTTTTTTCCATTACACTACATATAGCAATTTAAATTTGGGGGGGTGGGGGGTTGCTGTGATTACTGAATGTAAACTGAGGTAAAATGCATGAAGATGTTTCAAGCCAATGGGAGGACTCTGTTTTAAATGTGATGATATTAAGCAGAAAATAATAGAAAGTACAACTGGTGTGCCAACAACTGATGAGATGTCTGTGACTATTTCTTCAGTTCTGACAAGCTTCTTAAACCTGTCTTAGTTCTTTGCAAATGCTGACTGACCTATGCATATCCATGTTTATTGTTTCACTGAAATTGCCAGCATTTACAAATTTTGTCTTACTTGCACACTTGGATGTAATGAATACTGATGCATGCTTCCTGTTATGCACGGCATGTATGTATTCCAAAAGCAACAATGATCTTTGTGGTGTCTCTCTTGCATATGTCATAAATGTACTGAGGTGCCTTAAAGATATTTTGGGTTAGTCACAGTAAGACCATTACAGCTGTCATTGCAGCCAGCACTAAGTACTGCAGGCAACCTCATCAGCTTATTGCATGTGAAAGATTTTTTTAAACCCAGACATCAAGGTGTCATTGTAGCTGTGCCTGTCAAATGGGGCAATTTGCTTATTAGTGTATTTGATATCTGTAAATATGTGGTGCTGTACATAACTGGCCTCTGTAAAATGTGGAAAATGCATTTTTTTGTAAATTGTCAAGTCTTTGATATCCAGCTGTTGTACTCCAAATATTTATGGTCAAGTTACTTTTCCATTTATTATCGCGTCTCATGAAAGATTTACACATTACTGTGTACAGAGGAAATAAAACTCAACCATAGAGCAAAAAAAACCTGACTTGAATGTTTATTTTCCCTTCGAGTTCTGATTTATTAGCATGACAAATGGCCCAGAGGATGCAATTGTCTTTGTTCATTTTGTGTTTATTAGAGTGAGGGTTTTGAATACTCTGCTGTTACAATGTACAGTTTTTCCTGTTGTTATTTTGAATTTGAAAGGAAAGTGGCTTTCATTTCATGCAACATTAATATAATGTACTGTTTGAAATGCATCTCAAAACCATTGTTAAAAAAGCAATTTAAAATTTTTGAATGGAGATTGATGGTTGTTTTTATTTCCTATGAGACCAGTCAGTTGTGATTGAGCCTGTGTCCCATCTCCAGCCTCACCCCAAACTGTCTGTTGAATCTCTGTCTGGTCATCTTCTGTAATGCAGCTGACTTCCTCTAGCATGGTGAGAGGAATACCTTTTACAAGGCTGACACTTTTGTGTGTTAATCACTTGCAAACAGCGGTGAAGTACAGGAAATAGCGAACGCATATATGTTGCTGCAATTTATTTCTGGCTCCATATGCCTTTTGTTACCACAGCTTCTCAGCTGTATTATTCCTTAATATGAAAGAAACAATTGTGATGGGATCCCACTCTTGGGTTGCACTTGAGGTTTGCACAAGAAACAGAGTCACGTGTCATGAAAACACTCTTAGGCTTACTGTGTCTGCTCTGACTGTTAAACAGTTACTTCTACAAATACTATTTTACCTCCCGACATTCCTTCCCTAGCTTCAATCAATAAAAGTGTACCACAACACTGGCAAACTCAAAGTAAAGGATAAACCCCTTTCTGAGTGTTATTAAAGCAAACAGATGTGAAGAATTGGAAATATCAAAGTCAGAAATATTAAAGGTCTTTTAAAAACACAGGTTAATTTAATGGGCTAGTCAAGTAGACAAACAAAACTTGGAGACTTTCCTTCTCCTTCTCAAGGGCTGTTAGAAATTGAATCCTTGAATATTTTTAAGGTAGATGTAGATATTGGATATGTAAAGGGGTGGAAGACTAAATAATAGGAATACAGGGTTGAGGTTACAACCACAAAGTTACTAAAGGGTTTGGAAGACCTATTTCTGCTTCTAAATCATATACTCATTTGTATGATATGTAGTGAAAATGCAGAAGAAAGATCTTCCAAATGCTACTGCAGTTAGCTGAAATCTATCAAAAAGCTTAGAAAAGTGAAGGAAACCAGAATAGTAAAGGAAGTGGGCAAAGACAAAATTGTGGGTTGTATAAAATTGCTGAACTGTGAATTAGCTAAGTACTAAGAATTGCACAGAGGAGCAGAGAGAATAAAATCCCACAAATTGTTTTGTGTATGTAAGCACCATAACATGAGCCTGAATTGTAGTTGATGACAAGTGGAAGATTTGTAGTGCCACATATGGATGCTACAAATTGCTGAATGATTTTGGCAAGAAACCGGCAAGAGCTTTAACGGTGAACTACAGTAAGAAATCATTCATGCTGTCCTGATTCTGTACTGAACAGATGTTGGAGAAAAATAGGCCAGTCTTAAGCTTTTGATCAATGTGGCATGTTGTACGATGAGTGTATATGGTTTCCCTCATTATCATAATATAGTCAGTAAAGCAATATAATCTCACAGCTAGAGTCTTGGATCAGATTAAATGAGATATCAGGGAAGCAGCCAGATTCGCAGTTAAATTTGCAGAAGTGATTTAATGGATGGTCTATTCTAGCAGATCATTTGCAAAATAATTAAAATGAAAAAAAAATTCAATTACATTTACCGTAGTTTTCCTTGCGTCTTTAGTCCATAGAAGGCTTTATTTATGGTCCAGACATGGGGTAGTCTTATAGACCAAATGTTACTGAGTTATTATTTAAAGGGTTAGAACATCAATGATAGTCATAACATAGCTATTGCTTTACATTAATGAGCAGCCCAAATTCATTCTTATGGGCACATTTGGTTTAATTATAACTCTGCATCTCCTCCCCTCCCCTTCATTTTCCCTTTGACATTGTTCAAGATAAAAGTCTTGATTTTTGTTAGAAGGCCCTTCAGATTCCTCTTCAAACCTGAATCTAGATAGTAAGCAGTAACTCACATGTCATACTAACATCTCCTCCTCTATTTCTAAATGTATGCCATTTCCAATAGAGGTCACTCAATGTTAAATCAGAGTAGAAATCCCAGCATTAGAACCATAGAACACTACAGCACAGTACAGGCCCTTCAGCCCTCCATGTTGTGTTGACCCATATAATCCTTAAAAAAAGTACTAAACCCACACTACCCCATAACCCTCCGTTTTTCTTTCCATCCATGTGCCTGTCCAAGAGGTTCTTAAATACCCCTAATGTTTTGGCCTCCACCACCATCCCTGCCAAGTCATTCCAGGAACTCACAACCCTTCGTGTAAAAAAAAAAACTTACCCCTGATGTCTCCCCTAAACTTCCCTCCCTTAATTTTGTACATGTGCCCTCTGGTGTTTGCTATTGGTGCCCTGGGAAACAGGTACTGACTATCCACCCTATCTATGCCTCTCATAATCTTGTAGACCTCTGTCAAGTCCCCTCTCATTCTTCTACGCTCCAAAGAGAAAAGTCCCAGCTCTGCTAACCTTGCTTCATATGACTTGTTCTCCAAACCAGGCAACATCCTGGTAAATCTCCTCTGACCCTCTCCATAGCTTCCACATCCTTCCTATAATGAGGTGACCAGAATTGAACACAATACTCTTAAGTGCGGTCTCACCAGAGATTTGTAGAGTTGCAACATGACCACTCTACTTTTGAACTCAATCCCCCTATTAATGAAGCCTAGCATTCCATAGGCCTTCTTAACTACCCTATCAATCTGTGCAGCGACCTTGAGGGATGTATGGATTTGAACCCCAAGGTCCCTTTGTTCATCCACACTCGTAAGTAACTGACCATTAATCCTGTACTCAGTCTGCTGGTTTGTCCTTCCAAAATGCATCACCTCACACTTGTCCGGATTGAACCCATCTGCCATTTTTCTGCCCAACTCTGCAGCCTGTCTATATCCTCTTGTAACCTTCGACAACTTACAGCTCCATCCACAACTCCTCCAATCTTTGTGTCATCAGCAAACTTACTCACCCATCCTTCTGCCTCTACATCCAGGTCATTTATAAAAATCACAAATAGGGGTCCCAGGACATATCCCTGCGGCACTCCATTAGTCACCGACCTCCAGGCAGAATACTTCCCTTTCATAACTACCCTCTGCTTTCTTCCTTTAAGCCAATTTTTTATCCAAACAACCAAGGTTCCACTTATCCCATGCCTCATGACTTTCTGGATGAGTCTCTCATGAGGGACCTTGTCAAATGCTTTGCTAAAGTCCATGTAGACCACATCCACTGCCCTACCCTCATCAATTTCTTTTGTTACCTCTTCAAAAAACTCAATCAGGCTCGTGAGGCACGATTTTCCCTTCACAAAGCCATGTTGACTATCCATGAGTAGACTGTACTTCTCCAAATGCTCGTAGATCCTATCCTTAAGAATCCTTTCCAATAGTTCGCATACCACTGACGTAAGACTTACAGGTCTATAGTTTCTAGGTTTCTCTCTATTACCTTTTTTAAACAAGGGAACTACATTTGCCATTCTCCAGTCCTCCGGCATTTCCCCTGCACCCAAAGAGTATTCAAAGATTATAGCTAATGCTCCTGCGATCTCTTCTCTCAGTTCCTACAACAACCTGGGGTGTATCATATCCAGCCCTGGGGATTTATCAATCTTAATGTTTTTAAGAATATCCAGCCCTTCTTCTTCCTTAATCTCCACATTGTCTAGCACACAGGCCCGCTCTACTTCGACCTCATCCTGATCAAGATCCTTTTCACTTGTGAATACTGAAGCAAAGTATTCATTTAGGACCTCCCCAACCTCCTTCGTTTCCAGGCACATGTTGCTCTCTTTATCCTTTAGCTGTCCCACCTTTGTCCTCGTCATCCTCCTATTCTTCACATACGCATAGAACGCCTTGGGGTTTTCCTTAATCCTACATGCCAAGGCCTTCTCATACCCCCTTCGAGCTCTCCTAAGTCCTTTCTTTAGTTCCTTCCTGGCTACCCTATATTTCTCATAAGCCCCTCCTACTTACTGCTTCTTGTATCTAACATATGCTTCCTTTTTCCTCTTGACGAGTTGTCTCACCTGTTTCGTCAGCCATGGTTCCCTTTTCCTACCATTTTTCCCTTGCCTCAGTGGGACATACCTATCCTGAACCCAGCTCAAGTGGTCCCTAAACTTCTCCCACATTACTTCTGTATTTTCCCCTTTGAACATCTGTTTCCAATTTACTCTCGCTAGTTCCTTCCTCATCCCTTCAAAGTTAGCCCTTCCCTAGTTAAGCACTTTACCATTTTGTCTGATTTTCTCCCTTTCCATAGCCATGCTGAAGCTAAGGGAGTTGTGATCACTCTCACCAAAATGTTCCCCCACCAAGAGGTCTGTCACCTGACCAGGTTTATTACCCAGAACTACATCCAGTATAGCCTCTCCGCTCATCGGCCGGTCCACATACTGTTTCAGGAATCCTTATTATTTCTCTATTGCTTTGTCAAGGGCCTGGGATAAACTGTATTACGTGATCAATACTTTGACAGAGTTTGGATTTTGATAGATTCATATCCAAAACATTTTGGAGTGTTTCTGCTCCACTTTGGCTAATTTCCACAGAATGGTTAGATACCCATTGACAGCTAGGATTTGTGGATTACTGTTCCCAGGATACGAGAAAACAATTGAATTAGAAAAACCCTCATGCTACATCCTGGTTTCATTGACTGGAGCTGGTAATAAATGAGGTGCACTTCCAGTTGCTCTATAACTGAATGACAGACCATTTGTCTATCTGACAGCATTGCCAAACAATTAGCTATGAATAATATTTCACAGGCTTATATATTTTTATTTAGTGAGGACAATGTATACAATGATTAATTTGCAGAAGTGGAGACTGAAGTAGATGGATAGGTGCAGAAAATGGCTGGAGGGTAAGAGTGCACATGGTAGCTATTTTCATAATGATGGGTAGTCATTTTGAGCCATTGAAAGATTAACCATGCAGACATACCTTTCTAAATAACTACACGTTTCATAATATGTCTATATATATGTGAATATTTATGCAATAGATTTAATAAACTATCTATCAATGCCATACTGCTGAGCCTGGGCTATCTGTTGCCCCACGTTTTTTTCAGAACATCACATTGGCAACTGGGTCCAACTGCCAGCCAACCAATGAATAACAATCTTCAGAGGGGAGAATGCCTGCTAATCCTCCGTTCTGTCACCCAAGGCGCCGTGTTGGCATAGCAGTGTGAAGCTGTTACAGTTTGCAGTGTTGGAGTTCAATTACGACATCTTCCTTAAGGGGGTCCCAATGGTGCTCTGGTTTTCTCCCACAGTCCAAAGCCGTACCAGGTAGTTTAATTGGTCATTGTAAATTGTCCTATGATTAGTTTAGGATTAAATTGGGGTTGTCCAGGTTTGCTGAGGCACAATGGCTCAAAGGTGTGATAGGGCCTTAACAAAAAAATAAAGTTGGTTGTAGCTCCTTAATTTGTGCTATGGCTGAAAGTTAACTAACTCAGCTTAGAACAGGACTTGAATGGATAAACTATGATTTGATTTCGTTACAACACTGGTATTACAGATTAGTACAGATTGATGGCCCAGTCCCTCACGGGTAAAGCCCTCCCCACCACTGAGCACGTCTACATGAAGAGTTGTTGTAAAGCAGCATCCATAATCAGGGGCCCCAACCACCCAGGTCATGCTCCCTTCTTACTGCTGTCATTAGGAAGGAGGTACAAGAGCTTCTGGGCTCACATCACGCAGGTTCAGGAACAGTTATTGCCCCTCAACCATCAGGCTGGTGAACCAAAGGGGATAACTTCACTCAGCTTCACTTGCTCCATCTTGCGTGTTCCCCCAACCTCTAGACTCACTTTCAAGGACTCTTCATCTCATATCCTTGATATTTAGTAATTATTATTATCTGTTTTTGCATTTGCACTGTTTGTGGTCTTTTGCACACTGGTTCAAAGGTTCATTTTGTTGTCAAAGTATACATGTACAGTACAACTCTGATATTTCTCGTCTTCAACTGGCCATGAGATATAAAAAGACCATAAAAGAAATTGAAAGAAATGGCATCAACTCTCCCCACCCCCCTGGGAAAAAGAAAAAAAAACCTCACAAAGCCCAAAATCCTCCACCTGCCCCCCCAGCAGAAACAAACAGTGACAGTAGGATCAAATCCCCCATTCCTTCCCCACAGACAAAAACAGCGATAATAACATCAAATCTCCTACCCCTCCCCACAGAAAAAAAGTGATGATAACAATCTGCAACCCCCTCACTCGCAGAAAAGCACAGCAACAGTAGCAAACTCCCTCTCACCTACAAAAAACCCCTACTGATAGCACACCCGCCAATCAGCCACAACAAGAACAAAACACCAAGAAACTGAAGGAGACCAATATAAAGCACAGTACACTGTAAATCTCAGAATATTGAAACCTTTTCAACAGCAAATGAGGCTGGACTCAGTCCTCCCATGATGAGTGACCGCTGACCTGGGTCCAAATGCTGCCGATCCAGCTGCTGACCATAGTCACCCTACTGGCCTCAGTTGGGAGCGATCGCTAACCTCCTCTGCATTGGTTGAATACCCAAGTTGGTGTGCTCTTTCATTGATTGTATTCTGATTATTATTCTATTACAGATTTATTGAGTATGCCCTCAAGAAAATGAATCTCAGGGTTGTATAAGGTGACATATATATACTTTGATAATAAATTTACTTTGAACCTTTGAGCTATGAGATATCATTCATTAATTTCTTTTTGGATGTATGTAGTTACGATTATGTTGTCTGCTGCAGCTACAGATAATGCTCCACTAGGATCATGGGCATTAAAAGCATCAATATTCAGTATACATCAGTGATGAACAATGGATGATTGGATTTACATTCTCATTAGGAAGGAGGGAATTGGCAAAAGTTTGAATAAATCAGGACCCAGGACTCACCAGTTCATGTAATTCTGGATAACGGATATTCAAACAAAATTGTTATATTCAGCACATATGGAAAGAAGAAACAAGTTAACATTTCAGACCAGTAGGATTTCATTGGAACTTTAGTGTCCTGATGTTTCCTTTGTTAACATAATAGCAGGGGAGGGCAATGTAAAAACTAACTCCATTCTGCCCCTCTCTCTCCTAACCCCAAACTCTTCTTCCAGTCCCAAACACTGAACAATAGGTGATTGACCTGTTAGTCACCTGTTATGTACTGAGTTAGTACACTCCATGTCCAATTACAGCCTCTGAATATTGTGTACTCAGCTTGCACAATATCCACGGGGTGTAACTGGACTTAACTCTTTGAAGACGAGTGGAGGAAGGACCCTCACTACCCAGAATATGCCCTTTTCTTATTACTACCATCAGGGAGGGGTACAGGAGCCTGAAGACCCACACTTAATGTGTTAGGACCAGCTTCTTCCCCTCTGTCATTAGATTTCTGGGCAGTCCCAAAACATTATTTCACTATTCCTTTTTTACATTGATTATTTATTATTGTATATTAATTTTTTATGTCTTGCATTGTACTGCTGCCATAGAACAAAACATTTCATGACTCATATTGTGTGGTAATAACCCTGAAAAAGTCAAGAAAAATATCCACCAAGGCTTTTTATTCCTTTTAGTTACCTGGAGGATGTGGTTTGAAAAAGAATGTGAATACAGTACGAAAGAAGTTCCAGAAAAATGGAATTTATTTCAGAGGTAACCAGGTATAAAAAAATACACACCAGGTCTTTTTCTTTTTGCACCCCCTTTAAAACTGTACCATTGAGCATGCATTGTCTATCAAAATCAATACCAAATTCTATTACCACATAACTTTCTGCATTGAGTTGTGTCTGTCTTATTGTAACCTTTATTAGTCTTTTTGTTTAATCTGCCTTCTTGATACAAGTTGGAAACTATTTGCCTTTGGCAACAAGTTTTTGATTAATTTTTACTGTCATCAAAGCAATGGTCATAAAAAGCTGTGTTGATTTGGGTAACCAATATTACAGAATCTTACAGTATGCTTTTAAATTAAGTGTGCCACTTTCTCCTTCATAATACAGACTGCAGATTTTCAAAATCTTTTTAGTTAGGTACTCTCTGTCACAGGTTTTCAAGCTGCATACAGTATTAGCCCAGATATACTTTAATTTCCATTATAGGAACTCGGTGCCCATTATGGTCCTGGCCTTTGATAATATCTTTGTAGGGGTTTGTGGAAATAAGACTCATGTAATGCTCTCCTTACATTGCTTTCACAATTTTACTGTGCTTTATAACACATGGTGGAATAATATATGGAGGCAATAGTGATTAAGTATCAGATAGCATTGAATTTTCCTCAATAGGCAGCAATAGAGTCAGATGTTTGCCTGGTATGGGATGCCAATCATGTTCCTTGGGGAATGTATCAGGTTGCCATTCTACCGAACCAAATCTATGGTGTAATTAAGACATCATTACACTGAGTTTCTATAAACCAGGTGGTGGCATAGAGTTCGCATCACTTGGAGAGCAGATGGGGGTCTCAATTTGGTCTCAGCTGAACAGAAGGATCTAAAAGGTTGAGTAGCTGGGCTGAGAAATTACAAAAGATAGACAAACAAATTAATTAGAAGCCATAAGACTGTCAAAGAAACAAATATTTGAACAATACCTGGTATAACTCAACAAGTTGCAACGCAGAGCAGAATCTGGAAGTATTGAGAAGTAGATTAAATCAGTTTTGTCTCTGTCTATTGTATGGAAGGAAAATGTAATTTTGGATTGTACAGAGCAAGAAATAGAGCACGAAGCATTAATTGTGAAAAGAAGACTCCACAGGGCATTTGTTATCATCAGGGGTGTTGTGCAGAAACCTGCTTCCCACGTCACAATAAGGGAGTGATAGCAATGAGAAAAGTCCACTATTGGGCTACCCATTCATTACCAAACATCAAACTGCTGCGTTTCAAGAATGAGGAACAGAAACTGAGATTCACTGCATCCAGGAAAATGGGAAATTAAAGCGATGAGACAATTCAGACCTTCGGACATGGTTGATCTCCTAATTCAATGCCCCCCTCCTGCACTAATCCTTTGATTGCCATAATTTTTAAAAAGCTACTTATCTCAGTCTTGAACAAGCAACCACCTTTGGGGCACAGAATTCCAGTGATCCTCTAAGATACTTCTTTCTTATATCAATTTGAGATCTTAACAATGCAATGAAAATCAATAGGTGTCAACAGACTCGGGCCACGAACATCTCACTTGAAAATAAACATTATGACAGAATGAACTTTGAAAATAGGCATATTATTAAAAGCACTCAAAAGTTAATTCCCAAATAATGACAATAGATTTCCTAATAAAATAAAATACCTGCCCTGTATATTTATGCTAAACTTGCTATTTACAATAATTGATAAATAATTGATAACATGGGAACTGTTATTTTATCAGGGATATCTGAAAGTTGTTGGTTAAACATCACCTAGGTCTGTATAGAAATTATATCTAGAATGTATTTTGCATATTTTAAAGTGGATAAATTTGACATATTCTACAGCCAAATCAAAGATATCAGAATTTAAAGGATTAAGATATCAAAAAAAAATCTTTTATTTGTTTCAAACCATCTTGAATGTTGTTAAAGAAGGTTCACTGCTTTCTGACACCGTCTATATATTTCTGTTTTATTTCTTCATATCAAATTATAGAATGATCTTGATGGGTATTTAAACAAAGGAATTCTCTTCCCGATTTTCTCTCAAAGGTCCTAAATTATGCAAGAGTGCATATTAGATATTCGGTACTTCAGCTAATAGTACTTAATGATAATGATAAGTCTAAACATTTAATGTCAATATATTGCTCATTCAGAGAGAGCAGCAGAACCAGGCAGCATTCTCAGCTCATTTGAAGCCCACGTGTATAGGTGTGTTCCAGCCGGAATCTGAAAATATAATTAAAAGAGGAAAAAGATCAGCTACTTTTCCTTATCACAAACAAGAGAAAATCTATAGATACTGGAAATCAGTCCTGATGAAGGATCTCAAACTGAAACTCTGACAGTTTACTCCTTTTCACAGATGCTGTCTGAGTTCCTCCAGCATTTTGTGTGCTTTTTCTAATCCTAGTTCAGCTACTGCATCTTAACTGCTAATGCATCCAGAATAGTCAGGTGGGAAACATTTCTTGATCTCTGTCACTCAGTCATCCATATAATTTACTTTTGGTAACACGAAAAGTATCAGCATCACAGAAATTCTTAACTGCTGATACAGTGTTTTAAATATGTGATGGTTGCCTGGTGTATGTGCACACATAGAAGCAAAATAACACACACACACACACACACACACACACACACACACACACACACACACAGTGTTCACACACACACACACACACACACACACACACACACACACACACACACACACACACACACACACACACACACACAGTGTTGCTGGAGTGGAATAATCTAATGCACGTGTTTTGACAGTTCTTCACATCTCCTACTGATACCTAATATTCCTGATATTATGTAAAAAATCCCTAATAGATTTCTAATTGACGATGAGTGTGTGAAGTCAGACTTTGCAGATAGTAAAGCAGACCTGGGGTCAAGCAATAAGACTTCTCTGAAAACCATCATACTGGGGCTCTCATGGCAGACTGAGGCACCAGCAGTGTGGCTGTGCATACAAGTCAAGCCACATCTGATCTCTCAGCAATTTTGCTCTGCAGTCTTCAGGAAAAATGACAGGCGAAATTGAGCTGCGTATGGTTCTGTATTCACTTACTCCAACCAAACATTGTGTAATTAATTATTCTGAATTTACTCAATGCAAATTTTAAGGAGCATGATACATTATTTGGAGGCCTGTCTTCAGGTGAGTAATATACAGAGCAGACTCGGAGAAAAATGGTTTAACTATTACAAAATCCATTCAACAAGACCATGCAAAATATATGGAGCTTGAAAAGAATGGCTTGTGTAAAGGTGTCATTGCCATTGTCAGAAATAAATTAAGATAGAAATTATTTGTATTAAGTAAAAACTGGATTGCAAATAAATGCAGAAGGTGCAGAAAATAGACGATTAATCGGTCAGCACCTGCAAAACATAAACAGTGTTATAGAGAGGAAATACAGAACAGAAATCAAAACCAGAAATTTATCATCAACAAGGACGATGTGTCGTGGTTAGATATCATTACAGCTCAGGGCATCAGAGTTCGGAGTTCACTTCCAGGGCCATCCATATCAAATTTGTACGTTCTTCCTATGACTGCATGGCTTGCCTCTGTGTGCCTCTGGTTTCCTCCCACGTTCCAAAGACAGATTGGTTAGTAGGTTAACTGGTCATTGTAAACTATCCTGTGGTTAGGATAGTGCTAAGAAGGAGAGTTTCTGGGGCGGCACAGCTCATTAGTCTGGAAGGGCCTGTTCTGTGCTGTATCTCTAAATAAATAAGTACATTCAGTGTCAAATATGTCCACTGCGTTAATGAAGAAGCAGTTAATTGTTTGGCTTCCTCGGACTGTGTAGTTCAAAGAGCAGGAAAACAGTACTAAAGTATTGGATGATGCATCAAATACTGCTAATCAGGCAACAAGACTGCTTTACAAATGCACAGAGCCGAGGGATGAATATGAATCCAAAAGAACCACAGTGTAAGTAGGATGTGAAGATTTTAGAGCCAAGTTTATTTGCCACGTGTACATTGAAACATCTAGTGTTTGCATTAACAACCAAGTAAAAACACGTGGAAAAAAATGAAATAAGCAGAGGTAAGATTGTAAGTTCTCACAAACTCATTTTAAACAAATAGAATAATGTTGATCTTTTATCAGTGTTATATAATAAATTATTTTCAGTGTTCATCTATATGCAAATTGCTATACTTTTAAATTAATTTTTAACTAAAGAATTATAGGACCATCCTGCATTGAAGGAGGTCATTTTGTTCTTTTTTTTTCCTCAAAAGAAAGATTCAAACAGACCCTCCATTCTTTCCCTTAGGCCAGCAGAACTTCTCTCTTCAGATATTGAGTACGGCACAAGAAACTTAAAATGTAAAAAAAAACTACCAGTGACTCTCCAACTCTTGAAGGAGACAGATTAAGTTGAAGAGACCAGGAGCAAGGACTTGGAGGAAGAAGTGCAAAAGTTTAAAAGTGGTAAATCTCAGGATGTGGTGGTGAATTTCACTGAACAGGAGTGGGTACTTAGAGCAAGTGGAGTGAGAGTTTTGAAGATTGTAGTTCCTGGGACTAGCTGGTGAGTTTCACTGCAATGGACTCTAAAAGTGGCATATTTACAAATTGTTAGTTAATAGTTGATTGTCTAATAAACTGATTAACAGCAGCCAAAGAAAAAGAAGTTAGAATCAAGTAGAATAGTCATTTTGGAGTGGCCATGGTCCTGAGACAGCAACGGTTACAATACACACAAAGTGCTGGTGGAACACAGCAGGCCAGGCAGCATCTATAGGGAGAAGCACTGTCGACATTTCGGGCCGAGACCCTTCGTGTGTGTGTGTGTGTCCTGACGAAGGGTCTCGGCCCGAAACGTCGACAGTGCTTCTCCCTATAGATGCTGCCTGGCCTGCTGTGTTCCACCAGCATTTTGTGTGTGTTGTTTGAATTTCCAGCATCTGCAGGTTTCCTCATGTTTGCACAGGAATGGTTAAGTCATTTTGGGCTCTGGTGAACTTTTTAAATTAAAGCAGGTTTGGGAGGTAGGATCTGACCTCCATCATGGCTCCCTTCATACCTCCATTACTGTAGGTGGCAGTAATGCACCTTCCTGATAGGTGTGAGCTGCCATTAGCACAAACGAAGAAAACAGAAACTGATGTAAAAGTGGACAGCTTGGGCTTTTGTGTGAAGAAGTGAAGTAAGTTGCCCAGGTGTGGAGGATGAAGGCAGCTCTTTAAAAGAAGGCTTCACTGAGAAAGCACAGGTAAGGTTTTGATGTTCCCCTTTACCTGTTGATTCGGTGTAGGCAGGATGGTAGGTAGGGAAAATTTTGGGAAGTTAGGGAAGCTTATGGTCTTCCCGTTGACTACATCTGTGGGAAGTGTGCCCAGGTGCAGCTCCTGACAGACTAGGTCAAGGAACTGGAGCTAGATCTGGAGGTACCCGGGTTCATCTACAGATTAGACTCTCATAGAGGAGGTCACACCCAAGGTACAGGCTTCAGATAGATGGATGACCACCAAGAGAAACAAGCAGTCCGAGCAAGGTTTCAGTGTAGCTATTCCCATCAGAAACAAATATACCCCTTTGGATACATCTAGGTGGGTGGGTGTGGACAACCTATCAGTAGCCAGGTCAGTATCACTGTGGTTGCTTTTTTTTTAGTTCAGCAGATAAGGATAAAGTCAGACAGAGCAATAATGATAGGAGACATGTTAGACAGGGGGACAGATGGGTGATTCTTTGGCTACGAAAACGATGGCAGCCTCTTGGGCACGAGGGTTGAGTATGTTTCAGAACGACTGCAGAGCATTCTCAAGGGGGAGGCTGTGGTGAACAGAGCACTTGCCTTTGTCCCTCTTCACCCGCACTCCCCCGCGACGCTGAGCTCTTCCTCCGTAGCCTCCATCTCCAAGTTAATTTCTTTGGCAAGAATTCCATGTGCTGGTCAGTGCAGTCACAGAAAGTTATTACAGATGAATGAGTGGCTGAGGAAACAGTACAAGAGGCAGATTTTCAGGTTTTTGGACCATTAGAACTCCTTCTGGAGTCGGGTGATGGGTTGCATCTTAACTGGAGTGTAAACTATCCCGGCTGGGAGGTTTGTCAGTGCTACTCAAGGGGGTTTAAACTAGTTTGGCAGGGAGATGGGAACTAGAGCACCATGTCAGATAGTGGGGGGACTGACTGGAAAGAACAGGCAGGGGTAAGGCAATAGACACAATGAAATGGATAGGTTGAAGTGTGTGTATTTTAATGGTAGGAGTATTATGGATAAGAGTAATGAACTTAGAGTGTAGATCAGTACATGGAGATGTGATCTCATAGCTATGATAGCCATAATGTACTTTCCAAGTCAATACTCCCTGAAAGTGGCTGCACAGGTTAACAGGGTGGTAAAGAAGGCATATGACATGCTTGCCTTTCGTTGAGGAATTGAATTCAAGAGTCAGAAAGTTGTGTTGCAGGTTTATAAATTCCTAGTTTGGCCACAACTAGCATTTTGTTCTGGTTGCCCAATCATAAGAAGAACTTTGGAACTCTGGAGAGGATACAGAAGAGGTTTATCGGGACACTACCCGGTTTAGAGGCTATAAGGAGACGGCTGAAAAATCTGGGTTGTTTTCTCTGGAGTGGTGGAGGCTGAGGTGAGATCTGATAGATCTTTATAAGCTAAAGACGTAGACAGGCAGCCAGTATCTGAAAGCATGTGAGATCCTTAACCTCATAAGCAGAGGTACTAGGATTATTCTAAATCTTCATGAATCTTTACTTGGCTCTCAGCTTGGTTATTGTATCCAGTAAAATGGGCTATACTGTGGAAATTGCTTTGAGGCCTGCAGAAGGTTCAGTGGAGCTTCATTAGAATAACACTTGGGACCTGGAGCTTCAATCATAAAAAGAATGGGATGATTCTGCTTCAAACATAAAAGGCGAAGGAAAATTTTTAACATATTCAAAGTACTGAGGGAGCTTGATAATATTTTAACTGAGTTTTTATGCTTCTGAACACAATAATTGAAAGGTCAGCAAAAGGAGAATCGATGTGGATTTTCATTATCTGAACAGGAAAATTTTTGCAGAGCTCTGAGGGTTGGGGGGTGGGGTGTAGTGGTGAGGAGTGTGTGGAGAGGATGGACTTTGAAAGATCAAGCACAGTGGGTCAAATTGCTTCCCCTGTGCAGAATCATACTGCTTCTGATAAAATCACCAAATAGTTTTATGATATGGAATATTTAAGGAGTTTAGTTGAGAGTACATGATTGAGAAGGAAATTGAATTTCAGATTCAGTTATACATTTGGGATGATATGAAATCAAATGAATTTTTCTGTTAAAATACATGGTAGAATTTTTTAAAAAAATCTATGACCTTGGGATTCTCACCTCACTTCAGCAATGACAGCATGTGTCTGACTATAATTCCACAGAGACTAAGTTGGAATCCCTAACAAGGGAGAGGAGTTTAATAATGAATGTGAGTTTGGTGAAGAAATAGATCTTGGCTTTCATTATTTGCAGTGGTTTTGTAATATTTTTATCTATTACAAGTTCAGAATTCTTGTCCGAGATAGATTGATTATCCAACACTGCTCTATTAATTCACTGTTCTGCAGCGTGGAGTTTTGTCTAATGTAGGATGCCAAGCAATTCAAAGCAATTGAATGCAGACAGTTCCTGTTTCATAAATCAATGCAACATAGGCTGTTTAACCTTACAGTAATTATAGCTGAAGTAGTTCTTTTCAGTTGTCATTCCTGTTCTCAATTCATTGCTATACTCAAGAAAACTTGTGTCCGGTTTTTCAGGTGAATTATGCTGATAAACTGGGACAGACTACATGAGGAAAATTAATCAGAAGCCTTTTGTGTTGGCTCCCAGTAACCCAATAGTACTTTCAGATATTTCTGCTGGTTCATTAATAAACCTGGTTGAAAATTATCAACAACATAAACCATAAACAACAGAATGCCAGTCCTTGACAATATTTTTATCATTGCAACAGAGGTAGGTGCAAAGATCTAGTTTACAGGAATGAAGTGTGGTCATAAATTTGAATAGTTCTCTGTGACAGAAATTCAGTGATGCCCAAGTGCCGAGAGGGAGACATGGGCAAGGAATGAACAGTTCACTGAGTTTTAATAAGAACTGTTCAGAACAAAGGAAAATAATAAACGCTCGGCCAACAGGGCCACTAACTGAAAACTATCGATGTCACTGCGGCTCGAAGCAGTAACCTAGAACTAAATTAATACCACTCCTGTGACAGCATCTACCTCAATCATCAAGCTTCTTTCCAGGAACGAGGACTAAGGTAAGCAGGGAGCATTGATGTCGCGTGCTTTGAACAAAACTGAGACACCAGGAAGATAGTTAAATGCAATCACAGAGAAACCCTGATTGGCTGCAATGTTTGCATTCTCACGTGTATAATTGCCACATTCTTTCAGCTGTCCACCTGCGAGAGCACCCAGACTCCATGACAGTGTGCGTGGTTGTGAAAGGGCCTCCCCTCCCGAGGTGCAGTTCCTGAGGTGTCAGAGGCCTGCGCCTGCTGGAAGTCCTGGATGAGAGACTTGTACAGAATGTGTTGAGTCAGAATCCAAGAACATTCCTCTGGACCATACTTCCAATCAGCCAGGTACTGAACACTGTCCTGCACCTGTCAAGATGCCAGGATGCACTACACAAAATAGAGCAGGAACCCATCCACCAAAGGGGAAGAGCTAGGGCAGGTAAACATAGAAACATAGAAAATAGGTGCAGGAGTAGGCCCTTTGGCCCTTCGTGCCTGCACCGCCATTCAGTATGATCATGGCTGATCATCCAACTCAGAACCCTGTACCTGCTTTCTCTCCATACCCCCTGATACCTTTAGCCACAAGGGCCATATCTAACTTCCTCTTAAATATAGCCAATGAACCGGCCTCAACTGTTTCCTGTGGCAGAGAATTCCACAGATTCACCACTCTCTGTGTGAAGAAGTTTTTCCTCTTCTTGGTCCTAAAAGGCTTCCCCTTTTTCCTTAAACTGTGACCCCTTATTCTGGACTTCCCCAACATCGGAAACAACCTTCCTGCATCTAGCCTGTCCAATCCCTTTAGAATTTTATACATTTCAATAAGATCCCCCCTCAATCTTCTAAATTCCAGTGAGTATAAGCCTAGTCGATCCAGTCTTTCTTCATATGAAAGTCCTGCCATCCCAGGAATCAATCTGGTGAACCTTCTTTGTACTCGCTCTAAGACAAAAATGTCTTTCCTCAGATTAGGGGACCAAAATTGCACACAATACTCTAGGTACGGTCTCACCAAGGCCTTGTACAACTGCAGTAGAACCTCCCTGCTCCTGTACTCAAATCCTTTTGCTATGAATGCCAACATACCATTTGCCTTTTTCACCGCTTGCTGTACCTGCATGCCCACCTTCAATGACTGGTGTACAATGACACCCAGGTCTCATTGCACCTCCCCTTTTCCTAATTGGCCACCATTCAGATAATAATCTGTTTTCCTGTTCTTGCAACCGAAGTGGATAATCTCACATTTATCCATATAAAATTGCATCTGCCATGAATTTGCCCACTCACCTAACCTATCCAAGTCACCCTGCATCCTCTTAGCATCTTCCTCACAGCTAACACCGCTGCCCAACTTTGTGTCATCCGCAAACTTGGAGATGCTGCATTTAATTCCCGCGTCTAAATCATTAATATATATTGTAAACAACTGGGGTCCCAGCACTGAGCCTTGCGGTAC
The DNA here is from genome assembly GCF_048418815.1 of Hemitrygon akajei. Classification (NCBI taxonomy): domain Eukaryota; kingdom Metazoa; phylum Chordata; class Chondrichthyes; order Myliobatiformes; family Dasyatidae; genus Hemitrygon; species Hemitrygon akajei. The sequence goes on along the minus strand of NC_133133.1, from coordinate 38,070,690 downwards.
CCCGCTAGTCACTGCCTGCCAATCTGAAAAGGTCCCGTTTACTCCCACTCTTTGCTTCCTGTCTGCCAACCAATTCTCTATGCACATCAATATCATACCCCCAATACCGTGTGCTTTAAGTTTGCACACTAATCTCCTGTGTGGGACCTTGTCAAAAGCCTTTTGAAAATCTAAATATACCACATCCACTGGCTCTCCCCTATCCACTCTACTAGTTACATCTTCAAGAAATTCTATAAGATTCGTCAGACATGATTTTCCTTTCACAAATCCATGCTGACTTTGTCCGATGATTTCACCTCTATCCAAATGTGCTGTTATCACATCTTTGATAACCAACTTTAGCATTTTCCCCACCACCGATGTAAGACTAACCGGTCTATAATTCCCCGGTTTTTCTCTCCCTCCTTTTTTAAAAAGTGGGGTTACATTAGCCACCCTCCAATCCTCAGGAACTAATCCAGAATCTAAGGAGTTTTGAAAAATTATCACTGGGGTGACTTCAGCAGCAGGGACTCCTCCATCAATCTCTTGGTCAGGGAAGGGTGGTGGATGGAATGCCCTTTGGCATTCAAAGAGGGACATGGCAGTGGAGGGTGACTGGAGGTTATTGTGGGCAATCTCTGCCCAAACCAGTCGTGAACTCCAGGCTGTAGTTTGGAAGAGACAAGGTAGCACAGGGTTGTCTCCAGCTCCTGATTCACTCTCAGACTGACTGTTAGATCGGGGTGGGGGGTGGGGGGCGGGGGTGGAAACCAAATGAGAGAATGACTGTAGCTCTAAAAAGAGAAAAGAAAACCTTTCAAAAACAGGGTGTGAGCTGTGGTCCTCGATCAAACTCCATGAACTGAGAGAAACCTTGTAGTCTGTACACGTGCTAAACCATGAGGGTGGCACTCTCAGAAGCTGACAGCAGCTTAAGGAGAGCAATGAACTGGGCTGCTTTAGAAAACAGGTCCACAACTACTAGAATGGTAGCGTTTTCTGCTGATGGAGACAGAGAGTGATGAAATCCACCGAAAGATTGGACTGGGGTGGTGACGCACAGCCAGTGGGCAGAGAGGATAAGCAGGGCACAGATGTGACACCTTGTTCTGAGCACAAGTGGAACAAGCAAAGGTGAAGTTGTGGACATCATAGGATATAGATGGCCACCAAAATTATCTCTTTATAAATTCCAAGGTCCTATGAATCCCCAGGTGGCTAACAAAACAGGAAGAGTGACGCCACTCCGATACACTGGGGCACACAATGGCAGGAACAAACGGCTGGTTAGAAGATTCTCCACTTGGGCCTGGCTCTGTCTGTTGGGTAGCCTCCACTTCTGTTTCTATTCCATAAATCACTGGAGCAGCTATGCATTAGCAGGGATAAAGGGCTCTGGATTGGCTTTGTCCTCAGATGTCAAACTGGCAGGAGAGAACATTGGTGGTGGTATGCTTGCTGCCAGGATGGTAGGTAAAAGTGAAATTAACCTGGGTGAAGAAGAGATCCCAATGGGCTTGATGGGAGTTGAGTCCATCAGGAACATAGGGGAGGTTTTTGCGATCTGTCCATACCAGAAAGGGTGCTCTGCTCCTTCCAGCTAGTGTCGCCATACCCCAGGGCCCCCTTGACAGCCAGAAGTTCTCAGTTCCTGACATCATGGTTACACTCTGAGGAGACAGGCAATGGAAAAGAAAAGTACAGGAGTGCAGCTGGCGAGTGCTGGGAAAGTACAGCTCCATTGTCGACATCAGATACATCAACCCTGACAATGGATGGGATGGGTCTAGATGATGCAGCAGTGGGGAGGTGTCGCTTTGACTCCGAGAATGGTTGGTCATCTTCACCTGACCACTGGAATCCTGCAGAGGTCTTCTTGGTGAATGCATTTATGGGAGCTGAGATGGAACTAAAGCGTCTGATGATGCAGCAATTTGAAAATTGACAAACCTTGTGAAGCACCTCGTCTGTTTGACCGTATATAGTTCTGGGCCATTCTGTGACAGCCTGAACTTTATGCCGGTCAATTTAAACACTAAAGTGGGTGAGGATGTAGCCCAAGAATGATATCTGCTCTTTGTGGAACTCTCACTTCTCTGGTTTGAGAACCTTCTGGGCATATTGGATGTGTTCCTAGCGAAAGAGGGAGAAGATAAGAATGCCATCCAAATACACAAAAACAAACTGATTCAACATGTCCTGGAGTGCGTTGTAGACCAGGCCCTGAAAATCAGCAGAGGGGTTAACCAGATCAAAAGAATTCAAGAAGTCCTCATAGTGGTCAATGGAGGTGTTGAACGGGGTCTTCCACTTGCCCCCTTCTTGGAAGTGATCCTGGTTGTAAGCATTGTACGACTCTATCTTGGGGAATATGGCTTCTCCCTGGAGATCTTCAAATGCAGGGGCATGCAGGAGAAGAGGATAGTGGTCCTTCACAGTGATGTTGTTGAGGGGCCGGTAATCAATGCAGGGATGGAGCTTGCCATCCTTCTTGCTCTCAAAAGAGAAGCCCCCCCACCCCGCCCTTACGGGTGAAATAAATCCCAAAGCCAATGCCTCCTTGATGTATTCTTCCATGGCCACCATTTCAGGATGAGAGAGGGGAAAAAAGCCAGCTCCGAGGAGGACTAGAACTACAAAAGGGAAAGAAAGAAAAAGAAAAAGATTGCCTGGATATCGGAGGACCCCCACATGCTCCATGGAGTTCAAAATAATTTTGATATTTATTTTTACTTTCCCCAGTTGATATCCAGGTAATCTTTTTCTTCTTTCTTTCTTTCTTTCTTTTTCTTTCTTTTCTTTAGATAAGGGTTAAGGGGGGAGGGTTAAGGGGAGGGGGGAGGGTCAACATTATTTTTCTTACTATTTTATTATCACATTTATTCCTTGTAATTTCTAAAATTTAATAAATAAATAATAATAAAAAGAACTACAAAAGGGGTCAATGGCACGGTCATATGGATGGTGTGGAGGCAGGGAGTGGTCTTCTACTGAAGATCTCTCAAAGGTCAGCATCTCAGCTGGAACATCACACAGGTCCGGACTGGCAGTTGCCCCATGAGGAGATACGCTGACTGAGGCTTGAGCTGGAACAAGACAGGCAGACAGGAATGCTCGGCCCTCCTCTCGGAGTACTTTTAGAGATCAATTGATCGGTGGGTTAGAGGCAGTAAACTGTTCTTCTGCAGCAATCCTGTTCCTCCTGAGATGGGCGCACCCCACCCCCCACCTGCATGGCCTCCTCCTTGGCTTATGTACTGGGTGAAGCCAGGCAGTGATCTGCTGAGTAGGAGGGTCATAGCATTCCCTCTCTCTGCCACTCAGCTACGCAGCTGTCCATGCAAATGGCCAGACTTATTGGTCATCCAGGTTGTCCTGTTCATCACACACTCTGATATCATTCCAGACCTCTGCGTTCAGCTCACGCTGGAGAGCAATGATGAGAGATCGCTCGTTGAGTCCCATCTCAACCACAAGAGTGTTGAACTTTACTGCATGGTTTCTCACAGACCCTCTTCCTTGCAGCAGATCTAGGAGTGGGTGGGCAGCCTCCTAACCCCATGCTGGAGATCAAACTTGACTACAAGTTGCTGTCAAGACTTGGCTGCAGGAGAACCTAGTTCTCAAAGAGCATTGAACAGGCTGAGTGGGAGATTCACCATGAAAGCCAGTTTATGTGCATCATCACTGAACCCACGTGGCTGGGCTTGGAAAGTCAGCTCACACTGCGAAATAAAAGTTTCTGTAGCCATTAGAGTCACTGGAGTTTCAGCCTGGTGAAGGAGTGCTGGGTTTGGGTCTGGAAGCAGCCAAGAGAATCAGGGCATTAGTGGATGAAGCTGGTCAGACTGGGATAGGGGAGGAGCCAGTGCAGGAAGTGGGGCTGTCCTGGTAGAGAGCTGCTGAATAGAGGCAATGAGAACAGTAGTGGTTGCCACCTGACTCTGGCTGCCTTTTGAGAGTTGCTGAAATGTTACTGCGAGTGCTGATACCTGTTCTTCCAGCTCGCACTGGGCAGGCTGCTCTCAGAGTAGTTGCTGCACTGTGGAACCCATGTCTCCCAAAGCAGCCTCCACCGACTTTAACCTCTCCTCCACCTGACCAACGACATTCATGGCTAACTTCTGCTGTTCTTTCTCTGCTTGGTGCACTATGACGGTTAGGTGTTGCTGGCCAGGAGTTCAGTGATGGTACAAGTGCAGGGGAGACACATGGACACAGAATGATCAGTTCACCGAGTTTAAATAAGAACCGTTCAGAACAAAGAAAAATAATGAACGCTAGGCCAACAGGGCCACTAACTCAACAACTCACAAACTACGTATCTAAAAAACATACTTACCGGTACTTGAATTCATCTTGCATTGATTCTCCGTGCTAGGCTGATATGTGGATCCTTGCATTGGTCATGGCATTGATGAACCAAGGGGTTGACTCTTGCTGTTACGGAGAACTTTACGTACTCCCATTGCTAAGAAAGTGCCAAATTGCTGTCTAAACGATTCTCTGAACACAGGCTACTGAAACCTGACGAAGTTTTAGGATATTTCTCGGTTGTATACTTTTCTGGCTCACTTGATGCTTGGATCCTTGGGTTTGTATTTCCAATTTCCAATATTTTCCAAGAATGCCTCAGGAGTGGACTCCTGCTACTCAAGTGCACTCAGTGCTGCTGTGCTTTTCCCAATGAATAAAATGGTGAACGTTATGTCATTTTCCACCTATCAGATTCTCTGAGCGACCAACATTTGGAATGGAATTTATTGTAGTCTATAAAGTGAAAAATTCTGGACACCGTGTACTCATTCTCTTTGAATACATCATTAAAGCATTGTCACAGGAGTTGTAATATGGAATCTGAAGCTAAGGTATGTTATAGAATCAGTGTAAGAACTAAAATCTAACACTGTCAGTGTGCCACATCTCAGCAAAGTCACTCATTTCAAAGTGCAGAATAGTTAAAGCTAAAAGAAGCCAAAGGGAAGTTATCTTGTATTGTTGGGCAGTTTACAGATTGCAATAGAACAAAATTGCTGAATAAATAATTAATAACCATTTCCACCTTGTGGGACTTCATCATGACACTGTGTTGACAGTGACTTGCTAAGATAAATGAGCTCACTTTACATGGGTTTTTTCCAATTGCTTATTCCAAAAAGTACTTTTAATAGTTGTCCATGTTTCTGTCACACTGGTTTGAAATGGACAGAGGGTGGACAAGATTAATAACTACTGAATTGAAGGAGGACTGGATGGAAATGAGCAATGTAACACCCTTCCAAAGGAAGCATATACTTTCGATATTAGAAATCTACATAAATGCTTTAAATTCTGTAAATACTCAACAGCCTTTGTGAAGAAACAGATCTATTTTTTCAGTTCGGTGAAATTTAATTGAACCGAAGAGTAAGGTGAGAACATGAATAAGCCTGTAGTCGCCTTGTTTGTGATTAAGCCAATGTGTCAGACACATTTGCAATGTTCCTGGACAAATTGACTGAAAAGTGGTTGACAACAGGCAGCTCACTGTGGCTGGCAATGGGCTGTCCCCTGTGGCTAGCTATTAGCTGACCCATATGGCTTGGCAATGGGCGATCCCCCTGTGGCTGGAAATGGGTTGGCCCATATGAATGTCAACGCGCTCGCCCATATGTAGCTCTGTGGTGGGGTCGGATGGTGTTCAGGCTCCCCACACCTTGTGTAAGCAATACATATGGTACTGGTCATGGCTGCGATGGGGGTAAAGATGATGTTCAACATTGTCTGCGAGAACCGTAGAGCACAGCAGCTGAAAGGGAAGGTTGATGAACTGTGGTGATGAGATATCAGGAAGGAAATATACCTCAGAGGCATTTCTTTCTAAGGGCAAGTATGGAAATGGGAGGGAGGAGAGAAAAAATAATGAATTTGCTTCCAATTCTGGTGAATCTTTAAAAGGCGAAGGACAATTTTTACAGTGCTATTGGCAAGTTCTATAAATTAACACATAGGACAATATTTCACAAAGGGATTTACTATATTCTATATTCTTGTACTGTAATCCTTTTCCAATGAAGACTGACATACCTTTTGTCCTCCTAACTATCTGCTGTGCATGCATGTTAACTTTCTATGACTCCAGTACAAGGACATCCAGGTGCAATCACTATGTTGATGGTGATAAACAGAGAGGAACAAAGAGGGCCACCATTCTGAGATGGTTAATATTAGCGTGATGAAAGAACGAACTATTACATACCAGGACTGTTGGCTCTATGTCTGCTATATAATATTCTTAATTTTTTTTCTTGTTTATATTTTGCCAGCAAACTGATTAATTGATAATTTGGAGAAGAGCATTAAAGCTTGAAAATTATTGCAAACTATTTTAAATTTACTAGATTCCACCCTAGTACGTTACTATACAAGTAACTAATGGGTTGACACGTCATTAAAGGCAACATTATCGGACATGCATTTAGTGATTTGTTACCTATGGTATAAAGGCCTTCAGACTAAACAAGCCTGACCCACTTTCATAAATCCATCCCACCCATTCTCCTGTTTGCCACATGATTTCTCCTACAATGATGTATTCAGTCGTCGCTCAGATCTATTTTAACAAATTAATCTCCCCTGGTAACTTTAGTCACAAACCTTTGATGAAGTTCAAAATAAACTAATTTCACTTCTCTCTCATTTTCCATTTGTTCAGCCATGTGTTTCATCTATTGAGTGCACTGCCGCAGTGTGCAATTAGCCAGGAGTTGTTCTGCAAATCCCTAATCTTGTGAAAGTCTGAATTGAACAGCATTAAGCATGAGGAAGAGACTTGGGTACTTTTGATATCTGCTTAATGTGGGCACCAGTGGATGGAGCAGTCCGCGTCTGAAGTTGCCACAAGAGGCCAGTATACTTCTCATGGAGTATGAGTGTATAACAGTGCAGAAGCTGCAAGCCACTAAGATCTCATTGATTCTACCCACACACTAATCCCAATTCAGCACCTGTTCCCATCCTCAAACATCCCTTTACTACAAAAATCCTATTTTTATGTTTTTTTTAATTTGATTTTTTTTCCTTTCATGAAACTGCCTGTAGTTCAGGACTCTTGTGTTTCTTTTACCCAAATCAATGGGAAAAATTAAATTTTATTTCAAAGTTGAGACATTGCATAAAAAATTGACCTTCTGAGTTCAGTGAGGGTCTGGTACGTGGAGATCTACAGTAGATATCATCCCTATAATTTTCATTCACATGTGGATGAACTGTTTCATTTTGATTTAAAGATGATCAGCTTGCAGAGGAAGCAACTCCAAACTGAACCTGACTCGGGCAATCACGTATAAGGTCCCATGTCCTCATTTCCTCATCTTGCCCAATTCTCTCATCCAACCGTCTATCTACTGAGATGTCGACCAAACATGACGCTCAAGATGGTTTTTTTTTAAAAGCTGAAGACGCTGTAAACCTGACCAAGGTTTTTGATCTGAAATGTTAACTTGGTTTTCCTTCCACAGATGTCACCGGACCTACTGAGGTTTTCCAGCACTTTTTGTTTTCAGACTCCCAAAACCTTGATTAACTCCCAGACCAACTATTTCTTCTATGTGATTATAAATCGCAGTCCCACTCTCAATCCCGATCCTAGCCCCATTCCTGATTGCTCCTGATCTTTCTCATCACCAGACATCCTCCCAGGCCCATGCAGCTCTTTGATGTCCTTGGAGGCCATGAATGAACACAAACAAAATCTCCAACAATTGAAATCCATTGGCCCTGTACCCTGAGTAGGTAACTGTGGTAACTTCTACTCTACAAAAAGACCACTCGACAACTTGATGGCCAAAAGAGCATCTTTATTTGGGACGGCAAATGATATTTACAATACAGAGGCTTCCAGGTACCTCGTGCGGCATGGGTGGAGGAACTATATACAATGCATACTGGGAGTAAAAGGAGCGGAAGTAAAGACCCCGCCAACCCCGGATCCCACCTCTTGCTACTCACAGCTTCCCGATTAGTATTAACTTACTTCTAATAATACTCACATTACAACGGTAACACTTACTTTTTATGGACTCCAAACATTTTTTAGTCCAGATATTCAAGTGAAAATATAGTGCACATATAACAGCTAGAGCTACAATTATAACACAACAACATGCAAGACTATTCCTGAAATAGAATGAAAAGTGCAGGAAATTCCTACTGTGTCAGATTGCATCCGCAGGAAGAGAAAATGAGATTCTCTCAGGGGGAAAAAGAATCGTTGACCTGAGGAGGTCCAGCAGTTTCTGTCCTGGTTTAGGTCGACTCATTCCAGGAGCATTTGGTCTTTATATCTTATTTGCCATTTTTTTTTGCTAGTCAGGTCTTGAAGGTTTATAGAGTTAACAGTCGAGTGTTTTTTATTCTGAGTTTTCTCAGATGCGGATTTTACTGACCAGAATGTAGTTGATTGCTGCCATCTGGTGGAATAGCCGTATCATTGCAGACTATGAGCAATTATAGGTTCCTGTTCAAAAGCAAACGAAATGTTTTAAGCACTTTAAGCAGGAAAAGGAAGCGGATTGGAGGAAAGTGCACAAGGAATTTCATTATAAATATGCTTTCAATTACTGTCCTTACCAGTTTTTTTGGACTTCTTTTTTGTTGAGTGTTCTTTGGAAAATTCCACCTCAATGCAGGCTGCAGTAACAAGGAAACAATGTGTGCAAATTCTGAGCGGTTTGGCGCACACTGTGGCTTGGCTCCTAGGCATCAAATCAGTGATGACATTATGATCTCCCTCCATTGTACGGTTTAAGCCAGCACATGCTAATGTTCTCCTGAATAGTGTCTGAGATTTATGCCACCAGCATGGATGTGCTGAACTCATCATTTTGAAACCAAGCATGATCTCCAGGCTCAAACAGTAAATCTGTAATCAGTGCATTTAACAAATAAGTCATAAGTGAAACTGAGCATTTTCATTAAAATATATACATTATGCAAAAGAAAAATTGCACAGAGAGGTCCATAATTCACTGTCTACCAGCTGGCCAGCACTGCCTTCATAGACACCTCTAATTTAATGTCAGCCTCAAAATTGAGTTTACTTCCCATGGGATTACTTAAATTAGATTATCCTCTTTAGAAAGGACTGCATCAGGTGTAAAAGCAGCATGCTAGCAAAGTCTAATGACCAACGGCTGTGTAAATCTTTCTGAGGAAGTTTTATTTAATAAATTGAGTCAAGAAGAGGCTGTTTCATTTACATCTAGGTTGCAACTGAACTTCCGCAGCATTAGGATAGAATGTAATTATGTATGAAATTCATTTGCTGTTTTAGTAAGTCTGAAGTCGCCAAAACAATTAGCATATTATTATACACTTGACTTCTGATATGAAGGAATATGTCAGACTGCTGTATATGAAGAAAGCTTGGGATGAGGACATACTGCAGCCCATTAAAACTGATTCTTCTAAATCCATGTATGACTATGAGTATCACTGTGCCCAAGATTATATTTAATGTAAATTTGTAATAATCGTTAATCAATCTTTCCGTCCATGAGCTTCATGCTGCTAAGATATTTCATAATGGTATTGTATCCTAAAGTTGATTTAGGTGGATCCTGCTGCAGTTTTGTTGTACAATTGCTACTGTTGAGCCTGAACTTTGGTGTGTGTGTGTGTGAGATAAAGGCACAGTGGTGTAGACGAAAAAGAAGAAACTATTGAATTTAAACAGTCTCAAGATATTGCACTGAATGACAATGGAATATTGATTATGTAGGTGAAGGAGGTTAATTTTGGAAATACTATAAAGTTGCTGGAATTCTCCTTGTAGGTGGCACACAGCAGCCATGATGCACCGGTGCTAGGAGGAACGTGCAGTGTAGTGAATTGGCTTTTAATCAAGCTCTCTGCTTTGTGTTAGCTGGCATTATCTTCCTTGTGTGTTGTGGCTGCTGTGTTCATCCAAACAAATGAAGATTATTCCATCAGACCCATGGTATGTCTTGTAGATATTGAAAATGTGGCCTAACATTTAAATGTGGCCTAACAACGACAGGTTACTATCGATGCAATGCTCCTCAGACAGGATGAAGAGGTCAATACTCCCCAATGCCATTAGGCTTTACAATTCAACCGCCAGGACTTAAGAACTTTTTAAAAGCTATTATTAATGCTTTTTGAGATAGTGATTTAGATGCATATCATATTTTTTTTACTGAGTTAAGTATTATATGTAATTAGTTTTGCTACAACAAGTGTATGGGACATTGGAAAAAAAAGTTGAATTTCCCCATGGGGATGAATAAAGTATCTATCTATCTATCTATCTATCTATCTATCTATCTATCTATCTATCTATCTATCTATCTATCTATCTATCTATCTATCTATCTATCTATCTATCTATCTATCTATCTATCTATCTATCTATCTATCTATCTATCTATCTAACCTTGTGTTAAAACTTTCATTGAGTCTGATGCCCCAGGACACTTCACAGGGACTTTATGAACAAAATTTGACAGCAAAGCAGTACCTCTTTCACCTATCACCTCCTAGCTTCTCACATCATCCCTCTCCCTCCCGTACTTACCTACCTTCCCCCAACCCGGTTTCACCTATCATCTGCCAGATGGTACACCTCCCCCCTCCTCCAAACCATCTTATTCTGGCTTCTGCATGCATCTTTTTCAGACTCGATGAAGGGTTTCGGCCTGACGTATTGACTGTTCATACCCCTCCACTGATGCTGCCTGTAGTGCTGAGCTCCTCTTTTAACATTTTGTGTGTGTTGCTCAAGAACATCTGTTGCAATATATCTCATGTCTATGATCTGAGGACGAAAGGTGGGTTTAAAGGGAAGTGTGAGAAGGCCAGAGTTTGAGGAAGAGGGTTCCAGAGAAGGAACATACAGGAGAGGAAATAATGATGTTTTGGATGAACTGGGAATTTACAGGCCTTTGCTAATTAATTCTATTAAATATTTATTTAATATTTTTCTCTTGCTGTATATGTCAAATGTTATTCCCAACAGTATTAAATTGTAGTTCATTACTCAAGCAAGTTTTAAACAAATATGCAAGTCATGGAAATGCTTTGTTTTACTGTAAAAGTTAATAATCAAATGCCTACTTAAGTATTCATGTTACAGAAGTACATTTTGCACATGCTTAAGGAAAATGATTCTTTAATTATTCGTGTTTTGAGTTCCTGACGTTATATAAAGCTTCAGAAGTAGCAAACAGCCATGTAGGCAAACTTTTCTGCTTGGAACAGAGTGACAGGGGATGACTGGGGCCAAAGAACAATACATGGTGTGCACACGACACTCATTTGTGGAGAAATTCATTTAGCTGCAGAGAAATTACTTTAATTGTGGAGAAATTACTTTAGACAGAGAGTGGTAAATCTGCGGACTTTGCTGCCACGAGCGGCTGTGGAGGCCAAGTCATTAGGTGCATTTAAGGCAGAGATAGGTAGGTTCTTGATTAGCCAGGGCATCGAAGGGTACGGGGAGAAGGCAGGGGAGTGGGGATGACTGGAAGAATTGGATCAGCCCATGATTGAATGGTGGAGCAGACTCGATGGGCCGAATGGCTTACTTCTGCTCCTGTATCTTATGGTCTTAATACTGCAGTTTGGCCATTTTTTTGTTCGGTGAAGTATGCACTAAAATTACGAACAAGAGGAATGTTACATGAAAAGACAATCAATCATCCACATGTACGCAGGCAGGAATTCTGACCCTTATTTCACTCCATTCCTTCTGTTTTTTGCAACTGATAATTATTTATACCCCTTTGTGGTAACTTTATCTGGTTGAGGAAGTTATAAAAAGTTTCCTTACGAACTGAAATTTCTTCAAATTTGGGCCATTTTTCGATGTAAGTAGTTTCATATTTCACATTTATAAATGTCTAGCAACCGAAGCCCTGACTATCATTAACCTTCTATCAGATTCAGGCATCAAAAACTTGCGGATGTGTAGTGCAGACATGAATAAAAACAATTCTATGTCTTTATCAGCTAATACAGATTGCAGTTTGCAACACACCCAAAGTACACTGAGCAAAAAGGGTCCCCAGACTGCTTAGTAAACACTGCTGGTTTGCTGATTACTGACAGATCCTTTAATGTAGTCACCGGGGAATGAGATTACAGTGCTCAAGGATACAAAAAAGAAAATTGGAGCAATGTCTAATTTGAGCTTTATTATTCAAATATAACAATTTAAATTTTTTTAAAAAAATGATCACTTTCATAAACATGAGAAATATGATCACTTTGTTCATGTTCAAGGCATAGTTATACTGTTATACAAAAAGTTTCAAGACAGAAATGATTGGTGGCAACTGATTTAATTTAAATGATGATTACCTTTATATGACGTGAAATAAAATTGTAGATGTGAAAACTAAAAACCATGAAGCCAAGCTACAGTGCTGACCATGAAACAAGATGAACCTACTCGGCACCGTGTCACTAAATAAACAAACAAATGAATAAATAAATAAATAAATAAATATCTCTTAGCTTTTTGGGGTAAGTTTTTAGCCTCTCTTCATTGAGAGGGCACTATGGCCTGAAACGAAGCAACCAACGAACATTACTTTTGGTGGTTCATGATCTGAGAAAAAGCGGGCCACCCATTCCATCCATCCACTCAATTTAATTGTAAGGAATCTCAAGGCAGACCATCATCAGTGCGACAGTACGTAGCCTTTTAAAGGTGATGTACGCTTCTCAATCGTGAGTTTCTTGAAGAAGTAATAAGTGAGACATTAGCAGGGATTCCCAGTTACTTTGAGAAAGGAATGGAGGGATCATCAAACATGAGTGTCATAGAAAAGTACAGCGCAAAATCAAGCCATTCGGCCTATCTAGGCTGTGCCAAATGCCTAGTCCCATCAACCTGCTCCTGGACCGTAGCTGTCATGTAGGTAGGCCGCCTTTAGTCTCGATAGACCATGGATTTGTGCCTTGGAAAGTTTCCAGGGCGCAAGCCCGGGCAAGGTTTTTTTTAATGGAAGACCGGCAGTTGCCTAAGCTGCAAGCCTCCCCTCTCCACGCCGCCGATGTTGTCCAAGGGAAGGGCATTAGGACCAATACAGCTTGGCACCGGTGTCATCACAGAGCAATGCGTGGTTAAGTGCCTTGCTCAAGGACACACACGCAGTCTCAGCCAAGGCTCGAACTAGCAACCTTCAGATCACTAGACGAAATCTTTAACCACTTGGCCATGCCCACACGAGCTGTCCATACCCCTACTATTGATCTACTATCCAAACTTCTATTGAATGTTGAAATAGAGCTTGCATTACACCACTTGTGCTGGCAGCTCATTTCACACTCTCATGACCCTCATGTTCTCAAACTTTTCACCCATCACTCTTAACCTGTGAACTCTAGTTGTAGTTCCACCCAACCTCAGTGGAAAAAGCCTGCTTGCATTTACCCTACCTATACCCCTCATAATTTTGTATACCTCTATCAGATCTCTCCTCAATCTTCTAATAGAGCCCTAACCTGTTCAATCTTTCCTTGTAACTCAGGTCCTCCAGACCTGGAAAAATCTTTGTAAATATTCTCTATACTCTTTCAACCTTGTTTACATCTTTCCTGCAGATAGATGACCAAAACCGCACACGATACTCGAAATTAGGTCTCACCAGCGTCTTATACAACTTCAAAATAACATCCCAACTCCTGTGCTCAAATACTTTGAGCTCTGAAGCCCAACGTGGCAAAAGCTTTCTTTATGATCTCATCTACCTGTGAGGCCACTTTCAATAAATTATGGACCTGTATTCCCAGATCCCTTTGTTCTACTTCACGCCTCCATGCCCTACCGTTCAATATGAAAGACCTACCCTGGTTGGTCCTTCCAAAGAGTAATTCCTCTCACTTGTCTGCATTAAATTCCATCTGCCATTTTCAGCCCATATTTCAGCTTGTCCAGATCCTGCTGCAAGCTCTGATAGTCTTCCTCGCTGTTCGCTACACCTTCAATCTTGGTGTCATCTGCAGGTTTGGTGATTCAGTTGACCACATTATCATCCAGATCATTGATATAGATGACAAACAACAACTGACCCAGCACCAATCTCTGCAGCACTCCACAAGTCACAGGTCTCCAGTCAGAGAGGCGACCCTCTACTACCACTCCCTGGCTTCTCCCACAAAGCCAATGTCTAATCCAGTTTAATACCCCATCTTGAATGCCAAGAAACTGAATCTTTCTGACCAGCCTCCCATGCAGGACCTTGTCAAATGCCTTACTGAAGTCCATGGAGACAACATCCATTGCCTTGCCTTCATCAATTTTCCTAGTAACTTCCTCAAAGAAAATCTTTAAGATTGGTTAGACATGACGTGCTAAGCACAAAGCTATGTTGACCATCCCTAACTCGTCCATGTCTGTCCAAATACTCATATACCTGGTCCCTTTTAATACCTTCAATAACTTTCCCATTACTGATGTCAGGCTTACCGGCCTATAATTTCCTGATTTATTTTTAGAGCCTTTCTTAAACAGTGGAACAACATTAGCTATCCTCCAGTCCTCCAGTATCACACCTCTCGCTAAGGATGATTTAAATATCTCTGCTAGAACCCTGCAATTTCTGCACTTGCCTCCCACTGGGTCTGAGAGAACACCTTGTCAGGCCCTGGGGCTTTATCCACCCTAATCTGCCTCAAGACAGCAAACATCTCCTCCTCTGTAATCTGTCTAGGTATCTATGATTTTGCTGCTGCTTTGCTTCACTTATACAGACTCTGTGTCCATCTGCTGAGAAAATGCAGATGCAAAACTTTTGTTTAAGATCTCCCCCATCTCTTTTGGCTCCATACATGAGCTCCATTCTGAGCTTCCAGAGCACCAATTTTGTCCCTTGCAATCCATTTGCTCTTAACATATCTGTAGATGCCCTTAGAATTCTCCTTCACCTTGTCTGGTACAACAACTTCATGCCTTCTTTTAGCCCTCCTGATTTCTTTCTTAAGTGTTCTCCTGCATTCCTTGTACTTCTCAAGTACCTCATTTGTCCCTACCTGCCTATACCTGCCATGCACACCCTTTTCTTTCTTAACCTGGGCCTCAACATCTCTTGAAAACCAAGGTTCCCTAAACCTCTTATCTTTACCCTTTATTCTGACAGGGACATACAAGCTTTGTACTCTAAAAATTTCACTTTAGAAGGTCACCTACTTACCAAGTACACCTTTGCCAGAGAACGAACTGTCCTAATCCACACTTGTCAGATTCTTTCTGGTACCATCAAAATTGGCCTTTCTCCAATTTATAATCTTAACCCGTAGACCAGACCTATCCTTTTCCATACTTGCTTTGAAGCTAATGGCATTATTATCACCAGATACAAAGTGTTTCCCTACACAATCTTCTATCACCTCCCTGTCTCATTCCCTAATAGAAGACAAAGTACAGCACACTCTCTCATGGGGACTTCTATGTATTGATTAAGGAAACTTCTCTGGATACATTTGACAAACTCTATCCATTGAGTCCTTTTACAGTTTAAGAGTTCCAGTCAATATGTGGAAAGTTAAAATTGCCTACTACAACAACCTTTGTTTATTCCAAAAGTCTCAGATCTCTCTACAAACTTGTTCCTCTAAACCCCACAGATTGTTGGGTGGTCTATAGTATAGCCCCATTAACATGGTCATGCCTGCCTTATCCCTCAGTTCCACCCATAAAGCCTTAAAGATGAGTTCTTCAATCTGTCCAGTCTGAACACTGCCATGACATTTTCCCTAATACCCCCTACCTTCAATCCCTCCTACT
Source organism: Hemitrygon akajei (assembly GCF_048418815.1). Taxonomy (NCBI): domain Eukaryota; kingdom Metazoa; phylum Chordata; class Chondrichthyes; order Myliobatiformes; family Dasyatidae; genus Hemitrygon; species Hemitrygon akajei. The sequence continues at coordinate 38,054,915 of NC_133133.1, read as the reverse complement.
TTGTCTTGTCTGACCCCAAAGCAGAACCCTGAAATATTGCACTTCCAGTCCTCTGCCTCCTGCAACCAAATCTCGTTGGTGGCTACAAAATCATAACTCCATGTGTTGATCCTTGCCCTGGGCTCTTCTGATTTCCCTACGATACTTCTTGCGTTGAAATATACACAGCTCGGAACATTAGTCTCACCATGCTCGACCTTTTGATTCCTGACTTATCAATATCAATGAAATATATCAATGCTAACAGAATTGTTGCCAAGCTCTGGTTGCAGAAGAAGAAATTAAATGACCTCACACTATAATTGTCAAATTAAGAATCCTTTCCACATTTCTCCCACCCTCTCCTTAGTTCTATGCCACCTTCATTTAGTTTCACCACTGTAAGAATTTCCTTACTGCTTTCTATGCCTTTTCCCCAATTGCTGCAGGATAGTTCACTAGATTGCCTTCTGCATAAACACTGAACTGTGATAGAACCATAGAACACTACAGCGCAGTACAGGCCCTTCAGCCCTCCATGTTGTGCCGACCCATATAATGCTTAAAAAAAGTACTAAACCCACACTACCCCATAACCCTCCATTTTTCTTTCATCCATGTGCCTGTCCAAGAGGCTCTTAAATACCCCTAATGTTTTAGCCTCCACCACCATCCCTGGCAAGTCATTCCAGGCACTCACAACCCTCTGTGTAAAAAACTTACCCTTGATGTCTCCCCTAAACTTCCCTCCCTTAATTTTGTACATATGCCCTCTGGTGTTTGCTATTGGTGCCCTGGGAAACAGGTACTGACTATCCACCCTACCTATGCCTCTCATAATTTTGTAGACCTCTATCGAGTCCCCTCTCATTCTTCTATGCTCCAAAGAGAAAAGTCCTAGCTCTGCGAACCTTGCTTCATATGACTTGTTCTCCAAACCAGGCAACATTCTGGTAAATCTCCTCTGCACCCTCTCCATAGCTTCCACATCCTTCCTATATTGAGGTGATCAGAATTGAACACAATACTCTAAGTGCGGTCTCACCAGAGATTTGTAGAGTTGCAACATGACCTCTTTACTCTTGAACTCAATCCCTCTGTTAATGAAGCCTAGCATCCCATAGGCCTTCTTAACTATCCTATCAACCTGTGCAGCGACTTTGAGGGATGTATGGATTTGAACCCCAAGGTCCCTTGTCCATCCACACTCTTAAGTAACTGACCATTAATCCTGTACTCAGTCTTCTGGTTTGTCCTTCCAAAATGCATCACCTCACACTTGTCCGGATTGAACTCCATCTGCCATTTTTCTGCCCAACTCTGCAGCCTGTCTATATCCTCTTGTAACCTTTCACCACCTACAGCTCCATCCACAACTCCTCCAATCTTCGTGTCATCAGCAAACTTACTCACCCATTCTTCCACCTCTACATCCAGGTCATTTATAAAAATCACAAATAGCAGGAGTCCCAGGACAGATCCCTGTGGCACTCCACTAGTTACCGACCTCCAGGCAGAATACTTTCCTTCCACAACTACCCTCTGCTTTCTTCCTTTAAGCCAATTTTTTATCCAAACAACCAAGGTTCCACTTATCCCATGCCTCATGACTTTCTGGATGAGTCTCTCATGAGGGACCTTGTCAAATGCTTTGTTAAAGTCCATGTAGACCACATCCACTGCCCTGCCCTTATCAATTTCTTTTGTTACCTCTTCAAAAAACTCAATCAGGCTCGTGAGACATGATCCTCCCTTCACAAAGCCATGTTGACTATCCATGAGTAGACTGTACTTCTCCAAATGCTCGTAGATCCTATCCTTAAGAATCCTTTCCAGTAGTTTACATACCACCGACGTAAGACTCACCAGTCTATAGTTCCCAGGTTTCTCCCTATTACCTTTTTTAAACAAGGGAACTACATTTGCCATTCTCCAGTCCTCTGGCACTTCCCCCACAGCCAAAAAGGATTCAAAGATCATAGCTAATGCTCCTGCGATCTCTTCTCTCAATTCCCACAACAACCTGGGTGTATCATATCTGACCCTGGGGATTTATCAATCTTAATGTTTTTAAGAAGATCCAGCACTTCTTCTTCCTTAATCTTCACATTGTCCAGCACACAGGCCCGCTCTACTTCAACTTCATCCTTTTCATTTGTGAAAGTGATGATATCTCATCATTAAATCATTGGTATTAATTCTTGAATCCCAAGCAACAAAAGTAAAATTTAGAAACATTCAAAACCTACAGCACAATACAGGCCCTTCGGCCCACAAGGTTGTGCCGAACATGTCCCTACCTTAGAAATTACTAGGCTTACCCATAGCCCTCTATTTTTCTAAGCTCCATGTACCTATCTAAAAGTCTCTTAAAAGACCCTATCGTATCTGCCTCCACCACCGTTGCTGGCAGCCCATTCCACACACTCACCACTCTCGGAGTAAAAACTTACCCTGACATCTCCTCTGTACATACTCCCCAGCACCTTAAAGCTGTGTCCACTTGTGGCAACCACTTCAGCCCTGGGAAAAAGCCTCTGACTATCCACACGATCAGTCACTCTCATCATCTTATACACCTCCATCAGGTCACCTCTCATCCTCCGTTGCTCCAAGGAGAAAAGGCTGAGTTCACTCAACCTGTTCTCGTAAGGCATGCTCCCCAATCCAGTCAACCTCCTTGTAAATTTCCTCTGCACCCTTTTTATGGCTTCCACATCCTTCCTGTAGTGAGGTGACCAAAACTGAGCACAGTACTCCAAGTGGGGTCTGACCAGGGTCCTATATAGCTGCACCATTACCTCTCACTTCCTAAATTCAATTCCACAGTTGATAAAGGCCAATACACCATACGCCTTCTTAACCACAGAGTCAACCTGCGCAGCTGCTTTGATCATCCTATGGACTTGGACCCCAAGATCCCTCTGATCCTCCACACTGCCAAGAGTCTTACCATTAATACTATATTCTGTCATCATATTTGACCTACCAAAATGAACCACTTCACACTTATCTGGGTTGAACTCCATCTGCCACTTCTCAGCTCAGTTTTGCATCCTATCAATGTAACCTCTGACAACCCTCCACACTATCCACAACACTCCCAACCTTTGTGTCATCAGCAAACTTACTAACCCATCCCTCCACTTCCTCATCCAGGTCGTTTATAAAAATAACGAAGAGTAAGGGTCCCAGAACAGATCCCTGAGGCACACCACTGGTCACCAACCTCCATGCAGAAAATGACCCATCAAAAAGCCACTCTTTGCCTTCTGTGGGCAAGCCAGTTCTGGATCCACAAAGCAACGTCCCCTTGTATCCCATGCCTCCTTACTTTCTCAATAAGCCTTGCATGGGGTATCTTATCAAATGCCTTGCTGAAATCCATATACACTACATCTACTGCTCTTCCTTCATCAATGTGCTTAGTCACATCCTCAAAAAATTCTATCAGGCTCGTAAGGCAGGACATGCCTTTGACAAAACCATGCTGACTATTCCTAATCATATTATACCTCTCCAAATGTTCATAAATCCTGCCTCTCAGGATCTTCTCCATCTACTTACCAACCACTGAAGTAAGACTCACTGGTCTATAATTTCCTGGGCAATCTCTACTCCCTTTCTTGAATAAAGGAACAACATCCACAATCCTCCGGAACCTCTCCCGTCCCCTTTGATGATGCAAAGATCATCACCAGAGGCTCAGCAATCTCCTCCCTTGCCTTCTACAGTAGCCTGGGGTGCATCTCATCCGGTCACGGTGACTTATCCAACTTGATGCTTTCCAAAAGCTCCAGCACATCTTCTTTCTTAATATCTACATGTTCAAACTAATTTAAGTTAGGAGACATCAAGAAACTTTGTGTACCACCATAAAAATGCCCTCTGAATATTTCTCAAATGCAAAAACTAAATAAAGAACAGAAAATGCCGGGTACACTCGATCTCATGTAAAGAGATTTTACTCTACAGCTATGCATTTACAACAGGGTGTCTTTTCACCATTATACTTCATTCTGGTGCCTCACTGTGCAGCTCTTAAACTTATCTTGGTACTACAAGATGTTATCAGACATCCCGTGACATCATAAGCAACAATGATCATTCTAGCATGAAGAACTTCCTGATATTACTTCTAAATTTTCCTTTAAGATGTTTGAAGTTTTGGATTTTTGGCTACTGACCCAATTCAATTTGAAGCAATTTAAGGCATCCCTTTTTAATTTAGTTTGCTATCTTACTTGTAAGCTTACTTTTCAGTTCTCTCCTTTCAATTCTCTAAATTCCATGGTTATCTTCTTGTTAACAGTGCATAGAAATTGCATGTATGCACTGTAATTCATAACAACAGTGACAACCATAATATATAGCTTTTAACAGAGTAAGCTCTCACAAAATGCATCCAGGTGTGTAATGAGAAATAGGTCAAGATACCTGGTTAAAGAAGCAGCTTGTAAGCAACATCTTATTATTGCTGACCCTGTCTAATTCACTGGGCATGCCAGAACAGCAAATCGCACCTTTTTCACGTCCATTGCTTGCTTTCTATCTCTTTTACTATCCTTATTAATTTGTCAACGATTGGGCAAGCGCTTCATCAAGCACCTCCGTTCCATCTGCAAGAAGCAGAATTTTCTGGTGGCCAACCATTTTAATTCCTGTCCCCTTCCCTGATGCTACAAATTGATCCATGGCTTCATCTTCTGCCACAATAAGACCACTCTCAGGGTGGAGGAGTAACACCTCGTATTTCATCTAATTCATCTCCAAGTAATTTTTTTACCTTCCCCCTTCCTTCTCCTTCTATTCCCTACTCTGGCCTCTTACCTCTAATCCTCACCTGCCTGTCTCCTCCCCTGGTGCCCCTCTTCCTTCCCTTTCTCCAATGGTCAGCTGTCCTCTCCTATCAGATTCCTTCTTTTCCAGCCCCTTACCTTTCCCATCCATGTGGCTTTATCTATCACCTTCTGACTTGTCCTCCCTCTCCCCCTCACCTTTTTGTTCTGCAATCTTCCACCTTCCTTTCCAATCCTGATGCAATGTCTTGGCCCAAACCATCAACTGCTTATTTGTTTCCATAGATGCTGCCTGACCTGTTGAACTCCCCCAGCATTCTGTGTCTGTTGCTCTGGATTTCCAGCTTCTGGAGAGTCGCTTGTGTCTATAATTTCATCAACTGTTCATCACCATGGCAACCCTAGTCCCAACATATCAGATATCCCCTTTTTTCTATCTATTCTTCTCTGCAACTTGGAACTTGTCGATTTCCTCAAGTTGTGATGAAGGTCTTCAAGCTGAAGTGTTTAACTCTCTCCCTCCTCAGATGCTGCCTGACATGGTGGTTGTTTATAATATTTTCCATTTTTATTTTAGATTTCTAGCATTTACAGTTTTATTTAATTGATTCTGACCATATTGTAACAGCTAATTCATTAGACGTAGAACCCATCAAAGTGTACTGAACACTTGAAAGGTGCTATTCCTTTCCTTCAGCCAAGGACAAGAAACCTAATTTTTCATTTTCCTGCTGGCTAAAGCAACATTCATTGCAAGTGAATTGTTTAGGTGGAGAACAATAGTAAACTGAAACATACAGTTCTTAAAATCTCATCCATTGTTTAATACTTTTAAAACCATGGATTTCTAGTCTGATAATTCACTTGTAGTTTTCAAATCATTCTCTGTAGTTTCTGTCCTCTTGTATGTTTTGTGCACAGAAGGTTTGTTGTGGAGGTAAAACACAGTAGCCTTCTCTATAGGTCTTTTTTATGTAGCTTCTCATTTGAGATTGTTTTGGACCCTTCCACATGTTAGTAAGACCCTTCTTGGAAGGTTAAATTGAATATTTCTACAATTGCCTGTGTTGAGAATTTTCAATATTTTAGTTTTAATTAATATGTCCAATGTCAGCAGTGTCTGCTGCCTATGTAGTTTCTGGTTGGCATTGTGTGAAGAGTTGTGTGTAGGACTGGAGTTCTGGAGGCATTAAAAATAATGATCCATATTTGATATTGTGATGTCTTCACAAATGCTTTGAGAGACATCATTTATCAAAAGCACTGAGAGATACCATTCTTGCAAGCGGATCAATTGCTACACCTGCCCCTACATCTCCTCCCTCGCTACCACCGAGGACCCCAAACAGTCCTTCCAGGTGAGATGACACTTCACCTGTGAGTCTGTTGGGGTCATCTACTGTACCCAGTGCTCCCAGCCTCCTCTATATCGAGGAGACCCAACACAGATTGGGAGACTGCTTTGCTGAGTACCTACGCCCCATCCACTGGGAAAAGTGGGATCTCCCAGTGGCCTCCCATTTTAATATCACTTCCCATTCCCATTCTGACATTAGGAGGGATAATGGTGCCTAACGGCGACTCGTTTGCTTGCATTTTTGGAAACAGCTCTATTTCCACCTTTAATATCTTTATTTTTCCCTTTCAGGTTTGTTTTGAAGACCAGAGAGTGTCAAATGTGTTCGGAAGCCTAAGATCTCGGGGCTCGGGAGACAGGTATATCGAGGGTTGGTGTCATGGCAGAAAACTCGTGTGTCGTCGGGGAGGCCAGAAAATCTTTCACTGTGGGCCTGAAGACTCAAGGTCTTTGCGATCTTCAGACACAGAGCTTGAGAAAAGTGACGAAATGGACTTCTAACATTGTAAACCAGCGGGTTGTTGTTATGTTTCCTGCTCACTGTGAAAATGGGGGACATCTCAGAACTTGTGGGTTGTCGAATGTTGGATGAAATGTGAAGCTTTTGGGATAACTTTGGTACTGATGCGCTTTTTTTGCCGGTGGGGGGAGGGGGGATTGTTGCTTACATGCAGGAGGGGGGAGCTGGGGGATTTTTTGGGGTTCTCACGTTTAACTGTCATTCATTCTTTGGGGCACTTCTCTGTTTTCGTGGATGTTTGCAAAGAAAAAGCATTTCAGGATTTATATTGTATACATTTCTCTGACATTAAATTTGACCTTTGAACCTTTGAACATGTCAGTCTGTGGCCTCCTCTACTCTTCTGATGAGGCCACACTCAGGTTGGAGGAGCAACACATATTCTGTCTGAGTAGCCTCCAACCTGATGGCATGAACACATGAACATCAATTTTGAACTTCTGGTAAAGCCTCCCCCCCTCACCATTCCCTATTTCCATTTCCCTTTCTCACCTTATCTTCTTACCTGTCCATCCGGTGCACCTCCCCTTTTTCTTTCTTCCGTAGCCTTTTGTCCTCTCCTATCAAATTACCCCTTCTCCAGTCCTCTATCTCTCTTTCACTAAACAACCTCAGCTCCTTTACTTCACCCCTCTCAATCTCGTTTTCACCTAGCACTGTGTGGTTCTTTCCCCGCCCCCAAACTTTCTGAATGAATTGAGCAGTGCCAGTGTTACTGAATGGAATGAATGGAAAAATATACAGTTTGCTTAGAAGTTTAACAGCTCCAATCTAACCAGCCAAAATGAGTTTTGTTGATAATGTGAACGTAGTAGAGGAACACTTAGAACCAAAACCATTCTTGATTACAGAATTCTTAGGGTTTTCATAAGTGAATCAAGAGGAAGTGGAGTCCAATTCAGCTTACATGGCTAAATGGAAGAAATTGTCAGAGTGTTGTTAATTTAGTGATGGGCTGAATGATGCACTGAGGGATTTTTTAGCTTGAGGAATTTTACAAGAAAGCATTCAAAACGACTCCTAACTGAAGCACACCTTGCATTTAAAAGAGCATTTGAAATCGCTGTAGCAATGGAAAAAGCAGCCAGAGATGCAATTGAGTTGTAGTCAAGAATGAAAGTAAGCACTCAAAACATTGCAATGTCTAAGCAGAGAACTGCCTACCCAAACAAATTGTGTTACCATTGTGGCATGGACTCGCATACTATACAACAGACCAATGTAGGCTTAAAGGTGAAACTGGAAGAAAACACAAAAGAGTAGGATACATACAGAGACCATGTCAGCAGACAAAAATAAATAGACCGCAGATGGAAGAGAAAAAGACAAAAAGTCAAGTTTCAGTTTCAAAAAGAGCACTAATCTTCATTGCTTTGATGAAAAGTCTGATAATGATGAGAGTGACACCTGACTGGGTAGCCTTAAGTTTTACAATGTGAGAAAGACAAGAAATATCGCTTGCACCAGAAATGAATGGAAAATTAATTAAAATGAAATTGGGCACTGGATCAGCTGCCTCAGTTATTCCACAAAATTAGTTTGAACGGCATTTTGAAAATGATGAACTTTTTGGGATTTACAGAACATAACATTTCTGAATGCAAGTTTGAATGTCTATGATGGCAGCAGAATGAAATTACTGCCAGAGACAGTGCCATCTAAATCAGTGGTTCCCAGGCCTTTTTGGTTTAACACCCCTTTGGCCCCAATACCTCACCCCCAGCACCCACATCTTTCCGGCCATTACAGCAAAACTAGAAAGAAATTTGATTTACGATGCACAGTGCAAGAAAATAGGAGCTGCAAATTCAAATCAGTGACAAATAGTTAGAAAAATATTCAAATCTATTTAAAACTACAAATATTTTTTCTTTATTTAATTACAGTAAAACAATTTTCATCAGCAATTTTAGAGCGTACATTAGTAGTTCAACTATTCACTACTTTATTGCTGTTCCACCTTTCAATGAGATGGATGGGCTTGGTGCAGCAACATCAGAATCTCCTTCAGGAGTCTCAGATCTTCATCTTCTGTAATTTGCAGACTCATTTATTACTTTGAAAGAAGATGTGCATCTGCACTGAAACGGCGCTCCACTAAATATGATATTCGGAAGGCAATGAAAAACATCTTGACCTTTTTTCCACAGTGCAGGATAGCATTCAGAGATTTCTTTCGACAACCAAAGTCTTTATATGATTGTTTTGAATCCTCAGCTTCAACTCAAAGTCTTTTTGTAGTGAGATCAGTTCTTTCTCCATCCTTCCTGTTAATTGCTCATTACAAGTGTTCAGGAATGGATTTATTACCCATTCTGAAATTTGGATCAAGAGAAGATCCATAAAGTTCTCAGAAATTGGAAAAGGTCTCGATGGCCAATGTTGCACTCAAACAGGGTCAGACAGAACTGTGGAGACAACAGATTTGACTTTCATGAGATTCGCATAATTTCCTGCAATTGAAGATTGATTTCGTTGAACTTTGTGAAGAATTCTGACAAATAAGTAATGCAATGCTTAGTATTCTTGATTTGATTACTGAATGAAGCAGCCAAGTCTTCAAAGTATTTTACCATAGTTTCAAAAAATGTATAAAAACATCTTAAGCAGTTTCCTTTTGAGAGCCATCTGACTTTTGTAAGCAACAGCAAGCATTCAAACTGTTCATCATTCTCAGTACAAAGCTCTTGAAATAGTTGAGAATTGAGAGCATTGGACTTGACTTTATTTATGACTGGAATGTCTTCTCTCTGAGAAATTGCTCAGCAACCCAAACTATTGACTCCCCACATGGATCTGTTTCAAGTCCCCTTGCAAATAACAATTCTTGAACAATGGTTTTTATCTTTTATGAAGTAAATATAACCAAGAAGTGAAGATTCATTGCCTGGCAAAGTAGACTCATCCAACCGCAGAGCAAATTCTCCTGCTCTAAGTATGTTGCACAATATGTCTTCCACATTCTCAGATATTTTATGTCTCCATTTTTGAACAGAGTTGTTGCTGAGTGGAATCATTTTAAGCTGGTGACTTATACTCAGAAACTCCCTTGGTGTTGGAAGAATCAATTTTTCTCCAGTTATATTGTGCTTTCCAGATTTAGCAATGAGCAATGAGATGTTGTATGAACAATGCAAACCATCACTGTTTTGTTGTGAAGTGCTGGCAAACATGTTTTGAAGTGTTTTCTATTTCTGAAAGTTTTCACAAAGTGACTGAAAATAAGCCATGTTCTTGTTACCTTTATCAGAGTGCATTTTTTTTCAAATGTTCAAGGAGCCTGGACAGTTGCACTGCCTCATTTGAAAAAACTTTTTCACACAACAGACTTATTGGCTGCCATTGGTTGCCTGGGGCTGGAATAATCCATATTTCAGATCCTCCATACTATACTGTCAACACTTCTGCTTCCTTTGGTCTACTTCTACCATTTTTGTTATGGATTTACAATCACATTCAATTGCCTATTGTTTAAGTCCAACCTCAAGCACTGCGATCAATAAATGGGAAAGTTGACTCTCTGCCTGAAGGGGCTGTGGGCTAGAGAAATGCAGTCAGGGCCATAAGAAAGGGCAGAGTCTGAATTTTACCCCATTGCACACCATAGTTCAAATTAAATTTATTATCAAAGTACTTTAATGTCACCATATAGTCACATGAGATTCGTTTTCCTGTGGGCATACTGCATAAGTCCATAATACAATAACAACCATAATGGAATCAATGAAGGACCACACCATCTTGGGTGTTCACTCAATGTACAAAAGATACAAACTGCAAATACATGAAGAAAAAGATAATCTTAATTAATAAATAAATAGATAGATAGATAGATAGATAGATAGATAAATAAATAAATCTCCTTTTTACCGTACATCTCTTGAGATGCAATGCGTTGGCCTCTTGCTAACAGCCACTGGACTAGCGGTGAGAAACCATTTTTCTCAAATAACACACATCTAAGGTCAGTATGTCTTGGGTCGCACCAAAACTGGGAATTTGGGATGTCTCGCCCACCCAAACCCCAATCTGTGCGAATATTGTGTAAGTACTGCCCCTTTGCAATTAGACATCAGCAAGAAATAACAGATCGTACCCTGCATACAATTATAAAAAAGCATATTTATCAATCTCAGCTTTATCAAACTGTTAGTAGGAAGAAGGAAAGAAAAAAAGGGCCCATTACAGTTAACCTAGTCCAAGTGTACACCACAAGTTGGAGCTCATGTTGAAGTTGTCTTTAGCTCACGCATTGGACTCATGGTCAGTGTGAAAGCACACACCGCCTTCTGAATGTTGTTTGATATCTATCTCAAACAAACAGGCACCCCCATGGGAGTACTGGTCCTTCCTCCTTGAAGCCATTCATTTGCACAAAGCACCTTATGCAATCGGGGCGGCGTCCTCAGCCACCTTCCCTCCTGTCTTCTCCCAGCTCCCGCCAAACAAACCTCGACCCACACCAGTGTCCATCACTAAAACCTCTCTGCCCCGTGTTCTCTAGAACCTTCTCCCAATTCCACCATCCTGATTGGCTGACACAACACTCTTAAGTTGAACAACATAGACCCTTATCTTTACGTCAAACCCAAACATACTAACAGCAGGACAGCTCTTTCAGAACTGCTAAAATAAATTACCTACAGCATAGCAGTGAAAATCTTAACCATGGCATTACATAAGCGATAAATATTGAGTACAGGAGATGAAGAATCCTGGAAAGTGAGTCCATAGGTTGTAGGAACATTTCAGTGATGGGGCAAGTGAAGTTGAGTGAAGTTATCCCCTTTGGTTCAAGAGCCTGATGGTTGAGCGGTAATAACTGTTCCTGAACCCAGTGGTGTGAGCCCTGAGGCTCCTGTACCAACCTCCTGATGGCATCAGCAATAAGAGAGATTGTCCTGTGTGGTTGGGATCCCTACCCTAATTCACAGGAATTGCATCTATGTCTGATTAGAGTATGGGAATCGTACTAGCTAACATCGTACTACACAGTAGTGAACGGCAATAATGGATGGGCTGAGCCTGGAAATAACACGATTTCTTCAGTCCAGTTCTCTCATGACATGCCAAATACAAAGTGCCACATTGCTTTTCAGCAACTTTAACACACATTGAGCAAAATCTAAGAGAATAGTGGGTTAGCACAAGATGAAATGATTACATGATCATTGTAATTAACTATGAGGGACTGAAGATCAAATGCTTATGATAAGTAATTAATTTCTTAACTGCAGCCTGTAATCCCTTAGCTGCACTCCTTGCTAACAAGTGAACCCCTACTTCCCCTTTTATCTTTATCACCCCCTTAGATACTCCCTCCACCACTTGGGGCAATATCACCCACTTTGGGATTCAATGTTTCCTTCAAGACCAATCATGTACTAGCCTCATGTAATACTCCATTGGATTGCTGTGTATGATGAGATTACCAATATAATTTAGAAGTTGCATTTGTTCAAGCAACTAGAAAAAAATACTAGACCTTGTTGCCAACCGAGTATTTATTCAGTCATTCAAAAATTCCAGAGCAATTTAAGGTTACAATGGTTCTTCCTCCAGGTTTTCAGGAGCATCTCACTGATTTCCCATTCTATAACAAGTCATCTAGAAGGAGCTGTCAAGCAGCACACATTCCTGATGGTGATCCAGTATGACGGACACCCTAAGGATATGTTAACTTTACACTAATAGCACAGTTAGTATCACATTGCGTGTTAACATGGTAAAGAAGTGGTAAAGCCAATCTTTAGAAAAATAGCTTTAAACCATTTGTGAATTTTTCTGCAGTACTGACAAGAAAACTGAAAAGTAGAGGCCAAGAATTGTGACTGCACAAAGATGTTATCGTTTTTCAAATATGTGCAATTGAAAATTGAGCCTTTTTGGAAATCAGCCATCACTGAGTCATTTTAGAGCTGGGATCTTCACAAAATGAAACAACCTCATAGGCCTGAAACGACGAGGGGTGATTGATAAGTTCATGGCCTAAGGTAGAAGGAATCAATTTTAGAAAACCTAGCACATTTATTTTTCAACATAGTCCCCTCCTACATTTACACACTTAGTCCAGCAGTCATGGAGCATACGGATCCCTTCTTTGTAGAAGTGGTCCACGGGAGGGTGATTGATAAGTTTGTGGCCTAATGTAGAAGGAGACAATAACTTCAAACTTTCTGCATTTTCACTCAGAGTTGAACTGCATGTGCATCTAACAAGAGTGTCTTGGACCTCCAGGTGGTCCACAGCAGGGGTGATTGCTAAGTTTATGGCCTAAGGTAGAAGGCGATAAGTTAAACAGCTTTTGTTACATGCATGTGCAGTTCAACTCTTTGAGTGATTATGCAGAAAGTTTGAAGTTAATAACTCATTTCCATCAACCTTAGGCCACGAACTTATCAATCACCCCATGCTGTGGACCACTTCTGGAGGTCCAAGATGCCGACTTCTACAAAGAAGGGATCCATATGCTCCACGACCACTGGACTAAGTGTGTAAATGTAGGAAAAATAAATGTGCTAGATTTTCGAAAATTAACTCCTTCTACCGTAGGCCACGAACTTATCAATCACCCCTTGTATTTCCACATCAGTTTTGCAGAGGATGATGTTGTGGAAGGAGTATTCAGATTTCTACAGGAGAACTATCATAAATGATCTGGGAGTGACCATCATTGGGCAATCCCAGGACAATTGTGTCATCGCTCAGAATTGCGGTATTGATCTGCACATCCACCCCCACACGAAGCACAACTCTTGGTCTTAACTCTGACTTTGTGAGGCCCCTCTGAATCTCTAATCCTTAAGTCGCAGGGCCTTCTGACCATATGTGGGGTTCTCTGATGCACCAGTGCAGCTTCCATTATTAATCATTATCTTCCTGACTCTCTAATTGCCAACCGTGATCTTTACCCAGCCCAGCTATGCGATCACTGCCTGTGATCCTCCCAGAGGATCATCCTCTTCTGCCTCTGTCTCTGACTTTTCCAGGTTCAAGTAATTCCTGAGGACAGAGCCTACACCACCATGACTTCATATTAATTGTTGCATGTCCTTGTAACATAAAAGGATGTAATTCAACCCATTGAGTCTCCGCTGATTCTCGGAGAAACCCCACTAATGTCATTCCTTCTTTCCCTACAACCTATTCTCTTGCACATTCCCCATCAATTTTCTATAATTTTCTTTCCATCATCCTACTACATAAAGCCAGTTACAGCAGCTAACTGATCTACAAGCAGCAAAATTTTGGGATGCAGGGATTCGGAAGGAAACTGGAGCAGCAGGTAGGGGAACCAAAACAAGCACAGGATGTACAACTTACAGGACTTCATTCATGTGGATAGATTAGAATTTGTCCAGAAGGATTCAAAGGTTTGTTTATTATCAAAGTACAAACCCCATTTCCAGAAAAGTTGGGATATTTTCCAAAATACAATAAAAACAAAAATCTGTGATATGTTAATTCACGCGAACCTTTATTTAACTGACAAAAGTACAAAGAAAAGATTTTCAATAGATTTACTGACCAACTTAACTGTATTTTGTAAATATACACAAATTTAGAATTTGATGGCTGCAACACACTCAACAAAAGTGGGACAGAGTTAAAATAAGATTGAAAAGTGCACAAAATATTCAAGTAACACCAGTTTGGAAGACGCCACATTAAGCAGGCTAATTGGTAGCAGGTGAGGTATCATGACTGGGTATAAAAGTAGCGTCCATCAAAGGCTCAGTCTTTGCAAGCAAGAATGGGTTGTGGCTCACCCCTTTGTGCCAAAATTTGTGAGAGAATTGTTAGTCAGTTCAAAAGGAACATTTCCCAATGCAAGATTGCAGAGAATTTAGGTCTTTCAACATCTACAGTACATAATATTGTGAAAAGATTCCGAGAATTCAGAGACATCTCAGTGCGTAAAGGGCAAGGTCAGAAACCACTGTTGAATGCACGTGATCTTCGAGCCCTCAGGCGGCACTGCCTAAGAAACCGTCATGCTACTGTGACAATTATAGCCACCTGGTCTCAGGAGTACTTCAGAAAACCATTGTCACTTAACACAGTCCGTCGCTGCATCCAGAAATGCAACTTCAAAGTGTATCACGCAAGGAGGAAGCCATACATCAACTCTAAGCAGAAACGCCGGCGAGTTCTCTCAGCCCGAGCTCATCTCAGATGGACCGAAAGACTGTGGAACCATGTGCTGTGGTCAGATGAGTCCACATTTCAGCTAGTTTTCGGAAAAAACGGGCGTTGAGTTCTTCATGCCAAAGATGAAAACGACCATCCTGATTGTTATCAGCGAAAGGTGCAAAAGCCAGCATCTGTGATGGTATGGGGGTGCCTCAGTGCCCACGGCATGGGTGAGTTGCATGTATGTGAAGGTACCATTGACTCTGAGGTGTATATTAGGATTTTAGAGAGACATATGTTGCCATCAAGACGACCTCTCTTCCCGGGACGTCCATGCTTATTTCAGCAGGACAATGCCAGAACACATTCTGCGTGGGCTACAACAGCATGGCTTTGTAGACACAGAGTGCGTGTGCTTGACTAGCCTGCTGCCAGTCCAGATCTATCTCCTATTGAAAATGTATGGCACATCATGAAGAGGAGAATCAGACAACGGAGACCACGGATTGTTGAGCAGCTGAAGTCTTATATCAAGCAAGAATGGACAAAATTTCCAATTGCAAATCTACTACAATTAGTAGCCTCAGTTCCAAAACGATTAAAAAGTGTTATTAAAAGGAAAGGTGATGTAACACAATGGTAAACATGCCTCTGTCCCAACTTTTGTTGAGTGTGTTGCAGCCATCAAATTCTAAATTTGTGTATATTTACAAAATACAGTTAAGTTGGTCAGTAAAACTATTGAAAATCTTTTCTTTGTACTTTTGTCAGTTAAGTAAAGGTTCATGTGAATTAACATATCACAGATTTTGGATTTTAATGCATTTTGGAAAATATCCCAACTTTTCTGGAAATGGGGTTTGTATTATAATTTATTGTCAAAGTATGCAACTTTGAAATTCTTCTTCTCCAGATAGCCACAAAACCAAGAAAGAAAAGAACAGCAGCATGATCATCAACCCACAAATCCCTTCTCCCTGCACTAAAAAACTAACAAAAATGAAACAGGCTCAATGACCCCAAACCCCAAAAGACTAAAAAAAAAGTCCGTAGTCCAAGTCCACATCCAAAACGCAGAAAACCTGGACAACATTCTTGATGTTTTAGATAATGGTGGTCATAATCATGAAGGGTCAAGCTAAAGCGAACAAAGAGAAACTGTTCTCAGTGGCAGAAGGATTGGGAAGCAGACAACATAGATTTAATTAGTATTGCTCATGTGGTTCCATTGTTTAAAAAGGGTTCTAAGAGTAAACCTAGCAATTATCGGCCTGTAAGTTTGACGTCAGTGGTGGGTAAATTAATGGAAAGTATTCTTAGAGATGGTATATATAACTATCTGGATAGACAGGGTCTGATTAGGAGCAGTCAACAGGGATCTGTTCGTGGAAGGTCATGTTTGACAAATCTTATTGAATTTTTTGAAGAGGTTACGAGGAAAGTTGACGAGGGTAAAGCAGTGGATGTTGTCTATATGGACTTCAGTAAGGCCTTTGACAAGGTTCCACACAGAAGGTTAATTAGAAAGGTTCAATCGTTAGGTATTAATATCAGTAGTGAAATGGATTCAACAGTGGCTGGATGGCAGATGCCAGAGAGTAATGGTGGATAACTGTTTGTCAGGTTGGAGGCCGGTGACTAGTAGTGTGCTTCAGGGATCTGTACTGGGTCCAATGTTGGTTGTCATATACGTTAATGATCTGGATGATGGGATGGTAAATTGGATTAGTAAGTATGCAGATGATACTAAGATAGGTGGAGTTGTGGATAATGAAGTAGGTTTTCAAAGTTTTCAAAGAGATTTAGGCCAGTTAGAAGAGTGGGCTGAAAGATGGCAAATGGAGTTTAATGCTGATAAGTGTGATGTGCTACATTTTGGTAGGAATAATCAAAATAGGACATACATGGTAAATGGTAGGGCATTGAGGAATGCAGTAGAACAGAGTGATCGAAGAATAATTGTGCATAGTTCCCTGAAGGTGGAATCTCATGTGGATAGGGTGGTGAAGAAAGCTTTTGGTATGCTGGCCTTTATAAATCAGAGCATTGAGTATAGGAATTGGGATGTAATGTTAAAATTGTACAAGGCACTGGTGAGGCCAAATTTGGAGTACTGTGTACAGTTCTGGTTACCGAATTATAGGAAAGATGTCAACAAAATAAAGAGAGTACAGAGGAGATTTACTAGAATGTTAACTGGGTTTCAGCACCTAAGTTACAGAGAAAGGTTGAACAAGTTAGGTCTTAATTCTTTGAAGCGTAGAAGGTTGAGGGGGGACTTGATAGAGGTATTTAAAATTATGAGGGGGATAGATAGAGTTAACGTTGATAGGCTTTTTCCACTGAGAGTAGGGGAGATTCAAACATGAGGACATGAGTTGAGAGTTAAGGGGCAACGGTTTAGGGGTAACATGAGGGGGAACTTCTTTACTCAGAGAGTGGTAGCTTTGTGGAACGAGCTTCCAGTAGAAGTGGTAGAGGCAGGTTCAATTTTGTCATTTAAAAAAAATTGGATAGCTATATGGGCAGGAACGGAATGGAGGGTTATGGGCTGAGTGCAGGTAGGTGGGACTAGGTGAGAGTAAGCGTTCGGCACGGACTAAAAGGGCTGAGATGGCCTGTTTCCATGCTGTAATTGTTATATGGTTTATAAACTGTGAAAAAGATGTGTGAACTAAGGATGAAAAAATTCATTCAATTAATATATTGTTGTAAGCTAATTTAATTGCCACCTTCAAAGGGGAATTAGATACTTGAGGAACAAAACAATTGCTAGAATGACCAGTGGAGAAGGGTCGAGGACTGGTTGGTGAAGGGATCCTTATGTATACACATCAAAGCTTCTTTTCCAGTAGGCAAAACACAATTTACTGAACAAACAGTCTGCTGGGAAAACTTCCAGAGTCGCACAGCATCTGTTGCAGGGAAAGGAATTGTCAAGTCTTCTTGTCGAAACCTTGCATTACAACTTTACTGCAGAAGACTAACTTGTTTTCCCTCTTTCTCATTTCTGATGAAGGGTCTTGCGCTGTAATTTGAGTATATGCAGTTAGGATTTGCAGGTTCACTGTTGTGTTGGCTATATATTTGAACATACATCCTGGCATTACCCTGTTCCATTCACATTGTCACCTGGTACCTTGCATCTCACAAGCACATTAGAATGGTTCACCACTGGTGGAATGAGGTGAGTTGGAATTAAATGATCTCCAAGAGCAGATAATGGTAGAAATTCCGCAGCTACACTTCTATAGAATGAAAGCGACTTCACACCAATGATCCAAGTAGAACATCTAGCAAAACATTGCTAAAGCTTTGTCAAAATAATAAATTCAAAGGTTAAGCCAAATTTTTGTTTGTCAAGCATGCTATTTTGGGGGGAGAAGGCCATGGGTAGTAAAGACCACACCAAGACATTGTTTATTTTAAGAAATTCCTGAAATTGTCTGTTGATTCCATGTTTGGGCAGTAGACATTAACATTTTAAAAGATATTTAGATAACTTAAACGGATATTTGAAATATGCTGGCCAGAGAAAGTGACAAGAGTAGCGCAAGGCATTTATAAAATTGCAGATCGCTGAGCCTTAACGAACAAGAGCAATTTTGCAATGCTTTTTAAACACCATACTTTTAGTTTTATGCAATTTAGAGATTAGTTTTGAGTTGAAGCAGTGGCTATTCAGTAATTATAGGAAGATCTGTTCTGACATTAATTGCATAGCCTCTGGGGGGAAACCGTAATTAGGCCGATCATTATTTTCTGCTGCCTGTGAAAGCCTGTGTGAACAGCCAGAGACAAGGGATGTACCCTGTATGAAATGAGGTGGAAGCTGAATTTGATTTGTACTGGTTGAAGGCTTAATCATATTGTGGATTTATTATCAAAGTGACATATTTACAGGACAACCTCTTGTAAACTCAGTTCCTGTAAATACATGGAACAAGTACGGGTGGAAATAAGTTGAAGAGTTAGGGAAAAGAAAATCACTTTTCATCCTATATGCAATCTCAGGAATAACACTCATTTGGTTGGATATGAGATGATCTTTGTTGGAATGAGCAATGTTTCTCCTTTTGTAAATGGCATTGGAGAAGACGATATTTTTAAGCAACAAGACCGCGCTGCTCCTGGACTCATTTGGGTAAGTCATATAATAATGAGTTTGGCTTTAGTTGAATAATGAAGGTGCCTGAAGTTGCGTGATTCCTAATGGTGTTATGATTTTGAGATGTATTTACCTCATGATTAGTTTTAAAAAGAACCAGAAATAGTTCAATTGGTCACATTGTAATTTGAAAATATTGCTAGTCTGCCTGAAATGTGAGTTTCAGGCACAAAAATTGTACCAGTATTTATTCCAGTGTAAAACCATGAATAAATAATAATATTTATAAACTCTCCAAATTTAAATGTTCTAGATCATTTTGAAAGAAAATGCACAGGGTTTATTGTGATCATAAAGCTTCCATCCAGTTTTGGAATGTTCCTCTTAGGATTGCAGTTTCGGTTCGTCAGCTGTTATTCAACTACATTTATTAATTTTGTTGTCTCCGCAATGGATCAGTGGTCGGACTTCCACCTCCAAACCAGAAGGCTGTGGGTTCAAGTCTCTGTTCAGAGACTTGAGCACAAAATTCTAGGCATGTATAGTATTCCAGAGTGCGTCAGTGTCCAAAGCACTATCTTTAATTGAGAACTCGCCTACCCTCACAATATGATGCAGAAGATTGCATGGTATGGCTTTGAAGAGGAATGGAGGAAGTATAGACAGGGTCCTGGCCAATATTCATCCCTCTACCGACAATAGTAAAACTGATTTTCTAGTCACTATCACAAAGTTGTTCCTAGAAAACTTGTTATGAGCCAGTTTTCCGACATTACAATGATAATTACACTACTTCATTTACCATAAAATATTTCGGTGCACATTGAGAATGCTTAAGTATTTTTATTCAATAACTTTTAATTTAGGTGTTGTAAATAAACTTTAAGCCTTACATCAAAGAAACAAATTTATTTAATGAAAAGCCGCGGTTTGCACATATGGAGTTTTCCATGTTTGATTTCCTGACTCTATTAGTTTAGTTATCTGCCATCTTAGAGTGGGTTAAAGGATCTGAAGGTTTACAATCATGATAGCATGCACTAGATAAAAGAGACAAGTTAAGACAAAGAAAACGTGATGCCAGTAAACTTGACAGTTGAGGAATTAGAGAATTGGAAACAAATGACAGGGACAAAATACATTTTAATTTGGAATATCTTAATCAAAAATAAGAAATATTAAAAGAGATTCATGCCTGACGTTTCCAGTGAGCTAACAGAGTAAGTTGAAAGTTGTGTAAATAAGGAGACATTCAACAAAGTAATGGCTGATTAAGATGATAACAAAGAAAACGGTGGCACAGTTGCAAAATTGGCTGTGGTAGGAAGCAAAGTAGAGGGGAGGATGTTTACCAGATTGTGAAGTGATTTGCTAAGATGTTCCGAAAGCGTCCAGTATGTTTTGCAATTTTTATTCATGACCTAAACTTGGACGCAGAAAGCAGTACTTGGGGCATATTTGGCAAAGAGCTGGAATGAGGATGACATAGACAGCAAGATAAAATAAATAGAAACAAGACTTTAATATGGTACACACAATGGCCTAGAAATGGCATGGTTTTGGAAAGTGTAAGTTAAGAGAGAATTCTTGATACCCATAGTTACAAATTCTTAAGGATGGTGGAGCAAATGATGAAGTAGGTAAAAAGCAAATGGTTGCTTGCATTACCGATCACTAAATAGTGATCACATAGTAAAGTTATTAATTAGTAATTTCTGAAGATTTGGTTAGGCCTCATCTGGAGTATTGTGTAAAATTCATAGCTCCATACATTGGGATAAATGTAAACACTTTAGAATGGTTCACTTGAGTATTAACTTCACTTATACAGAAAGACTGTAAAGTCACAACTGGAGTGAAAAAGGATAAAAAACATTTTCAAGATGATGAAATACTCTGATAAGCATTCTTGAGAAAAATTACTTGCTTTGGCATGTGGGTCAATAGTTGATCTTTATCACTTAGAAATTCAGTATTTTGCATTTTCTATAGTAGAAAGACCATTAAATTACAAGACATTGGAGCAGAATTAGGCCATTCAGCCCATCAGATTTCTCCATCATTTTATCATGGCTGATCCATTTCCCTCTCAACCCCATTCTCCTATCTTTGCCTGACAACCTTTCAAGCCCTGACTAATCAAGAAACTATCAAACTCCACCTTTAATACACACAGTGACCTGGCCTCTACAGGCACCTGTGGCAATGAATTCCCCAGATTCACCACCTTTTGGCTAAAGAAATTCCTCCTCATCTCTGTTCTAAATGGACATCCCTCTATTTTGGTGCTCTGCCCTCTGTTCCTAGGCTTCCCCACCAAAGGAAACATCCTCTTCACATCCAGTCTCTCTAGTCCTTTCAATATTTGATAGGTTTCAATGAGTTCCTCCCTCATTCTTCTAAATTCCAGCAATTACAGGCCCAGAGCCTTCAATCACTGCTCACATGATAAACCTTTCATTCTTAGAATCATTCTCATAAACCTCCTCGGATCCCTCTCCAATCTCAGCACATCCTTTCTTAGGTAAGTGGCTCAAACTGCTCTCAATACTCCAAGTGAGGCCTATTTCCAGTGTCTCATACAGCCTCAGTATCACATCCTTGCTTTTATATTCTTGTCCTCTTGAAATGAGTGTTAACACTGCATTCGCCTTCCTCATCACTGATTCAAACTGCAAATTAACCTTTAGGGAATCCTGCGTTAGGACTCCCAAAACCCTTTGCACCTAGGATTTATGAATTTTCTCACCTGCTTGGTAAATTGTCTATGCTTTTATTTCTTCTACCAAAGTGCATGACCATACACTTCCTGACACGATATTCCATCTTCCACCTCATTGCCCATCTCTGAATCTATCTAAGTCTTTCTGCAGTGTCCCTGCTTCTTCAGCACTACCTGCCCCTCCATCTATCTTCATATCATCCACAAACTTGGCACAAAGCCATCAATTCCATTATCCAAATTACTGACATACAAGTAAAAAGAAGTAATCCCAACATGGACCCCTGTGGAACATCACTAGTCACTGACAGCCAATCTGAAAAGGATCCCTTTATTTCTACTCTTTGGCACCTGCCATTCAGCTAATGCTCTATCCATGCTCGTGTCTTTCCTGTAATATCCTGGGCTCTTATCTTATTTCACAATCTCATAAGCAGAACCTTGAAAATGCAAGTACATAACATCCATCAATTCACCTTTGTCTACCCTGCTTCTTATTTCCTCAAAGAATTCCAACAGATTTTTCAGGCAAGATTTTCCCTTAAGGAAACCATGCTAACTTTGGCCTACTTTGTCATGTGCTTCCAAGTACCCTGAAACCACATCCTTAACAACCAACTCCAACATCTTCCCAACCAATGAGGTCAGGCTAACTAGCCTATAATTTCCTTTCTTCTGCCTCCCTCACTTCTTGTAGAGTGGAGTGACTTTTGCAACTCTCCATTCCTCTGGAACCATGAAAGATTATTACTATTCCCTCCACAATCTCTTCAGCTACCTCTTTTTAGAACCCTGGGGTTAGTCCATCAGGTCCAGGTGACTTATCTACCTTCAGACCTTTCAGTTTCCCAAGCACCATCTCCCTAGTAATAGCAACTGCATTCACTTCTGTCCCTTGACAATCTTGAACTTTCGGCATACTACTCGTGTCTTGAAAAGTGAAGACTGATTCAGTTTGCCTGCCATTTCCTTGTACTCCATTATTACCTGTCCAGCATCATTTTCCAGTTGTGCAATATATACTCTCACCTTTCTTTTACTCTCTACATTTCTGAAAAAGCTTTTGATATTATTGGCTAGCTTACCTTCAAATTTCATCTTTCCCCCATTATGGTTTTTTCAGTAGCCTTCTGATGGTTTTAAAAAATAACAATCCTCTAACTTCCCACTAATTTTTGCTCTATTATATGTCCTCTCTTTTGATTTTATGTTGGCTTTGATTTCCCTTGTCGGCTATGGTTGCATTATCCCACTTCTACAATTCTTCCTCTTCTTTGGGATGTATTATTTCTGTGCCCTTCAAGTTACTTCCAGAAACTTCAGCCATTGCTGATCTACTGTCACCCCTACTATGTCACCTTCCAGTCAACTTTGACCAGCTCCTCTCTCATGTCTCTGTATTTCCTTTCACTCCACTGTAATACTGTCACATCTGACTTTAGCTTCTCCCTCTCAAATTACAGGGTGAATCCTAACATATTATGATCACTATTTCCTTAGGGTTCCATTACCTTAAGCCCCCTAATCATATCTAGTTCATTACACAACACCCAATCCAGAATTGCTGATCCCATAGTGGGCTCAACCACAAGCTGCTCTGAAAAGCCATCTCGGAGGCATTCCACAAATTCTCTCTCTTGGGATCCAGCATCAGCTTGTTTTTCCCAATATATTTGCATATGGAAATCCACCATGACTAACGTAACATTGCCTTTTTGACATGCATTTTCCATCTCTCGCTGTAATTTGTGGACTACTGCCTATAAGTAACTCCCATTGGGGTCTTCTTACCTTTGCAGTCTCTTAACTCTATCCACAATGATTCTACATGTTCCAATCTTCTATCACCTCTTTCTAACAATTTGATTTCATTTTTACCAGCAGAGCCACTCTTCCCCTGCCCACCTGCTTGTCTTTTTTGAGAGTTTGTGTATTCTTGTATATTAAGCTCCCAACTATGATTGTCTTTCAGCCACGACTCTGTGATACCCACATTGACACAACTACCTATCTCTAATTGTGCTACAAGATCATCTGCCTTATTTTGTATTCTACATGCATTCAAATATAACACTCTCAGTTCTGTCAGCCTTTTCAATTCGGTCCCCTTTTCCATTGCGACCCATTGCATTGACTGAAATTTTGCCCTATCATCTGCATGTCCCTCCTTACAGGCTCATGATACACTACCTCTGCTTGTAACACTATCCTCAGCCCTATCACTCCAGTTTCCATCCCCCTACCATTAGTTTAATCTGTCCCCAACAACTCCAGCAAACTTATCCTCAAAAATATTGGTCCTCCTCGGATTCAGGTGTAGTCTGTCCCTTTTGTACAGGTCATATCTTCTCCAGAAAAGATCCCAATGATCTATAAACCTGAAACCCTGCTCCCTGCCCCAGTTCCTCAGCCATGCATTCATCTGACTATCCTTGCCTTCATTGGTGCGTGGCATAGGCAGCTGTCCAGAGATTATTACCCCGGAGGTCCTGCTTTTCAGCTTGCTACCTAGCTCTCTAAATTCTCTCTTTCAGATCTGCTCTCTTTTCCTTCATATGTCATTGGTTCCAATATATACCAAGACATCTGTCTGCTTATCCTCCCCATTTAGAATGTGAAAACAATCCAAAACGTCTTTGACCCTGGCACCTGGGAGGCAAAATACCATTTCGGTCTGTCTGTTGCATCCACAGACTTTCCAATCTACTCCCTGAACTATGGAATCTCCTACCTCCACTGGCCCCCTTCCCTTCTGAGCCACAGCACGAGACTCAGTGCCAGAGACCCGGTCGCTGTGTCTCCTCTACCCCCCCCCCCCCACCCTGGGTAGAAAGTATAGAGCTTACTTCAGGGGCCAGGTGTGGGGGAGTGGGAAGGATGTGAGCAATGGCTGAGGTCATCAGAAATCAGGATTGGTGCTCAGATATTCAAGTAACTGAGTTCAGTTCCTGTGGCGGTATTTAGATCTACTGTCCTGGGATCACACCGCGTTGATAATTTTGGCACAATACTAGTATAATGTGATCTAACTACACAATGCTGATCATGCTGGAAGAATACTGATGCAATCTTCATGCATTTCTCCAAAAAGAGCCTTCCATGGAACAGGACGTCATGCTTTGTGTCACGGAGGTAGAAACTGTACCAGGCATGTAAGAGCGGAATGGGCTGAGAAGTTCCCGATTGATTTTCTCAAGTGTTACAAAGGAACACTCTGCATTTGCCAATTTCTAGGTGCATAACATTGGAAAAGTGCAGCATTACATGACTGAATACAAATGACTGAGAAAGAGAAATTATTTTATTTGAAGAATTGTTTAGATTTGAATATTGTACCTAAAGATAAATTTGAAAATGAGTTGGGAAGATGCTAGTACAGCTAATGGATCCTCCATCACACATAATTTCTATTTAAAAATCTCATGCAGGCATGATGAGCTGAATGGCCTTCTGTGCTAAAAGTTGTTGTTTCTGTGATAGACCAAAGGGGAATCAGTGAATTAAAAAGATATGATAGAGCTCAGAGTGAGCTAGAATTGATGTGTAGATTTAGCCATGGTCTTATTGCATTAGAGTCATACAGCATAGAAAAAGGCCCTGTGGCCCATCCAGTCAGTGCTGAACTGTAATATGCCTATTCCCAATAACCTGCACTTGGACCATGGCCTTCCATACCCCTCTCATCCCTGTACAGTACTTATCCAAACTTGCCTTAAATGTTGCAATTGAACCCACATCCATCCCTTCTGCTGGTAGTTTGCTCCACACTCGTACTACCCTCTGAGTAATGAAATTCCCTCTGATGTTCCCTTAAACATTTCACCTTTCACCCTTAATCTATGACCTCTAGTTCTTGTCCTACCCAAGCTCAGTGGAAAAATCCTGCTGGCATTTACACAATCTATACCCCTCATAATTTTGCATACATCCATCAAATCAACTCACATTTCCCTACACTCCAGGGAATAAATTCCTAACCTATTCAACCCTTCCCTATAACTCAAATCATCAAGCCCCAGCAACATCCTTGCAAGCTTTCTCTGTACTCTTTCAATCTTATTGATATTTTTCCTATAGGTAGTTGACCCAAAATGCGCATAATACTCCAAATTTGGCCTCACCAAAGTCAACATAATATCCCAGACTCCTGAACTCAGTACTTTGATTTATGAAGGCCAATGTGCCAAGAGCTCTCTTTATGACCCTAGCTACCTGTGATGCTACTTCCAAGCAATTATGGATCTGTATTCCCAAATCCTTTTGTTCTATTGCACACCTTACTGCCCTGCTATTCACTGTATTAGTCCTACTCTGGTTTGTCCTCCCATTTCAGTCCTACCTTGGTTTGTCTACTCTATTGTCCTACCACGGTTCGTGTGTGTGTGTTTTAGGAGGAGGATTGTGGCGGGTCTTAAGTATAAGGATGCAATTGTAAATACAAAGCAGGGCTGGATGGTGTGAGTGACATCTACCTACATTGTACTTCTATGTTTAATTAAATTATTTTCTAACAATAGAAGAAAGCCATCACATACCGATATTCTAATATTGAACTGCCCTTTCCACATTTGTACACTAAATTCCAGGCCAATACTTGTGACAGGCTCTTATTACTTCTCCCCTTTTGTTGTTTGTCTAGTGCATTTCAGAGAATCCACTCGATGCACTGATATTTATTAAAGTTTATTGATTGAACAAAATATTCTTAGGGTATAGTAGAAAAATTTGACCTTTCTGGACTCCATATTTACATAAAGAGAACAAATTAAGAATATATTGATTTTCTCTGCCTTTTAGTTTTGTGGATAGTATGCCGGCTTTATAAAGGTTAAATGAACAGCATTACCCACTTGGGCATGATTCAATCATTTTGTTGGACAATTTAGATTTCTGTTGGTAGTAAAAATAAGTTTGAAACCATATGGAGTCCTTATTTGTAATGGTATGATAGTCCAGTAATTAGATCTCCAGACTGCTAAATCTCTTGAGCTTGATATTTTACTGTTTAATTTCATAAGATCTTTGAATTAAATTATGTCCTATAATTTATTCCATGCTGTTAATATACTTCTTACATTGCTGCTAGCACCACGGTATTTCATCTATTCGCATGACACTGACTGTGAACTATTTTCTGATAATTATCAATACCAAGTACAAGGAACTCCACACAGAAGTGAAAATTACAATATCTATTTAGAGTTTAAATGGAAAAGAAATGTTGGGATGAGTTAGTAGAAGGTTCCAAAAACTGGGAAGGAAATGGACAAATCTAACCAAACAAATATCAATTTCACTAAATTCAAATTCATATACCACAATACACAAGTTCAAAATTAGGTTTTGAGCAGTATGAAGGAGATTGGGGATAATTCAATTACAGAATAAACTACCAGAGACCACAGTTAATTTGACCTTTATGAATGGGTTCAAAAACACTGGATGAAGATTTGAAGAAAATTGATGGGAGAAATATATTCAGAAAGGTCTTGGCCCAAAATATTGACTTTATTCATTTCCATAGATGCTGCCTGACCGGCTGAGTTTCTCTACCATTTTGTGTGTAACTCTGGATTTCCAGCATCTGCAGAAACTCTTGTGTTAGGTGTTCCTTGAGTGTCCTGCACATAGTTGTTTCACCATTAGTGATTTTGATTTCTACTGGCCACAGACGCAAATACTGGAATACCTTCCTAAACTTCTCTGCCTCCTCATCTACCATTACTTCTGAAGGACACTCATTAAAACCAAACTCTTTAACCAAGCTTTTCATCTTCTGTCAATAGACATTTTTAAGTAGCTTAGTGTCAATGTCTCATCTGATAACACTAACTGTGTAAAGTGTGCAATATAAATGGAAGATGCTGCTGTTGCTGTCTTTTGTTTGACTCTAGACGATCCTTCAGATTTCCTCTGAATTTTTAATAATTGTCTTAATTCATTTGTTGTCCTGAAAGTTGATTGATTGACAAAGGCTACAGAATTTAAAGGTAAGAAGTTTAAAAGGGAAGCATCATCATTCAAAGCAGAGCCAAAAGTCAGCTTTGCTAAGGTAGCACGGTAGCATAACTGTTAGTGTAACAGTTATGATCAGGGTTCAAATCCCACTGCTGTCTGTAAGGAGTCTGTTCGTTCTCCTCATGATTGAAAGGTGCAGAGAGAAGGATGATGGGATCACTGAATGGGAAGTGGCTAGTTTGTGGGATAGTGACATTGTAAGCTCTGTTCCGGAATAAAGGGTGCTAGCAGAGCTTAAAACTAATGTGTAGGCTCATCCCTGTATGTCTCGCATCTGTCGTGTTAGATTTCATCACCTGACTGCATATATAAGCTTGGCAAGTCTAACAATCTAAAGTAAATCTGCAGAGCGCAACTCACAAGAGGTCCATTTGACCACAGGATTGTAAAGAAACAAAAATAAATAGTCTTCTGCTCTGAGACCATGACTCTTGTCTTCCAGTGATCCCTGGCCCATTGAAGATTCATTTCAATGCCAATGGCCTATCATGCACTACATAATAGCTCGGGGCTTTCTATTGGGAATTCTGGCCCACTGAGTCTGCATTAGGTGTCTACTAGGTCAGACCAGTTTCTAATCTGACTCCATGGTTCAGCTGGAGCTGCTTCTTCTCAGGGCTACATGTTCCATGATGCTCATGTATGTAAACAGTGCTATTGTTTTTGATTTCACAGTTTTTGATTGGGACTGAGATCCTTCTTCAGGACTGGAAAGGAAGGGGGAAGGCACCAGAATAAAAAAGTGTGAGGAGGGGAAGAAGGATAGCTAGAAGGTGATAGGTGAAGCCAGGTGGGTGGGAAAAGTAAAGAGCTGAAGATGAAGGAATCAAATAAGAGGGGAGAGTGGACTATAGAGGAAAGGGAAGGAGTAGAGGCACTAGGACGAGGTGACAGACAGGTAGAAGAGAAGTAAGAGGCTAGAGTTGGGAATAGGAAAAGAGGGTTTTTTTACCGGAAGAAAAAAATTAATATTCATGCCATCAGGTTGGAGGCTACCCAGATGGAATATAAGATGGAATCTGGAGAACTCTCAACCACTATCACCAAAATCATAGTTCCCTTACCATGCACTGCCTCCTACCCAAAATTAATAAACTTGTCTGTCTGGGTAGGCCCATTGTCTTTGCCTGCTCCTGCCCCACTGAACTCGTGTCTTCAAACCTCAACGCCATTTTATCTCCTTTGGTTCAGTCCCTTCCCACCTATATCCATGACCCTTCTAAAACTCTAGATCTCCGCACTAACTTTCAATACCCTGGCCCTGACCACCTCATTTTCACCTTGGATGTCAGTCCCCATACACTTTTATCCCCCATCAAGAAGGCTTTAAAGCACACTGCTTCTTTTTCAATAAAAGAGCCAACTAGTTCTCTTCCACCAGCACCTTCTTCCATCTGTGAGAACAAGACCTCACCTTTAACAATTTCTCCTTCAGCTCCTCCCACTGTCTCCAGACTTGAGGTGTAGCCATGGGCATCTGCATAGGCCCCAGCTATGCCTGCCTTTTCGTTGGCTACTTAGAACAGTCTATGTTCCAAGCCTTCCCCAGTAATGCTCCTCAAATCTTCCTCCACTACATTGACAACTACATTGGTGTTGATACATGCACCCATGATAAGCTAGTCAATTTCATCAACTTTGTCTCTACCTTCCACCCTGCCCTTAAATTCACTTTGTCCATTTTTGACACCTCCTTCCTCCTTTTTGATCTCTCTGTTTTCATCTTTAGAGACAAACTGTGGACCAACATCTTTTATAAACCTACTGATTCCCATAGCTATCTTGACTACACCTCCTCCCATCCTGCCTCCTGTAAAAATGCTATTTCTTTTTCTCAGTTTCTTCATCTCTGCCACATCTGTTCCCAGAATGAGGCTTTCCTTTTCAGGACATCAGAGGTGTCCTTCTTCAAAGAATGGAGTTTCCCTTCCCCCACCATTGATGATGCCTTCATCTGCATCTTCTCCATTTCCCAAATATCCATGCTCATTCTATCTACCTGCCGCCTTAACAGTAATAGAGTTCCTCTTGTCCTTACCTACCACCTCAAGAGCCTCTGCATCCAACACATCATTTTTCAGAACTTGTGCCGTTTCCAAAGGGATCCTACCACCAATATATCTTTACCCTCTCCCCACTCTGTTTTCTGCAATTCCCTTGTCCATACATCCCTTCCCACTAATCTCCCTCCCAGCTACAAGCAGCCAAAGTGTTACAACTGCCCATTCACCTCCTCCCTCATCTCCATTCAGGTCCCCAAACAGTCCATCCAGGTGAGGGAACACTTCACCTGCCAATCCGCTGGAATTGTCTATCGTATCCGGAATCCCGATGTGGAGAGGCCTGTTGTAAATCGGGGGACTGCTTTGTTGAGCACCTCTGCTCCATTCACCAAAAAGAGAAATTTTCTGGTGGCCCTACATTTTAATTCCCATTCCCATTCCAGTTCCAACATGTCAGGCCATGGCTTCCTCTTTTGTCAGGATGAGTCCACCCTCAGGGTGGAGGAGCAACTCCTGATATTCCATCTGGATAGCCTCCAACCTAATGGCATGAATATCAATTTCTCCTTCTGGTAAAAATAATTTTCCTTCCCCCTCCTTTCTTCTTCTGTTCCCCACTCTGGCCTCTTACCTCTTTCCTACCTGCCTATCACTT
Organism: Hemitrygon akajei; assembly: GCF_048418815.1. NCBI lineage: Eukaryota > Metazoa > Chordata > Chondrichthyes > Myliobatiformes > Dasyatidae > Hemitrygon > Hemitrygon akajei. The sequence goes on along the minus strand of NC_133133.1, from coordinate 38,024,621 downwards.
CCTCCTGGTGCCCCTCCTCCTTCCCTTTCTCCTACTGTCCACTCTTTTCTCCTATCAGATTCCTTCATCTTCAGCCCTTTACCATTCCCATCCACCTGGCTTCATATATCACCTTACACAGAAGCATAGAAACATAGAAAATAGGTGCAGGAGTAGGCCATTCGGCCCTTCAAGCCTGCACCACCATTCAGTATGATCACGGCTGATCATCCAACTCAGAACCCTGTACCTGCTTTCTCTCCATACCCCCTGATCCCTTTAGCCTCAAGGGCCATATCTAACTTCCTCTTAAATATAGCCAATGAACCAGCCTCAACTGTTTCCTGTGGCAGAGAATTCCACAGATTCACCACTCTCTGTGTGAAGAAGTTTTTCCTCATCTCGGTCCTAAAAGGCTTTCCCTTCATCCTTAAACTGTGACCCCTTGTTCTGGACTTCCCCAACATCGGAAACAATCTTCCTGCATCTAGCCTGTCCAATCCCTTTAGAATTTTATACGTTTCAATAAGATCCCCCCTCAATCTTCTAAATTCCAGTGAGTATAAGCCTTATAGCCTTCCAGTGAGTATCACCTTATAGTTATCTTTCTTCCCTACCCTCCACATTTTTATTCTGGCACCTTCGCCCTTCCTTTCCAGTCCTGAAGAAGGGTTTGGTCTGAAACATCGACTGCTTGTTCAGATTTATGGATGCTGCCTGACCTGCTGTGTTCCACCAGGATTTTGTGCATGTTGCTTAGTATTCATCAATGTTCATTTGCATTTTCTTGGCACTGACTAATTGGATAGGGTTTGTTCATGACCCCAAGAGCATGAAGCAAATTGAAATGTACGCTGAACCACGAAAAATAATTCAGTGCAGAGTTGGGTTGAGTCTGATTTTCCACAGTGCACATTGATTTTTGCAGTTGTGCTAGAATTGTCGGAACAGTACTTTCCATTGCAAGGCAGAAGAAAATTAATCTTCTATGATCCAGCTGTCAGTCTACTATTTTTTTAATGAGAGATGGTCAAATACATTTTCTTTTGTCTAGTCTACAAACCCATAAAAAACCTGACTTAATTCCATTTGACATTGCTCATTCATTTTAAACATCTGAATGAACTGAACGCAGCATCTCTTCATCAATGCATTGTGATTTTGTGAAGAGCACTGATGTTCAAAAAATATGACTAGACAGGCTTTTAAAATATAAAAACAATTAGTTCATGGTGCATTCAGTATAAAAAAAACTTCTTCTCAGTTGTTGGGTCTGAGCTTGGTTTATAGCAGTCTTCGTACTGTAATGACCACTAGAAAGGAAAGCCCTAGACACAAGTTTAAGTGTAGCACTGGGAGGTGGCTAACAGCTCCAGTGATTGGAACTGGAAGAATAAGCCACATCCCTTCTCCTGAGAAATCCGGGAATTCTTGCCGGGAATTTGATGTATGTCCATCAGGTGAAAGATGCACTAATTTGAAAAGACTTTCATGCCCTCCAGCTAGAACATATGAAAAGTGATAATTGATAAATTAATGGAACGTTTCCATGGAATTCTGTAAAGATCAGTGTCCATGGAGAGGAGCTAAGTGATGTGAGAAAATTGTAGAAAAAATAGATATCTAGCAGTTGTGATGAAGGAGAGAAATAATCCACAGCTTCAGATTGTTTAGGTTCATATGACATATATTCACTGTTTCAGAATCTTGAATATCTGTGTTAAAACGACAACAGCTGGATGGCTCTTTCAGAAAGCTACCTTAGGCAAATAGGTAATAGAGTCATGGAGTCATAAAGAGGTACAGCAGGGGAAGAAGGCCCTTCGGAGCCCATGCTGATTATCAAGCACCTTTTTTCACTATTCCTATAATAGTCTCTTTTTACTGTTTCCATATCGCCACAGTGTCCCCAAGATACTACCACCCACCTATGCTCATGGTAAGTTACATGGCGAGTTGCCTTATTATGCTGCAACAGGAAGAAATGGAAAACTTCACACAAACAACTTTGGATTGTTTAGGATTGAACCTGTTGTTGGAGCTACTTTCTGGTCAATGAGTTCTGATAAACCCTTATTTAGGGTGGCATTCTTAATAGGAGGAGTCACTGGATTGAGAACCTGGTCATATTTTTTAGTTTCTCTAGTACAGTGGCACTACAATCAATTGTAATCTTAATAAAAATATTTTGGTTTGATTGTGTTTTGAACTGTTATCAATGCTGATCAAACAAGTAGGAAAGATATTGGGGAAAACGCTGGGGTACAGGATTAATGACTATTTGGAAAGGCAGGGACTGATCAGAGAAAGCCATTGTGGAGGGGGAAACCTTGTCTGACAAATCTGACTTTTTTTTGGAGAAGGTAGCAGTGTGTATTGTTGCAGGCAGTGCAAAGTATACGGTTTACACGGATTTTTGTAAGGTCTTCAAAAAAAGTCCCATGTGGGAGATGCTTCAAATGATTAGGGCTAATGGAATCTAGGGTAATTTAGTAAATTGGATCAAAGCTAGCTTGGCAACAGTAGACAGAGGGTGATTGTAGAGGGCTGTTTTGTGATCAGATTTCTGTGACTACTACATTCACAGGGATCTTTGCTGGGATACTATGCGGATATAGGAGGAATGATCTGTAAATTCATAGATGTCACATAGATTGATGGAGTTTTTGATAGTGTGGTATCATTATGGACTGAGAAATGCTAGATTGTTTAATCCTAATAAATGAGATGATGCATTTTGGGAATATTAATGAAACTTAGACATATCCCATGAATGCTAAGGTCAGACAAAACAGTGAGATACAGAAGTTCCTTGGTGTGCAAGCCCAAATATTCTTGAAGGTGGCAGTGCAACCTGATAATATGGTTAAGAACACACATGAGATGCTGGTCAGGGATGGAGTACTTCAGTTATGAGGAGAATCTGGAGAGGCTAATTCTGTTTTCCATGGAGAAGAAGAGATCAAAATGAGGACACGGTAAGGTATATTGTAAGAATTACTTTTTCCCTTTTCAGAGATTTTTAAAACAAGAGGACATGGATTTACAGAAAATATTAAGGCATGGGGGGGGGGGGGGGGATGCTTTCTCAGCCAAAGAGTGGTGAGAACCAGGAATGCAGAAGTGTTTAGATCAGCATTTAAAGTGCCTTGGCCTAAATGGCTATGGGCCAAGTGCTGGAAGATGGAATTAATATTGAATGGTTCCCACTGGTCAGTGTGGATTGTGGGAATCAGATTAACTGTTCCATGCTGTATAACTCCATAACTCATAATTGTTGAAATTTCTAGAAGGGAAGTTGTTGAGTGTATGAAATATAGTAATTATCCAGCTCAAATGGCCTTGCATTCATTGCGTTTCATTCCATAAGATCATAAGACATAGAAGCAGTATTAGGCCATTCAGCCCACTGAGTCTGCTCCACCATTCCATCATGGCTGATTCGAGACATAGCCTCAAGGTTCAGGGGAGTAGATTTGGGACAGAGATGAGGAGGAACTGCTTTTCCCAGAGAGTGGTGAATCTGTGGAATTCCCTGCCCAATGAAGCAGTGGAGGCTACCTAAGTAAATATATTTAAGACAAGGCTGGATAGATTTTTGCATAGTAGGGGAATTAAGGGTTATGAGGAAAAGACAGGTAGGTGGAGATGAGTCCATGGCCAGATCAGCCATGATCTTATTGAGGCTCGACAGGCCAGATGGTCTACTCCTGCTCCTATTTCTTATGTTCTTATGTTCTTATTTGTTATCCCTCACAAGTATATCCAAGGACTTGGCCTCCACAGCCATCTGTAGCAATGAATTCCACAGATTCATTACCCTCTGACTAAATAAATTCCTCCTCATCTCTGTTCTAAATGGACATCCCTCTATTCTGAGATTGGTCCTACACTTCTCCATTATAGGAAGCATCCTCACCACAATAACTCTAACTAGGCCTTTCAATATTTGAAAGACCCCCCCCCCCCCACCATCATTCTTCTATACCCAGTGAGCACCAACCCAGTGCTATCAAATGCTCTTCACACACTAACCCTTTCATTCTCAAAATCATTCTCGTGAACCTCCTCTGGACCCTCTCCAATGCCTGCACATTTTTTCTTAGATAAGGGACCCAAAATTGCTCACAATATTCCTAGTGCAGTCTGACTAATGACTTATAAAACCTCAGCATTATATTCCTTACCACCGACTCAACCTCCAAGTTAGCCTTTAGGGAATCCCGCATGATGACTCCCATGTCCCTTTGCAACTTTGATTTCTGAATTTTCTCCTCATTTAGTAATTAGTCTCTGCCTTTATTCCTTCTACCAAAGTGCATGATAAGATACTTCCCTGCACTATATTCCATTTGCTACTTTGTTGCCCATTCTCCCAATCTGTCTAAGACCTTTTGCAGACTCCCTACTTCCTGATCACTACCTACCACTCCATTTATCTTTGTATTATCTGCAAACTTGGCCACACAGCCATCAAATTCATCATACAAAACAGACACATATAATGTTAAAAGAAGGGGTCGCAACACCAACACCTGTGTCACACAACTAGTCACTGGTAGCCAATCAGAAAAGTTCCACTTTATTCCCATTATTTGCCTCCTGCCAGTCAACCAATCTTCTGTCCATGCTAGTACTTTCCTGTAATACAATGGATTCTTATCTTGCTAAGCGGCCTCACCTGTAGAACCTTGTCAAAGGCCTGAAAATCCAAGTAAACAATATCCACTGATTCTTGTCTATCCCCTTGGATTAAAATTCCTCAATGAATTTTAATGGATTTGTAAAGCAATATTTCCCCTTTAGGAAACCATGCTGACTTTGGCCTATTTTATCATGTGCCTCCAATTACCTTGAAATCTCATCCTTAGAACTGCAGTATTCCAACATCGTCCTAACCACTGAAGTCAGGCTAACTGGCCTATAATTTCCTTTTATCTGCTTCCCTCCCTTCTTAAAGAGTGGAGTGACATTTGTAATTTTCCAGTCAGCTGGAACGATTCCTGAATCTAGTGATTCTTGAAAGATCATTACAAATGCCTTCACAATCTCTTCAGCCACCTCTTTCAGAACACTGGGGTGTAACCCATCTGCTAGAAGTGACTTAAGACTTCAGGCCTTTTAGCATCCCAAACACCTTCTCCTTAGGCAACTACACTGATTTCTGTCCTGGACTCTCAAATTACTGGCATACTGCTAGTGACTTACACAGTGAAGGTTGATGCAAAAAATTATTAAGTTCATCTAGCATTTCTTTGTTGCCCATTACTACCTCTCCAGTGTAGTTTTCCAGTGATCCAATATCTACTCGCACCTCTCCTTTATCCTTTATATATCAGAAAAAAAAACTTTTGGTATCCTCTTTTGCATCATTGACGAGCATACCTTCATATTTAATCTTTTCCCTCCTTATGCTTTTTTTAGTTGCCATCTGTTGTTTTTTAAAAGCTTCCCACTAATTTTTGCTGTATTCCATCTCTTTTACTTTTATGCTGTCTTTAACATCTCTTGTCAGCTTTGGTTGTATCACCTTCCCTTTGGAATACTTCTTCATCTTTGGGATGTATCTATCCTGCGCCTTCCAAATTGCCCCCAGAATCTTCAGCCATTGTTATTCTGCTGTCATCACTCACTGCTAGTGTCCCCTTCCAATCAACTTCAGCCAGCTCCTCTCTCATGTCCCTGTAATTCCCTTTATTCTGCTGGAATAGTGATACATCTGGCTGTAGTTTCACCCTCTCAAACTGCAGGGCGAATTCTGTCATATAATGATCACTGCCTCTTAAGGGGTTCCTTACCATAAGCTCTCTAATCAAATCTGGCTCATATACAAAACCCAATCCAGAATTGACTTTCCCCTAGTGGGCTCAACCACAAGCTGTTCTAAAAAAGCCATCTCTCACTCTACATCTCTCTATAATCTCTCTACAATTTCTCGCTCTTGGAATCCAGCTCCTTTCTGATTTTCCCAATCTGACAGCACATTGAAATCTCCCTTGACTATTGTAATTCTGCCTTTTTTACATGCCTTTTCTATTGCCCATTGTAGTGTTTACCCCACACCCTGGCTACCGTTCGGAGGCCTATATATAACTCTCATCAGGGATTTTTACCTTTACAGTTTCTTCACTCTACCTACAAGGATTCTACATCTTCTGATCCTATGTCACCTCTTTCTAAGGGTTTGATTTCATTTTTTTACCACCAGAACCCCTTCTCTGCCTACCTTCCTGTCCTTTTGATACAATGTGTATCCTTCGAGGTTAAGCTCCCAATTCTGACCTTCTTTCAACCATGAGTCTATTAATCCCGCAACATCATACCCGCCAATCTACAAGATTTGCTACCTTATTCCATATATGGCGTACATTCAAATGTAACACCTTCAGTCCTGTATTCACCACCCTTTTCAACTTTGCCCCCATGCTACACTTCAGCTTATCCCACTGAATGCAGTTTTGCTCTGTCATCTGCCCCTCTTTTCTCACATTCTCATTACACACTGTGCCTACTTATATACCAGTGTTGGCACGTGGCCAAGTGGCTAAGGCGTTCGTCTAGTGATCTGAAGGTTGCTAGTTCGAGCCTTGGCTGAGGCTGCGTGTGCGTCCTTGAACAAGGCACTTAACCACACATTGCTCTGCGATGACACCGGTGCCACGCTGTATGGGTCCTAATGCCCTTTCCTTGGACAACATCAGTGGCGTGAAAAACTGCCGGTCTTCCATAAAAAAAAGATTTGCCCTGGAAACATTCCAAGGCGCAAATCTATGGTCTATCGAGATTAACGGAGGCCTACACTACACTAATATACCACTTCCCCCATCCTCAACCCTATCAATCTGGTTCCCGGCTCCTTGCCAAATGAGTTTAAGCCCTCCCCAGCAGCTCTAGAAAACCTGTCCCCCTCAGTTTCAGGCAAGTGTGATATTCAAGGTCGACATATTATGCAAAACATGCAAAAGGCTGCCGAACATGATTGGCAGCTGGTGACAGAAGTTTTCACTGAGTCTTGTTTGTTTCTGGTTACAAACACATCAATCAACAATACAGTACTACTTCAGTGTTATGTTAAAATGTCAACTTGGGCGATGAACTCAAATTATCCTGTTGTATAAATGAACATTTCAAAATTATAAATCAACCTTTAGAATAAGTTATCTGTAGTGCAACATTTTAAATCAGTTGTTTGTCTTCATTTTGTAGGCTTTCTGACCTTTTGAAGTACAGAATATTCCCACAATATGATTTGAGAAGTCACCAAAAAAGTCAATAAAATGTGAGGAGTATGATTGAAGAGAAATGAAGCTATGGAAAATGGAACTGAGAACATAGGGACACCAGACTGCATTGTGAACAGCTCCATTAAGGAGTCTTCTGACGTCTATTGCATTGCAGGGAACAGAAACAAGATGAAGTTCTGTGAATCCAATCCCTACCAGACGAAATTCAGTGACAGTGATGGCAGCAGTGAGGCGGATGAAAAAACCCGAGTGGTTACCTTCTTTAGTTCCCTTTTTAAAAAAACAAGAGCTTTTGGATCTAGAAAAAGGCCACATTCATTGATTGTTTTCAGAGAAAGCTCCAAACAGAAAACAAAATTATCCTTCCTGGACAGGCTGAAATCATTCAAAAGGTTTAAGTCAATGGAACTCTTCAGGCTCCAATTTACGAGAAATTTAAGACGAAAGACCTCTAAAATCTGGAGTAGAGAGAAGAGAGGCATGCCAAATGGTTCCTCAACATGCAAGCAAACATTAGATGAAGGAACTTTTAGACATACCTATGCAGGGGATCTGCAAGATTTTGACACAGCTGGAGACTCAAACCTAATTACTTGTGCTCTAGAAAATATTAGCATTGAAGAAGAACAGCCAGTTAACAAGAGTTGGAAGAATATACAACAATACTTCAAAAGTTCAAATAGAAAAACGTTTGACCCAAATGTAACAAGTTGTTGCAATACAATAACTATCTTTCCAGAGGATACGAGAAATAAATATACAAAAATCTCACAAGAATATAAAGGGAGCAGAAGAAATGATGTTTTAAATTACTTGAAAAAGATGTCAGGTAAAAAGAAACTTACAGAGAAGACTGCAGGCCGCAGCTGCCGAAACTCAGATGGACTAGTAGACTCGGCATCTATCAAACAAGAATACGACCTAAGCTATCCAGAAACATCAAGCAGGGTAAGAGATAGGAAGCACTTGTTGAAAGCCATTGATTTCAGCAAAGTTATTAAAGTAATCAACAGAGAAAGTAAACAGAACAACTTTATTGACACCTACACACAGTTTGAGGAGACTCCTCAGTCCAGTCCCAGCAATCGTAACCGAGACCTTCCCCCTATCCCGATCATTCCAGAGACTGAAAACGGGAAGGCTATCTCACTGTCACAGTCTTCTCTCACCCCAGACTCTGGATTATGTAACTCCCTTAGCCAATCCAGCCTGTCCGAAAGTCTACAGCTGCATGAAATAACAAGGGCTGAAATTTCTGTACAGAGATGCAATTCCGAACTACTTGACTCCTTCACTCCTATTTCCTCCCTATGCGATGAGTGGAAGATGCCAGAGCTACTGCCGACTTGTCAAACTACATCTGAAGGCATCCACTGTCAAGAGGCTCCAGAGTTCCAGAGTGTGGCTACTGAACCAAAGGCAGAGATTCAGTCAAAGGATGTAAGTGAACTTTCATGGGGATATTCAGCTACCTATTAGGACAAATATGTGACATTGTTTCAGCTTAAATAGATAGTGCAGGGCCTAGAAATTAATTAATGTCCAGAAAGGCATATTAAATGCGTGTGTGTATAGGACAGTGTACATAAATGAACAGGTTCTGTCACAGTTATTGTGTCCATTGTCCAGGGCATTGTGTGTAACAGAACAAGTGTTGCACAGTTAAACAAATGGGCCTTCATCCACTTCATCTATCCTGACTATGATGCAATAATGTTATTTGCCTATATTAGCCCCATATCCTTGCACTATCTTCCATTCAAACAGCTGTCCAAATGTCTTTTAAGCATTATAATTGTATCTGCCAGCACCACCTCCTCTGGCAGTTTGTTCCCAACATTCACCACCCTCTGTGTGTAAAGCTTAACCCTCAGATCTCCTTTAAATTTCTTCCCTTTTCCCTTAAACTTTAGCTTTAGACTGCCCTGTCTTTGAAAAACAATTTTGAATATTTAAACTATCCTATCTATGTCCCTCATAATTTTGTAAAACACTTTCAGCTACTTGGCTTTATCACTACAGAGGAACTGTAGCAGGGCTGTGGATTGTAAGGGGTGTGGGAGTGCTGGGGTTTTTGTTTGGGCTTTGGGCAAGGGTTATGACTGGGTACTAATAGGGCTTTTTAATGTGACGACTAACATCACAAGTAACCAGTTTTGATTTGGGAGAGACATGGAGACCAGTATGTGTGAGGAAGAATAAAGATAATTCGAAGAGTACTCTCTGACGGTAGATTAAAACACAAGACTCCATGGTGTCAGACGCTATTAGGCAGTTCCATTCAATTGTGCAGAAGTAAGTTCCCAAACATTGTTAAGTCCTGCTTTTGCATGGTTGGAGATAAAAGTGCCATTTGAACAGAGGACCTGAAAGCAATTTGGTGACCTTCCAGGCTGCACGTTAAACTATTGATAAAATCCAAATGTGTAGGATACAGCAGACTGGCAGTAATTAGTGGAATTTTTAAGTGTGCAAGCCCTTTTTTTTCTATTACCTCTGCAAAGCAGTTTTGAGTTTTATTTTTTTTTAACCAAAAGATCTAATAATCAGATGTGAGTGTATTTAATATTCTGAAATGGATAGTTCTGTTCACTTGACAAGATCATTTAAGGCAGTAATAATCAGTCAAAATGGATCTTGTGTGTGCCTGTGATCCCTCTATTAAAACAAAATACATGTATATCCTTGAATATACTTGCAGATTTCCTCAGTCTAGTCTTTCTCATTGTATGCTGTTGTATAGAAGTATTCTGTATCAATGACAGTGGCTCAGAGGCCTGCTGTTTCTTTCTGTTTATTTCCATTTTCTTGTCTCTTCCTAGTGTGTCTCCTGTATTTCTATCTGAACACTTTACCTCTCGTCTGCCCGTTATTTCTTGTTTCTAAATGAATTTATTTCCTTGTTTCTAAACACTGCTTTGTAAGCGTTTCTAACTTGTATGTCTAAATCTGAATGAACTCTTTCAAGAAGTGGATGAAATCACATACACATGTGATATCAAGGGGGCTAAGCAGGTGCTATACCTTGCCCAAGAGAGACCTGCAGGCCAGCAAAGGGAAGGACTGCCTTACACTTCCTTTGGTAGAGATGCATCTCCACCTTGCCACCTACAACTTCCTGGAGATACAATATTAAACATGCAGTATGAGAACCTGGTCTTTTAACTGAATACCTCCAGGGTGCATAAGCTTTGGTGAGCCCTTAATGAGGTGATACATTGTAGGAGCAGTATTAGGCCATTCAGCCCATTGAGACTGATTCACCATTCAGTCATGGCTGTCAAGGGTGTAATGAGAGATAAGCCATTGCTGTCTGGATGATTTGGTGGCAGGAACTGGTTGGAATGTAACTTCAGCATCTATAACTCCCTGTAATAGAGAATTTCAAAGATTAACAGCTGACTGTAAGTCAAATGTCCTCTTTATTTCAGTCCTTATGTGGCCAAGTACCCATCCACAAACTATGTCCAATTATTCTGAATTTCACACTGGCTTCATCTTTTCTAATTTAATACTCTCCATACTGTGAGAACAGATAATTTTTCTGGTAATTCCTTATTCCACATTATTAATTCCCCAGTGTCAGGTGCAGATGCTTCAAAACACCATTTTGCTTCATTATATTCCCAAATTTTATTTACATATATTTTATTGGAAATAGATCACTTAACATTTGAATGAAGCTTCACACAATCTATTTTTGGGCAGCTATTTCCTCTTGTTGAGACGTCTAGGACAAAGGGCTGTCATCTAAGAACCAGAGCCAGGTTTTACAGGAATGCAAAGGAAGGTAACAATTTTAAACACTTCTCTGCAAATAGCAAATCTAAATTTAAGATTATGAAATTCTGATGCCTAAACACCTGAAGTGTAAAGGAGAGCATGTGGGTTAAGCTAAACATGAGATTTCATCCCATTGAATGGGAGGACCAGCATAAGCAGAGTGGCTTACTCCGATGTTCCTGCGAGCAGCATAATTGGTAAGGGTCTCCATGCAGGGGTCTTGATTTCAAATTGGTTTCACTTGCCAAACATTACAATCTAAGAGCTTTAAAACTCAAAAGGCAAATGCTGCTTCCAATAAAGCAGAACAGCTTCAGAGAGCTGTGCACTGTTCTCTTTGTGCCATCTCCTGGCTAGTTACAGTAGTTCAGCCATTAGCTTCTTTTAGACAAGTGATTCTGTCTCTCTAAGTTACTGTCACAGTTCCATGCAGGGGAAGAGTGCACAGATAGACCAAATGTTCCAAGGATCATCGGTGAAATTTGAATGCCATGCCAATGAAGGAGATATTAGGTGGTGATGACTAAATGGCTGTCTGAAGAAGCACTTTAAAGAGGAGAAGAGGGCAGAATGGCTTGCAAAGATATTTTACATTTTGGGATATATTAATAGTCTTATTCTAGTGATCTGATTACTTTATATAACCTCCTGATCCTTCAGGAGCAGTCACAGATTTCACATGCAGCATTTGTGTCAGCTTCAGATAATGTACTACCACAGAGGCTTCACTAATGGGAAAGAGCTTTTCCAAATTTAATCTATGAAATTCAGTCCCAAATATCCTAATTTAAATCTTAAAACTAGTATGAGATATTCCTGTACAATGGTTGGATTAGAAAATTACTCCATATTAGTTAAACAATGTTGCTCAGTCTGATTGATCTTGAAACAATCTTTCACCACCCCCCCCCCCCCCCCCCCCCCCCCGCAATCATGCAATGGACTGCCTGGCTGACAGAGATGATCCATTTTATGCTGATAGAATTCTTTCCAATTTATGTTTTAAATAACTTCGAGCCACATAGAATAAAATTTTGGAAAATGTGCCATAAATAAGAAAGGTAAATTGCTGTACTACTTTTTCAGGAGCAATTTCAAATTTAATAATGTTCAGGACTATACAAATGAATTGATTTCTAGCATGGAATTACTTTTGATACAAGGAAATGTCTCACTTGATGTCATAAGTAAGAAACTGCTTAATAACAGGGAGGGTTGTGCACTTTTCTTTATGAGAAAAAACAACACAAAAAATAATTCCAATAAGGTTGATTAAATCCATTGACTATACCTCAGATGTTTCAAATATTATCCTGTCTGGCATTAGCTGAAGAAAAACTGCTGTTTTATAGGAAATAATTTCTTGCCTAAAATATGAAATATTGGTACCTCAACATAAAATTAGAATTTCAGCGATGGGACTTACTTATACAGTATATATTTCTAAACACATGAGTGAAAACATTGTTGTAAATTTTGGTTGTGTTTAATAAATCTTAGAAATATATTAAGCTGAGAGGGAATAAAAGATAATTTTTACTCCGTCATTATTTCTAAAAAGCAATTATTTTTAAAATAATCTGTATTCTGTATATATCAAAGATCCAGCAAAGTTGCTGATGAGAGAATGGTTCTGAATGTAAATTTTAGATGAACGTAAATGCTGTAAAATTGCCAATAAGAAACAAGTAGTTAATATTAAAGAATAGGAATTGAATGATGACCATAAAGGTGCATTAATAATGCAAAATACCACTGACAGAGGCCACTGCAGAAAAAGTCAATAGCAAATAAAGCCCATGGTGTCGTGTACTACTGACCGGCCTTACATAGTGAAATGCCTATGTGCACTTCATTATTGCAGAATGAAGAAAGGAAGCAGGTGAAAAATTAAATGGTGCAACATTGTTCAAATGTAAATTTGTGGTATATAACTTATAGAACATTAAGATTAAAAAGTGAAATTTAAATCCACAAGGTTTCTGCAAAGGAGAAAGTTGATGGGCTGTCTCATGATGAAGAAACCGGAGAATCAGAAGAAACAAAGTGTAACCAAACAAATGCAGACTGTGGGAAGTTGCCACGCCCTGTGTCAGATTGTGGTCTTCTTGGTGACTGGCAAAGCATAATCTTAAATGATGGCTCGCCTAACATAGCAGAATTCAGCATGAAACCTAAAGTGCCGGCAGATTCGACTGGAGCCGAAAATGGAATTTGTAGCAATTCTTCACCAGCCATGAAGATAAGGCTTAGAAACAAACGTGCTAGGCAAAGACCTTTCTCTGTGATAGATGGAGCATCTCTTGCTGGACATTGTGAGAAGACAATCAATCTTCATCAAGTAAGATTTGGCTGATTCTCTTCTGATATTTCTCTGTTCTCAGGTTATCTGAAAGACTGATCAAAGTCATTTCCTTCTGACTGCTTTTCCTGCCCCACCAGCTTGCAGAATTTCCTTTGGAATGTAGCAGAAATTGACAGAAATTACCTGCATGAAAAATACACCACCCATCTGCAATGCACTGCTCTTTTCTCTTCATCAACTCTCTTAAATGTTTACTTTAATTTTCAACTTGCACGATATGCTAAATATACAAAATGTGCTCTTCTTGAGCTTTGTTGTAGGAAAGTGAGTCAATTATAAGTGGCGTTAACATTTTCACTCCTGTCCTATTTTTATACACTTAACTAAAAGTAAATAATGATGGGGGGAGTGAGATCACTTATGGCATTGCTTAACCTCCAATGCTACCTTTGTGACTGGCAACGGCATTTCTCACTGTAGTGCTAATTCCTGGAGACCAAGAATGGCTTGATTTTGTCCTTAGTGCCAAACAGGGGATGGGGCAGAGGTTGGCGTGCTGCAGTTGGTCTGATATGGAATCAGGTTGCCGTAAGGACGATTCCTGTATCTGCTTTCCCCACTCAGATGTAATTTTAAACATTGGATGAAGTGCAATATTGATGTCCTTCAGATTGAAACTGCATGTTAGCAGTCATCTGGAATCCATGCATAACGTGTGATTACTTAACCAATTTACTGGATTGCTAGTCATGTCCAAGAGCCATTATATACCAAGAATCAGGTTTTCAGGAGAGTACAGTCATTGCATTTCCTGTTTGAAATAGCATTGGTAACAAACTTTCCACTCTCATTTCCAAAACTTTCCACTCTCGTGTTCAAAGCTTTCCATTGTCTTGGCTCCCTGAACTCTCCTCTAATCTATCTTTAGCTTTTTAAATATTCCAGATTTTTATCATTGTGCTAATGTGAGAATTGTCATTAGGTACCTAGACCATAAATTTTGAGACTGTGACCTAATTCATCTCTGTCTCTGTCTCCTTCCTTTAATTCAGTACATAAAACCTACCTTGCTAGACAAACTCTCAACCTCTTCTATAATTACTTTATCCTACTTATGTAACTTCAATAATAACTTATGTAACCTGGCATCAATTTTCTCCTGTGATGCTCATAAAGAGGTTTGGGATGTTTTTATTGCTTTCAAGTTGGTACAAAAATGTTAGCTGTTGTTACTGACATTAAACTAAATTGAGACCTTTAGCTGCAATGCAAAGTGATAGAGTCCTTCAAAATAATCTTAAGAATGAAAGTCTAGCGAGTGACTTCTAAATAGGGTTGAATGTAGATATTGCAATGCAGAAGAGGTTTTAATGGTAAAGAGCATCCAATATAATATTTTAGAAACAACTGGAACTTTAATGCTGTTACTTTATAGTTCACTATCACTGTGCTTCAATGCATTAACTCTTGTGAGTTAAAACAAAAATTGATAATTGTACTTATTCATCTCTACCTTGTTGTGTCTAGTTTAGTTTTCTTCTCTGGGTTAAAGATCCTCTGCATGTACACCCACATGTTCAGGCCCATACTCTGAAGGACAGCACAAGTTTTGGAGACAAACTTCAGTCCATCTTCGAAAGATATCCATTTGTGAATACACTTGCTGTTGGAGCCACTGCACAGCTTCCAGACATTGAAAAGCTGGTTGCCCTCCATCCTATGGCACAGAATAAGGACTAGTACAATCTCAGTTAGGTATTCTCACATGCAGAACTGTCATCCACAGTGGGATGTGAAATGGGTAACAGCAGAATGGCTGCATAATGCCTCTCCTGATTGTCCTTTTCCTTCTTTAAGGGTATATATTGGCCAATTTTTCCAGTTCTATTTCCCTCTTTAGGAAGAAACAAAACAAAGAAATGACTGATAATTGCACCTAATTGCAAGTACGCAAGAAAGTTATCAACCTGCTGTGATTAAATTGCTATTTACACTACACTACAGAAGGACAGTTAGTTCAATATTTGCTGAAACAATTTCATTGCCCATAAAGAGCATTCAGAGGCTCTTACTTATAACCTTTGCACTCTGAGGAGGTTATTTCTATCAATGGAATTTGAACTGTGCTGCAATATCAGTATAGCATTACATTAAAATGCTTGCATGATATATTGTTGTTCATTAACAGCAATATTAAGATACTCCCCACATTGCTACTTAGAATGATTTAATTGACACTTTTGTTACTGATATTACATAACTCAAGTTTATTTTTCCAAGTTATAAATAACCCAGCAACTGTGTGGAGCTGAATGGAGAGTTTAACACTGATCTACTGTTTAACCAATTTATGGATAAGGGGACTTGAATTTTTGTTTTTACTCTCGATGTGAATTTTAATCACTTTTTACTGATAACCCAAATATGGTTCATTCAAGATGTCTCAACATCTGACAGACAATAGTAAGCAGTACTGCACTGGAAATTCTGCCCAATATCTTGGTTGCCAGTGTTTGTTTTTATGCCTGATTGAGGAAAAGAAATCTCAATAATATTGTAACAAATTAAATGTAACAAATTACCACTCCCCTGCTTCTGGTTTCACAAATCATCTACCACCTTGCACTTCTTCCTCCCCTCCCCCTACCTTCTTACTCTTTCTCATCTTTTTTACAGTGCTGATGAAGGGTCTCAGCCTGAAATGTTGACTCCTCTTTTCCATTGATGCTGCCTGGCCTGCTGAGAATCTCCAGCATTTTGTGTGTGTTCCTATCATTTTATTTTCTGAGTGACATGCTTTTAAAGCCATACTTAGAATTTCCCACAAATCAAGCTGTGTAGATTTATTTTTCAATCTTTTCTCTACATTAATTTATTTGGATTATTTATACTTTGACCTTCACAAAATGTAGTCAACACATGTGGGCTTGGGTAAGGAGTTTCTGAAGGGTCCAGTTAGGTCTATGCAATCTAGCAAGCAAATTACATAGCCAATGCCATAATCACAAGAATCATAAGTATAACTATATCTCCAAAGAGTCTAATCTGGAATCCTTAAAGGGACTGCGGAATACCATTGCCAAATAAAAATATTCTTCTTCACAAAAAGATCACAGAATGTGAAGCAAAGGGCTGCCCTAACTTGGAACCAATGTTGTTAACAATTGCAGAACAACATAAACCACGCACACAAAAATGCTGGAGGAACTCAGCAGGTCTGGCAGCATCTATGGAAAGGGATAAACTGCTGATGTTTCTGGTTGAGATCCTTCATCAAGACTGGAAAGGAAGGTGGAAGAAGCCAAAATAAGAACATGGTGGGTTGGGGGGGAGGACGACACAATGTTGTTTCTTCCCTCCAGTGTTTTTAGTTGACAGTCATAACTCAGGTAATTAGAAGAGTGGTTCCAAGAGAGGCTCTGTCAACATTTTCCTCTTGAAGCTTGACTCTGAGCCCAGTCAATTGGTAATGATCTATAGAATGCCAACAGTGAGACCAAAGGACAATAGCTATGAACCCTTCAATACCACTTCTGGCATAAAATGTTTAATATATTCAATGTTATTTCACTGTCACTTGGGACACTGGATGTTGCTTTGAAAATACCATTGATCATCAGCCGGAAAGGTAGTTGGACTATTAAATTCTGTTTGAGATATTCACAGCATTTATCATCATTATTCTGCACCATCTGATGAATATTTTTAATCTGCAGCCAGCAACTTGCCGCCCACCACCACCACACCATGTTCCACCTTTCCGGGCAGTTTCTCATAGTATCCAGCCTCTCCACTTGTCCCAAAGCACGCCAATTGGACTTGATCAGGTTGGGTGGAAAAGCCAAATGTTAGCAGTAACAGGTGAGCACATAAATGTTTTATAACTTTAACTCAAACAGCATCTGTGGGAGGAAAAGAATTATTGACGTTTTGGGTTGCAATCCAGCGTTAATTGATTCAGTGGATGAAATACATGTCATCGCATTTACTGCAAACCAAAACTTTCAGCCTAACTGTTATCCTTCACCAACTTCAATTAAATCAACTTTAGCCAAAAGTTAATTAGCTAACCTTATCTCAGAAAGCTCTGCTCTCTTTGCAAACAGTAGGGTTTGAAAAAAGTGTCTTAACTTGATGCTGCAATGAGAGCCAGTTAGGTTAAGTCTTTTGAGCAACAAACCTATTGCAAATGAAACTCAATGTCTTGTGTATAATAGAAATGACTTTTCACAGGAAGGCATGGACAAAGATCTGTCACGTGCATAAGTAGTAGAGAAAATTGGGGGGGATTTTAGATCAGAATGGGAATATGATTGAGTAAGCAAACAAGAAGTGAAGAGTTGGAGCATTGAGGAGGTAGGACACTGAACTTGTGGATTTGTGGACATGGATGTGGGTGGGAGTTGGAATTATGTTTGAGTGGTAATAGAAGGGGTTCAAAACCACAGCTGTGAAGTGCAGGCAACCAACTGCATGGGGAAATGGAAAGGGACAAGCACAAAGAAAATTCCTAAAGTAGGAGCAATGAAAGAAGGTCAATGTCTCCAACTCTCTGCAGATGAATTAAGGGACGTCAATCACATATAAATAATGAAAGAGCAAGCTTCCTCTCTCTTCTGGCGTCTCCTTCAGTTGGAGTAACACTGTGAATTCAATTGATCAAAAAGAACTAGCATACAAGCTTGTCATCAAATTTTTACACGTTTGTTTTTACTTTGACATAAAAGAGCCTTTTATTTGATTGTGTCTAAAAAAGCCAAATTAAATCCACTGTGATTCAATGTTGTAAAACAATAAACAGGAAAACTTCCAAGAGGTGGGGGTGAATAATTTTATAGGCACTGGAGAGAGAACATGGTCATGGTATAATCTGATCTCAGTAATTGAAATATTGAGGGAAATGAACATAGATTAACAACTATTCTTACGTATAGGAAAAAATGAGGAGATGTAATTTTAGAAATTAAATTAAACGCTATTAGATTACATGCAGGAAAATATTTGGCTGTACTTGTAACGTCAATTGAAATGGCTGGAGAAGAGATGGATAGTTATTTTGCTTGTAAGTGATGAACAGTATGAGGAATTGAAATTAAGATAAAGGAATAATCTGGTTGAACAACCTCGCAAATTTAATGGTTTACCCTTTTTCATCGCAAGTGTTACATCTAGTAAGCCTAATAGCTTAATAGTGGAAGAATATGAAATGAGTTATGAGCAGTCAGTAAGTGCAAATGGATATGCAGATATGATATTCTTATTCAACAATAATACTTGAAACTGGAACATAAGTTAGGAGATGCAGTCATCAAATTTTATAGTGTTCCAGCTGGAATGCATGCTAAATTTTTCATCCTGTTCTGGTTGCCAAGAAACAAGTGAGATACTCAAGCACTGGAGGAAGTGCAGAGATGATCTGTGAGGCTGATCCCCAATCTTGGATGGTTCATTCCTGAGGAAACACAAGATCTGCAGCATATGGTTACTCTGTGATCCCTGTCTTGGAGCCCGACGTCAGATCATCTCTCAACAGGGTGAACCCTCGGGAGGCGTCAAGCCCTGATGATGAAACTTGGTAGGGCTCTGAAAACCTGTGCCAATCAACTTGCAGGAGTGTTCAAGGACTTCTTAAATTTCTCACTGCTGCAGTCGAAGGTTCCCACCTGCTTCAAAAGGACGACAATCCTACCAGTGCCCAAGGAGAGCTGGGTGAGCTGCCTCAATGTCATTCGCTCAGTGGCACTCACATCTACTGTGATGAAGTGCTTTGACAGGTTGGTCATGGCTAGAATCAACTGCTGCCCAAGCAAACACCTGACCCTGCTACAATTTGCTTATCACCACAATAAGTATACAGCGGGTACAATCTCACTGGCTCTCCCTCAGTTTTGGATCACCTGAACAATAGTAATATCTAGGTCAGGTTGTAGCTTATTGATTACAGCTCAATGGTCAACACCATCATACCCTCAGTTCTAATCAACAAGCTCCAAAACGTGGGCCTCTGCACCTCCCTCTGCAACTGAATCCTTCACTTCCTCATCAGTCTGTGTGGACCAGGAATAACATCTACTACTTGCTGACTATCAACACGGGCACACCTCAAGGATACATGTTTAGTCCACTGCTGTAAATATATGTATCTTATTGGAATTTATATTTTTTATTATTATATACAGTATTACAATGTACAGATGCTGCAAAACAATAAATTTCATGACAGAGGCTAGTGATATTAAACCTGATTCTTAGTATTGTAGACCATTCAGCCCACAAGAATCATGAATAGGGGTAGTATTATAGAATTGAGCATCAAGGATCAACTTTATTCATTGTATACATTTAGATTCATTAGGAATTTGCTGTGGTGTGTTGTTTGGGTGCAACATTCAACACTCAACAATGATAAAGAGCAAAGAATTAAATAAATATAAAGTTAGAGGTTAAAGTATGGATAGGGAATAAAATGTGCATAAATACATAAATACCAGCCTGTATTTAAAATGTAAACAGCAGTGCATGGGGGTAATAGATAGAGAGTCTGGGGGCGCTAACTAGAATGGTTAATCGGATGAATTGCCCGGGAGAAGAAACTTTTAAGATGGCATGAAGTTTTTGTTTTAATAGCTCCATGGCACTTTCCAGAAGGGAGCTTTTGGAAAAGCCAGTGAGCAGGGTGGGTAGTGTCCATGATGATTTTTCTTGCCTGCTTTTGTCCTGTGCACATACAAGACGCAGTAATGGTAGACCGCAGCCAAAGACCTTTTCTGCTGAACTTACAGCTTGCTGTATTTTTCATTAGTTGTGAGAGGATGCTGCACCAAAACGGGCTGATGTGAGGATGCTCTCTACGATTACAGTGTTGAATTGCACCAGTATGGTCTGGGAAAGATGGAATTCTACCAATTGTTGCAAGTACATCCTCTGCAGCACCTTTGTGTTGATGAAGAAGATGTGGTTCTCCCACATGAGGTTTTGAGAAATAATGGTGTCCAGGAACCTAAATGTTGAAACGGTGCTAACTGTAAGAGTTTTTGATGATGAGTGTGTGGAATGGGTGGAAGTCCCGAAGTCGATATGTATCTCCATGGTTTTCAGGGCAATCATATAACCATATAACAATTACAGCATGGAAACAGGCCATCTCGGCCCTTGTAGTCCGTGCTGAACGCTTACTCTCACCTAATCCCACTGGCCCGCACCCAGCCCATAACCCTTCATTCCTTTCCGGTCCATATACCTATCCAATTTTACTTTAGATGACAATACTGAACCTGCCTCTACCACTTCTACTGGAAGCTCGTTCCACACAGCTACCACTCTCTAAGTAAAGAAATTCCCCCTCGTGTTACCCTTAAACTTCTGTTCCCTAACTCTCAACTCATGTCCTCTTGTTTGAATCTCCCCTACTCTCAATGGAAAATGCCTATTCACATCAACTCTATCTATCCCCCTCATAATTTTAAATACCTCTATCAAGTCCCCCCTCAACCTTCTACGCTCCAAAGAATAAAGACCTAATTTGTTCAACCTTTCCCTATAACTTAGGTGCTGAAACCCAAGTAACATTCTAGTAAATCTTCTCTGTACTCTCTTTAATTTGTTGACATCTTTCCTATAATTCGGTGACCAGAACTGTACACAATACTCCAAATTTGGCCTCAACAATGCCTTGTAGAATTTTAACATTACATCCCAACTCCTATACTCAATGCTCTGATTCATAAAGGCCAGCATACCAAAAGCTTTCTTCACCACCCTATCCACATGAGATTCCGCCTTCAGGGAACTATGCACAATTATTCCTAGATCACTCTGATCTACTCCATTCTTCAATGCCCTACCATTTAACATGTATGTCCTATTTGGATTATTCCTACCAAAATGTAGCACCTCACACTTATCAGCATTAAACTCCATCTGCCATCATTCAGCCCACTCTTCTAACTGGCCTGAATCTCTCTGCAAGCTTTGAAAACATACTTCATTATCCACAACGCCTCCTACCTTAGTATCATCTGCATACTTACTAATCCAATTTACCACCCCATCATCCAGATCATTAATGTATATGACAAACAACATTTGACCTAGTACAGATCCCTGAGGCACACCACTAGTCACCGGCCTCCAACCTGACAAAGTTATCCACCACTACTCTCTGGCATCTCCCATCCAGCCACTGTTGAATCTATTTTACTACTTCAATATTAATACCTAACGATTGAACCTTCCTAACTAACCTTCGGTGTGGAACCCTGTCAAAGGCCTTACTGAAGTCCATATAGACAATTCCACTGCTTTACCCTCATCAACTTTCCTCGTAACCTCTTCAAAAAATTCAATAAGATTTGTCAAACATGACCTTCCATGCACAAATCTATGCTGACTGTTCCTAATCAGACCCTGTCTATCGAGATAATTATATATACCATCCCTAAGAATACTTTCCATTAATTTACCCACCACTGCTGTCAAACTGACAGGCCTATAATTGCTAGGTTTACTCTTAGAACCCTTTTTAAACAATGGAACCACATGAGCAATACGCCAATCCTCTGACACCATCCCTGTTTCTAATGACATTTGAAATATTTCTGTCAGAGTCCCTGCTATTTCTACACTAACTTCCCTCAAGATCCTAGGGAATATCCTGTCAGGATCCGGAGGTTTATCCACTTTTATATTCCTTAAAAGCGCCAGTACTTCCTCCTCTTTAAGTGTCATAGTTTCCATAACTTCCCTACTTGTTTCCCTTACATTACACAATTCAATATCCTTCTCCTTAGTGAATACCGAAGAAATGAAATTGTTCAAAATCTCCCCCATCTCTTTCGGCTCCACACATAGCTGTCCACTCTGATTCTCTAAGGGACCAATTTTATCCCTCACTACCCTTTTGCAATTAATATAACTGTAGAAACCATTCAGATTTATTTTCACCTTACTTGCCAAAGCAACCTCGTATCTTCTTTTAGCTTTTCTAATTCCTTTCTTAAGATTCTTCGTACATTCTTTATATTCCTCGAGCACCTCGTTTACTCCATGCTGCCCATATTTATTGTAGATATCTCTCTTTTTTCCTAACCAAGTTTCCAATATCCCTTGAAAACCATGGCTGTCTCAAACTTTTAACCTTTCCTTTCAACATAACAGTAACATAAAGATTCTGTACCCTCAAAATTTCACCTTTAAATGACCTCCATTTCTCTATTACATCCTTCCCATAAAATAAATTGTCCCAATCCACTCCTTCTAAATCCTTTCACATCTCCTCAAAGTTAGCCTTTCTCCAATCAAAAATCTCAACCCTGGGTCCAGTCCTATCCTTCTTCATAATTATATTGAAACTAATGGCATTGTGATCACTGGACCTGAAGTGCTCCCCAACACATACCTCTGTCACCTGATCTATTTCATTCCCTAACAGAAGATCCAACACTGCCCCTTCTCTAGTTAGTACCTATATGTATTGCTGCAAAAAACTATCCTGCACACATTTTACAAACTCCAAACCATCCATCCCTTTTACAGTATGGGCTTCCCAGTCTATGTGTGGAAAATTAAAATCTCCCACAATCACAACCCTGTGCTTACTACAAATATCTGCTATCTCCTTGCAAATTTGCTCCTCCAATTCTCACTTCCCATTAGGTGGTCTATAATACACCCCTATAAGTGTTACTACACCTTTCCCATTCCTCAATTCCACCCAAATAGCCTCCGTAATATTTTCTCTGACAAGCAACACAACACCTCTCCTTCTTGTCCCTCCAATTCTATCACACCTGAAGCAATGAAATCCAGGAATATTTAGTTGCCAATCACACCGCTCCTTCAACCATGTTTCACTAATAGCTACAACATCATATTTCCAGGTATCAATCCATGATCTTACAATCAGCTTCAAGGTTTTATGATTGCACCGGGACACAAGTGAGATGATTAATGATTTAAAGAAAATTGAATGAGGAAAGAACAGATCTATGAGCGCCAATCAAATTTAAGTATGCTACTGGTGAATGCTTTCTACGGAGAAAGATGAATATGTGTAATAAACTTCAGACAGAGCAGTTCTGTGAAAAAAAAGGGATAGCTTGATGATACCACTGGAGAACACTGGGGAAAAATATCTCATCTGTAGTTACCATATGAATACCTGATCACATCTTTGGTTATGCATGCTGTTCTTTTTTAGAAAAAAGTTCTTATGTAGAAATGCCAAGAATATTAATCAAATGACCATGTGAGGTCATTTTGGGTGTGACAGATGCCCTCATATGCTAAGTGTTCTTAGCAGATGACAGAGCACTGAAGGTGCTCGGTGTGGATCTGATTTTCTGCAAACAGGACCTCCCCACCCCCCACAAATGCCTTCCTAATTGATAGTGTAACAAAGATTGGAGGGGATCTGATTGCAACATATAAGATTATTAAGGGATTGGACAAGATAGAGGCAGGAAATATGTTCCAGATGCTGGGAGAGTCCAGTACCAGAGGGCATGGTTTGAGAATAAGGGGTAGGTCATTTAGGACAGAGTTAAGGAAAAACTCCCAGAGAGTTGTGGGGGTGTGGAATGCACTGCCTCGGAAGGCAGTTGAGGCCAATTCCCTGGATGCTTTCAAGAAGGAGCTAGATAGGTATCTTATGGATAAGGGAATCAAGGGATATGGGGACAAGGCAGGAACCGGGTATTGATAGTAGATGATCAGTCATGATCTCAAAATGGTGGTGCAGGCTCGAAGGGCCGAATGGTCTACTTCTGCACCTATTGTCTATTATCTAAAGTATGACAAGGACTTCTCCTTTCAACATTTGTTTAAAGGATGGAAAATTATATTCAATAAATATTCAGAAGGTGTATAGACAACTCATTGGAACTTTAAAGCAAGATCGCTGTCACTGTGTTGCAAGCTGAGCAATGGTACATTTGATCATTGGGTTATTTCAATAGTCCTGGCACGGAAGTATATCACTGTTCCTTCCTTGCCATTGAGCTAACATCCAAGAGTTCTGTATCCAACAGCTGTGTCAAAACCCCTTCAATGTACAAGCCTCAATAGTCTAAAATTGAACTCAACACTAACCTCTCTGTGACAAATGGGGAGGGCAGTAAATGATGATCTTGCAGTGAAGCCCTGAACTTACTAGTAGGTAAAAATAATCAGAAAAGACACAAGCTATAAAGTTCCACATTTTGTTGTGACAATACATTACCAGAAATATGTAATACCTTTAATAGTATTTCACTATAAAAGTTCTGTAGATTTAATGTTCTCATTCCCTTTTTCCTCATTATGAATTCCAATCTGCTGATTGCTCATTTAGATACCAGATTAGTAAGTACAAATGTTATGTATAATTTAAAACAGGTTGATTTTAATGTGCACAAGTAGAATATAAATTAATTTTCTTTACTGATATCAAATCATCAGCATTGATAATTAAGCCAATTTCACACAAGATGGGTGATTTTTCATATGCTCAGCAGCTCACTTTGTAAAACAATAATGGCAGCAATCAAAACATTTTTAAGAAGCAACTCCCACTCATTACGTGAAGTTCTCCACTTTTCAATTTTCAAGCAAATTTAATTTTGAAGTAAAGCTTGAAAAAGGTGGTCCATATTTTATCTTGATGTAGGGAAGAACCACATTTCAGTAGGTTATTGCTCCTCTTTCAGGATGTTGATGGACCAGCCTAATCACAAAGATCCTGAAAGTCAGAACCAGAATGTTTCAAAATGAATTTAAATATTGTTTGTCTTTAATTTCTGTTATACTTTAACATTACTCTATCTCTATGTGAGAGTTCAGCTCCCAAACCTGCTCTGAATGAGACTCAGGTTTATATTTCAGGCATTTAATCAGAGCTCTCTCCACATTTCTTCATTTCACTGCATTGAGATCTAAAATATAATATTTTTAATGTTTGAATACACCTTGATAACATTATACTGATTTCCACTAAAAAAATTGCAAAAACTTCCACTACTTCATTTTCTTAAATACTCTGACCTAGAAATTCAATCAGTTAATCCTGTTTCTTTCCAACATTACTCTGTTAATAATTGCCTTGGCCTGGGGTGAAATGCAATAGCAACTATTTCTGGATTGTTCTGCATCCTTTAAGAAATCTACATGAGGACTTCCTCATGTGAGTCACCCTTGTGTTCCAATTGCTGTGTCAGTGATGGAAGGTGTGACACAATTCCTTGTGCAATTGTCCATGTAAAGCATTGTGAGAGAAATAAATTGGTTTGCAAGACCATCCATCATTCAGCAATACCAAATAACTATGTCTTAGTATAAGCACAGGAGTGGGGCCCCAGTAAGGTAAAAACCTTACTTCCGTATCATCCATCTTGCTCCCTCCCTTCCAACCCATTAATCCCTTAATCTCTCTCTTAACCCCACATCCACAGTAAATGAGGCATTGAAATTACATTGGCAAGCAAGTTTAAAGAGAACTCTGAAGCCTTTCATAAGTATATTAGAAGCAAGATGGTAACTAAGGAAGGAATGGGTGCTCTAAACATGGAGACATCTTAAATGGATACTTCAATGGTATTGACCAGGAAGAAGAAGCTGGAGAATTAAGGGAGGGGTATGTTGATATTCATACTAGAATGGAGGAAATGCAATAAATTTCAGGTGAGTTTTCACAGTGAGGGTGGTGAGTATTTGGAGTGAGCTACCAGAAGAGGCAATGAAGGCAGATGGAATTGCAATGTTGAAACGACATTTGTTCAGGTATATAAATAGGAAAGGAGCAGAAAATATGGGGGCCCAATGTGGGCAAATGGGATTAGTGTGCAGAGGCATAATGGTTGGTATGGATTAAGTGGGCCCTAGTGCTAATTATAATGCTGTACCTTTCTCTGATTTATGAACCGTTTGATTTTGTGAAAGTCTTTCTAACTCATCACCTGATTAGTTCCAAATTCCAAAACCCAATTCCTGACTGAGTGATCCCTCTGAGGCCCAGATGGAGGTCCCATTCTTTACCATTCCCTGTTTGCTGAGACTATTTCAACAGCACTGAAAGCCTTTTGATTTTAACACAGGAGGCAGACCTTGTGATCTTAAATAACACTTCCTCTTTTAATTGTATTTTGCTTAAGAAAAGAATGCTGCATTGGATTATTCTTTATGTATCTGTATTTTTGCATCGTCTGCCTTTTATTTAAGAAAATTATGCTGCACGCACCTTGGGTGATTCTTGCTTTAATTCTATGTGAGAGCATGCTGATCTACCATGATACTGGGAATTGCAATTCAAAATTGCAGAAGCTATAGACATTCATTTTTGGTCAGCACTTATTGCCTATCACTAATTGTCTTTGAGAATTCAGTGGAGATGAATCAACTTCTTGAACCACTGCAGTCTTTCTAGTGATGTTGGGAAGGGAGTTTGCAGGATTCAGACCTAGTGCTGATAAAGTCCAGCAATACATTTCCAAGACTGGATGGTGTGTAACTTAAAGGAGAACCCACGAATGGTGGATTTGCAAAGCACCTTCTGCCCTTGTTCTTTCTGCTGATAGACATCACAGGTTTTGAAGATATTGTCAAAGTGAGCAATTCAAATGCATTCCACAAATGCCATGCATTGCAGCCGTGGTGGAGGAAGTAAGTATTTAAAGTAATGGATGAAGTGCCAGTCAGACAGTCTGCTTTATTTTTGATGGTGTCGTGCTTCTTGAGATTTGTTTGCTTTGAACTCATTCTAACAAGTGGAGGGTACTTCATTGCATTGCACTGCTGTATTGTCCCTTGTAGATGGTGGAAAGATTCTGGTTGTTAGGAAGCAAGTTGCTTGCTGCAGATGTATCAGCCTTTGAGCTGTGCTGTAGTATTTGCATAGCTGTTCCACCTGAATTTCTTGTGGGCCCTAAAATATTGACGACATCTTGGCTAAAGAATGGGAATGAGTGTCCTAAATTTTGCTGCCTATTGACTTCAGTCTTACCAAGGTCAGCTTGCCTTGCTGTCGAGAGCATTCACTCTCACCTCACTTTGAGATTTTAGCTGTTTGCTACATATTTGGATCAAGCTTCTGATGAACTCTGGAGCCGAGTAGGCCTGGCAAAAATAAAAGAAGGTGGGTATTGTTGATCAGCTTATTGGGGTAGGTACCGCTTGATAACATTTTGTTATCTGATTCCATCACTTTGCTTGTGGTGGAGAGCAGGCAGAAAGGGCAGTAACTAACCTGTTCAGGGTCTTCTTTGTTCTTGTGAACTGAAAAATGCTCTACATTGTCCGGTCGATGTCAGTGTTGTAACTACTACAGCAGCTTGGCTGCAGGCTCATCTAGTTCAGGAGGGAAGGTTTTTAGTGTGACGGCTCAGATTTTCTATGAAGCTGTAGCTTTTGCTGTGTTTAGTGGTCTCAACTGCTTTTTTATAGTAAATGGATTGAATCACATTGGCTGAAGATGAGCTTCTATGACAATATCTCATTAGGACACAAAGATGATTCATCTAATCAGACTGAACATGGTTTGCAAATGCTTCAGCCTTGTCTTTAGCACTCACATACTAGGACTTTCTGATATGAATATGTTTTTGGAATCCTCCTTGCATTAGCTATTTAGTTGTCCACTGCCTTACATGACCAGATATAGCAGGACTGCAGAGCTTTAGTCTTTTCTGTGCTTATCAAATTTATCTACAGTAAGTACCTCTGAATATTTTATGCCATTTTGAATATATATGGTTTTATATTTTAGATCCACCAGATTGGTACTTTAGGTAAGTGCTGTGCTCCTGCAAGCAAGCCACTTTGCAATTTTCATTAAAGCAGCATTGATCCCCTGATGTGAATGCAACTGCAAAGTGAGGGAAATGCAAGGCCACAAAGGGCAACGATGAGGATGGTGTACATTACTATTGCTGCAGCTTTGTCAACAAGACTTCATGAATGCCTATTTTAGAATTGTTATGTATGTTAACATAGAGCACACAGCGCACGAACAGGCCATTTGGCCCAAAATGTTGTGCTGAACTAATACTAGACAAAGAGTTATCGCCTTTGTAGAGATTATAGCTCCGGTGACCCAGGTTCGATATTGATCTCTGATATTGTCTGTGTGGAGTTTACTTGTGAATTGCATATATTTTATATGGGTGCTTTGGTCTCCTTCCACATCCCAACAATGTGCAGGTTGCAGGATTAATTGGCCATTTGTACTGTAAATTAGCCCTGGTGCGGAGATGAGTGGTTGACTCTGGGAGAGGTGATGGGAAAGCACAGTAGGATCAGATCAGGAAATGTGTATATAAATTGTGCTTGATGGTCAGCATGGATTCAGTGGATGGAAAGACCAGTTACTTGGTTATATAAATCTATGGCTCGATTACTGATTCAATTATATTCCACCATAGGACCTCAGAATTTGGACTTCTTTCCAGATTATTTCTACCCTACAATTAAGTCTTGGCTCCTAATCTCTCCCCATTAAGATGAACTGTTTGCATTTGTGAGTACATTCAGAGTATTGCTCCACATTTTGGCTGGCCTCTGGTCCATCTGTTGGTCCTTTTTACTTACCTGGTCATGCAATCTTTAATTCTTCTGCTCTTGTGTTCACAACAGCTCCCTCCCTCCAACTGTCCTATTTCCTAAAGCAAAACTTTTAATCCTCTGCCTCCTTTTGAGTCTGGGTTCTTTTTTTTTACATGAATGATTTAATTCGCAATAATTGATTTGTCCTTGAGCTCTGTATTTTTTTCTCTATTATCATATCATATCTTGTTCTATCCTATGCTACCATGGCTCTCTTTTTATACTCTTGCTAAATTCCCTTTACCTCACAACTTTGATTCTCTGAAACATTTTTTTTACTGTTCCACTCCCTTCACTGCCTTACAGTCTAATCATGGCATCTCAAAAACTTGTCCACTTATTCAGTGACTTTTTGAATTTGCTCTCCTTCCTGATTTGGTCTTAAGTAGCTCACCTTTTATTCCAAGTTTATGTGTATCCTCAGTCTAGGTTATATCACTCAGGGAAACTAAGTGATGGTATTTACCCTGCCAAGCCCCCTCAGAATCTTGTATATTTCAATGTGAACCTTTTATTCTTTGAAAGAACAAATATTGATTGTTTCCCACAAGTCAGCCCCCTCTCCCCAGGAATCAATGTTGAATCTAAGTAATTGAAGAAATGTAAACAATTGGAAGAGGTACAGAAACAGATGGTGAAAAGTCAGCTGGCAAAAGCCTTGGCAGTTCTACGTATCACTGATAGTTAGACAGGAGATATAAACAGACAGCAGGAAGTAGGTCATCAACACCATGGAGAAAGGATGCTGGGAAAGCTGAAAGAGCAGCAAAATAAGTTTTAATCTAAATGATTCCTGATCTGCTGAGGTGAGAAAAACAGGGTTCATAGATTTAATTTCTAGAATCTGCATTGCATGGTACCAATTTATTAGGCATTAATCTTGCAAAATTTAAGAGTACCGATGATCATTTCTGGTGCAGTTGTGCCAATCACAGAACTGAACTAGGAGTGTTCATGTGTGATCTAAATTGGTGTACCCGACCTCCTTCCAGCGTCAGATGGACACCAAATGTCGTCGCTGAATATAGAACACTCATTTTCACTCACACTGGCCTTAAGTTCTATATTAAAACTGTGTGGAAACAGTATTAATGGAAGCACATCACATTCATGGTTCTGATGCAGTGCCTCAACCCAAAATGTCAGTCATGCCATTGTCTCTGCAAGCCACAGTTCCCAAGGAGACTCTGGTTTTTTGAAGTGGGAGAGACTTCAAAAGAAGTGAGTGGGGGCAATCGGGACACTCTTTACGCCACAGTTCCTGAGGAGACTTTGGATTGAGTAGTGGGGGAGAGAGTTCAAAAGAAATGAGCAGGACAGTTGGTATATTCTGCATGCCACAGTTCCTGAAGAATGCTGGATTATGCATAATTAGGCACAAAGCAAGGGCCAATAAGAAGAAGATAGGTTTAAGTGGAGCTGCCATTGTGGGAATGGGAAGTTCAGGCTTTGGCTCAAGAAGCTTCATCACGAAGGGGCAAAGGTCATAGGTAGGTTTTTTTTAACTTTAGTTTTTCTTCCTTTCTTTCTTATTGCATGGTTAGAGTGGTGCGGATGCCAAGCAGGATAGTGAAATGTTCCCCTTGTGGGATATGGGAAGGCAGGGAGACTGATAACTACACCTGCAAGGAGTGCATTCAGCTGCAGTTTCTTTCAGACCCAGTTGGACCTTGGAATTGGACCTAGAAATGGATGAACTCCAGATCATTTGGGAAGCTGAAGGGTTGATCAGCAGGACTTTCAGGGAGGTTGTAACACCCAAGGTGCAGGATACAGATAACTGGGTGACCATCAGGAGGGGAAGAACTGTCTATGCAGGGCACCCCTTTGGCTGTTCCCCTCAATAGCTGCTTTGGATACTGTTGGGGTGGGGGGGGGGGGAGGGTGATGGCCTAGCAGAGGAAAACCACAGTGGTTGGGACCTTGGCACTGAGTCTGGCTCTGTTGCTCAGTAGAGGAGAGGCTAGATGAGACAATCTGTAGTGATAGGGGATTCATTGGTTAGGGGACAGACAGGAGGTTCTGTGGACAAGAACAAGACTCCCGGATGGTACATAGCCTCCCAGGGTCATGGATATCTTGGGTCGAATCCACAACATTCTTATGTGGAAGAGTGAGCAACCAGAGGCTGTGGTTCAGGTCGGTACCAGTGACCTGGGTAGGAGGGTTATGAGGTCCTGCAATGTGAGTTCAGGGAGGTAGTTGCTAAGTTAAAGTACAGGGCCTCCAGGGTTGTGATCGCACAATGCTGCCTGTGCTGGTGAGAAAAGAAATATTAAGATGAAACAGTTTAACATGTGGCTGAGGAGACAGTGCAGGAGGGAGAAGGCTTCAGATTTTTGGATCTTTGGGTGCTTTTCCATGGAAGGTGGTCCCTGTACAGACGGGATGGCTTGCACCTGAACTATTATCCTTACGGGAAGATCTGCTGCGGGGGCGGTGGGGGGGTTAAACTAGATTGCAGGGAGGGCAGAAATTAGAATGGCAGAGCAGATGGTGGAGTGTTGTGGGGAGAGATGTTGTTTTGCCTACAAACAAAGTCAGAAATCATAAGATTGAGCTCAGGGGGAATAATGTTCTGGGTTGTGTATATTTCAATGCAAGAAGCAATGTAGGAAAGGAGATGCTTAGGGTATGGATCAGCATGTGAAATTATAAGATTGTAGACATTAGTGAGACTTGGTTGCAGAACTGCCAACTCAATGATCCAGGATTCCATTGTTTCTGATGTGATAGGGCGAGAAGAACTAAAAGGGAGGGGTGGCATTACTAGTCAGAGAAAATGTCTTGAAGGTGCTCAGACTGGTGAGCTCGGCTACTGGTGGAGCAGACCTTAAATCAATTATCTGCATTTGTACTTGCTCAGAAGATGAACATTGAGTGAGGAAAAGCAGCAGCAAAGTTATGGACCCTATACAGATTACAGATGAAGAGGTGTTTGCCATCTTGAGGCAAATTAGAGTGGATAAATCCCAAGAGCCTGACAAGATGTTCTCTTGGACCTTGTGGGAGGCTAGTGCAGAAATTGCAGAAGCCCTAGAGAGATATTTAAAAAGTCTTTAGCCTTGGGTTAGGTGCCAGTAGATTGGAGGATAGCTAATATTCTATTATTTGAGAAAGAATAACCAGGAAATTATAGGACAGAGAGCTTGACATCAGCAGTGGGAAAGTTACTGGAAGGTATTCTAAGGGACCAGATATATACTGTAAGTATTTGGATAGACAGGGACAGATTGGGCAGAGTTGGCATAGCTTTGTGTGTGGTAGGTCATGACTAACCAATCTTACAGAGTTTTTTTGAGGAAGTTACCAGGGATGTTGATGAAGGCAAGGCAGTGGATGTTGTCTACATTGGCATTAGACAGGCCCTTGACAATGGGAAGATGGTCAAGATGATTTAGTCACATCACATTAAAGATGAGGTAGTAAATTGGATTAGACGTTAGATTTACAGAAGAAGACAAACAGCGGCAATAGACAGTTTGCTGCTCTGACTAGAGGCCTATGACTGGTGATACGCTGCAGGGATTGGTGCTGGGTCCATTGTTATTTGCCATCTATATCAACGATCTGGATGACAATGTGGTTAACTGGATCAGCAATGTGGCAGATAACACCAGGAATGGGGATGTAGTGGATAGCAAGGAAGACTATCAAAACTTGCAGTGGCATCTGGACCAGCTGGAAAAAATGGACTGAAAAGTCGCAGGTGGAATTTAATGCAGCCAAGTATGAGGTGTTGCAGTTGGGAGAACAAACCAGCTTAGGACTTACATAATGAGTGGCACTGGGGCGTGTGGTAATACAGAGGGATCTGGGAACAGATCCATAATTCCTTCAACGTGACATCACAGGTAGATAGGACCGTAAAGAAAGCTTTTGGCACATTGGCCTTCATAAATTAAAGTATTGAGTACAGAAGATGGGATGTTATGTTGAAGTTGTATATGGCATTGGTGAGGCCTATGTTAGATTATTGTGTGCATTTATGGTCACCTACCTACAGGAAAGATGTCAATGAGATTGAAAGAATCCAGGGAAAATTTACAAAGATGTTGCCAGGACTTGAGTACCTGAATAATAGAGAAAGTTGAATAGGTTAGGACTTTATTCCCTGGAGCATAGAAGATTGAAGGGATTGTTGATAGAGTTAGGCAAAATTATGAGAGGTGTAGATAGGGTAGATGCAAGCAGGCTTTTTCCACTGAGGTACGGCGACATTAGAACTCGAAGTCACATGTGAAGCGTGGAAGGTGAAATGTTTAAGGGGAACAGGAGGGGAAACTTCTGCATCCAGAGAGTGGTGAGAATGTGGAATGAGCTGCCAGTGGATGTGGTCGATGCAGGTTCAGTTTCAACATTTGAGCGAAATTTGGATAGGTACACAGATGGGAGCAAAATGGGGAGCTATGGCTTGGGTGCGGGTCGATGGGACTAGGCAGATTAATTGTTCAGCACAGACTAGATGGACTGAATGACCTGTTTCTATGTTGCAGTGTTCTATGGCTCTAAGCTGCTACATATAGCATTTGATCTGCTGAGATTTCCAGTCGTTTATATTTTGCATCATCACATCACTTTAGTTTGCTGCTCTTATCAAGGGAGATCGTTGCTGACATCAGAAGCCTGGCTGGGTAGCTTCAGAAATCACTGAGGGTTGCTCAAACATCTTCCAAGGCCCACAGGGTGTGCTAAACTAACACAGAGTGTTTCCTCTACCAAAGTGCCGTTGGGATATTCATTCTAGGGATGCCTCAGTTGAGACATGCAGATTCTGTTTTTGATGGCAGCATTACAGCCATAGTTGTGTGGGCCTGGAATTTCAAGATAGAAAGCAATGGTGTGCCTATCAGCCTACTCCTCCAGAGTCTTTGGACACACCACATCTCCCCGGACTCCTCTGGAAAATATACTGCAGACTCGGGAGTGGCAAGGCTGTCTTCACTGAGCTATGTGACGTTCTAAGTGAATTCTTTCAGCCACACTCTCATGCCTCCTGTTCACATTGATGTTTGACATCTTTTCCAAGCTGTTGCAGCAGGTCTCTGTGACGTCCCCCTACTTCCTGCCCTTTGTTGCATCTGAGGGGTCACCCAGAAAAATTGTATCATTTCCCTTGATTTTAGTGAGGAACGGGTTTCAACTTGGGCACGTAGACTTTTCAGTGTTACTGGTTTCTCAAGCATGTTGGTGCCCAGGAACAACATAGACCTTTCCATTGACAGGAGATGTTTCCACAGCTTCTTTGTGCAGATTGTTGTGAATCATGAGATATTTTTGGTGACTTATGCTTTCTGGAGGGACGCATGGAACGTGAAAAAGGCTCGGCTCAGCTTTTCTTGCTTCTCACACCTTTGCAGTCTGCTACCACGATAACCAAGTGTGGATGTTATAGTGCCTACTCAATGTTCTCTTCAAGATATTTTTTCTCTCTGCACATTAGATGTTTGACGGTCTTCTTAAGGTTGTTTTGGGTTTCGTTGTTTTGTGGCTGCCTGTAAGGAGACAAACCTCAAAGTTGTATAATGTGTGCATACTTTGATATTAAATGTATTTTGAACTTTGAACGCTAGATAGACTGTGCCAAAAACAGAACTGTAAGACTCAGAGCTGGGTGTCCGGAGGCAGGGCCAGAACAGCCGCAGGAGGTAGAGGAGCTGCAGGCAGAGCAAGGTTACTGGCCGCTGTCTTACCGAGTATCCATAGCTGAAGGATTCCATGAAATGTTCAATGCAAAGTTACCTTCTCCACCCTCCAACTAATACCATTTACATAGCACACAATAACACCCTGGCTTAGGAATCCTTCCTATCCTACTTTGCAGGTTCACCTGCACTGAGTCAAACATAGCTTTTATGCTCCAGTTACATCTTACAGAAGCATCACTATATTTTCTGATGATGTCGACAGAAAATGCAGAATCCTGACACTGCAAGTGCAATTAATAGTGTGCAGATCACCCCGCCATATCAAGTGGGACTTTAAATCCCTCTCCATATTGCTTTATTGTATGGGAATGCTCCTTTCCACATGGGATTACCAGTCAGTTTTTATGATTGACCATCCTCCAGGCACCTGTCTCATTGACCAGGATTTGCATACCACATTAAATGATGGTGAGCATTCTCTCCGTCTTTGACATCTCTGTTACCGCTTTGGCATGTATTGCTGTTGTTTGGCTGCTAAGGTGTATGTGCTTTAGAAGCTGATGTGTCTTTCAGACTGCTGTGCAGTGAAGTGCTGAGAGCTGCACTGAATTCAGTGTGGCCCCTGTTGGGAATCATGAAATTCCTGTTCAGGCTTTTACCACTGAGTATAAATCACCAAAGTCTGTGACACACTGGACTTTTTCTGAGGACCATTTTCTGTGATCAGTACTAAATGTAACATGGTGCCATCCAATTTTAAGACAAACGACTTGTATGTAAAGTACGTGGGAATTTCAACTGAGGAAAACAAATGTTTCACCAAAAGTACAATAAACTGAAGCTATAGGATTAAAATATATATTTTTACAGAAATTCAGGTCATGAATCCTTTGAAATGTAGTCCATTCTATCAATAGGGGGAACAGTTGGAGATGGGGAAATATAATTTAATCCCTACTTTATACTGCATTTTTTAACTATGATTTTGTCATGAAATATATGATTTTGACTTTCAGCTGGTTTTTGACTTAAGGAAGACTGAAGAAGGTCCTTCAGTTGGAATAAACGTAGTTAAGGCAGGTTTTGTTTTGGATGGAGATATTATATTTCAATCTGGATCCAATGACACTTGGTCCAAATAGTTTCAGATCAACATAGCACCTTTCCAATGTATGTATTATAGTCATACTTGCCAACGATATGGCAATCTCATTCTGCTAACTATTGCTAGTCACAAGGTTCAGTCTAATGGTATATAGCTGGAGTGGAAAGTGGTTCAAAATCATTTGTAATGGGTGATTATTTAACATGTCTACGACGGACATAAACACATGTAGAAGATTGGGTTTTTGAAGTATCATGTAAAGGAAATGAGAAGGCTCTTCTGAACAACACACAAAAAATGCTGGACGAACTCAGCAGGCCAGGCAGCATTTATGGAAAAGAGTAAACAGTCGATGTCTTGGGCCGAGACCCTTCATCAGAACTTATTTCCAGCATCTCTTGTGTTTGCTCTTCTGATGTTGAATTTGGACTACCTTCACAAACATATGTGACGATATATAAATGAATGACACCGAGTGGCAGTTTGTACTTACTCAGCATGTGTGACTCACATGGTATGCCCATAGTGTCACAAAAAGAAACCATTCATCAGATAATTAGTCAAGCTTTATCAGACAAAATTGTGGTTAATTATCTTTCCACCTCCAGTGAACTAACCAGAGTTAAACCAAGGTTGCTGGGCAACAAAGGTTGTAGTTGGTCACTCCTTGACATTTTGTATTATATATAGTGTTTTTCCTTTTTCAGCTAATGATGCAAGTAGATTGGAGATGACAAGAATCCATGAAAGCAGTACAAGTATTAAAGACTATGGTTTCTGTCATGACAGTGGCAGGCCTCTGAAGCATGGCGCGGAGCAGCTGCTAGTGAATAAGGTAGGAGCACTTCTTCTGAAAATTTATCATTTGTTCTTGTCTGAGACTTGGGGCTTGCTTTAAATTCAAGACTGCCTTCAAGCATTTTTCATGTTGTGCATTCTAGTGCTTGTATTTTCATCTCTGGGCCCAGGGTGTTTGTTCATTACCCGACAATTGTCACACACTTTGTTTCTCACCCCAACACGAATAACTTCACTCACCTGAATGCTGAACTGATTCCACAACCTATCGACTCACTTTCAAGCATTCTGCAACTCGTTCTCAATATTACTTATTTACTTGTGTATTTGTTATTATTATTACTATTATTTGCACAGATTGTCTCTTTTGCATGTTGGTTGTCAGTCTTTGTGTGTAGTTTTTCATTTTTAAAATTTTACTTCTGTTCTACTGTCAATACCTGCAAGAAAATTAATCTCAAGATAGTATGTGGTGACATATATGTACTTTGATAATAGTTTATTTGAACTTTGAACACAATATAAGGCATCCATTGTTCCACTCTCTGCTTTTTTTAAAAAAATCTGATATTTGTAGAGAATGGCTCATGGGGGGAAAATCCTGTGGATATCATCATTGCAGTTTCTTAGTGGTTTCAGAGGAAGAATAGTTGACTAGTAGTGCACCACAGTTTTCTCAGCCGCTTGGGGATGAATTATCTTTAAGGAATATAACTTAACAGGGCATTGATGAATGAGAGAATGGACTTCAGTTTGAAGACTACAGATTCACTAATTTTAATGGCAATATACTGGAAAATTTCTAAAGAAGGAACAGAATGTAATCATTCTGTTGTTACATTGAGGAAGTATTCATAAATGAAATCATGAATTAATAAATATCAAGTGATGTGATTGCTTGAATTTGAAATATTTCTGTCTGGGGAATCCTGGACCAATGTTTTGAAAATCAATTTTATTTATTGAATGAAATCAATGCCGTTATTATAAAAAATGTGATTCCTTAATATACGATATAACAAGCTATTAAGTAGGAATAGCCCAAGTTCCTCAAACACTGCGAATGTGAGATATGTTACATCAGAATACTGCAATCAGGTGACTTTGTGAACCTTTTGTGATTACTTTGTAGAACTTAAAGGGAGAAAGGAAAACTAGAATGGTGCTTTAAGGGTGGGGTTAGAGTAACTAGAAAATGGCTTAAAATAGACTTCTAGTGCCATGTGAAAGTTTATATACGGTATTACAATACACAGACATCATAAGCAGTGTTCTGAATTCCTGTTTCAGAGATTACTGTGTGTATTCTTTATCACTGACCAAAAATTTTCACAGCACTTTTGTAAATTTTAGATACCATGTATTAACCACTCTAGCTATAGTTAATTAATCACCAAGGAGGAAGAAATTATAATCAGCTAAAACGTTTCCATTATTGATTGAATTGTAGAGACTGCCTCAGGAACATTTTGTGAATGATAGGAGGTATACCATGATGACTATGCTGTCCGACATTGATAAATTGTTGCCACCGTCTATTGTCTATGCTCACAAAGGAAGAATAGCATTGTCATTGCAACAAGCCTGGAACTGGCGAGGGTTACTGTCTGGAGGACGGGGGGGAGGGGGGGCAG
The DNA here is from genome assembly GCF_048418815.1 of Hemitrygon akajei. Lineage (NCBI taxonomy): Eukaryota > Metazoa > Chordata > Chondrichthyes > Myliobatiformes > Dasyatidae > Hemitrygon > Hemitrygon akajei. The sequence goes on along the minus strand of NC_133133.1, from coordinate 37,986,555 downwards.
GTAGTGTTGTGAGGAGAGAGGCCCAAGTTAAAGGAAGGCCTAAGTGCTCAGATGCTAAGTAAAGGGCTTGGGCTATTAACTATCTGCCAGGATTTGTTAAGCTGAAAAGGAGACAGGAGTTTAACTGTAATCAGATATGTTAAGACTGGGGTCTTAATATATTAATGGGTCTTAAAATATCAATAGGTTTTAACTATTGGATGGGTTCCGAGAGTGATGAAGGATATGGTGTGAAAAGTGCTATGCTCGAAGAATGGCTTACCATCATGCCTGAGGAAGAACAGTCCCAAAGGAGAGTTGACAAGTTGACTTAAAGTGCCGCAAATCATTTAGCGTCCAATTATTTGCTTGAGACCCAACACAGAAGCAGGTTTCATTGAGATCATGTCTCTACATTAGTGCACAGACGTTTTCAAAAGTAGCAACCAGATTTGTGTTTGGAATTCCTATATGGTACTATTTAATTGTGCAGAAAGTCTTTGGATGAAAATCAATTCTCAGTGATGCATATTGTTCCTCTTCATTTTTCATTTAAATTTTATTTTTTATAGAAATGTTCTTGTGTTGTGCACAGAAACATAGTGGAAGTCAGGCACTTTACAGAATGTTGCTGACAGCAATTTATTATGATGTCAGATTTGTGTGACACCTTCCAGACATTGGACTTTCTCACTTCCAACAGATGCTGCCCGAATTGTTGAGTGTTTCCAGCGTTTTCTGTTTTTAATTTTGATGTCCACTGTCACCACTTTAAAAAAAATATTGATCCAGTCAAATACTCTCTCTGTGGAGTTGGATTATTTTTGGCTCCTTTTTTATGTTAGGCAGCCATTTAATATTTGAGGATTTCAGTGGGGAACACAGCGAAAAGCGAACATTTTTGAACAGATTCTGCCTTTTGAAGTACCGATTGGTGCTCATACCACACCTGAGAAATGATCAGTTGGGCTCCATAGCAAATACGTCCCAAGAAAAGGCAGAGGGAGAAAATAAGGGGAATATATAATCTGGCAAAAATGCCAGTGTCACGACTTTGCTTGGGAAGTGGTGAATTAAAAATGTTATATTTGTGTTGTAGGATCTCATGAGTCACTTACAGCAGTGTAATACCCTCATTTATTAAGACCTGGATCACTCAAGCCTTATTATGCATACACCCCCATGTACTATCATTTAGCTACTACGGATTATTTGTGTAAGTCTGTGGGAGACAGGATGAATCACTTAATAAAAAAAGATTTGCACTATTTGATGTTGCACTTGATGAGAAATAGATACATCCAAGAGTGCAAAAGTTGTGAAATGTTCACATTCAGGGAGTGTTATTTTTATTTGAAAGTACAACTTCTTGTATTGTGTCGGCAATGTATCATCGGCTAGGAATTGCCTTTTGAACAGTTAACAGACTCTAAGAGAGTGTTCTCTGTATGGGTGAGCTGTCACTGCTTATTATGTCTCCACTCTTGCCTTGTTTTATTTATGGAAGAGGGATATCAGGTCATTGTTTCGTCACCAGCAGTTGCAGGTTACTTTCAGGGATAAGGAGTGGATGAAGAAGCACACTCACTTCCTGTTTCTAAGGGACGTGATGGGGATGGGGGGCTGCTGCAGAAAGGCAGCTACTTGTGGTACTCAGGGTCAATGCAGAACCAGGAGCAATGTTTCTGCTCCTTTCCTTTTCACATTTAGGGACGTTTCTTTTTAAAGAAAAGATAACCTTTTGTTGGTGTCCTCCAATGCTGACTTTTAATGAGTGCTTAATAGATCACTTATATCCTCAGTTATTCTGTCTACAGCAAACCAGTGAGCCTAATCTTCTACACAAATAAATTGAACAAAATCAATATTATTGATGAACTTTCTACATGAAATTGCTCTGTTAAAACAAACCTTAATACATTAATTAATTTATCGGACCAAATTATTTTATTTTAAACGTATCATTATGCAATTGGTCATTTTATCACTTTCTTTCATATCATCAGGAGAAAACAAAACTTCATAAACAGGGAAGTTCAATAAATACAAACCACTGATTCTTATAGTTTTAGAGAAATTACTTTTTACAGCGTCATGATTGTTGTGTAGGAAAATATGGCATCACATCATAAGATGGCTTGAATGAGTAATGTTATTTGGCTCACCTACAATGTCATGGTTCAGTGGGTAGCACTCCTGCCTTTGAATCAGAAGGTTGTGGGTTCAAGTCCTTCTCTATGGACTGGATTAGGAAAAAAAATATCTGCTGTCCCTGCCTCTAGTGCAGTACTGAGAGAGAAATGTATTTGCAGAGATGCAGACTGTGGTTCTCATTTCCCATATAGCGGTAACACATCCCACGCATTCCTTAAAGAAGAATAGAGAAGTTATCACATAGATCCTGGTCATGATTTATCTCTCAAATCTGGTTATTTGGTAAATCACATTGCCCTTTACCTATTTATCCTCAGTTTGCATTTCACTATATTTTGTCCCCATTTCCTGCTGACATATTAATTTGAAGTATAGTATTTGGATTTAGAATTTCTGTCCTGTATATTTTAGTGCCTGTCTCAGTATTAGTAATCAGTAAAAATGATTGAAAATCAGTCTGGTAACGAAAATAACAAAATTAAAGATTGACGTTACTGGGGTCTAATATGAGAGGTCGGCTCAAGGGATTGCAAGGAATGGTGTCAACCCTTTCTATTAATTGTTTGACATTTGTTGCTTTCACCAGACTCCTTCAGTTAGGAAATATGAGCAGCTGCTAGAAATGCTGATAACATTCAGCATAACAGAGTGGCATGGAAGGGCAACAAGCAGAGCTGTTGCTTTACAACTCAAGTGATCCCGGTTCAATCCTGAACTCTGCTGTTGCCTTTGTGGAATTTGATCATTCTCTGCATAACTGAATGGTTTTCCTTCGTGTTCTTGGTGCTTCTATATTATGGAGATACGTGTGTGTGATAGGTTACTAAATTGCTCCTAAATGTGTAGATGAATGGTAGAACCTGAGGGAAAGTTGACAGGAATGTAGAGAGGATCAAATGGGATTAGCTGATATTTAATATAAATGAGTACTTGATAGTTGGCATGGAGTTCCTCTATTGTTTGTATCTACAAGCCTGTGACACTACTGCAAGCAAGATTTTCATTTTACCTTTCATTATTAAGATGTAAGGTTTCTGGGTAAGATGGCACCGATCTGCATTCTCTATTGAGGTCATTGTTCAGACTTAGTTGATCTTTAGTTGTTTTCTTTAGGCTTCTGTGGATGATTTTGGGGACAGAGAAGAGAGTTAAGGTGTCAGATCAGCTTAAATGACAACTACTTCCCTTTACTTGTTTAAGAGTCCAAAGTTTACATTAGGGGCATAACACTTAATAGTCAGCTGACTATATATAAAAAAAAGTAACACTTGCTCTGTTGGTATGGACTATTCTCCTTGGACAGGGCCATCATAGAATGAGAAATGTGATTTGCAAGAATAGGTTCCTGTAGGACCAGGCACTTATCTCTGCATTCACTGCATCTATGGTTAGTTCAGCTTCCTGCTTCCCAAACTGAAGCGTGGAATGAACTAAGGGGTGGCCCAAAGTTCAAAGTTCAGGATAAAGTTATTATTGAAGTATGTATATGCCATCATATATTACCAGAGATTCATTTTCTTGCATGCATTCACAACAGAACAAAGAAATGCAGTAGAATCAATGCAAAACTACACAGAAAGACTGACAAATAAGCAATGTGCAAAAGAAGACAAATTGTGCAGATACAAAAGATTAATAATCATAATAATAAATAAACAAATAAATAATATTGAAAACATGAGCTGTAGAGTGCTTGGAAGTGAGTCCATAGGTAGAATCAGTTCATCATTGAGATGGGTGAAATTATCTATACTGGTTCAGGAGCCTGAAGTTGAAGGGTAATAACTGTTCCTGAACTCGATCGTATATTACCTAAAGCTCGTGTACCTTCTTCCAGATGGTAGCAGCAAGAAGAGAGCATGGCCTGGATGATGGGGCTCCTTGATGATGGATGCTATTTTCTTGTGGCAGTGCTGCTTGTACATGTGTTCGGTGGTGGGGAAGGCTTTCCTATAATGGGCTGGGCTTTTTGCATCACGTTCTGTAGGCTTTTCCATTCTTCAGCATTGGTGCTTCCACACCATATTCTCCACTGTGCATTTATAGAAGTCTGTTAAAGTTTTAGATGACATACTGAATCTGCGCAAACCTCTACGAAAGTAGAGTGAAAGCAGTGGATAAGTGTGAGCACCGTGCAGCACATAGTCCATCTGCAACTTAACGAGAGAAAGAAACAACTAAGTAAAGAAAGTACACGCTGTGGTTGGCAGCAGTCCCTCCATCTCCAAAGGCTCTGCCTATTCCTTTGCCCAATATTCCAACTGTACCTTTTTCCATGCCTATAAGCTATAAGGCATCAAAGCCTTATTTTTGATTTTTGATCATATAACCATATAACAATTACAGCACAGAAACGGGCCATCTCGGCCCTTCTAGTCTGTGCCGAACACTTACTCTCGCCTAGTCCCACCTACCTGCACTCAGCCCATAACCCTCCATTCCTTTCCTGTCCACATACCTATCCAATTTTTTTTTTAATGAGAAAATCGAACCTGCCTCTACCACTTCTACTGGAAGCTCGTTCTGCACAGCTACCACTCTCTGAGTAAAGAAGTTCCCCCTCGTGTTACCCCGAAACTTTTGCCCCTTAACTCTCAACTCATGTCCTCTTGTTTAAATCTCCCCTACTCTCAATGGAAAAAGCCTATCCACGTCAACTCTATCTATCCTCCTCATAATTTTAAATACCTTTATCAAGTCCCCCCTCAACCTTCTACATTCCAAAGAATAAAGACCTAACTTGTTCAACCTTTCCCTGTAATTAGGTGCTGAAACCCAGGTAACATTCTAGTAAATCTCCTCTGTACTCTCTCTAATTTGTTGACATCTTTCCTATAATTTGGTGACCAGAACTGTACACAATTATGATCCTTTGACTTCCATCCAGAAAGTTAGCACAGGTTACCCTTTAGCTAAAAATCCAAAATCCGAAGATCTCCCAAAACCAAATTATTTGATGCCATAAATGGAAAATTCCATAAGGTGCCGGGAAGGTTCCCAGGTGATGTGCAGGTCTTTGTGTACCACATATCATTCTGAGTAGTTACCCAACATGCTCCAAGTGGGGCCATAATGACACCCATTTGTTTTTGCAGTCGTCATAGCCAGACCTTCGTGCATTGATCACGGGCATTACCATGAGTTTTGTGCCTATTCACTGCTCTGTACCGTGGAGAAACTGTTGAAAATGTCAAAAATGCCTGTAGTTACACCTGTGGGTAATAGTAAAAGAAAAAGGGGAAGCATTAATGTTTATCTATAACACAGAAAGTCAGGTTGTTGTTAAAACTAGACAGCAGTCTAAATGTGAAGCAGTTGACAGAAGAGTATGGTGTTCATCTAGAACCTGAAGAAACAGAAGGACAAACTGTTAAATTTCTATGCTGAAAGTAATGAACAGAAGTTGATGAAAAATTGAAAAACACTTCATAAAGTGAAAAATGAAGATCTCAATTGTGTATTGAAAGGATGGATTTGTCAGTGTCGGAGTAAACATATGCCGCTGAACGGTATGCTGATCATAAAATAAAGAAAGATCTATCGTGACGCACTGAAAATTGAAGATAATTGTAAATATTCAGCAGGTTGGTTGCAAAATTTAAGAAAAGGCTTGACATTAAATTTTTAAGTGATAATATGTCTGCTGATCACGAAGCTGCAGAGAAACTGATGGGCTGGAGCAGCATTCAGTCTTCACAGATGACCAGTGTCCTCATTGCATTAAAAAATAAAATGCTGACTTTTTTCACATGTTTCATTACATTTGCCTCTAATTAAATTCAATCTTTCATTTTTACACCCCACATCAAATCTTAAAAAAAAGTGAAGTACAAATACAGTGTACTGCAATAATTTAATGAAAACACAGCATTGTGGGTGGAGACTGGAAGGTTGTTGTTCAACAGCTGATTCAGGTATTCTCCTTATGCTGCTGTGCTGCTTTTGTACAAAATTATATCTTCATTATATTAATGGTATGTATTAGTTTTTACTGTTAAGAACATATCATTGATGAACAAGTTTAAGACAAAGACTAGTTACTGGTAGTACATAAATTCTGAATCGGAAATGACATTAATGACAAACAGCCACTGAGTGGCCGAGGTAACGGTAACTACCTTTCTGATAGCTCATTGTTATATTATTGCTTCATGCATAAAATTATTAAAATTATTATATATGACTACCTTCAGGATATATGTATAAGCTGTGTACATAATGTGAAGAGATTTCATGTTTAGAATTGGGTCCCATCCCCAAGCTATCTCATTACATAGATGGAAATATTCCAAAATCCAAAATAATCCAAAATCTAAAACACTTCTGGTTCCAAGCATTTTGGATAAGGTGTACTCAACCCGTATTTTTTTTTGTGAGCTGCTGTCACTAAGATAGAAGAAACATTTCTATTCATAAACCAATATTAGACACAATGCCATATCCAAAAGCTATTGAAATAGTAGAATAGATTTTTTTAGGTCACTAATTGAGCAGTGGTGAATTGGCAGTTTAGTTCAGGCTGTGACTGATCTTACTTCCTTTGTCAATGTGCTTTAAGCTTGTGATTCCCTTAGTCAAAGTACAAAGTAATTGCTTTCCATTTTTTGAAGTATTTCCCCGGTGCAAACGAGAAAGTGGAGAATGACTGCTGAGTATAACGGTCTCAAGGGATGGTGTAAAGGTGTTTCAATATTTCCCTGTATCAGGTCAGGAGAGTACCCTATAATTACAGGTAGCTACACAGACTTGTATTTTATCTGACATTCCTTCAGTCATAATTATGGAGTAGATAGATGATGTGTTATTATTTCATCCTGAGAGATATCCCCATTATCCTTGTCAGTGACAAGCATTCCCCTGCCCGCAGGCACTCCTTCAATAGAGAAATGGGGACAGGGGACAGCTGAATGAATCTCTACATGCTGCCTTCCTTAATTTTATTTCCCAAAGGATTGCTGTAAATTGGAGCCTATTATGCTCATCTCATTCTGAGATTACTCAGAATGAAAGCTATACCTCAGCTCAGGACAATGACAAGGGGAGGAGGTTGTCACTAGAGAGAGCTATTGAATGGCTCGACATTCCATGGTGAATGGTTGCTCGGTCATAAGATTGCATAATATTGTCAGCTATAAATTCCTATTCATTTGAGAAGTGAAGCACCTTGAAACTTTCTCTGTTTTAGAGGAACTGTGTATTGTATATGTTGCATCTTTAACTATGCATTTACCCGTCGTAACTTCGCTGCTTGGTATGGAAGCTGCACTGCGGCAGACAGAAAGGCTCTGCAACGGGTAGTCAAAGCTGCCCAATGCATCACTGGCACCAACCTACCTGCCATCAAGGACATAGAATACAGAACTGTGCCAGAAAAGGACCACTTACGTCATGAAGGATCCCACTCACCCTGTTCATGGATTATTTGTCCCACTCCCATCAGGGAGGAGGCTACATAACATCCACACCAGGACCACCAGACTCAAAACCAGTTACTCTTTCCAACCAGTAAGGCCAATGAATACCTCCACCCACCAACTCCACCACTACTTTATTTCCCATCAGTCACCTTACGTACAGCTTAGTGTCTTTAGCCAGAGTGTGGTGAATCTGTGGAATTCTTTGCTGTGGAGGCCAAGTCTTTATGTAAATTTAAGGCCGAGGTTGATAGATTCTTGATTGGCCACAGCATGATGGGATACGGGGAGATGGCAGAAGACTGGGGCTGAGAGGAAAATTCGATCAGCATGATGATATAGTGGAGCAGACTCAATGGGCCAAATGGCCTAATTTTGCTCCTATATCTTAGTGTCTTTTGGTCACTTTATGGGCATACAGTACAATCAATCTATATATATAAGCTATCTTATATATTTATATTTATGTGTGTTTTATTATTCATTATCATCATCATCATTATGTGCCGTGGTGTATGACGTAGGCGATCATGGTTTATGACTATGATTGTTCTTGGGAAAAATCATTATTTTTTTCTCTCAGCTCAAGCTGGTAAAACATGAGGTATGGGCATAGCCAAGCATACTCATTTGTCAACTGTTAGGAACTTTCGGACTGTTCTAGCGGTGTTTAGTATTGTGGCTTTCTGAAGATTTGCATAGATATTACTGTGTAGCCCTAATTGTGAAGTGACTTTGGGATGACACCAGATGTAGATATTACCATCACAACAATGTACACCTTGTTCAGGTTCCAAAGTCTTTCAATTTCCTCTTTTAAATCAGCATATTTCTGGTGTTCTTCACTTACTGTTTTACACAAGTTACATGTGTTTGGAATGGTTATATCTATTAAATAAGTTGTTCTTGCTTCCTTATCCTGTAATATTATATCCGAACAGTTACTATGGATTGTCCAATCTGTAATAACTGATCGGTCAAAATATAATATGTGGCAGTCTGACTTTAAAATTGGATCCGGCTTGTATTTATTGAAAGGATTGATTTCATTTATGATTTTGTATTTTAAAGCAAGATTTTGATGAATGATGTTTGCCACTTGATTGTGCTTGTATAAGTAGCAGGTTAACACAATCTGATTACAAGATCCTGTAATGTGTTGGATTTATCATTATTATCATCATGTTCTTAATTTTTGTGTTTTTTTTTGTGCTGCACTGGATCTGGAGTAACAATTATTTCATTCTCCTTACACTCGTGTACAGAAATTGACATTAAACAATCTTGAATCTTGATTATTGCATTTCATCCTTTCTCTTGCATTGTTTCTGCTCTTGCTTGTTTCATAATCAGGAAAGTACAGCAAGACTGGAAGTGGCTAGAAATGGTTAGAACCGTCACCAACTTTGTCTCATGGCTGCATAATGAAAGTGGTCCATTCCAAGCTCTCACTTCCTCATTTTCTTGCGTACCTTTAATTACCACAGGAATGAAAAACATGGCTATAGATATGCTATGGGAAAGTGGAAGCTTTGGCATCTTCTGGATGACATACTGGAGATACTGGAGACATAATGGCTTGCAAAGGGCAAACAGGACTTGGTGTCCTAACCATTAATTAGTTGAGCATTGAAAATATAGAAATGCAGAGAGAAAAATCATGACCAGAGAATGGACAGAATGTTGTATACAATACTTATGCTGCAACATTATAGTTAATCACTTACAGTGTCTTTGAGTCATAGAACACTACAGCACAGAACCAGGTCCTTTAGCCCATCTAGTCTGTGCTATGATTTGCCTAATCCCATTGACCTGCACCTGGGCCTTATCCACTATCTGAACATGGAGCCCTATCAGTTCGAGCTTTCCTGATCTGTCTAAAATAATGTTACTATCTATTTTAACCTTAATTCACTCTTGTCCACTCCTCAGATCATGAGCATTATTTTAGTTGATACTAAAGTTGGTCGTTTAGAAGCCTTGCTATAAACATCAGCCCTATCCCTACATTAAGTGAACCTTCCTTCTCATGGTATTTTTGTGCTCAATATAGTTAGAAAAGTACATCTGCATCTTCTCTTATTGGTTGTCAAGTGTGCTAAGTGTCATAATAAACATTCTATTTTCATTTACAGTATGACCACAGGAAGTAGGAGAAGGAGTAGGCCACTTGGCCTCCCTAGCCTGCCCTACCATTTAATATGTTTTCATTCATACCTCATTTACCATTTTGTGCCCTATGTGGCTCATATAGCATGGCTCTTGACTCCCAGCCAAGTAACCTTTGTTCAGATCTTCCTCTGAGATGTTATGCACAGAAATTGAAGCTCATCGTTCCATTCAGTACAAGAGAGTCCAGACCCGTTGGAGATGCATTCTTCCTATCACATGTTGAATGAGGGTCTGTTAGTTCTTTCAAATAAATAAAATAGAACCTGTGTGATTACTTTGAATAACATCAGAGAAACTGTCAAACACTACTTAACCCTGATATAATGTTACTGAAAAAATAAATGGTTATTTCCAAATTGCACCTAAAGGCAGCCATAGGCAGATTGATTGATCCATATCCATGTGTCTTTCTAAAAGATCCAATCTCTTTCCTTTTACAAATTCTCTTCATCAGACCCATTTGATTTCTAATCTTTATTACCTGTGAAGCTGGTTACCTATTCAATTGCTGTCAGCTCCTCAGCCGTTTTTGTAAAGATAGTCATCTTAAATTCTTGGGCCAGCATTTTGTTGACAGTTGTGATGAGGCCCAATGCATGCTTGTGGAACAGCACCTCATCTTCCACCTGGGCATGCTGCTTGCTTCTGGAGTCAATACAGAATTCTACAATTTCAAGTCATTTGATTTTTCTTTCTGCATCCATTATACATCTGTGATATTGCTCAGCATTTTTCTCTCTTCTTTCTTGGAGGCAAAGATGCAATCCAGAACACAAAAGAAAAGATGCCAAGTCGAGAAGACAATTCACAAAAGTCCTATTAGTGTTGCTTTTGATGGATACATTAGGTATTTCAGATCCTGGTCGCTACTCTTTCAAAGATGCAAACTTTCTGGTGAAAGAGTGAAAATCCATCCTCTTAGATGTTCTAAATGCAAAATAAAGTAACTTTTCTGCTGAATCCTGCTTCAGGATCTTGGTTCCAATTATTTCTATGAACAAATCTGTGCTATGTACTTAACACATAACAGAGGAGAACTTTTCCCCTGTTAAGGGCTACGCATTTAAAGCAAATAACTTTTGCACTTCAAGCATGAGGATGTTACACATGTTTACATTGTTCTCCAAACACAACTTGGACAGGGGTGTTGGTATTTAGAAGAGTTTTAGTGTTCCACATGTATGTGGAGGGAGAAAGACAAAAACATAAATATGCAATGTTATTGCAAAATGAATACTCAGATGAATGGAGCCCACTTCATATCACATTTGCTCTCCTCAGCGTTCAAGGCAATTAAGTTCTCTCTCTACTAATCTGAAACTCATTTCCTTAATCAAGAGCAGCAAGAAGGAAACTACTCAACTGCTAAAGCACTCTCATATTAATTTCTCCACCACCACTCAATTCTGAATCATCAATTTATTAGCTGGGCCCACCCTGGATTCTTCAAGACAAAAGTCCAGACTGATACTCTGTGGCAGAATTGGATCTATGTCGTCAGAGGTGCTGCCTTTTAGATGTGATTTCTCTCTTGATTGAACACCTTATTTGCTGATGTCATGCGCTGTATCAAGAGCTGGTGTTTCACTGGAGCACTAATCATATTCAGGATGATGTGTTTGTTCTAACATTTGACATAGTAACCTCAGCAAACCATTTTGAAGTTCAAACACAGCAGGGATTGCAGCAGTCCTTTTAACAAGTGTATTTGATGACAATGCCGAGAAGGCACCTACAACTTACAAATCGTTTGCTTTGTGCAAATGCTCTTGTTTTCTGGTCTAGTCATTGTGATCTGATAAGCAAGGCAGTAAGCAAGTAGTGCACAGCAGGTACCAATCATCTGTATATGATACATAGAACACAACACAGGAATAGGCCCTTTGGCTCACAGTGTTGATTAAAAAATAATTTTTTGACCAAGACTCCAGGACTGAATCACTGCCCTTCTTCAGTTTGACTATTTCATCTTCTCTGGTCACTCACGTGAGAGAACATTTTGGTGCCATATCCAAGGGATGACATTCTGTTTATGCTTCACTCACTGGATTTCTATCTGGGGGTGGATGTGGTACTTATAACCTTCTGAATGATGCTCAGAATACATTTGCCATGATCTTGACTTCAGAGTATTGTATCGCAATAGAAGATTTCTCATGAAGGCTCCATTCATGAGAAGCATGACAATAGGTAGCTATTCGTTAACCTCATCAGTCATGTGACATATTAAAACATGAACTCCTGGACATTAAATTAGCAGGACCCTGAGAAGAGGAGAATGGAAAATAGCTAATATGCTTTGTAGGCAAAATAGGTTTGTATCAAAAATACCAATATTTTCTCTGAAATGAAGAATAAGTCTTGAGATCAGATTGCTATTTATAGAGAGGAAATTCTGACTATTTTTTCCTCGGTCTCCACAATGCTACATCTACTGTGAGATTCTTGCAGAAAACAAGTGTTGATGAAAAATGAGCTTGACCAAATATTGGACCTGAACTGCCACATGCAGTTGGAAAGACAAGATTTATAGAAGTACCCTCGGTTAATGACTGTCTAAAGTGATTTGACTGATCTTTATTTAAAGTGTGCAGGCTTGCTGCCAGCACTAAATAATATCATTTTATGTATATCCATCAAATATTTGACATTAATGTAAGTGTTTTGGATGGACAAAAACCCTTCTTCCATATAATTCTGCCAACTGTAATTTCATTGTTAGCTTTATATGATCATGTTACTTGAAATATAGAGTTCCTCTCATTACTGTGCAATGTACATCTTTAAATGTAATGTACTTCTTTAAATAATAAATACAACAAAGATCCTAGAACTGATTCACTGTCCTGCTTCAATTTATCTATTTCATCTTCTAATGTTCACTTGAGAGAGCATTTTGGTGTCTTATCCAAGAGGTGACATGTCTGATTATGCTGTACTCACAGGATTTCTATTTGGGGTTGGATGTGGTACTTATACCTTTCTGAATGATGCTCAGGATACATTTGATGTAATCTTAACTTCAAGGAACACTGTAACACAATAGCAGAATATTGTTTTTTGTAGGATGCTTTAGGTTTCATAAGCAAAATCAAACAGAAGGGGAGTCCTTTTCAGCGTACATGGCTGAATTGAAGAGATTGTCTGAGCATTGTCAGTTAGCTAATGAGCTTAATGATGCATTGACAGATCATTTAGTTTGTGGAATCTCACAAGAAAGCTTTCAAAAATGACTCCTAACTGAAGCACAACTTATATTTAAAAGACCAATTGAAACAGCTGTATCAATGGAAACAGCAGACAGAGACACAATGGGGTTGCAGTCAGGAGAGAAAGAGAGTGTGAACAAAATTGCAGAAACCAGCCTGGCTGAACAAATTGTGTTATTGTTGTGGCAGGAGGTCACATATATCAGAACCATGCAGGTTTAAAGGGGAAATTTGGAGAAAATCCAACAAAGTAGGGCACATACAAAGAGCATGTCAGGCAGACAAACTTAAATGGACTGCACAGGAAAGAGAAAAAGATAAAAAGTCAAATTGCAGTTTCAAAAAGAGCACAAATTTGCATGATGAGAGTAACACAGGACTGGGTAGCCTTGAGGTTTTCATGATGAAAACTAACAATAGACAAGCATATGGCTTATAATAGAAGTGAATGGCAAATTAATTAAAATTTGCTGTTTCAGTCATTCCACAAAATGAGTCTGAATGGCATTTCAAAGATACTGAACTGAAGCCTGCAGATATCCAACTAAGAACTTATACTGTAAAAAAGATAACTCCTGTGGGGATGATATTCATAACAGTGAAATACAACAACCAACAAGCTGCATTGGGCTTGTATGTGGTAAAAACATAAGGGACAGCATTGTGGGGATGTGACAACTACAACTTGATTGGTGATCCATCCACAATTTGCATGCCACACCCCCTGTATTAGAACCAACTGAAAGTGAATTAAGAAAGGTACTGGATGGTACTACAATTGTCGCCATTCTGTACTCCATGAATGGTTGCCCAACAGAAGCCAAACAGGTGTTGGTGTCAACCTCTGTGCCTCTGGATGGAAAGCATATTGGAACAAGGAAGGAACATGCTGCTCAGAGGGATTATGGAAGTGAGGAAAGCAATGGTCCAGCTACAACAGTTTTTGTAGGCAATGTATCTGAGAAAACTTCTGATATATTAATCAGGCAGTTACTTGTGAAATAACTGGTTGTAAGCTGGAAGAGAGTTCAAGAGCTTCAGGAAAGTTGTAAGCATCCAGCTTTTGTGAGTATAAAGAACCAGAATCTACTCTGCATACATTAAGGTTATTGCATGAACTTCAAGCAGGAGACAAAAATCTGCTTGCAAAAACCAAAGCCCAGCTGGATGAATGGAAGGTCAAAAAGAAAGGAGTCAATGGAGATATTAAAAAAAAGGATTCATCAGATAATATTGTGGAAAGCAAGGGGAGAGATCAGATTGTAAAGGGAACAGCAGAAGGATTATTAAGAGAATACTTCTATGAACTAAATGCACCTTCCCAAGTTCATGATACACATCCTAGAAAGAAGATAAAGGAAAAGAAAGGGGAGGAAGGGATAAGCGCTATGGAAATGGAAGAGGATAAATGAGACATGATTTTTCAAGAAATTAACAAATTCAGAGACACTCACAGGAAATTAGAAGAAGATAATGGAAGGGCAAGAAAAAGAAAGCTGAAAAGTTGTAAAGGAGTGAAGTGATAGAGAGAAAGAATGCAAGTGAGAAAGAGAAATGCATGAAAGAGAGAAGGAACATTAGAAAGAAAAAGGGCAACAAGGAGAGCACGAGCAGGATCAGGACCATGATACGGATTGTGAGAGAAACAAGGATAAGGAAAGGGCGCGTGACCCAGAAAGCGATCGAGTGAAATAAAGAGAGAGAAAAAAGCCAGGAGCAGGAGAGAAGCAAAGATTGAAGTAGATCCAGAGAGAAAAGCTGAGAAAAGGAGAAGAAAGGAGTCTGGAGTTGCCAGAACCGCTTTCTGCAGGCTCAGAGTCAACTCCTACAACCACCACGCATGAGGCCAGGAACCTGAGATTTTTTTCACAGCCACACGTCTCACAAGTCTAAAAATTACAAAAGAATTAAAACAAGCAAAGTACTTTAAAATAAAGAGGAATAAGAACAGAATTTGGAATGGAATTTAATGTTGAAAAGTGTGAAGTTATTTACATGTGTAAAGGCAGACTATTATCTAAATGGAAAAAAAAAGGGTTGTAGATCAGTGAAGTACAGAAGGATCTAGGTATTCCTAGACACAGAAAGTTAGAAGGCAGGTGCAGCAAGAGGTTAGGAAGGCAAATGAAAATAATTTCAATAAAATAAAATAATACAAAATTCTATAAATTAACTTGTTTTGGTCTCTTCCCTGCTTCTGAAACGAATAGCAAACTATTCGTTCAGTAGATGTACATATTGCAGATATTTTTTCTAGTAAATCCCTACTTGCAAGCATTGGGGAATTACTGTAACTTCATGCTCTGCTGCTCAGCTCCCTAATGCAAAGTCATCAAGAGCTTTGCGACTTGCATGTCTATGCTCACATTGTTAGAGATGATAAATTTGCCAGCATTTCAGCAAGGAAATGCTGGCAGCAATTCATTAAGTTGCCTATAATTCCCTACAAAATCCAGGTTACTACTTGTATCAGAAGTAGAATGTGAGCCAGATCTCACATGACATCTCCAAGCCACGAGTATTTAGCAATTTATATTCCCTATTAATTCTATCACATTTAAAAATCTAGATCTTGTTGATGGGTTTGGAAGGCAGAATTGTGCTGGTTTGTGGGGGAGGAATGACATTGTACTTGGTTGGGGGAGGGTGGTCTGATGTTGGGGAGGTTGGTTATATAACTGAATAAAGCCTGTCCTTATGTGATGACAATATTCACTTTCCAACACGGTGCTCATTAAGGGCAATACACAAGAGCTCATGGTATTTGGGGAAGTGAGTTAGCATTAATAATGCTAATAATAGTAATAATGCTAATGCTAATAAAGACTGATAATAGTGTAGAAGGCAAAGACTCAGAATAAATAGGTCTTTTTCAGGCTGAAGGGATGTAATTGATGGTATGCCCCAAGGATTAGTTCTTAGCACTCAATTATTTTTCAATTATATTTTTTCACTGGAAGAGGTTGCAGAATGTAAGATATTCAAGTTTGCCAATGTCATGAAAATAGTTGGGTGATCATGTGGCAATGAGGATACTTTGATTCTCCAACTGTATATGGACAGCTGGAGTGAGTGGGTGAAAACTTGGAATTGGAATGGAATTTCATATGGAAATGTGTGAAGTTATTTACTTTGACAGGAACAGTGTAAAGGCAGACTATTATCTAAATGGAAAAAAGTTGTAGCTGAGTGTAGCAGAGGAATGTAAGTACAAATCACAGAAAGTTAGAAGGCAGGTGCAGCAGGGAGGCAAATGGCATTTTCACCTTTACTGTCAGAGACTTGGGGCAGATCAGCCATGATCATATTGAATGATGGGGCAGTATCGATGGCCAAGGGTCGTACTCCTGCTCATATTTTCATAGGTTCTAATTAGAAACCAAGATGATTAAACTGTGTTATGCAGAAGTTGGAAACACTAAAGAACAGAAAAGACTAATCAAATCGGGAGCTATTCCGCCCATGTTTTTTATGTGGAGAGATTTTGGTCTAGGAACAAAATGGTTAAAAGCTTGTTGTAATTTGTTGCACTTGACTATCAGCCTTATCAGTTTCCTTTCGAACCATGAAAATTTCAGTTAAATTATCTCAAAGCATTCAAAATTCCAAGGAAAACAAGTCTTAATTGTCTAATCTATCCTATGAGCCAAGGTAATCATTCTGGTACTGTATATCTGTAGTGCATATCCTGTAGTGCAAAGTCACTGTAAAAGCTTCTAAGATTTGGCACCCAAGACTGCTACAAATACTTAAGTGTGATTTAATTAAGGCTTTGTTTGACCATAGCATCATATCTAGCGTAGAACTGCTGGGAGTTATCTGTACATGTGCTACCACATTTAGGACAGGTAATATTGCAACAACACCCCAGCACTTACTCTGGAAAATTTACTCAAGAAATGCTTATCAACATGGACCTAGCCAGATTTAATGTCCATTCATTATATGGAAAGGATGGATTAAAAAGGAAGAGGTCAAAACTATCTGGAAGTGAAATACCTTCCGTGCTACTTTCTTTCTCAAGATAAAACCAGAAGATATTGGAAACACCAAGCAGGACAGGTAATGTGTGCAGAAAAAAAGTACTGAAATCTTGCTTCAGGGGCTTGGCTTTAGTTACTTTTTAACTATAAATTTCTGCCCCCCCCCCCCAACCCAAACCTTGGGTCAGGGAATTTTTAGCTGGCAGAAATTCCTGGACCAACTTCTGTCCACTTATTCTCATAAAATCTACTAATAAATGCCAGCAGAATGATTGTCTGTGCATGTTCATATCATTTTAATGACCTACATCAAATTTCACTAGTTACAATTTTGCTTCTTACTTTGTAACTTAGTAAGTCAATTTTTAATGTATTTCCATCTATACTGACTGCAATGCTACCTGCCTTTGCATCACGAGCAAACTCTTCCATATATTACCTGGACGTTATTAGATAAGAAAACTAGGCGAAATAAGAATAGTCTTCCGATTAATAAAGACTGTGTTAGGAAACTACTTAAGTGAAAAGATTATTTTATCTGGCTGAAGTAATTTTAATTAAGGGAATAGACACTATTCTCTTAAGCATTCTAAGCTGGAAAGAGAAATAGAGGAAGAAAGGGATAACCAAATTGTCTTGGTCCACTATTAAATCATAGTTAGAAAAAAAAGTTTATATAGCTCCAAGCAAAATTGACCCACAAATATAATAATCTTTAGGTAATTCCCTGAGAGACGTGCAAATCGGCAAAAGAAAAATAAGGTTATTGCAGTCTCCCTTGTGGCTCGTGCTACAAAAGTTAACACGTGGTTGACAGACTGGTTTGGAGGAATGGGTTCCAATTCACGAACATGGGAACTTTCATGAAGAAAACCGAACCATGCTTGGTGTCAGAATCAGAATCAGGAATATTATCACTGTTGTGAAGTTTGTTGTCCTGTGGCAGCAGTGCAGTGCAAAAGATAAAATATTCAATAGTTTACAGTAAGAAATATAAACAAATAAACAAGTAGCACAAAAAGAGAACAAAATAGTTCATTGGTCATGGACCATTCAGAAATCTGATGGCCGAGGGGAAAAAGCTGTTCCTGAATTGAAGTGAATTGACTTTATTAGTTACATCCTTCATATACATGAGGAGTAAAAATCTTTATGTCACGTCTCCATCTAAATGTGCAACGTGCAATAACAGTAATTTGTAATAAATATTATGTACAACATAGTCAATGTAACATAGAAATACAGGTGCGTCAGTATGAATTAAGGAGTTTGATGGCCTGGTGGAAGAAGCTGTCCCGGATCCTGTTGGTCCTGGCTTTTATGCTGCAATGCCGTTTCCCGGATGGTAGCAGCTGGAACAGTTTGTGGTTGGGGTGACTCTTTGGGCCCTTTTTACGCACCTGTCTCTGTAAATGTCGTGAATAGTGGGTTGTGTCGGTAGGCGAACTGCAGGGGTCGAGTGTGGGTGGCAGTGTGCTGTAGTCCTTAGTCAGTAGTGCTGTAGGGCAAGTCCTGGGTGGTGCATGTTTGAATGAGAATCCTGGGAACCACATCATAGAGTTACAGACTGGATTTTAAACAAATAGAGTGAGGGAAATGTAATAAATACAACAAAAAATGAGAGAACAATGGCATAGGATGATGAAAGGATGAATGAAAATCAAAGTGTGACACTCTAGGCTCTAAACTGTTTTGTGCGAGGAGAAGGTAAAAGGGAGAAATACTAAAGTCATGGAAGGGAACCACACTTTCAAGGGTGATTTTAATCTGCACACTAATCAAACTGGCAAGAATGTTGTGGAAAGATACTTGTGAATGCCATCGGGGAATGTTTCTTAGCAACATGTTATAGAATCTATGTGGGACCAGATAAGTAGTTATTTATTGCTAGACTGTTAAAGTTTAAAAATAGAGGAAGTATTGCTACAATTCTACAGGATATAGGTAAGGCTACGACAGGAGAATACCGTATAGTTTTGACTCCTTATTTAGAAAAGGTATACTGACACTGGAGACAGTCCAGAAGAAACTCACTAGGCTCACATACTAGAATGAGGGTGTTGTCCTTTCATGTAAGGCAAAAAGAATTTGCCCTGCATTCTTTGAAGTTGAAATAAAAAGTAAGGAGGAGTATATAATGTTCTAAAGGAGCACGACAAGGCATATGTGGAGATGTTCTCCCAAGTGAGAGAGGCTCAAACGAGGGGACTTGGTTACAAAATATAAGGAAGGAGACATATAAAACTGTTATTTCTTCTCTAATAGGGTGGTGAATCTCTGTATAGAGTCTTGATTACAAAATATATTTAAAGAGGAAGTAAATAAATGTTATTTTTTTTAAATTTGAAGTAAATATTTTTGAAAGACTGTAATTGTGGGCTATGTGGAATTGGTTCAGAACAGTTGTTGATGGGTGTGGCAGGTTGGTGTGGTGGAGCAGGCTTGAGGAGATGGCCCACTCCTGCTCCTGCCTTCTTTGTTGTATTCTTGTGTACCACTGTTATAAAAGGAGGTGGAGAGGTTGGACGTCAGTATTTATGATATACCAACCATTCTAGAAACTCTGAATAACAGAACCTCAGTTGCACCTGTTAAAAAAAAGATTGTTGATGTTGGAAATCCAACAAAAATTCTGGAAGCAGTAAGGAGAGAAACAGAGTCAATGTTTTGAGTCATAGAGTTGGCAAAGTGAGGATACAAGTGTGTTTATGTTGCAGAGAGTGGAAGGTGGATAACAGAGTGATAGAGTGCAGGTAAAAGTTGTGAAAGAAACAATTACTTTAAACGTCAGTAGTTGGATTCACTCAACTTCACTTGTTCCATCCTTGGAATGTTCCTACAACCTATGGACTTTCAAGGATTCTTCATCTCATGTTCTCAATATTTCTTGCTTATTTATTTATTATTATTAATTCTTTATTTTTGTGTTTGCACAGTTTGTTGCCTCTTGCACTCTGGTTGAATATTCAATTGGTACGGTCTTTCATTAATTCTATTTTGGTTATTTATGGATTTATTGAGTATGCCAGAAAGAAAATGAATCTCAGGGTTGTATATAGTGACATATACAGTATGTACTACGATAATAAATTTATTTTGAGCTTTGGAACAAAATGATACAGACATAAATTGAAACAAAACAAACTGAAACAAAGATACAGTCACTTCTATGGAAAAAGTCCTGCAGATTGTAAGATGCCCAGTCAAAACATGAGTTGCTGTTCCTCTGAACGTGAGCAGCTGCTTCTCCTCATCTGATGATTGTAATGGGATTAATAGAAGTGGCTTTGAGTATGAATAAAACAGGAAAAGCTAAAAATATATCCAGCACATTAACCACCATCTGTGGAGAGAGAAATGTTTTTGGTCAATGATACATCATCAAGAACAGAGAAAGATCTGTCCTATGATGACACTCACATCTACCGTGATGAAATGCTTTGAGAGATTGGTCATGACTAGAAATAACTCCTGCCTTAGCCACTGCAATTTGCCTAGTGCCACAATAGGTCTACAATGGACATGATCTCATTGGCTCTCCATGCGGCCTTGGGTCACCTGGACAACACGAACACCTATGTCAGGATCTTGTTCATTGACTAAGCTCAGTGGTTAACACCATCATTCCCACAATCCTGATCGAAAAGCTACATAACCCGGGCCTCTGTATCTCCCTGTGCAAGTAGTTTCTCGACTTCCTAACCAGAAGACCCCAATCTGTGTGGATTGGTAATAACATCTCCACCTTGCTGACGATCAACACTAGTGCACCTCAGGGATGTATACTTAGCCTATTGCTCTACTCTCCCTAAACCCATGACTGTGTGGCTAGGCATAGCTCAAATGCCATCTACAAATTTGCTGCTGATACATTTGATGCATTTGATGCAGAATCTCAGATGGTGACAAAAGGTCATACAGGAGCGAGATATATCAGCACGTTGAATGGTGTCGCAACAATAATATTACACTCAATATCAGTAAGACTAGAGAGCTCTGATTGTGGACCAGGAAGAGTAAAATGAGGGAACACATACCAATCCTCATAGTGGGATCAGAAGTGGAGAGAGTGAGCAGCTTCAGGTCCTGAGTGTCAGTATCTCTGAGAATCTAACTTGGTCCCAACATATCGATGCAGTTATAAAGAAGGCAAGACAGTGGCTATACTTCACTAAGAATTTGAGGAGATTTGGTTTATCACCTAAAACACTGGAAAATGACAGACGTACTATTGAGAGCATTCTGACTGGCTGTATCACTATCTGGTATGGTGGGGTTGGAGAGTGGGTGCTGCTGCACAGGATCAAAGCAAGCTGCAGCAAGATGTAAAATTAGTCAGCTCCATCTTGGGTACTAGCCTCTGCATTATCCAAGTCGTTCTAAAGGAGTGGTGCCTCAGAAAGGTGGCGTCCATTATTAAGGTCCCCCACCACCCAGGACATACCCTCTTCTCATTGTTACCATCAGGAAGTAGGTACAGAAGCCTGAAGGCACACACACAACAATTCAGGAACAGCTTCTTCCCTTCTGCCGTTCGATTTCTAAATAGACGTTGAACCACGAACACTACCTCACTACATTTGCTTTATTTCTGTGTTTGCACTACTCATTTTAATTCAACTATTTAATATACATATATATATCCTTACTGTAATTCAGTTTTTTTCCTATATTTATCATGTATTGCATTGTGCTGCTGCCACTAAGTTAACAAATTTCACGACATATGCCGGTGATATTAAACCTGTTCCTGTTTCTGATTCTGATTTAAAGTGTAGTAAAGTATTCCTACTCTGGTGTCCAAATCAACTATTATCTCTATAATAAGCACAAATAAAAGGATTATCTGCTCATTGTCTTCCTGTGTACTTTATCAAAAGAGATCATACTTCAAAGCACTTCATTGATACAAATTATCTTTACATTCTGAGGTTCTAAAAAGTGCTATATGACTGACTTCTGAGATTCTTTCTTTATGTTTGAAGTGGGGTTTTCCATGGTGACTCATTCATATATTGCTTGGATTCCTGGTGGGCATTTCCATTCCACTGGTTAGGCTACTTCTGGTTACCAATTACATCAATTCCAAATGTAATAGATTGCCAGTTTGCCCTTAAGATTCAAGATTCAAGATTGCTTAATGTCATTTTCTGTACACAAGGGTAAAGGAGAACAAAATAATTGTTATTCTGGATCTGATGCAGCGCAAAAAAAAACACATTAAGATGAAGAACACAATAAAAACACATAATACATATGAATACACATGATAGCTTTATACATAGATTGATTGTACGTAGATAAAGTGGTACGGGAATGTCTGTAATAAATCGATATAAGATTGCGGCTGTTTTTATTCATATCTTCAAAGTGCTATTTTTATCAAAATTCAGGAGTCTGTAAGGATGAACATATTTGTTTTTTGTACAATGCAAATAACTGCTTAACTGTTTGAAAAGTGTGAATTGTGTTTCAGAGGTACCATAACTAGCAGGGACTTAATTGTTGTTTCTAATAGAACATGGATTGTTTAGAAACCTTGGCAACAGTAGCACATGCAGAAAGCAACTTCATTTACATCTGTTACTGTCTGTGATATCAGGGAAGCTAAACATTTTAGGGAATATATTCCTGGACTTGAAAAATAGTATATATTTTGTGAGTGTTGCAGCTTTAGCTGGTTTTTGTATTGCTCTTTTTATCCTTATCACACTCATTGTGAAATTTATAAAATCTCTTAATTTTTCATTTATATTTAATAAACAGGAGCACACAATAGGTGCAAGAAGACAGCAGTGGTACTTTGTTCTATAACTGTGTTTGATTTATGCTTGAGTCTGGTATCCACAGAATGTTAGGCCTGCAAAATCGGA
Source organism: Hemitrygon akajei (assembly GCF_048418815.1). Classification (NCBI taxonomy): domain Eukaryota; kingdom Metazoa; phylum Chordata; class Chondrichthyes; order Myliobatiformes; family Dasyatidae; genus Hemitrygon; species Hemitrygon akajei. Next base: position 37,963,768 of record NC_133133.1, on the reverse strand, counting down.
ACTACTTAACTGGGGTAGATTTTGTTGCCTATTGCCAGAGTCACCAGTGTCTGGCTGGTGCTGCTAAAAACACTTGACAGATCTGGAAGGGTGAATCTTGCCAGTATTGGTCGATTGCTGGCTCATTCTGCAGCCTGGCATCACTGTATCTGATTTCCTAATGCAAACACTATCTTCCACATCATTCTGCAAGCAGAGGGAGAATCCTTGATTCTTGATTCTTGGCTTGATATACCTCAGGGTCCAGTGGTGTTGTAAGAGAAACAATAAAATCTCTTGAGTTCTAGTACATTGGCATTGCTGGGATTCCCCAAACTTCTGTATCTTTGGGGCATCTTCGTTCCTTCCCAATATCAGACTTAGAGGGGGATCTGGGAGTTAATTTTTATGGTTAACAATAGAGCAGGTTGGAAGGTAAAATGGAGAGTCAGTTACATTATTGTAATTATTTTGTGCATAGTATAATGTTATTATGTTCAGATTTTTCAGCTTTTTGTCTTTAATTACTTTTTAATCATAATAGTTTTTGTCTTTGAATCCCGAGATATTTAGAAAAATATTGAAATATGAGACCATAAGTCATAGGAGCAGAATTAGGCCATTCAGCCCATCGAGTCTGCTCTGCCAATGGCATTGTGCATAATTAACAGTTATAATAATTGTAACGTGTATATAATTGACAATTTCACAGCTGGCCATGTTGGGGATAAGGCTTTGCAAATTTTCAAAACTTTTCAGCAACATTTGAGCCTCATTACTTAAGTCCTAGGTATCCTGTTGTTGCTTAAACCATTTTGGGATGCTTCAAGTCAGTGAGATTGGCCCTCTGCATGCAGGCAAAGCAAACACAGGCTTGCTGAAATCAAGGATGGTGATTCTGGATGAGGTGAGGGGCCAGTAACCAGTCCATAATTTACTATAATTGTTTTTTCTGCCTGCCTGGAGAGAGTTCTGGGCATATGTTTTTACATGATACTAGATCACCTACCTTCATTGATTTCATAATATCAGCTCATTCTCAAAATGCTAAAAAAAATAACATTTTTCTTTTAAAATCAGAAGTTAAGGGAACCATAGCACTTCACAAAATCTTGCTGCACAGTGGAGTAACATGGGCCAATGTATCAAACCCAACCAAGCAAGGAGGGATGACCTGCAAAACACCAGCAGCTTCACAGCGTCTGAAAAAGTGATAGGTACTGCATTCTTGATTTCCCATGCCTGCATTGAGTAGAAGTTACAATATATGGTTAAGCAACACACACAAAATGCTGAGGGAACTCAGTAGGCCAGGCAGCATCTGTGGAAAAGTGTATACTTGCCGTTTCAGGCTGAGACCCTTCATCAGGACAGATTGAGCCCTGATGAAGGGTCTCAGTCCAAAACATCAACTGTTCTCTTTTCCATAGATGTTGCCTGGCCTGCTGAGTTCCTCCAGCATTTTGTGTGTGTTGTTTGTAATATATAAGTAGGTGAAACCCTCAGACCAAAACATTGACTGTTTATTCCCCTCCACATATGCTGCCTGACCTGTTGAATTCCTCTAGCATTTTGTGTGTGTGTTGATCAAGATTCCCAGCATCTGCAGTACCTCTTGTGCTTCTTTTAAGTGGATAGTCATTTTTATTATTTTATTTTTACAAATGTTTTTTCTAATTGGTCTTAAAAATATGCAGTTACTGTGCTAGCATGCCAGCTTAGGTGTATTTTCCTAGGGCGGTGTCACATACACTGCATTGTCTAGCAGTGAAAATTAAATCTGTAGGAGTAGCCTCTTGTGATGCAGAGTGCGTCTATAATGATGACTCATAACCATACGGATAATGCATCTCACCGATGAACAATTTTTACAACCCACTCATTTCAATTTTAGTTGTTTTCATCAAGTGGATCCATTCCTTCATGGATTTTTCTGCAGTGGCATCTAGCAGTAATAAAACATTTGGATTGTTTTCAAGACAATGCTACCTATTGCTCTATTAGTTCTTTTTTTAAAGCAAGTTGGGAGGTGACACATGCCCTAGATTCTGTGAAAGCGAAGTCTATGCATAGTGTGCTATATCTTCCCACTCAATTTTTGATTCCTTACTCTAGCAGGTTCTCCAATTTCCCACCATTCTGCTTGACACTTTAATTTTGGGGCTTGTATCCTCCACATATCACCCTTGAGCACGTGCTACTGATTCTTATTTTGATCTGTCCATCTGTTAATATACTTGATAGTGGAATTGGAAGGATCAAAAGTCAGGCATCGACATCTCTTTTATGGATCTAGGTTTAGTGATAGGTTTCAGAAGAAAATGCATCTTGGTCATGCAGGAACAGACCCTTTGGCCCACAATGTCTGTGTTGACCATGATGTCATGTTTTAGTCCCATCCCCTGCATATGTCTAGTCCCTCCACTTACTGCCTGTTTGTGTGCTGAAAAGCCTCTTAAATGTTATTGTTGTATTTGCTTCCTTCACCTTCCTTGGCAGTGCATTCCAGGAACATACCCTGTGTAAAATGTTTGTCTTGTAAAATTCCTATAAATATTTCCTCTCTCACCTTAAAGCTATGCCATCCAGCATTTCACATTTTCACCCTGGGAGAAAACTCTCACTATGCCTGTAAGTAATTTTATACATTTCCAATTCAGGCAATATCCTGGTGAACCTCTTCTACACACTCTCCAAAACTTCCACATCCATTCTGTAATTTGGCAATCAGAACCGCACACAAATCTCCACATATAGCTGAAGCATTAGAATTGCAACCTGACTTCTCAACTTTTATATTCAGCAGCCCGATGATAAAGGCAGGTATGCCATACACATTCTTTACCACCTTATCTACTTGTGTTTCAAGGAGCTCTGGACTTGTACTCCACAATCCCTCTGAACATCAATACTCCTAAGAGTTCTGCCATTTACTGTAAATACTTTTCTCTTACAGTTGATTACCCAAAATGGAACACCTCATTCTCATGCAGTGTAAACTCTATCTGTTATTTCTCTGCTGACATGACCTACTGGCTAATTCTGCTGAATCCTTTGACAACCTTCCTCACTATTTATAACTCTGCCACTTTTCATATCATCTGCTACTAATCAGCCCATCTAGACTTTAATCCAAATCAGTAAGGTCCCAGCACTGATCCTTGTAGGTCACAGACCTCCAAATTGAATAAAACCCCTCCACCACTACCTTCTGCCTTCCACGTCTTAATACCAGATTTGAAATTAAATGATTTTGCATTATTTTGGATCTAAATCCCAATCTTAGAGCACTTCCCACCTGCCATTTCAAGTGATAGCCTTTACTGAGAATTCCATTGGGAATTTTCCTAATTGTTGATTGTATCAATGAACATCTGGCTTACTGAAAGTCCTTGCATGAAGCTCTTAGACCAGGAGAGAAAATTCCACATTTTCAATCTTTACATTCCTTTTCTTTCATTTATAATGAATGCTGAGTAAATGAGACACCCTTAATTTAGGAAGCTCAAAAGGAATGAACTAAATTGTAAGCATGACCATTTTGCATGTGGTAAAAAAATACCAGGGAAAATTGAGTAAGAAACACCTGGTTGAAGTAGGCCTAATTCTCCACTGTAACCAGTTAGACATGTATTATGGACTCTCCATATTCTCCTTTCAATTAGTTTTATGTTTTGGTTTAACATTTACTCACTTTCAAGGGCTTTAACTCATGTTCTCAGCATTATTTATTTGTTTGTTTATTTATTTTTGTATTTGCACATTGACGATCAGTTTTGTGTTTTAGTTTTTCATCGATTCTGTTGAATTTCTTTGTTCTACTGTGAATGCCTGCAAGAAAATGAATCTCGGGGTACGATATTTGTACTTGGATAATAAATTTACTTTGATCTTTTAGCATGTAAACAGGCTCTTGGGCCCAACTTGTCCATCTGAACTAGTCTCATTTGGTTGTGTTTTGCCCTTATCCCTCTATACCTTTTCTATCCATCTCCCTGGCTAAATATCTTTTGCACTTTGTAATTGTACCTGCCTCTGGAGCTCATTCCATATACTCACCATCCTCTGTGTGAAGAAGTTGTCTTTCAAGACCCTTTTCAAATCTTTCCCCTCTTACTTTAAATTAAAGGCAATTTGTTTTAGGCTCCAGAAACTTAGTAAAAAGAACATGGCTGTACTCCTTATATACAGCATTATACATGCTTGTGGGGTCATCTCTCATCATCCTAAATCCATGAGAAAAACATCTCAGTTAATTCAACCTCACTTTGCAAATTAAGCTCTGTAATCCAAGTAGTAGATCCGTGAATCTTTTTTGCACCTTTTCTAGTTTAATAACATCCTTTCTATAGCTGGAGAACCGGACTGCATACTATACTCAAATATGGTGGTAACTCTTGTATACAATGCCCTGACCAATGAAGGGCATGCCACTCTCTTCACTGTCTTGCTGTTGCCATTTCCAGGGGATTATGTATCCATAACCCTAGGTCTCAATCTTGTACAACTCTCCCAAACCCGGCCAAGTGTTGCCCTGATTTAACAGCCAATAACAAACCCTTCGCAGCCTTCCTTCTCTTTGCTTATAGCAGAGGAAATCAGAAAGGTAAGAAGAATGCTCTTTTTGAAGTAGGTTTCTCATTTGGCAGATGATTCCACAGTTTCATAACAATCCATCTGTATTGTACCATTCAATATCCCCTTTCTCTCTAAACAATGTGAAACTACTGCAGCATTATCTATGGCCATAGAAGACAGTATAGCACTGCAGGACCTTCAGCTCACCGTGTCTGTGTCGACAATGTTGCCAGCCTAAACTAATCTCAGCTCTCTGACCATGGTCTGTATCCTTCATCCAGAGAGACTCAATGGGCTGAATGGCCTAATTCTGCACCTATGTTTATGTTTTAATGTATGTGTCTGTCAAAAATTGCTATATCGTCTGCTTTTACCACCTCACTGGAGAGCTTTTCAGCCACCTACCACTCTCTGTTATCAAAAAAGTTGTCTCACAAATTTCCTTTAAATAGTTCCCCTCTCACCTTAAAGCTAGTATTTGATATTACCACCTTGGAAAAAGGCTCTCATAATTTGGCATACATCTATCAGTGTCTCCTCGGATATTCTGATGCTCCAGAGAAATCAATCCAAGTTTGTCCAACCTCCCATAGCTATTACACTCCAACCCAGGCATTATCCTGGTGAACCTCTTTTGCACCCTCTCGAAAGCTTCCACATCTTTCCTTGTGGTGGTAATACATGTTGTGGACCCCATTCCCACTCCACCTCCGGGAATTCTTGCTCACTCAGAGACTCCACTTCGGCTGTGCCCTGGATGTTTCCACACTCCCTACCATCAATGGGTTGTCACTATAGGTACACAGCATCTGCAGATGCCCTGGAAACCGCATGCCAATCACACCCACTGCTTCTACAACGGGGTAACATTCCTGTCACCTACCCAGGACATTACTCCCTCCACCCGTTTGGGAACTATGGATACAGCTGCTGCACAGAGACCCCATTTAAGGGCCACATTCACCTATGAGGGGTCACCACCTCCAGGGCCCCACTCTTTCTTTACCTTGGTAACCCCATACCATCTTCCATCATCGTTTAGGGTAACTTACTCCCACTTTAGCCACCCCAAACCTTGTCACCAAATTCACTAAAAATATCACCAAAATCTTTGACAAACTTCTACAGATGCACAGTGAAGAGCATTGTAACTGGCTTCACCACGGCCTGGTGTGGATACACCAATGTTGGGAAATGGAAAAGGCTACAAAAACAGTAAAGATCTCAACAAAACCTTCACGCACTGAGTACATTTAGATGGAGAGTTATCCAAAGAGAACAGTATCAATCATGACTCTCACCCTCATCCAGGCCATGCTCTCTTCTTGCTACTACCATCGGGCAGGAGGTACAGAAGCCTTAGGCCCCACACCACCAGCTTCAGGAACAGTTATGACCCTACAACCATCAGGCTCCTGAACCAGCAAGGATAACTTCACTGAACTGATTCAATAAGTTACAGACTCACTTTCAAGAACTCTTTACAACTCATGTTCTCAGTATTATTTTTTATTCGTGCATTTTGTCTTCTTTTACCCGTAGGTTGCTTGTCAGTCTTTGCTTATGTATCATTTTTCATAAAGTTCTGTTGTATTTCTTTTTTTTCTGATTATGCTTGTAATAAAATGAATCTCAAGGTAGCATGTGATAACATCCATTCAGAGGCCACTTTATCAGGTACACCTGCTTGTTAATGCAATTATGTAATGAGCCAATCACGTGGCAGCAACTCAATGCATAAAAGTATACAGACATAGTCAAGAGGGTCAGTTGTTGTTCAGACCAAACAAGGAGTTTGATCTAAGTGACCTTGACTGTGGCATGGTCGCTGATGCTAGACGAGAGTGGTTTAATTATCTTAGAAACTGCTGACCTCCTGGGATTTTCATGCACTGAGTTTACAGAGAACGGCATAAAAAAAAATTAAAAGCATCCACTGAGTGGCAGTTCTGTGGGTGAAGATGCCTTGTTAGTGAGAGAGGTCGGGGAGAATGGACAGACTGGTTTAAACTAACAAGAAGGCGATAGTAAAGCAAAGGTTACAACAATGCAGAAGAGAATCTTTGAATACACAACATGTCGAACCTTGAAGTGGATTGGCTACAGCAGCAGAAAACCATACTGGGTTCCACTCCTGCACCTAATACTTTGATAATATATTTACTTTGAGCTTTGAACCATTGCTTTGTGATCTCTACTATTACTGTTGGCACCTCAGGGACTCTGCTCAAAAGTGGCACTGAAGTGCAGTGGCTCCAGGACTCTGGGGGGTATGGGGACAGAAACTGCTCTACTGTCCAACACCGCAGGATAGGAGCCTGATTTTCAGAGGATGCCTTTGCCTTGAGCCAATATAGATATATAGTCATCTAATCTGGTGCACTTCCTGGGTAACGAGGGGGGAGCGGGAGAGAAATTGATCTGAAAATTCAATCCCAAATTGGACAAGGCAGAGAAATCAGTGACCTTTACAATATTTTAATCCAACCTGACTGAGGATAAGGGAAAATGATACTGGCTTCTATCTCCAAGTAAGACAAATCATGGCCGAAATGGATATTGAGATTCAAATTGATTTCAAGCATGGAGAAAAGAAATCACTATCAGTTTCAATGTCCTTCATTAGTGCTGTTGGCATACCATGTGTTATTACAACCTGCAACATTGAGAGCTTTTTTAGTTGCTAGGGTGCATCTGAAATCCTCAATATGTAAAAAAGGGCAGGTTGCAGCACGAATATAAGTGCCAAATTTCCATTTGTGCAATTTAGAGAAACAAATTTTAACTCTCACCTGCACACACCCCCCCAATTCCAAAGACAAAAAGGTTGGTAGGCTAGTAAGTCACATGAATGTAATTGAATGGCATGGAGCATTGGGGTGGAAGGGACTGTTAGTGTTCCGTATCTCTAAATAAATAGATAAATATTTTCATTAGAACGGAGCTGCAATTTCAGCAGAACCCGTAATAGCAGCCAAACAGCATGTCATGTTGTTAACTCCAAGCCATCCAAATATCCTTAACCTGTCTGCAGCTTCACTGACAACATCCTACTGAAGCGGAAAATAATGTTGGAGGGGAACCATTTGTTTTCAAGTTCCTCCTCTCATCTCTGGAAGTCATGGTTGAGTACAATTCCATGAGTGTCTACTGCCCTCCAGTATGTTGTCCAAAAGGCCCATTAACATTCCTGTGGATGCGCCAAGACAGTGAACATAGGCTAACTATTCAATCACAATCACATCACATCCAAGCATGGCCCTGTCACTATAGGCAAATATACAAAGCCTCCATGTGTAAACATCAATAAGTCATAAATCTGATTGTTTTTTAAAAACTATACCTGAGGCAGTAACAAATACAATTTTAATACCTTATCACTGTCCCAGCTGACATCAGCTAATAGTTCAGACCAGGGCTGACACTGGAACCTTCCTGTTTCACTAGAACAACATATCTTATGTTTATCATTTGAGTTAGCTGGAGAGCCTGGACTCTTCTCAATGTGTTTCCTGTCATTTTAAGTCTCACGTAAATACTCTTTCAAAACCATTTTTGGGAAAGAAAAATTAGTGCCTTGAATCCCTTGGTGATTCATGTATTAGGCTGAGGAGTAATTGCAGATGGACTCCAGACATTAGTCATAGAAGTGCTTTAGCCAGCGCTCGGATGTTTTTATCAATAGGATTGAGAACATGCAGTAATTATGGCACCATCTTCCCAATGACTGTTTTCTTTCAGAAGCTGATTGCAAATAGCATATAACCAACATAACTAAAACTGCAGTGCTGATCTATAAAAAGAAAATTTCAACTCTCAAATATATCTACAGAACTACAAGCACTCAATAACAGTAACAAGTCTTGCACATAATCGTCCTTCACAAGTACTCTGTTACTGCAGTTTCCTCAACCATAAAATGACATCACAAGGAACTGAAGGTACAGGGTATTTTTAGACATACACAAACACTCAAAATCAATGAGAGTTTTGAAAGCTGGTGTGCCTTGGGGTGGAGTCTCACTTGCTGTCCTGAGAGACAGCCACCGACAGAAATCCTCTTCATTATACTGGGCTTCACAGAGCAGCAGAGAGCAGGGAACAGTACGCCCAGGCCATGCTGGGATACAGCAGCATGGCCCAAGGGCAGATGACAAGCGAACAAGCTATTGTAAAATCCAACTCCTTTCATTTGGGCAGTAGAAAAGCCCTGGAGGCCCAGATTTATGAGAGTGACTCTAACCTCATGGCTCTGTAAGTAGCTTTACCTTCAATTATACCCTTCTGTAGGAAAAGACAGAGCAAAATGAGTGGTAAGTTTTTGTCACTGAAGCTGGATCAAAAAGCAGTAATAGAACAGGAACTGTCTATTTTGAATGCTAGGATTCCCCAAATTGTCCAAATCATTAGTATTCACTGAGCAAATTTTGCCCTTCTATAGTTGAATACAAGTTACCGTGGCAGCTGCCACAATATCTTTGCTTCATGCCCAGAGAGTCAATACCGAAATCCTCAGATAATTTGGTTTATAATTCATAGCTTTATTGTCTGGCGCATGTTGCATAACTTTGCAACATAAAGATACAAATGCATTGAATCTTTGTACCAACACTGCTGAGGAATAACTCAAGATATCACTTGGGAATCCAGGAACTGGTGGCAGCAACAGCACTATCACCTTTGAGAAGCAAAATATATTTCACAGGTAACATTTGTTAGTTATCTACCTAGATCATTTCTATTACCAATACTCCTTGAAACTTTTCTGGTCTCTATAATAAATCACAATGACTACATGTCCTCTGCTGTTTCTATAGTATATCTGGAAAAAGATCATAAAATCACCTTATATACCTTGTGAATCCTTAGACCCAACATCCATTCTAGATTGGTCCACGGCATCAGGTCCCTTTGCTACCACATGACAAAGCAATTTTATATTTTATGAATGATTTACTGACCCAGATACAGTCATACAATCAAAGAAAATACAGCACAGAAACAGGTCTTTTGGCCCATCTAATCTGTGCCAAACCACTTAAACTGCCTACTCCCTTCGACCTGCAATGGTACTATAGCCCTCCATACCCCTACCATCCATGTACCTATCCAAACTTCTCTTAAAATTTGAAATTGAGCTCACACGCACCACTTGCACTAGCAGCTAGTTCCACCGTTGTACCACCCTCTCTTTGAAGAAGTTCCCCCTTGTTTCCTTTAAACTTTTCACTTTTCATCCTTAACACAGGACTTCTAATTGTAGTCCCACCCAACTGCTTGCTTTTATCCTATCTATACTCATTATTTTGTATACCTCTATCAAATCTCTCAATCTTCTTCATTCCAAGGAATAAAGTCCTAACCTATCAATCTCTCCTTATAACTCAGGTCCTCCAGATCTAGCAAAATCCTTGTAAATTTTCTCTGTACTCCTTCAACTTTATTTACATCTTTTTTTATAGGTAGGTGACCAAAACTGCACACAATACTTTAAATTAGGCCTCATCCATGCCTTATACAATCTCAACATAACATCCCAACTTCTGTACTCAATACTTTGATCTATGAAGGTCAATATACCAAAAGCTTTTTTTATGATCCTATCAACCTGTGAAGCCATTTTCAATGAATTATGGACCAGTATCCCAGATCCCTTTGTTCTACCACACTCCTCAGTGCCTTACCAGTCACTGTGTGAGACCTACCCTGGGTGGTCCTAGTAAAGTGCAGGGCCTTGCACTTGTCTGTACTAAGTCCCATCTGCCATTTTTTCAGCCCGATTTTTTTCTGCTGGTCCAGATCCTACTGCAAGCTTTGATAGTCTTCTTTGCTGTCTACTATACTCCCAATCTTAGTATCATCTGCAAATTTGCTGATCCTGTTAATCACATTATCATCCAGATTATTGATATAGATGATAAACAATGGACCCAGCACCAATTCATGTGGCACACCACTAGTCACAGGCCCCCAGTCAGAAAGGCAACCATCTATTACCACTCTCTGCCTTCTCCCACAAAGCCAGTGTCTAATCCAGTTTACTACTTCATCTTGAATGTTAGCAACTGAAACTTCTTGACCAGCCTCCCATTGGAACCCTGTCAAATCCCTTGCTAAATTCCATGTAGGCAACATGCACTGATTTGTCTTCAACCACTTTCCTGCTAACTTCCTCAAAAAATCTATGAGATTGGTTGGACATGACCTACCAAGCACAAAGACATGCTGACTATTCTTAATCAGTTCATTTCTATCCAAATACTCATATATCTGGTCCCTTAGAACACCTTCCAATAACTTTTCCACTACTGATGTCAGGCACACCAGTCTATAATTTCCTGGTTTATTTTTACAGCCTTTCTTAAACAGCAGAACAACATTGGCTATTTTCCAGTCCTCTGGTACCGTACCTGTTGCTAAGGATGGTTTAACTATCTCTGCTAGGGCCCTGGAAATTTTTACACTTGACTCTGTGAGGGTCTGAAGGAACAGCTTGTCAGGCCCTGGGGATTTATCTGGCCTAATTTGCCTCCAGACGGCAAACACCTCCTCCTCTGTAATCTGTACACAGTCCATGAAGTTGATGCCATTTTGCCTTACTTCTATACACTCTCTGTCCATCTCATGAGTAAATACAGATGCAAGAAAAATGCATTTAAGATCTCCTCCATCTCTTTTGTGACCACACAGGGATTGCCATTCTGATCTTCCTGAGGACCCATTTTGCTCCCTGCAATCCTTTTCTTCTTAACATATCAGTAGAATGCCTTAGGAGTCTCCTCTACCATGCCTGCTAAGGCAACCTCATGCCTCCTTTTAGCCCTCCTGATTTCTTTGTTAAATATTCTTTTGCATTTCTTATACTCCATAAGCAACTCATTTGTCCCTACCCACTTCTACCTGCAATATTCCCTAGAATTCAGAAGAATGAGGTGTGACCTCATTGAAACCTATCAAATGGTGAAAGGCCTTAATAGAGTGGTTGTGTAGACAATGTTTATTATGGTGGGGGAGTCTAAGATCAGAGAGCACAACCTCAGAATAGAGGGGCGTCCTTTTAGAACAGAGTTCTTGAGCCAGAGTGGTGAATTTGTGGATTTTTTTGCCACGGGTAGCTATGGAGGCTGGGTCTTTATGTATATTTAAGGCAGAGGTTGATAGATTCTTGATTGGTCAGGGCATAAGGGATACGGGGAGAAGGCAGGAAATTGGGGCTGAAAGGAAAATTGGATCAGCCATGATGAATTGGCGGAGCAGATTTAATGGGCCTAATGGCCTAATTCTGCTCCTATATCTTATGGTTATTGTTTAACCTTGCTCGACCTCAATGCACTGTATAGTGATTTGTTCTGTATTAACAATATGCAAGCCAAGCTTTTTACTGTATCTCGGCACATATGACAATAAAATCCCAGGTCCAATTCCATTTCCAATGGAAATGGTCTTTGTGAGACAAAGCTGGCTACTACTGTGATGTAAGAATGGTGGCTCATAACTTAATTGTAGACTGGTAACTAATATTGACCATACCTCTTGGACTTCTGCCCTGGTATCCCACCCGGTTTGCCTCTTACAGAGAGAACAGATTCCCAGCTGGCTTGAGAGATGGAAGCATCATGCAGGGTTTGTTCACTGATCATTGAACTACTGGTACAATGATAGTACAGGATCTGAGTGCTCTAAGGGACTGCTATCTATGTCCCATTGCTCATATTCAAAAGCTATTGGAAAATGAATAGAAATATTGCTGCTTGAAATGTTCTCTGTGTCATCAGCTCTGAGGAGCAGAGCAGTAAATGCTTGCGAGAATAATGGTACAACGAATAAATACTACTACAGTATCATAAAACTGCGTATTAATTTCTAATTGATATCGACAGAGGAATTCATCCAGTGTATGCTGCCACGTTCTTTTCATTGTCTGTAAATGAACAAGATAGATAGATAGATAGATACTTTATTCATCCCCATGGGGAAATTCAACTTTTTTCCGTGCTGACACCTAGGGTATGACTGCCTTCATACAATACTTTCGACAATGTATGGATCTGTTTTCTGCATATGCTTTTTCCGTAGAAGTAGTGGTGAAACCCATATTCCAAATAATCACGCTTTCACAATAACAGTTCATAAGTAACTTCAAAGTTCTAAAGATTCAGTCTTTTGGAGGTGCTCTGTTTCTTTCAGGATAGCACCCCTGGCCCTGCGGAGAGGCATCAGGTTTGGCAGGTGTCCAGTCAATGATAATGGTCTTGCACCAATTTGTTGTGTCCGTGCACAGCTATATATATATTAAATAAAAGCATGCACATAGGAGATGGCTTTAACCAGTAGTTTCACATTGGGGGATGGGAGGAGGCAGAGAGGGAGGGAGAAAACAATGCGCACGCATAAACAAGTCAATATGTAGTGCTAAGGGGGATGGCATTGCTCAATAAGCAATAGATCCATACATTACAGCATCCTCCAAATATTCATTTTCATTGTAACATTCAAGATGATTGTCAATACCTTCAAATTCTTTGTAGTTCCTAACTCATTGAAGTAATGAAATCATTTCATTTTCACTCCCGACCGTTTCTGGCTTCTCCAAACCTGAATGCTTGAAACCACAGTGAGCAAAACAATTCTAAACTCTTACAGCTTATTCCTCGCCAACTATTAGTGAAAAGAAAAACACCACACAAACACACGTAACTGATGTTATTTTAAAAGTGTTTGCTCTAAGCATGGTGTGGTGTCGGATGGGCACACAAGTGCACGTGACTGATGGTAGTCTGAAACTGTTCGGCAACAGTCTCCTGTCCCAGTTAAGCCACACGGTGTCCCAAATAAACAAATGGGAATTCCAGTTACTTTCCTGATTGGCTTTTTAAGAGTTCTCCCAGATAAGTGGCTGTCCAATTAACGAATGGCAGAATTAAACAGAATCTACTACACTTCCAAATAATTTGAATGATTTGGGGTTAGTTTCCTTGGTTTTCTCACTAAGTCAGGAGCATGTGGTTTCTGAGACTGCATTCTCAATGTAAGCATCACTCTGGTGACCACATGGAACTTCTTTCCATTCAAAACCCTCCAATGAAAATGATGCCTCTTTAATTGCAATGTATCAGAAGTTATAAAAGTTTTAACTCTTCCTTTTTATGAATGAAAATCCAGATCTTTATTGCCCAGAATTTCTTCCTCACTTCTCCACTGATTCCTATATGGTTTTAATTTTGAGTGAGACCCGAGGAAACCACTTGCTTACCCGGAACATGATGCCAAGCACGTTGTAACAACCTAGAAAGCCTGGATAGGGGAAACACAAGACGCATTTTGGGTTAAATGGAGAGTTCTGTCTCCCTCCTGCCTATAAGGGCAATTAGAAACAATTACCTGGGTCTCATTTGGTCTGTTCCCTACTATCAGCTGACAATTCAAAGATGTTGAGACCTTGGTTAGGCCTGCGATTTAAATCATAATGCTATTGGGAACTGCCCACATAAATGCCTGCTGTTCTCTGTAGCTCATCAAATTACCAATATTTCATGCATTATTTTAGAATGGAAGTAATATATCTACAAACAACTTAATCGTGGAGGGGTGATACTGTATTTGTTACACTTTACAACCAACATCACAAACTGAATTTTTCCTCAGAGGTCAAATGACAAAATCTTAGTTGCAATTCTTAGTTACCTTGCCCAGATTAGACAAAATAAGCCAGTACAGGCTGTAAATTAACATAGCTCCTTGTCGCTTGAATAGTCAACATCACAGGATGAAGCACCTTTACCCACTCTTCTGTTGTTTAAAAGTAAACTGTGAAATTTACATTAATCAGGACTTGTATAATTGCTCTGCATCACCAGTGAAATAGTGTGACCCTTAGCCTCCTCCCATGTTCAAACCACTGAAAACAGGTGAGATTTGTTTGAGGTTTTTGCCATAAAAGGTAATCAAAGAGAATTGGAATTACAAATGTTCTGAATAGGATTGTTTTTTTTTGATGATCTAAAAATAGACAGCTACTAAAACCCAGCAGGGGTCTTCCATGTGCAGCCTGCGAGGTGACACACACTTCTATTGATGTGCAGGTCTGTGACGCAGCCTTGCTGCCGAATCCCAAAAAACTGTCAGGTATTTTTGAGCAGAACGGGCATTTTTTATGATAAATCTGAGAGGTTTAATGCAAGTTGCCTTTCTAATGAGTCATCAGACCCAATTACAAATTCTTTCTCTTGTTTAGAATATTTGCATGCCACAATGGCAGCTGCAGCATTTCTTGATTAAAATTGCAAAATGCTTTTTGCTTACTGAATCTAAATCATTTTGAATTCACATAGGTGTGATGCTCCTTGGGTTTTTCAGGATTCCCTTAATAAAAATTTAATATCAATCATCTAGGATGTTGACAATGTTTTAAAATCAACAGCCATGTTTTCTATTCCTGTTCATGATGCCTGAACTGCAGCAAATTACAGCACAACTATGTGCTTACTAACATTTTCCCTCATGATGAAACAATTCCAAAAGAAGCTGAATATGATAACAAAGCAACTTTAAACTCTTTATGGATAAATGTGCTCGCATTAACCAAACATTCCTAATTAAAGGCCAATTGAAGAACCTGTGCATGACTGAATTTGAGGTTGTGCTGAAACGCGTGAAGCTGCAAGTTGTTGATTTGCTTTGTACGTTTTTTTTACCCCTTGGAATACTAATTGTTTCATTCCATAGTATCAGATTTACTCCTAATAACACGATTCCTTTAGTCCTTGACCCTTCTATCATCCCCATTTATAAAACATTGATTTGATTTGTGTTCTAGATGCTGCAAAAGCTTCAGACACCTCTTGTCACCTCAGGCATTAAATTAATCGAAATTCTTAAATCAGGACTACCAAACACGCTATAAATCCACAGCTAGAAGAGACAGCTCTTTAATGTTTTACATTTAAAGAAGCTGCATAAATGTCTACTGCTGCTGATTATATCCTTTCACTATAGATTTAAATCTAGCCCTGACTAAAAACCTGCAGCCCAGGCTGAAAACTGCCCTGACTTGAAAGGAGCATCTAATCTTACTTTCATACCATGAGAAATAGAGGACTCAACACAGACCCCTGCAGGACACCACTTGTTATTGGCAGTGAACCAGAAAAGGCCCTTTTTATTCCCACTCTTTGCCTCCTGCCAGTCAGGCATCTTCCATTTGTGCTAGTATGTTTCCTAAACTATCGTGGGCTCTTATCTTGTTTAGCAGCCTCATATATGGCACCTTGTCAAAGGCCTTCTGAAAATCCAAGTAAACAATGTCCCCTGACTCTCCTTTGTCTATCCTGCCTGTTATTTCCTCAAAGAGTTTCAAAAGATTTGTCAAGCAAGATTTCTACTTTTTGAAGCTCAACTGTAAGATAGTATACTATTAAAGGCAAGACACTTTAACAGTGCTGATGAGCAGAGGAATCTTGGAGTACAAGTTCATAGCTCCCTGGAAGTGGCTATGCAGGTTGGTAAGGTTATTAAGAAGTCATATGGCATGTTCGTCTTTATCAGTCAAGGCATTGAATTTGAAAGTCTGGAAGTTATGATGCAGTTTTAGAGAAGTCTAGTTAGGCTGCACCTTGAACATCGCGTACATTTCCAGTCAGCCTATTAAGACCATAAGATATAGGAGCAGAAGTAGGCCCTTCGGCCTATCAAGTCTGCTCCGCCATTTATGGGCTGATCCAGTACTTCTAGTCATCCCCATTCCGTTGCTTTCACCTTATGTTCTTTGATGCCCTGGCTAATCAAGAAGCTATCTATCACTACCTTAATGACTTGGTCTCCACAGCCGCTCGTGGCCAAAACATTCCACAGATTTACCAACCTCTGACTAAAGTAATTTCTCCGCATCTTAGTTCTAAAAGGACGCCCTTCAATCCTGAAATCGTGCTCTCTTGTCCTAAAATTCCCTACCATGGGAAATAACTTTGCCACATCTAATCTGTTCTTGCCTTTTAATATTCGGAATGTTTCTATGAGATCCCCCCTCATTCTCCTGAACTTCAGGGAATACAGCCCAAGAGCCGGCAGATGTTCCTCATACGGTAACCCTTTCATTCCTGGAATCATTCTCATGAATCTTCTCTGAACCCTATCCAATGTCAGTATATCCCTTCTAAAACAAGGAGCCCAAAACCCCACACAATATTCCAAATGTGGTCTCAAGAGTGCCTTATAGAGCCTCAAGATCACATCCCTGCTCTTATATTCTATACCTCTAGAAATGAATGCCAACATTGCATTCACCTTCTTCACAACCGACTCAACCTGGAGGTTAACCTTTAGGGTATCTTACATTTGGACTCCCAAATCCCTTTGCATCTCTGTATTTTGAATTCTCTCCCCATCTAAATAATAGTCTGCCCATTTATTTCTTCCACCAAAGTGCATGACCATACACTTTCCAACATTGTATTTCATTTGCTACTTCTTTGTCCATTCCCTAAGCTATCTAAGTTTAGGAAGGATGTCGAGGCTGTGGAGAGGGTTCAGTAGAGGTTTGCCAGGGTCAGTGCTATAATAAGTGGTTGGACAAACTTGGATTATATTTTCTGGAGCGGTGGAAGCGAGGAGAGATCTGATAGGTTTTTAAGATTATGAGCGGCATAGAGTAGACAGACAGTATCTTTCTCCCGGGGTTGAAGTACCTAATACCAGAGGATATGCATTTAAGGTGAGGAGGGGTAATTTCAAAGGAGATGTGAGGGGGAAGTTTTGACACAGAGAGTGGTAGGTCGCCTGGAATGCACTGCCTTTTTTTTATACGGTACTGTGCAAAAGCCTTAGGCACATGTAAAAAAAATGTGTGAAGTGAAGATGCTTTCAAAATAATAAAATGAAAAGTTTCTAAATATTAAAAAAATTACTATAAGGAGCAGTGAGCAATAAAAAAGTTAAAATCAATATTTGGTGTGACTGTCTGCTTTTAAAACTGCATCAATTCTCTTAGGTACACTGTTGTGCAGCTTCTGTAAGAAAATTGTCTGGTACATTGTTGTGAGCATCTTGGAGAACTTGCCACAGTTCTTCTGCAGACTTTGACTGTCTCGCTTGCCTCTGTCTGTCCAGGTAAACCCATATAGCTTTGATGATGTTGAAATCAGGGCTCTATGGAGGCCATACAAACTGAAACTATACAAAAAAAAATCTCGGCTGCCTAAGACTTTTGCGCAGTACTGTACCTTTGAGACTTTTAAGAGATGTTTAGATGGGCACACGAATGTGAGGAAAATGGAAGGATATGGACATTGTGTAAGTAGAGGGGATTAGGTAGGTTGCCCATTTGATTACTAATTTAACTGGATCATTACAACATTGTGGGCCAAAAGGCCTGTTCCTCCATTGTACTGTTCTATGTTCTTTGCTCTATGTCAGTCAAACTAACTGGACTATAATTTCCAGACTTTTGCCTTCATCCCTCTTAAAGAGTGCAGTGACATTTGTAATTTTCACTTTTTTTTCCTATGGTTCCACAGAACTGGAAAATTACATTGCTTTAAGTGTCTTACTCTTGGTGACAGGAATCTGAACTGCTTGACCTGCCTTGCTGAATTTTAATGATCGATTGCTGAAACTATCTAGAGTGCTCCAATAATATCCCTTCCTCACTGGTGCCACTGTAACACAATTCACCTGGAGAGCAAGCATACTAATTCTTCATTGATGAAAATATGAACGAAGACAGTAGAATAGGACATGCTTCTAGCCCTGGCTATCCTTTTCTCTCTAATGTCTCTTTAAGGACAGCCATCTCAAGGCTGGCACATGTAGAGCCTGGGACATATTTCGTTTATATTGCTAAGAGATTTGCATCTGATCTATCAGCTTTCTTTCTCACTGCTGGATTCACAGCCACTTAATGGAATTAGCGTCGCAAGCCTAAGCAGCATATATAATTGACCGGGACTCAACAAAGCAGGATGGAATCAGAGTACAGTTGCAATGAGATGTAATCCCTGACTAAACCACCTTTAACAGTAATATTTTCCCTGAGCTCACTGACAAGACAAGCTACATTCAAGAGCGATGGCAATGTCTGTAGGAAAAGTTAAGGTTTTTGGAGGTAAATGATTTTAAAATTAAAGGAAAAAATGTCAAAATATATCTCCTATGGATTTACTATCCTTTAATACTTTTGCATTGTATATACATGTTCAAACTAGGAATCTGCTGAATATGTTCGTTGATGCACCATTAAAAGTCGGTCTGCCTGGGAACATCATTCAGAGGGTGCCTGCAGCATTCATGTTATGGCAAAAACACTACTTCTTTAAAAAGTGCTCATCTCGTTAATTTTAAATGCTCTAACTTTTCCTTGGCCACCATGTCTTCTGTGATAGTGACACAAGGAGTTTCCTAGCCACCAAAGCATCAAAGTGAACTAGCATTACAGGGGAACGTGCGAGATTGAAAGGATGGTATTCATATAAGGCACTTAAAAACTGAATTAATTTCTTAAAATGCTATTAGAGTTGGTGTAAAAGCAGAGATTTGTGATGGGATTGCATCTTAACAGTTCTATCCTGAGAAGAAGGATACTGACTGTCTACCCTATTTATGGCTTTATAAAAACTTTTACCAGGTCTCCCTTCAGCCTCTGATGCTCCCAAGATAACAATCCAGGTTTGTCCAACCTCTCCGTATACACTCTAATGTAGGCAGCATCCTAGTAAATTTTTTCTGCACCCTTTCCAAAGCGTCCACATCCTTCCTGTAATGGGGCATCCAAAATTGCACATCATACTCTGAACATGGCCTGTCCAAAGATTTATATACCCTCAACATAACTTCCTTACTCTTATATTCAATGCCCCAACCAACAAAGGCAAACATTCTCCAGGCATTCCTTACCACCCTATCTATTTGCATGGCCACTTTCAGGAAGCTACATACATCATTGCTGTTTAGGGTGCTGCCATTGTCTATATATGTACATATCTATATCTCTTACATTTGTCCAACCAAAATGTAACATCTTGCTCAGATTTTACTCCATCTGTCATTTCTCAATCCATATCCGTGATTGATACTTTGACCTGATTCTATAATTTACTCACAGGGATGGTAAAAAACTTCCTCTACTGCCATTTTCTTTCTTGCAGACTGACTATAGCAGTCCTCAGAAATGGCGAAAAACCTGAGAGTAAGTCTACTGCCAATTTAAGACCATAAGACATAGGAGCAAAATTAGGCCATTCAGCCCATCAGATCTGCTTTGCCATTTGATCGTAACTGATTTATTTTCTCTCTCAACCCCAATCTCCTGCCTCCTCCCCATAACCTTTGAAGCTGTTACTAATCAAGAACCTATCAACCTCCACTTTAAATATAGACAATAGGTGCAGGAGTAGGCCATTCGGCCCTTCAAGCCAGCACCGCCATTCACTGTGATCATAGCTGATCATCCACAATCAGTACCCCGTTCCTGCCTTCTCCCCATATCCCTTGACTTCGCTATCTTTAAGAGCTCTATCTAACTCTTTCCTGAAAGCATCCAGAGAATTGGCCTCCACTGTCTTCTGAGGCAGAGCATTCCATACATCCACAACTCTCTGGGTGAAAAAAGTTTTTCCTGAACTCTGTTCTAAATGACCTACCCCTTATTCTTAAACTGTGGCCTCTGGTTCTGGACTCCCTCAACATTGGGAATATGTTTCCTGCCTCTAGCGTGTCCAATCTCTTAATAATCCCAATGACTTGGCTTCCACAGCTGTCTGTGGCAATGAATTCCACAGATTCACCACCCTCTGGCTAAAGAGCTTCCCCCTCATCTCTGTTCTCCTCTTATTCTTAGGTTGTGCTTTCTGGTCCTAGACTCTCGCACTAATAGAAACATCCACTCTGTCTGGACCTTTTATACACTGATATTCCTATGGTTGAAAAAAAATGCTGGAGGAACTCAGCAGGCCGGGCAGCAACTATGTGGCCTCACTGCAGCAGTAGAAGAGGCCATGGACTGCCGCAAAGAGGGCACACTTAGGTTGGAGGAGCAACAGCTTGTATGTTGTCTGGGTAGCCTCCAACCTGATGGCATGAACATCGATTTCTTGAACTTCCAGTAATTGAACCCCTTTTCACTGTTCCCATTTGTGTTTCCCTCTGATCTCCTTACTTGCCCATCACCTCCCTCTGGTACTATCTTCCATGGTCTTCTACCCTCTCCTATCAGATTCCCCCCTCTCTAGCTCTTTATCTCTTTCACCTGTCAGCTTCCCAGCTCTTTACTTTGTGCCCCCCCTTCCCTTCCCCTGGTTTCACATATCCCCTACCTCCCCTCCCCCACCTTCTTGCTCTAGCTTCTTGTCTTTTTCTCCAGTCCTGATGAAGGGTCTCGTCCCGAACCACCCACTGTTTGCTCTTTTCCATAGATGCTGCCTGGCCTACTGAGCTCCTCCAGCATTTTGTGGGTTGCTAAAGTTTAAGACAAAAACCATTTTTGATCCTTTATGTCTTTGACATCTGTGCAACCTTACTGAGTATAAATTGGTCGTTGCCTTTGCCTACAATAAGAAGTGAGTATACTTTGAAATAGTTAATTGTGAGCAAAATGCTTTAGACATCCTGAAAGACTAAAGGGAAGTAGATAAATGAAATTTCTTTCTTTCCATCTATTGTCTATCCCTTGACAGTAATATCTTTCCCCATGATGGGAACTTGTCCGAAAGTTCACCTTATTGCTCAAGCAGAAAAGTTGTCTTATTGGTTGTAAATTGAGAGAGCACGTGCTCTGTGATTGCTAAACATAACACATATTGAAAGATATTACTAAGAGGTGTTTCAATAAAAAGCTAAAGATAGTTCTGAAATTGTTTTGGGTATAGACTGTCTCCCTAGAGATTGTAAATTCATATTGTACTCATAGCAAGTTATCTGTTCTTTATGATAAAACAGAAATGACCATGCAATGTGCTGGATTTTCACATAAAACTAAGTAGTTTATGGTTGTCCTTTGGGAAATCTGTGATTTTATGCATTTTGGTGTACTTGGGAATTCAACCCCACATGTTATGATTCACTTTTAATCCAGAGAATCTGGAGATTGAATGAAAATAATGCTCAAATTTGTTTCTCAAATAAGATACCACAGTGTAGGTCATGGGATTGCACTGCAAAAACTTTTCCCTATTTTACAACAGTGAAATACTTACAGGCCTGTCAACTTCTTTGGGATGTCCCAAGATTGTGAAAGTTATTCATGAGCGAAGCTTCTACTCTTTCCCACATTCCATGAACAATTTCTATATGGAAACTAAAGGGAGTTTCAAAAATGTGTCACTGGTAAGCTTGGCTTTTCAACTTTGCATCCTGAAGAGATGCCTCTTAAAGACCGGGTCTGTATAAACTACAATGAATATTAACTCTAAATCTAATTTTGCCAATACTTTCTTCTGCAGAAATACTCCATTCAAGAAATATCCAT
This sequence comes from Hemitrygon akajei, assembly GCF_048418815.1. Classification (NCBI taxonomy): domain Eukaryota; kingdom Metazoa; phylum Chordata; class Chondrichthyes; order Myliobatiformes; family Dasyatidae; genus Hemitrygon; species Hemitrygon akajei. The sequence goes on along the minus strand of NC_133133.1, from coordinate 37,941,756 downwards.
ACAACAACATCCCATCAAAACATTTTCATTGAAGGCTTAGCTTTTGTAAAAAATATATGTGGAGCAGACAGTTGACTGAATGAAATGGTCTTGAGGCTGTTAGCAAGATTCATTGTACTGTTTGGTAGTATTTCCTTTCCAAATTCATTTAAATAAATTATCTTTTTATTCCACATCTGTTTTCAGGGTTTGTAGCTAGTGCACACTTATTTCCAGGAATGATGGACTACTGTCCTTTGAATGTAATGTTCTGAAATGACAAATATTTAAAAACAATTTTGGAACTCAATACAGACATATGCAAATATTTGTCTCCATACATAGGCACTTTTGAATGTGCAGACTGCCATAACCTTCTTCTGGCTAGAGTCTAGGAGAATGAGATCAGAAGTGTGAGAAGCAGAGATGGAGCCGAGAATCTTGTCAAAAATGCTCATCTGTCATAATTTCTGCCACCTTCCGCAGGTTTCAAACACTAGACACATCTTTTCCTCTCCTCCTTTTCTGACATTCTAAAGCACTGTTCACTCTGACTACCTACCTACTCTTCTGACTTCACCAAAAACTGTTCTTCACACATTACTTCACATGCAAAAATGGGAGATATCCTGTCATCTCTAACTTTTCCACCATGCAGGAACACAAGCAGACCTTCCAGGAGAAGATCATAAGATATAACAACAGAATAAAGACATTTGGCCCATCGAGTCTGCTCTGCCATTCCATCATGGCTGATTTGTTATCCCTCTCAACCCTAATCTCCTGCCTTCTTGCCAGATCTATTGATACCCTTACTAATCAAAAATCTATCAACCTCTGCTTTGAATATATCCAATTTCTTGGCTTTACTTTGATCTAGTATGATTCACACTGTGTCCACAGTGTGGGTTCCTCTACTCTGAAATAAGTAACCACAGATCGGTTGTCCACTTTGAAGAACACCTTTATCTTTGGTCTTTGGCCATTTTAGTTCTTCATATCACTCTCAGTTTGATTCTTCTGACTTTAGCATATTGCTCCAATGATGCCAATTTAAGTTTGAAAACACTACATTACTTGCACCAAAACTAAATGCTGAATTTAACATTCTCAAATAACCTTTTGCTTTGTAAATCTGTCTCCACAGATGGGGCTACAACTTTTTTTTTTTAAGGTCTTCAGCTGTCATTTATTCCATTTCCCACTGTAGGTTCCAGCACTGACATTGTCTCTGTTTTTACTTCCCTCCTCCTCTTGACATAATAAAGCATGCTTGTTACTTTTCCCAGTTCTGATGAAGTATCCTTGACCCAAAATATTGCCTGCTTGTTGATGTTTCCTGATCTGCTGAGAGCTTTCAGAAACTTTTCTGTACTATATTTCCAGTGCCAGCATTTTTTTTCCAAAATCATCAGACTGGTGTTTGACTAGAATGAAATTTGAATACTGCTACACTGTCTCTTTAGGAGAAGGGATGTTTGACAAATTTACTTTGCTGAATCCCCAATAACTCAACTGGTAAGTGCTGCAGAAAAAAAGTCTGTGCATTGAGAGGAATGTACCAAGATCCGTTCATGAACTGTGGCGAATAAGCTTCTGGATGCTAACATTTCCTCCACATCTTTTATCAACAATGAGAAAAACCTGTTGTTGAATTATAAACAGTAACTTCTGGAATGTGCAAAGGTGTTGACTCTGTGCTGTCACCATAAAGATTGATGACATCCATTGTTGACTATACATGTGAGGGATGACCACCTGAAGGAGATGCTGGAGAATATCTGTTGTCAAGGCACTATTAGCACAGAGAAAGTTGAAGGATGGAACTTTTACCTTTTAAAAAATAAACCTTAAACACGGAATGGGAACTGGTTCTAGACCCTTGTATGTACCGAAGTATGTACACCCCATTCGAAGAATTGATAACAGGTTACTTCTGATTCACCAAAGAATCACGAAGCACAGAAATATCACACACATAAAATCATGAAAACATGCACATTCTACATTTTGGAGCAATTTAGGAACTTTGACCCACCAGCAAATAACTTATTTTCAAATTTGTTGGCATCTCTATTCTAATGCATGAGGTATTTCAGCATTAACTGAAGAGACACAGGAAATACAAAATGGGGTAACCTAGGCAACCTAAAGTACAGCTTAGCATATCTCTGCAAAGATGCATCATACAAAGACACCGACCAGATCCTCAACTATAATAACAGCTCTATGAACATGGGAAGGCCCATTCTTTGACCCTAAAATATTTAGCATCTCTGAGGTTATGGTAGAGTTAACATTTGATCAATAAGGGCAGGAACCAGAATTGTCATCTCAAACAGATGAAATGGAAGGTTCATTTTAATGAGTGCCAAATAGGTTATTACTTTCTCTTAAGGCCATCTTGACTGTCCACAGAACCTTGGGTGGGTTAGCCATAGAAATCTCAATAAATGACATTTTTATATTTAATATAATTCCCACAGCTATTCTAACTAGGTTGGGTGCATGAGATAAAACATCCCAAATGTAAAATTTCCCACAGTTTTTGGAAGATAATAAATTGAATTTACACCTAATATCCAATTTGAAAGGTGCAGGCAAATGATTGAATCTCAAAAATCCAGTTCATTCTTAGATTTAACTTTTCTTTTTAAACCTTTGTGTCACTTGCTCCATTAATATTATGTCATGCTGCAGGAAAAAAAGCATTATAATAATAGATACATAAATGAATGGTCTGATTTTGCCAACCAACTCGTGCTATTATAATAATAGACATTACAAATAATATACGCATTATGTATTATAGAGGGTGTCTTTAAAGAGGGTGAACCCTCACAATGTGTAAGATCCCAAATGGAGTACCTGGTAAGGCTCTGGAAACTAGTGCTAACCAACTGGTGAGAGTACTCACGGATGTTTTCAACATCTCATTACTATGGGCAGAAGTTCCCACTTGCTTCAAAGAGGCAACAATTATACCAGTGCCTAAGGAGAATAATGTAAGCTTGCCTTAATGACTATCATCCGGTAGCACTCACATCTACAGTGATGAAAAGCTTTGAGAGGTTGGTCATGACTACACTGAACTCCTGCCTCACCAAGGACCTGGACCATTGCAATTTGCCTATCGCCACAATAGGTCAACGGTAGATGCAATCTCAACGGCTCTTCACATGGCCTTAGACCACCTGGATAATACAAACACCAATGACAGGATGCTGTTAATTGAATATAGCTCAGGATTTAACATCATATTTCCCAAAATTCTAATTGATAAGTTACAGAACCTGGGCCTCTGTACCTCCCTCTGCAATTGGATCTTCGACTTCCTAACCGTAAGGCCCCAATTTGTGCAGATTGATGATAATATCTCCTCCTTGCTGATTATCAACACAGGTGCACCTCAGGGGTGATTGCTTAGCCCACTGCTCTACTCTCTTTAAACCCATGACTGTGTGGCTAGGCATAGCTCAAATACCATCTATAAATTTGCTGATGATACAACCATTGTTGGTAGAAACTCAAATGGAGCCAAGAGGGTGTACAAGAGCGAGATATGCCAACTGGAAACATAGAAAACCTACAGCACAATACAGGCCCTTTGGCCCACAGAGTTGTGCCGAACATGTCCCTACCTTAGAAATTATTAGGCTTATCCATAGCCTCTATATTTCTAAGCTCCATGTACCTATCCAAAAGTCTCTTAAAAGACCCTATCGTATCCACCTCCACCACTGTTACTGGCAGCCCATTCCACACACTCACCACTCTGTGCGTAAAAAAAAAACTTAACCCTGACATCTCCTCTGTACCTACTCTCCAGCACCTTAAACCTGTGTCCTCTTGTGGCAACCATTTCAGCCCTGGGAAAAAGCCTATTTATTTGGATTGGGAGTTTGAAGAGATTTGGCATGTCAATAAAAACACTCAAAAACTTCTACAGATGTACTGTGGAGAACAATCTGACAGGCTGCATCAATATCTGGTATGGAGCACGGGTGCTACTGCACAAGACTGAAAGAAATTGCAGAGGGTTATAAATTTAGTTGGCTCCATCTTGGGTACAAGCCTACAAAGTACTCAGGACATCTTCAAGGACATAGGAAAGGCAGCGTCCATTATTAAGGATGCCCCAGCACACAGGGCATGTCTTTTTCCTCACTGTTACCATCAGGTAGGAGGTACAGAAGCCTGAAGGCACACACTCAGTGATTCAGGAACAGCTTCTTCCCCTCTGCCATCCGATTCCTGAATGGATGTTGAACCTATGAACATTACCTCACTTTTTAAATATATATTTTTTCTGTTTTAGCACAAATTTTAATCTATTCAATATACATACACTGTAATTGATTTATTTATTATTATTATTTCTTCTTTTATATTATGTATTGCATTGAACTGCTGCTGCTAAGTTAACAAATTTCATGACACATGCCAGTGCTAATAAACCTGCTTCTTATTCTGATTCTAATAATATGAATTAATAATGCACACTGTACAATATAATAATACACCTTAGTGCATCAATGAACTATCAGTAGGCCTTACTGCACCTACCTAGAAAAATGCCATCATGGATTCCTGGTCAGCAAAAAGCAGGAAACGGAACAGTGACATTTTGCTAATTGTTAAAAGACAGCCTATGACAGTCAACAGTAGCCTGAATATTAGATCCACCTTCTTGTAGGGTTGCTTTAATGCTGGCCTTTGGGAACAGTGCCAGGAAATGGTTGTCCTTCTTCCAAGTACCATATGTCTTCATTAACTTCTCTTGTGAACCATTCGCTAACAGGGTCAGAACCAAGACAAGTCAGCTACTTACCTGGACTCTTGTACATACATCTCTGCTTCTCTTATCTGTTGGCTTTTGTGTACAAAGTTTAGCTCCCCTCCTCTGCACTTTTGCCTTCTGATCTCCGAAAGGTGGAGAAAATAATTTACCTCTGCAGATTGGCTGATTGGACCAATAGCAAGCTGCAATGAGCATGTGGCGTCCCACAAGAAATGAAATGATTTCAGGAGGTGATCATGTTCAGTTTTGAGGGATTGTTTCTCTCTGAGGTAGAGAAAGAGAAGTGGAGATATCATGGTAAACTATGAACCATTCTTTCCCATCTCTTCATTTTGCCATTATCTTTCTATCAACCCATGCTCCAAGTAGGAAATTTTGGCACATTAGCCCTTTTCCAGCAGCTCTGTTCAAATAACCCATTTTAGTGGAAGTTTGCAAAGATACTTTTGTCAAGATTTGCCAAAATCATTACCTCAATATTTCTGACAATACAGTAATACCCAGGGAAACCAAAGGTTGAAGGGTTTTCAGCAAAATATTTGCGTAAATATGACTTGATCAGTACACATTTCTGTGGGAGATGTAACACAAAAGAGACATGGTCCTAGAGAATTTAGGCAATCATTTTGGGTTAAAATTGAGCACAAAAAAACAGGCAAGGGTGAGAATTTAGGGGCATCTCCATCCCTCCCCATCTCCTAAGAGTGAGTATGAAAATTATCAGGGCACGATTTTTTAAAAGGGAATAGTTTCAAACCACCAGGGGTAAATGGATTTTATAGAAGGTAAGCATAGATACTTAAAAATTTAGTGGAACCTCATACTTGTTATCAACATGTGCAGTTGGATTTAAAAAAATATTCTTACCATGCAGATGGTGCAGCCAAATTTGCTGCTGAGTTGCCTTGAGGTGGTGGTAATGAAGCAGGATATTGTGGGGCATTTGCTTCCAATGGTGCAGCATAAATTGAGACATTTCTGTGGGGGCATGTTCCAAGCAGGAAATTGTGTGGAGCATGGTTTGTGTCAGTCTTCTGGTAATCCCACACAGTCTGCAGTATCTATGAAATGATGGTGAGCATCCAACATTCCAAAGCTAATTCTTGGCACCATGTTATTCTAGATTGGAATGGGATAACAGGGAGGTGAATGGATTTTAAAGGGCCAGAAAACAACTTCAGTCTGCAGAATGATGTGTTTACTTTCAAGAATGTTGGTGAGGTACTCCTGCCTCATTACAAATTTACATTTTTTCATAAAAGAAATCTATGTTGGTGCAACCTATCATATGACGCTCAATGGAAAAACATTGAGGAGGGGTTACTTCCCATCCCCATACAGGCAATTTTGGCTGATAACAACCTACAAAGGTACATAAATACTATTGATAATCCATGGGTGAAATGGACACTTAAATTTGGAAAACTATTATAAAAGAATATAAACTAGAGGGAGATATTGCAATACTTAAATAATGTGCATATAACCATATAACCATATAACAATCACAGCACGGAAACAGGCCATTCCGGCCCTCCTAGTCCGTGCCGAACTCTTAATCTCACCTAGTCCCACCTACCCGCACTCAGCCCATAACCCTCCACTCCTTTCCTATCCATATACCTATCCAATTTTACCTTAAATGACACAAATGAACTGGCCTCTACTACTTCTACAGGAAGCTCATTCCACACAGCTATCACTCTCTGAGTAAAGAAATACCCCCTCGTGTTTCCCTTAAACTTTTGCCCCCTAACTCTCAAATCATGTCCTCTCGTTTGAATCTCCCCTACTCTCAATGGAAACAGCCTATTCACGTCAACTCTATCTATCCCTCTCAACATTTTAAATACCTCGATCAAATCCCCCCTCAACCTTTTACGCTCCAATGAATAGAGACCTAACTTGTTCAACCTTTCTCTGTAACTTAAGTGCTGAAACCCAGGTAACATCCTAGTAAATCGTCTCTGCACTCTCTCTAATTTATTGATATCTTTCCTATAATTCGGTGACCAGAACTGTACACAATATTCCAAATTTGGCCTTACCAATGCCTTGTACAATTTTAACATTACATCCCAACTTCTGTACTCAATGCTCTGATTTATAAAGGCCAGCGTTCCAAAAGCCTTCTTCACCACCCTATCTACATGAGACTCCACCTTCAGGGAACTATGCACTGTTATTCCTAGATCTCTCTGTTCCACTGCATTCCTCAATGCCCTACCATTTACCCTGTATGTTCTATTTGGATTATTCCTGCCAAAATGTAGAACCTCACACTTCTCAGCATTAAACTCCATCTGCCAACGTTCAGCCCATTCTTCTAACCGGCATAAATCTCCCTGCAAGCTTTGAAAACCCACCTCATTATCCACAACACCTCCTACCTTAGTATCATCAGCATACTTACTAATCCAATTTACCACCCCATCATCCAGATCATTTATGTATATTACAAACAACATTGGGCCCAAAACAGATCCCTGAGGCACCCCGCTAGTCACCGGCCTCCATCCCGATAAACAATTATCCACCACTACTCTCTGGCATCTCCCATCTAGCCACTGTTGAATCCATTTTATTACTCCAGCATTAATACCTAACGACTGAACCTTCTTAACTAACCTTCCATGTGGAACTTTGTCAAAGTTGACTTGGAATTTACGCCAAATAAACTGGATGCTAGCTTTACGGACTGGACAGCTAAAGGAATAACTTCTTTGCAATTTAATGAAAGAAGGAACACTGTTCAGTTTTGAAATACTTGAAGAGAAACACTTATTAGAAAAAACAAGACTTTTATCGGTATGTTAATAGGATGGTTAAACATGTAACCAAGGCAAGTACATGTTTGATAGAGCTATTTAGAAAAGCATATAATTCAGATAACAGTAGTAGAATCATTTCAAGTGTGTATAAGGTTTTGTCAAATCTTAAAACAAATTTTTGACTTCATACATTAAAACAAAATGGGAGAAGGAAGGAGGGATAATTATAGGAAGAATGGACAATAATATGGAGGTACCAGTTCACAGAAATGGAGGGAGTTTGGATGGAAAAATTTGATAAGTATTTTATTACACCCTCTCAGAAATCCCATTATGATAGTAATCTCCCTGATTGCTGGAGAAAATGTGGAAATCAAAATGCAAACCATCATCATATTTTCTGGGAATTATCAAAGACTATTGGAGTGGGATACACAATGCCCTACAAGACAACTTTAAATGTGAAATTCTGTTAGAAAGTAAGACCATATATTTTGGGTATATACCTCAAGAATGGTTGAAAAGAGATAAATATTTAATGAATATACAGTACTGCTGGTGGCTGGTAAAAAGACTCTTACTAGGAGATGATTATCACACGAGAGCCCAACTTTAAATGCATGGATGGAAATTACAATGGGCATTTACAAAATGGAGAAGATAACAGCATCTGTTAATCATAAGTTGGAACAATTTGATTCATACTGGGAAAATGGTTTAATTACATAACACCTCATAGGCCTGATTTTATTCTCACAGATCAATGAATATGTTGTTTAAGAAAAGGATCACTCCTATTTGTACATAGTTTTCTCCTTTTGCTTGTTCTTTCTTTCCTCTCTTTTCTATAAGTGTATACCTCAGATAAATATTATGTGGAGATTTGTGGCAAATATGACTATGATATATATGTACAATATCTGAAATACATCTTATGGAAATGTTTGATGATGAACTTCAATAAAAATTAAATTAGAAAGAAAAACTCAAAGCACATTTGGCTTGCCACAAATCCAAAATCTTAAAATATTAGTAATTACCAAAATATGGTTTGCATACCCGTCCACTCTCTCCAGTAAACCTTATTATAATATTTCAATGATCTCACATACAACCAAGTGAGAATCCTTGTCATTTTCCTGAAAATGTACTGGAGAACATCTTTAAAGAGAAACAGAAGGGGAAATCAGTATCAGTGGTCTTGTGATTAAAAGAGCAAAAAGCATAAAGAACAATTCATTCATCTTTGATTTCTAGTCCACATGGACTTAGCTCTATTTGGAACAATAATCCTGTTGCAATAATTGTCAGTACTAAGTGTAGGTTTATTCCTTAAATTTAGAAGAGAGTGACTGAATGGGAATTTTTGGGAATTTGTGAGTGAGACAAAGTGCATATGTGTGTATCCCTCAGGCTTACAGTTCATTTATATTTCTCCTATCTGTTTTTAGGGTAGTTGAGTGGAAAATGCCTACCAGGCCATCATACATTATCCTCTTTTAAAAATCAATCCTAACTCTGATCACTTTTTTTAAAAAGGTACTAGCACCATTGGGGCAAGAATTCTCCAGGTATCAGACACACCCCACCCCGGTACAACCTCACTCACTGGCTCATCGTAGCACGAATTGATTCAGTGGGTCTCTGCAGAAAACCGTCCCAGTTAACAATCTCATTCCTTTCCCCTCTAGGTGTTTGCACATATTCTACTGCAAGAGTTCCTGGATAGTAATCAGGATTGCAAACCCAAACCTAAGGGGGTGGGGTGGGGGGGGGAACAAAAGCTAATTATATTTTCATGACAACTGCCCCAGCTTAGAGTAGATAATTTTGTAGACAGTGAATCAAACCTCAGACCTTCGGGTCTGCTTCACTCAGTTGCAGCCTGCTTTACTAATTGGGTTACCTCGGGAACTTATAGCGCTTGCACAGCAAGCGAAAACAGATACGTCGATCTTCCTCAAGGAAATGTTCTGGTAATATATTGCTCCACAAGATAATGGGACTTCAAGAGTTAACTTGGTGATGATTGGTTGCATTCTGAACGCAAGTGAATGCACTAAGATGCATTCCATTTTTACCCATATTGTTAAATTTTCCCAACAAACCCACCTCCTCTCTAATGCTGTCGGATATGTGACGACTAAATATTAATGACATTACCTTTTCATACATGATTGGCAGTTGCATTCCTGCTTACTTGGTCGCTGAGTGATTAGCATGCGACGCCCGCCTCAGCTGTTTCCTCACACTGTGAGATACTGCTAACGGGGCTGTTATTCAGAAACTGGCGCTCTCTCTCTTTTTTATCTACATAGAGTGTGACGTGTAATCTCTGCCGAATGGGTTTTTGCAAAGAATTTAGTGCAAGTGAAGCACTTGAGACTGAAGCTGCAATCAGCTGGAATGGAATGAATTAGAAAGGGAAGAAGAGATCTCATCTGGCATGGTGGATCTGCTGGACAATTTTAGTTCAGAGCCCAGGTTGACACCACAGAGTCTGCCAGACCCGCATCTTGAGTACTACAGTCTCCTGCATTGCACCATGACCTTGGATATACAGACCATTGTTGTATTTGCCATTATCGTAGTGTTGGTGCTGGTGAATGTAATTTTAATGTTCCTGCTCGGCACACGTTAATGGATGACTCTTGAGCTATTGGGTGATACAGCGCTTCAGAGGCACAGCTACAGTATGGCCCTGCAGTGATATGAATGACGTTGGTATATTATCTACCTAATCTTTTGTCGTGTCTTGTCTTTAATATGCCTGTAAGTCTAGTTATTTGTTGGGAAGATCTTGTGTATTTTTACATAAAAGTAGTAAAGCGCTTCAGGGAGTTTTCCCCCCCCAGTATTAGAATCTGCGCTCTGTAGAATTTTCTAGCAAATAATTATTGATGCTCTTTGGATTGCTGAAAGCTGGTGTGAGTGAGAGAGAGAGATAGAGGAAAGTGTGCGTGTGTATGAGTGCAGTTTATTAGCAGTTTTGGCTGAAGGATATCATTGCGGGCGTTAAGACGTGAAGACAAATACACAGAACATCCTCAATAAATATTTTCTGTAAAACTGACAATATTACTTGCACCAATTAATTTACTGGTGGATCGGTCTTCTAAACAGCGTATTTCAATGTGGTCAGCATTCTCTTTTTAAATAAATTGTTATCTGTAAAGGAATTGATATTTTTGGAGTGTATTTTATATGTAATAAGGTAGATTTGTTTATGTTGTGAATCCCGGGGAAATCTCAGGTTGCAAATGTTGGCCTTATCTCTTGTGCAGAGTGGATGAAGGATTTATATTTCAGGCCTGAGAGAGTTAATAAACCCATCCTAGATTAAGACAAACCCCGAGGTAAATTTGTTCTTGCAGACTTAATCAAATGATTTCAGTTGATGCTATTTTTGTAAAACAGCATGACACAGCTTTGTTCCATCTATTGTTGGTTATTTTTGTAACTATGGAAAAAAATCAGACCTAATTTTGTACAATTTCTTTTGTATTTTGACTAAATTATTCCAGTAGAATTTGTAATGATCTGCATTTTCTTTCAGCCATTTTTAATGCTTAGCCTGCAAATGATATTCAACAATTTTATTTCTAATTCCACTTTTTTTTAATGAATACGGGGCGGCAAATTATGTGCAGGCTTTTTGTAACCCACCCCCATACTTAATTTACCTCCCACCACTAACAAGCACCACATACATAATTCACCTTCTGGGCTATTAGTGGGGTCATGAGATGTGTTTTAAAAATACCATCTAGTCAGCACACGGAGGAGGTCCGGTCATCATGATTCATGAGATCTGAAAAGAAATGTCAAGAAGCAAAGTCAGGCCTGTGCATTGCTGTCTTTTAACCAAGGTAAATGATAGTAGTGATAAGTCTTGGCAAAATTAGTTATTAACAAAATAATTTGCGAACTAATTAAATCTCACTGTAATTTGTAGGCTTTGCTGATTTTTCAAGATGGGAATTTTTAAAATACAGTTATTGATTGGAAATTAGGAAATTAATTGTATTTCTGTCTATCATGACAAAATAACTTATCTGGATTTTCTTAGTGTAAGCAATATTTGGACAAACATACAAGAAGAAGAAATTTCCTTTTTTTTCCCCCTCTCCATAATCACTTTTTCCCCCCCTTTTCAGTGGCAGTTTGCCTCCTCACACTTCTTATTCTGGACTGGTGGGTGCGTCACTCTGGCTGTAAGTTGCTCCCTGAAACATTTTTGAATCAGTTTTGCAATCAGCCAATCGGAGACCTGGAGGTCTGGCTCAAGCCCATTGTCCTCTTCCAAAAACGGGGCTTTCTATTTCCCATGGAGTGTTCTGTCCAGCAGTCTAACGTTAATAGGCAGAAATGATCTGGATGAGGGAAATGATTGTGGGTTTAAAACTCAGTTTCTAGCTGTAAAATGTGAAATATTTAACCCCTGCTGCATTCAATCAGTTTTTATTTTGGTAAAATTTGAGGTCTGTAAAACCTACTGATAGTGATTGTTTCAAACACTTAAGTTGCATCATTATTTTTCTCTTCTGTTTTAATGCAATTATTAATCTGTTAATTTTAAATGGACTGTTGCTTGCCGGAAATAAAATAATCTAAAATAATAATAATATGATATTTACACTGAGGAAGAAATTAAATTTGAAGAGAAATATTTCCTACTTTTCTTCCTGATAATTTCCAAGACACCACTCCTCTGTTCCTGATGATTTTTCGGTTGCTAAGCTACAGATCAGTCATCTTGATCATCTTCTGGTATCATATGTCAGTGACCGTTCTCCATGTATATAGAAATGGATGCCTCTTCATGTGAAGTTGAGAAATGGCTGCTGATTATTGAAAGGGCTTAACTAATTTTTTATTGATTTAAGTGATTGTGAATATTGGGGGGGTATCAGTTTGTGATGCCATTTTTGGATCTAATCCATTGAAAATCTATGTACCTCATTCATTCTTAGTAAAGTTATGTTGCAACAGCGACATCAGTACTTATGTAAGTAGTGACTGAGAACTAATTTGTTTTCTGTTAACATTGCAACCCTACTAAAAATTGTAGCATCCCGTTTCTGCTTCAGCAGATAGCACTTAAAATCCTCCAAGATCTCTGAACTCATCTAATTCCAAGATTTTGAGCATGTCTTATTATTCTATCAGTACTTTCTGAGGCTCCTTGAATTCCCTCCCTAATTTCCCCTAATGGTCCCTCGTTTAAACCCCTTCATATGACTGACTTCATTGAAGATCCTTCAGGTTATTTGTCCATTCTTTCTCCCTTGTTAGTGCTCAGCCTGGTTGTGTGTTTTATTAGCCTTCAGGATATTTTGACATGTGAAGGATACTATATAAATCAAATTGTGTTTTTGATAGCATTTAATTCAACACAGACTGAGAAGAAGCCTGGATCTTCCCTGATACGGCCAGCTTTGCTACTCGTTGTCTTAATGAGTGTTCTATTACTAATGTATTCTGATAATAGCATCTACTCAAGATGATTTGAAATTAGGAAACCAATAGTGTTTGTAACAATATGAACCTCCTTAATTCGAAATTCCTGCTCTGTAAATGAGAAAGCCTACACATTTTTATTAACTTTATTGCATTTGATGTTTGTAAACTGGGTTTCAGTATTATTAAGTTGTCTATTAAATACACTATCTCAGATAAAGCGGAAGGTAGATTCTCGTCTGATTTGTGTTTTGCAGCGATCAGCAGCTGAACACAATTAATACTTTTGGTGTGATTTTTGGATCTTGTCACATACATTTTATTTTCAGAACATCCTAAGAGTTGCAGCATTACAGTTTTCCTAATTTACCATGTCATCCTTTTAAATGAAAAAAGGAAAACACTGAAAATAATCAGCAGATCAGAGACAGTTTCTGTGCAAAGGGAACAAGCTTGTTTTAATTTCAATGGAGAACTCAAAGGGATGTCTGATATGTTCAGACTAAGATTGGTATCGGTGTTAGCTAAGAGGGAGGGAAGGTTTATGAATCTTTGTACTTGGAAAAATTAAATTAATTTGGCAGGTGGATGGGTGTTGATGTGGAAAGCATAATAACAGTGCAGTAACTTCATAATTTTGAGGTGATAATCCGTACTCGTAGCTCATCAGACTTACTTGTGAGACAGAGGAATGTAGAGGAAAAATTGACATTAAGCGGGCAGAGGAGACTGAGGCAGGATAGAGGATGTGGGGGTTAACTGAATACAAGGAGCTTTGCTCACAGGTATTCTGATGAGCTCAGTGTTTGCATCGGTACCTGGATATTTGATGTTAGTGCAACCACAGAAATGCGGTTTAGGGAAGGACAGGTCTATGCGCTTAATGTTGCAGTTGTCTCAGAAATGACACATAGGATTGTCAAAGCGGAGGGTAGTCACACTACTGATTAATGAGAACATGACATTGCCTAGAGAGAATATCTTGGAGGGATTGCCTCTTCAGTATTCATATGGGCAGAACTTAGGAATAAGAGAATGGCAATAACTTTGCTGGACTTCACTAGACATCCCAATGGCTAGCAGACATTTAAGGAACACGTGTCGTCATATTGCAGAAAGTTGCAAGGACAATAGTAGGGGATTTTAACTTCCCAGTATTGACAGGGATTGTATTAGTGCAAGGGGCTTACATGGGACAGAACTTGTTAAATGCATGCAAGAACATTTGTGAAAACAATATGTAGAAAGAATCTGACTAGAGATGGGCCAGTACTTGAAGTTACCTTGAGTGAAATTGGGAAGGTAGTGGAATGTCAGCAGAGGAACTGCTTGGGAACAGTTATCATAACTCTCCAGGTTTGAAGGTTGGAAAAGGATGTGGTTAGTTCTTAAGCTAAGGCATTGAAATGGGGGATGGCTAATTTCAGTTGTGTAAGAGCGAACATGGCAAATGTAGATTGAAAGCTGATCCTTGGGGAGAAGAATGGGCTTTAAGAAAAAATGAGTAAGAATTCAGTGCCAGCTTATTCCAGTAGGGGTGAAAGGCAGAGATGGTGAAGTTAGAGAACCTTGGATGAAGTTGAATGTTTTATTGGTGTCAAAAATTGAAACCATTTGGCATATATAGGCAAATAGTGTCAATGGAGCCTCCAGAAGTATATAGAGTTTTGGAATTAAGATTCAGCAGAGTCCCAGATAAAATTATACCAGGAGCAAAAGGACAGCCAAGAAAAGAATGGGTTTCCTTAGGCACCAAAAGAATAATCCATGTGTGGAACGAGGGCAGAGTCCTAAATGGATGCTTCTCATCTGTATTCATGAAAGTGAAGGGAATGGAATACAAGCTCAAGGAGGAATATGTGATTAATTGGAGCAGGTCAAGACTAAGAAGTAGAATGTTGTAGATGATATGGGACATATAAAGGTCAATATAGATGCCCAGGATCGTATGAGATCTATCCCAGATTGCTATAGAATGCAAGGCAGGAGATAACTGAGACCTTGTTGGAGATTTTTGCATCTTTCTTAGCCATAGCTGAAATGCTAGAAGACTGGAATAGCACTAATGTTCCTTTATTTAAGAAGGGCAGCAAAGATGTCCATGGTTCTCTGAAAGTTGCAATACAGGCAGATAGGGTGAAGCAGAAGACATACAGTATTTTTGCTTTGATTGGTTTGGGCATAGAATATAAAATTTGGAATGCTATGTTGTAATTTTGGAAAGCATTGATTAGACCACTTATTTTAGCTATGAAAAAGATCTGGTTGAACTGGTGAGAGTGCAGTGGAGATTTGCCAGGATATTGCCTGGATTACAGGGCTTTAGTTAGAGGGAAATATTAGGTAGGCTAGGCTTGGTTTCCCTGAAGTGAAAGAAGCTGCAAGCAGACCTAATAGATGTCAAATTATAAGAGACATTGATGAGGTAGATAGTCAGAACTTTTTCCCATGAGAGGGATATTAAAAATATGAGGACCAAGGTTTAGTGGGAGAGAAAGGAGTTTTAAAGGTGATTTGAGAATAAAATGTTTTGCATGGAAAATGGTTAATATATGAAATTCATTGTTACACAAAGTGGTAGAGTCAGATATAATTGCTATATTTAAGGAACATTTAAACAAGCTCCCAAGTAGGTAAGGTATAGAAGGATACTGAGCTGTTATTGGCAAATGGGGTTAGTGTAGATGGGTAAATGTTCAGCGTGGATTTGGGCCTATATCTGTACTGTATGACTCTTTAAGCCTCTAATTGCAGGTGATCTGCTGGAGAAGAAGTAAATAGCAAAATGAATGAGATCAGAGATGAGATAAAAGCAAAATAGAAATCAGTGCTGGAACTCTGAGATACAGAAGTCAACAACTAAAGAACATTCTAGGAAAACTCCCTATGTTAAGCAGCATTTTTGACTTCAGAAAGACAGATGGTCGAAATGGGTTTGGAGCTATGACAGGGTAAAGCTCTTTCTCATTAAAGAGAAAGAGTATAAAAAATTAAATGGATATCTGCACACTTATGAGGAGACAGCATAAGCTTCTACCAAGGTCACGTTTAGTTGAACAGAACTTTTCAGACTGAGGCTTGTTGACAATAGATATAAATATAAAATTTTAATGTTGATTAGAGATTCCGCATCAGTTAGACTTGTCCTCTACTTGTTAATTCTCTGGCTATGATTGACTGGATAAGTAAGGGGTCAGGCAAGTGTGGTTCCATACAGCTAGATGCTGACCCCCATGCCTTGTGTTGTACCTGCTGGAAAAACAAGCTTGCAAGAGGTGCCATGGTCCTTAACCGATGAGATGTACAGCAGAGAAAGAATGAGTGGGAATGAAGAAAAGGGATTACTAGAGGCAAATTAGTTACAGAAAAAAAATTGAGGCAACTTTAAAATTGGTTTAAAAGAGAAGGAAAAGACATACAGCAAGCAAATGTAATGAAAAATTAAATGTGTGCAGTTCAAAAAAAATCTTCATCATCAAAGTACTCCAAGCACGAGGAAGATTTGTACCTATTTGAATTTGTTTTCACCTCTCACCTGGGTGACACTTCCAACAGTGCAGAACTCCCTCAGTGCTCTGCTACCGAGTGAACATGGAGTTTCCTGCTCTCTGCCTGGAGTAGGTCCTGAACCTAGAACCGTCTGATGCAGACAAGCCCGCTCCCAGATGTGCCAAAGCTGACTTTTTTTTTTTGCAAACAGATACGCATGCTATTAACTTCCAGTGCAAACCCCTCACAATGACTTAACTGGGTAATTAGTTAAGTTCATCAATTTATTTAAAAAAATTTTTAGGGAGGAGGAGGAGGCTGAAAACAAATAGTACACTGGATCAATCAGCGTGCTGGAGATTCAGAATTCATGAACTTAATTATTTTACACATAACTTGTACTGTGTGCATCCTTATTGCACGTTATTTTAAAACAATATATATAGTTCGACACTGTAATGTAGTTTGGATAGAGCCACTACCATCATCAATAACACTGTCATGTCAGGAACAGAGAAACTTGTTCAGTTGATACCTGACCATCAGTGGCATGGGTATATAAACTACTTTGGCCTTGTAGGATTTGTGATTCCATGAAATGGGTATGTATGAAAGCAATTAATTTTTGCCTGTTATTCTATCTTTGGCCAAAAACTGACTAGTATTGACTCAGTTGCCAAAAAATGGGAATCAGATTCAGATTTAATATGTCATGAAATTTGTTGCTTTGCAGCAGCAGTACATTACAATAGATAATAATAAAAAGCCATAAATTACAGTAAGAAAAATATATTAAAAATCTTAAATTAGATCGATAGTGCAAAAAGAAACCAAAAAATATTGGATTTGTTGTCCATTCAGAAATCCGATGGCGGAGGGGAAGAAGCTGTTCCTGAAATGTCTTCAGGCTCCTGTACCTCCTCACTGAGGGTAGCAATGAGAAGAGGGCATGTCCTAAGTGATGGGGGTCCTTAATGACAGATGCCATGTTTTTTACTAGGTACTTTTACTTACTGAGATGATACTAGGCGATAAGCATCTTCCCAGTGGAGTGGAGATTGGGCGGGGGAGAGTTTAAGCTGGTAAAGCTTAAAGGTGCAGATAATAGGGACACAAGCCATTTTTAATCTAGAAATTGAATGATACTATAGACAATTACAAGATTAGCATAATGATAATTAGTTCTAATTTTCCCATATATGTACTATATGGATATATATTTCAATAGAAATTAACTCCATGAATTTTCAATATGCTACGCAGCCAGAATTGTTAATACCATGGAAAATTGAAAGGTGAGATATATAATCACAAGAAATAAAGTGGATCACAATCCTTTTAAAACAAACTTTGCACCAATGAGATGTGAAGGAAAAAAGTCAGGTGTTCAGAGCAAGATGAAGTCCTGTACCAAATATGTGACATTGTAGAATTCTATCTGCAGTGCCTATACATAATTTAAAAAGCACATTATTTGTTGATTTATCTTATTTAGTATTATGTTAGGAAACAGCCCTCTAAGCACATGTAACTGAATAAAAAATCAGGAACAAAAGATATTTCTGTAATAAGCCAGTATGCAATGGGAATGTACTTACAGATAATCTGGGGAAAACAGTTTTAAAAATAACCTTCAAATGTGAGCAGTGTAAACGTTTGAAGAGGGAAAATATTTGAAGGGGGAAACCTGCTCTTTGAAAGAGATGCTGACAGACTACAGCATCATGTGCTGCACCATTTTGTGATTCCAGAGTTGTTCTATTGTGCATAAGTGTAACATGAAAACTGCCTCATCTGTATTTAATGATACATTTAACTTGAAGCTGCTGTTTTTCTAGTCTTTAATTGAATCACTTTTTGAATAGATTATTTTGGGCTTTCTGAAATGTAAAACAGATGAGTCTTCCCATTAATTTGTTTTTGGTTCTAATTAAACAAATATATTAAATAATATTTTCTTCACAAGTTACTGGAAAGAAATCTTCTAGCCACTGGTAATTTATTCACATAGCCATTCTTCAGAGTAAGGTTTTATGAAATGTTATGGCAAGTGCCCAAATTTATATACAGTAATAATCCTATGCTAGTTTACCCTAGTCCTGCTGCTCTTCCATAATAAATCAGGAATAAATCAGATGCAAGGCCTGATGTATAAAATCAGCTTTTAACATCAGTATAATCTATTTATTAATAGGGAAATTAAGGTTCCTTCCTTTTGTACCTATTTCTTAACGGAAGCAAATTTATGAGCTTAATATTTATCAATTAAAGACATACGATTCTAGATATTAATCCACACAGCAACTATTTCTCAGGAGCTGAACAAATCATGCTTCCATTATGATAGCTGGGAAGTATTGTAGACCCATAGGGTCTCTGCAGCCGTTTGTGCTAATGAATTCCACAGATTCACCATGCTAGAAATTTCTCCTCATCTCTGTTCTAAAGGGATGTCCTTCCATTCAGAAGTTGTGCTCTCTGGTCCTAAAAACTCCCACTATTGGAAACATTCTCTCCAGGTTCACTTAGTGCAGGCTTTTCAATATCTGATGGGTTTCAATGAGAATCCCCCTCATTCATCTAAACTCCACTGAGTGCAGGCCCAGACCATCGAACCATTCTCCTATATTAAACTTTTCATTCCCGCAATCATTTTTATGAATATCCTCTTGATCCTCTCCAACACCAGTACATATCTAAGAGATATGGAGCCCAGAACTGCTCATAATACTCCAATTGTGGCTTGACCAATGCCTTATAAAGCCTCAGCATTACGTCCTTGTTTTATATTCTAGTCCTCCGGAAATGAATGCTAAACGTACACCGCTTGCGACACTGATAAAGGAGAAAAAGGATGTCAACTGGGCCTACAATGGAATCTGAAATTCAGCATTTACATTCACATAGTGGTCCTAATGCCTACTCAAAACCCCATGCACTGTACTTAGCTTGCCTTATCGTAGCTAATAGCAAGCAGTCTTTGGCAGGAAATGCAGATCGACAAGTAATCCTTAAAGGAATCAATAAAGACCACAACTGCAAGGTAACTATTTGAAGCCTATTTGACCAATGTGATCGGTCACTACCCTAATATTCTACTGTCCACATTGAAACCAACTTTAAATGTACCCTGTCTCCACTGCCAATGGGCTGATCACCACAATTGTCTCTGCTCCATGCCAGCATCTTCCCTCAGTCGGCATTTCACTGCTCCCAGCTAACTCCACCGCCCTGCTTGAGGGATTATAGATAGTTGCATTGATTTTAGAGAAGAAATAATGCCTTCAACCATGCAATTCTTACTCATAGGACAACAGCATGTCACTAACTTCCTACTACACTGTTCAATCTTATCAGAAAAGCATTAAATAAAATCGATTGTTTCAATAGATATGATCAAAAATTAGCATCACCAGTGATGTGCAGTAATTTGCACACTAATTGTAAACATCTGGAACCCTTTTCCATTCTCATATTTATTTATAGATACACAATTTATTCACCGTCATTCATTAGACAATCTGAAAACTAGTCATGGATTCTCACATAGAATAGTACAGACCCTTTTAACTTATTCCAAGGCCAGTCTAACCCTTCTCTCCCATGTAGACCTTCATTATTTTTCTTTCATTCATGTACATATCTAAGAGTCTCTAAATGTCTAATGCTCCATATACCCATCACTCTGTGTTTAAAAAAAAAAAGCACCTATCTCTGACATCCTCCTTTACTTTCCTCCAATCATCTTAAAATTGTATCTTCTTGTAGGAGCCATCTCAGCCCCGGAAAAAGTTGCTGGTTGTCCACTCTATCTTTTCTTCTTACTTTCTCATAGGTACACCTCCATCACTTCTTAGCCTCATTTGCTCCAAAGAGAAAATCCCTAGCTCACTCAACCTGTCCTCATAAGGCATGCTCTGCAATCAGGGCAAAACCCTGGTAAATCTCCTCTGCACCCTCCTAAAGCTTCCACGTCATTCCTATCATGAGCTGACCAGAAATGAACACAATAACCCCAGTGTGGTCCAACCAGAGTTGTACTGAGCTGCAACTTTACTTCATGTTTCTTGAACTCAGACCCCTCACTAATGAAGGCAAATGCACCATACAATTCTTAAGCACACTCTCAACTTGTGTGGCAACTTTGAGGAATCTATGGTAGACCCCAAGATCCCTCTGTTCCTCCACACTGCTAAGAATCCTGCCATTAACCCTGAGTTCTGCCTTCAAATTCACCCTCCAAAGTGAATCACTTCACACTTTTTGGGGTTTAACTCCATCTGCTACTTGCCACTTTCCATCCTATCAATGTGCCACTGTAATCTGCAACAATCTTATACACTATTCATAACACCACCAAACTTCATGAACGTCAACTACAAATTCACCAGTCCATCCTACTTCCTCATCCAAGTCAATTATAAAAATCATAAAGAGCAGGAGTCCCAGACCAGATTCCTACAGAGCACCACTGGTCACCGACCTCCAGACAGAATACATTCCCTCCACTACCATCCTCTGCTCTTTACGAGCAAGCCAGTTCTGATTCCACATATCCAAGTAATGTTGGATCCCATGCCTCCTAACTTTCTGAATGAGCGTACCATTATCAATCTTGTCCAATGCCTTACTAAAATCCAACTACGCCACATCCATTGCTCTACCTTCATTAACTTACTTCGTCATTTCCTTGAAGAATTCAATTAGGCTTGTGAAGCACCATCTGACCCTCACAAAGCCAAGCTGACTATTCCTAATTGTCCAAATGCTCATAACTCTTATCTCCAAGAATCCTCTCCAATAGTTGTCCACTACTAATGCAAGACTCAATGGTCTGTATTGCTGTTACCTTTCTGGAACAAAGGAATAACATTTGCTACTTTTAATCTTGTTTTACCCTTATTTACTTTTACTTTTACTCTTGTTTTATCCTGTGGCCTGTGAGAACATAAAGGTCATTGCTAAAGACACGGCTATCTCTTCTCTTGCTTTGCATAGCATCCTGGGCTGTATCCTCTCTGATCCCGGGGCACTTGTCTATCCTAATGTATGTCAAAAGTTCCAGCACATTTCCTTTCTTAACATCAACATGTTTATGCATATCGGCCTGTTCATACTGTCCTCACATTCATTAAGGTCCCTCATGTTGGTGAATACTCAAGCAATGTGTTCATTAAGGACCTCCCGTAGCTCCTCCAACTCCAGACACATGCATCCTCTTCTGTCCCTGATTGGTCCTACCCTTACTCTAGTGGTCCTTCTATTCTTCACATGCATGTAGAATGCCTTGGGGTTTCTCTTAAAACTACTCACAAAGGCCATCTCATGTCCCCTTCTAGCTCTCCTAAGTCCCTCCTTAAGCTCCTTCCTGGCTACCTTATAGCTCTCCTGAGTACTGTCTGATCCTTGCTTCCTAAACCTGAAGTAAGCTTCTTTCTTCCTCCTGACTAGATGTTCTACACCTCTTGTCAACCATTGTTCCTTCACCTTTCCCTGCCTGAATTGGACAAACCCACGCAAGTTGTCTCAGAACAACCTGCACATTTCCAATGCTCATTTCCCTGAGTACATCTGTTCCCAATTTATGCTCCCGAGTTCCTTCCAAATAGCATCATAATTCACCCTTCCCCAATTCAATACTTTTGCTCTTATCCCTATTCAAGATTGGTAAAGGTCAGGAAGATGTGGTCACTGTCTCTGAAATGCTTATGCACCAGGTTCTTTGCCTAGTACTAGGACCACTATGGCCTTTCCTCTTCATAAACCAGTTATGAATCAGCTTCATCATAGTTCAACCTACCACCTGCATCTGGAGATCCCACTTAAAGCATCCAACTACATCTGAAATGATTCAAGGGTTTCTGCTTTCATAGTTAACATGAAAAATTAATTCATTGGCATGGATTTTGTACTTCATAACAAATAGACTGTGGTAAATTGTGCCGGAAAGGTGAATCCTGCCCAGCTTCATGTTTGTGAGATTTGAGAATGATGGGGGAGAGGGTGTCAAGGAAAAATGGAGTTGAAACAAAAGATCAGATCAACTGTGATTTTATGGAATGGTGGAGCTGGCTGGGGGAGTTGTATGACCTGCTTCTGCTCCTGTCATATATTCTTATCAAATAAATTTTAGAACCTACATTGAGGATAAAATAGAAGCTGTAATATAAAAAAGGGAGAAAAATATATTTTTTACATTTAATCTGGTATAGAATTTTGAAATATTTATCAAAATAAAGTTCAACTTGTGTGCACAAAATTAGATTTTTGAACCCAGAAGTGGAAGGATCAATTAATACAATTTAAAATATAATTACACAGTTAGTTACAATTCATGCAGCAATACGACACCTTAAGGTCTCATAAACAAGAATTGTTGCTGAAAACCTGACATTCTTGCCCGTTGACGAATTTCTGCAGATTCTGTTCAGGAGAGCTGTAAACCAGTGCCCTGTATAGAGTTGTAACCATTCACTAAATGCTGTGGTTGGACTTCTTTATGCCTGCTCCAGATATTGCCGTAATTATTATGATAAATGCTGATAAGATCTGCGTCATTGTCATCACAAGCTCCAGGTCAGTGATTAATCACTGATTGTTTAAATAACTTGCTTATGTTGGCTTTGTGTCATAATTTGTTTACAGACTGCCCAGCCTCTTTGGCAGGGTGAAGTCCTGAGTCCCCCAGCTCAGTGCCTTGTGGCTGCACAGTGCAGTCCCAGTCTGGCCAACACCAGCGCTTATGGCCAGACTCTGCAATAAGCCATGAGGCAATACTGCCATGTTAGTAATCTACCCCAACCCAATTCAAGAGTGTACTGCCAGTAAAGCATGTCTCTCTAAGTATTGAACCCTCTCAGGTACCTGGGAACACATCCTGGGCACTGGACAAGCTACCACTGCGAAGAGTTTAATCACTATCAGATCATTTTAATGCTGTGGCTGAGGCTTGATGGGACAGGTTTGAGCAATAAGGTCTGACTACGATAAGCACACATTTTGGCAGCGTCAACAAACATTAGTGAACTAATTGTACATTTTAGAATATTTCAATACCATTTTCACATACGTATATTTATCAGTCAGTCACTAATGCCAAAATTAATTTGCAATTCTTCATAATCATTCACCTCAGTCAGTAACTGGATTCTGGTGATAAGTTGTATTTGGATGAGAGTGAGCCATGACGATTGAACCTGAGAGTATTAGCAGGATTTGCTCAGGTCTTCCAGGTGGCAGCTGTGTAAATGTGTTGCCAGTCATGGCTGTTTTGGAAGATACCTTGGCTAATACCATAACTGCACTGATTAATCCAACTAATATCTCACTATAATCAAGCAGAAATTAACCCAGACATGCTTGAGGTCAGTGGAGTAGAGCGTGAGCTTTAAAATATGACAACCAGTTGATATTTTCACATAAATGTGGAAGTGGTAAGAGGCAATACAGGAGAGGAGATGAAATTATTTTGTACATAAAAGCTTCATCAATCTGCATTTAAGGTTATTCTGAGGAAAAAGCTTTTCCAATTTCAATAATTTAACTGATTTCTTGGATAGCCATTAACTTAATATTTAAATAACTTACTCAACTCGTTAATGCAAATATCTAATCAGCCAATCGTGTGGCAGCAACTCAGTGCAAAATAACATGCAGAAATGGTCAAGAGGTTCAGTTGTTGTTCAGACCAAACATCAGAATGGGGAAGAAATGTGGTCTTAGTGACTTCGACTGTGGAGTGATTGCTGGTGCCAGACAGGATGGCTGAGTACCTTAGAATCTGTTGATCTCCTGGGATTTTCAAGCACAACAATCTCGAGAGTTTACAGAGAATGGTGCAAAAAGCATGCAGTGAGTGGCAATTCTGTGGGTGAAAATGGATTGTAAATGAGGGAGGTCAGAAGAGAGTGGCCACACTGCTTCAAGCTGAGAGGAAGGCAACAGTCACTCGAATAACAATGCGTTACAACAGTGGTGTGCAGAAGATCAGAAATGGATGAGCTACAGCAGCAGAAGACCATTGACATACAGACGTACTGGCAATGGCCATGTAATATGCAGCCACTGAGCATATGTCAAAATAAATCACAAACAGCTAAAGATAATGGATGAATTTGCTTCTGCTTATGTTTCCATCTTTGAATATTTCAGCCAGCCACAGTCCCATTGAGATACCCGTATCTTCCCCCAACTTGTATCCTCAGTGAGACTTAAATCATGGTGATGAAATCCAAGAATGAATTATCAGTGTAGAAGCTGCCATAGGAAGTTGGTGATAAGGACTGTTCAACCATAACTTTAATAAATGAAACATCACAGGAAGTGGATATAGAATTTTTTGCTTTGCTTTTTGCTTTAAATTAGGAGCTCAGGACGGCAATATCTTATGGCATATGTGTCCTTCCCCAGCTTGAAAATGTTGCCCTCCTAATTGTTGGGCAACATGTTTGTACATGCCAGTGGTTATTATAATGTTGATGTAGGCATCAGGAGTATCTGAGGTGCAAACAGCATATGATGATAAATATGCCAGCTGAGACTAAATTTGTTTATTTAGTGATATAATGTGGAATAGACCCTTCTGGCCCTTTGAGCTATGCCACCTCAGCAACCCCAACAACCCCAGTGAACCTTACCTAATCAAAGGACAATTTACAGTGACCAATTAACATACCCAGCAAGTCTTTGGACTGTGGGAGGAAACCGGGTAAAACCCACACAATCCGATGGTGCCAGAATTGAACATTGAAACTCCGCCATCCTGAGCTGTAATAATGTTGCACTGACCCCTATGCTACCATGCACCCAATGTCGGCATTGGAACTAAGCAGAAATGCTGGAAGAACACAGCCAGTGAAACAGCATCCGTGGAAAGAGAAAACAGCTAATGTTCCAGATCAGATCAATTACCCTTCCTTAATCCAGAACATCGGCAGATTTCTCTTTCTGTGTGAGCGGCGGAGTTAATTTGTTATTTCTGTTTTTGTTTCAGATTTCAGTGCCTACAGGTTGCTTTCCATTAATGGCAGTTGGATTTCTAATTGAGAATTATTGGTGGGATTGATGGTGGTGCTTGTACAATGGTTGGGATGAGTTGCTGGAAGATCAAGACCTGGAATGGGCCATGAGAAGGGATGCTGTTTGCCAGGTTGTCTGCCAGGAGGTCAGGCCCTTGTACTGCAGTGGTGTAAGATTTGCCTTGGAAGTCTCTAGTTGCTGTGGGGAGTCAGCGAGTTGGGGCTCAGGGGACCAGGTCTGCGATCTGTGTCTCAGGAGTGTTTGGAACCTCAGAAGCTGGTAGGGTCAGGAGAGGAGATTGCTAGGTGAGGGAATTGGATTCTTGTTGGGACATAGAAGTGTGGTGGGTACATGTGTGGGTGAGCATTGGTGATCAATGCTGGTCTTTCTTGGAACATCAGGGTCTAGTTTCCTTGATGATTCTGCACAGTGAATGGCATCACTTGAAGCACTTCTTGCATAGAAAAAGCAAATCAACCTGCCTGTTACAACTTCTAGAGTGGTGCAAGCTGACCCAAGTGTTCCATTGCACTTCAAGATGTCATTATCTGGTTATGTGATGCTAGAATAAACAGCAACATGCAATCAATTTCCAGACAACTGTTTGCACCTCAGTCTTTCCTTACTGCCACCCTGAGACTTTTAAAATTAAAGTTCCTTATTGCTTTGTGACTTATCTATTAAAAGATGAAGTGATTTCCAATGTTATTGTATGAATATTTAAATTGGTAAATTGGTTTATTATTGACTGAGGTACAGTGGAAAACATATCTTGTATACGGATTAATTTATTAATACCGTGCATTGAGGTAGAGCAAAGTAAAACAATAACAGAGTGCAGAATGTATGTGCTACTGCAGAGAGGAAAAGCAGTACAGGTAGACAGTGAGGTAGGTTGTAATATGTCTATATCAAACCCCTTATTGTTAGTTTAATAGAAGCATAAACAAAGTTACTGTATCTTGATTGGATTAAAACCTCTGCCAAAATTGCAGAGAAAGCAAGCTGGGACAAACATATTCAGTACTTGTATTAATCATTGCCAAATGGAGTTTCTATCCTTTAACCATCAGTCAGCACTTTAATCTGTAGTAGCATTTTATCTTAGTTTGTTAATACAAGTTTTTAAAATCAGCAATTATAAAGCTAGTCCACAATACAAGCAAAAGTGCCATCTTTTCTATACATTCAGGATAATTAGTCTTTGAATAATTCACTAAACTAACATTTTTTAAGGAATACAACGATTTTAGAAAAAAAAATAATCAAATTTCTGGATGTCAGGAGCATTTACAGATAGACAGACATACTTTATTGATCCCGAGGGAAATTGGGTTTCGTTACAGTCACACCAACCAAGAATAGTGTAGAAATATAGCAATGTAAAACCATAAATAATTAAATAATAATAAGTAAGTTATGCCAAGTGGAAATAAGTCCAGGACCAGCCTATTGGCTCAGGGTGTCTGACACTCTGAGGGAGAAGTTGTAGAGTTTGATGGCCACAGGTAGGAGTGACTTCCTATGACGCTCAGTGTTACATTTCGGTGGAATAAGTCTCTGGCTGAATGTACTCCTGTGCCTAACTAGTACATTATGGAGTGGATGGGAGACATTTGACCAAGATGGCATGCAACTTGGACAGCATCCTCTTTTCAGACACCACCGTCAGAGACTCCACTTCCACCCCCACAACATCACTGACCTTACGAATGAGTTTGTTGATTCTGTTGGTGTCTGCTACCCTCAGCCTGCTGCCCCAGCACACAACAGCAAACATGATAGCACTGGTCAGCACAGACTCGTAGAACATCCTCAGCATCGTCTGGCAGATTTAGTGTGTTACAGTAGACCTTTCAACATATTATTCAAAAAATATTGTAATCCCAATACGCATGATAAGGCACAGTCATGTATGAAGAATAATAGCACTTTCAGAAAGGAAGAAATACACTGTGATATTTTATTTCAGAAATTATTGGAGCATTTAATGTGAAACTCAGCTATTTTCTACTTTCAAAAATCTGCATTTATTCATTAAATCCTCAGTCATTTTCCAGAGAAACACATTTAAATTCTTTCAAAACTTCTTTTCAATGGAAAGCACTTTGTAATTGATATACTTAAAGTTCATAATTATCAAACAACTTGTACTCTATTTTAAAATAATACTATTAAAAAGTAATAAATTGATGAATGATCGCTACAGATTTCCAGATTCTTCAATTCTGGTGTCACGGATTTTGCTCAACCTTACATACTTATGAACAAGCTCTCACAACATAATTAAATTCAGAAGTCCAACATACATATATTGTTTTGTTTTTTATTACGTTCTTTATGGTTATTTTAATGTAGCAACAGATCAGGAATAGCAATCATTTTGTTCTCCTTTACATTCATGTATGGAAGAATGACAATAAGCAATCATGGATCTTGAATATATTCATTCCTGTGAATGCAAGAACTAGTTCCCCCCCTCTTTCTCACACTCTATTTCCACTTTCAATTATTGTTCTTTCTTATCAATCTTATGTGCCTCAGATGTCATTCAGTACTATACTGTGGATGTATAATTATCATAACAAGTGATTTTTGTGTAATCTCTGAATAATGGACAAAAGTGAAGATAAAAATGGAGCCCATTCATCACTCAGGGATGGCCTGTATTAATCAATTCTTCAGCTGTCTAGACTGTAAATCATGGAAATTCCAGATTGAACATATTGTCATTAATCTCTTTAAAGCATAGCTCTTTGGCCAAGCTTAGTGTCATCCACACTGATTAGACTCCTGTGAAATTCTATATTTTGCAGTATTATTTACAGTAAATGCAAGGTTGTGACTTTGATGCATCTACTAATGCCACGGTAGATACTTCCCTTAATTGACCTTAAATATCCTGATGTTGTCCCTACTACTGAACCAATGGCCAATGGCAGGCAGCCACCGTTAACTACAGAAGGTGCATTCAACATATGGGGCCTAAAGGATTACTGCACATGATGGTACCTAGGCAGAGAGAATGTGAGAAGACAAGACCGTTTGGGAGGAGTGGAGAGCACTTGCTGACAACAAGGCTAGAAGAGGCCATGATGATAGGAACAAATATAACCAATAAATAAGTTCAACTCAGAAATTCTGAATTTGAGGTTTTATTAATCTGAAGCCTTGAAAGACCATAAGGATTAATTTGATGACTGTGTAGGACTTGGTTCTGGATGGTCTATAGGCAGCAGAATTTTGAATGAGCTAAGATGGAAATCAAGAAGCTGAGAGTAGACAGGAAAAGACTGAAAAAGTTAAGGCTAAAGTTGGCAAATGCAAGGATGTATGTTTAAGAACATATTCACCCACTTCCTTCACTTACCCATCTCCATGAGTGCTGGGAGCAATGGTATTGGCAACAGAGATTACATGATACTGAAAATTAATAGAATGAATGTGACACTAGCTGCTTTAGTCTGAGACAAATGATAAAAGTTTCTTGTTGCAACCAGAAATGAGTGCTGCTCTTCTCCAGTGTTCATCTGAAGGGTATTTTAATTCATCCAGGACAGGGACTGTTGAGGCAGTACAGTGTGGAGAGAGTTAATAGATAGATAGACTTGCAGCCAGTCGGTGCTCATGTGATGTCCGATGGCAGAACCCATTTGTAAGGATGATGTCACCAGAAATACAACACATGAATAACAAAGCAGTGGCATCTAAAGATAGATCCTTTTGGGACTCTATCACACGTATCACTGCAGTAATGTGAGATGGAGGAGGTGATATTGCCGGGGCTATGTTTGGATTATTAGGAGTGAGGTCAAGTGAAACAATCCAAGTGAGCTAGATACCAATGAAGAAAGTTGTATAATGATGTAATGATGATAGTTGACCATATGAAAAGCCATAGTGCAACTAAGGAAGATCGAGGAAAATAAGTAAATGGGGATGTCATAATCAATTTATGCATGCACTCAAAATTTTTGGCTTGTTTTTAGTTTCTTACAAAGTAGTCAGGTTGTTGATTCTGAGCAATGAAACAGAAATGGTGCACTTAGCTGTGGAAGACATCTCTCAATAGAGCTTGTAATGTCTACAGTGTCTCTGTTCATTTCAGTTCATGTGAATGAGGTTTGAGCAGGAGATAAAAGCAGATGATGCTGGAAATATTCAGCATTGGTTATCAACTTGAAGCATTGAGTCTCTTCTTCTGTCCACAGATGCTGCCTGATCTGTTAAGTATTTCTCTCAATTGCTCTTGTTATTTGAGTTGATATGTGTGTATCAGAAACGTCACGATAGAGAGCAATTTAGACTCATTCAAGCAGTTTTCTGCCTTTTTATTGTTTGAATTCACAACATCTGGTGCTTAACCAAACTATTTACCTCCTTCAAGCTTAGAGTCCTAGAAAAATACAGCACAGAAACAGGCCCTTTGGCTCATTTAGTCCATGCTGAAGCATTTAAACTGCCTAGCTTGTTCTACTTGAGTCAGCCCATCAGTTTCGAAAACTCAGTCCTTCTTTAGTGAAAGTGCATTATGAATGAATTTCATGTTCATGGATGTGCTGTCTGACCTTGCTTTCTTAATTTTTTTAGTTAATGTAGCTATGTTAATTGATTTCAGCTTTAATCCGTGTGCAGAGAGTCCATTAAGAATCTATGGCCATTAGTATAGCTTAGACATTTTGTACCAGTACTGAAAATTAGAAGCAAATAGCCATGTTAAAAGGTATTTGCATCAAAAGGTAGAAGTCTCACCTTTCTTAGAAGTTCCATAACCCTAACTCAGCTCTTATATGCCTGAAATTTTACTTTCTAAAGATGGATTAAGGAATGGAACATAAAAATGTCTGATCTTTATCTCAAATACTATTCTTTTTCCCTTTAACAAATAACCTTTCATTGCTCAAATGTCTAGAAATCTGCCATCCTTGTTTTGAATGATATCAGTGACTTTGCCTCCACTGCCCACTGGGGAAGACAGTCCCATAGCTGCAACACTCTCTGAGTGAAGAAATATATTCACATTTAGTTGTAAATGGTCCATCTCTTATTTTAAAACTCTAACCCCAGTTTCTAGATTCCCTAGTTGGGGAAATGTTCTCTCTGCATCTATCCTGTCAAGTCTTGTAGAAATTTTGGGTTTCAATCATGTCACCCTTCATTCTAGAAGTATCAAGCCCAAACTGACTCAGCCTCTGCATATATCATAAATTTGGCATTCTCAGATCTAGTTTAGTGAGTTTTTGCTGGACTTCCTCTGTAGTGAGTATATCTTCCTCTAGTTAAGGAGACCAAAACTGTATGCGATATTTCAGGCGTGCTCACAACTAAGTTTATATCTCTATCCTCGTGGTCGCGTTGTCTTGCTGCAATGGCTAACCTAGCATCTAATTTCCTAATTGCTTGCTTCACCTGCATGTCAGTGACGTGCGTCCTGGGGTGCACAAATCCCTTTTAAATCAAGATTTCTCAATCTTTTATCATTTTCAAGAACATTGTCTTTCTATTTGATCTACCTAAGCAGATAATCTCACATTTTCTATATGCTATTGGATCCAAAATTGGAAGGCTGATTGGAAGCACAGAGTAGTAGTGGACGGGTGTTACTCTGACTGGAGATCTGTAACAAGTTTTCGGTGGTAAAACCTTTGAGCTTGGTTTATTTTCCCTGAAATGTAGACTACAGAGGGGTGACTTTGTAGGTGTTTATAAAATTATGAAGGTCTTTATAGGGTAGATAGTCAGAATTATTTTTCCCAGGTCAGGAGAGCAAGGGAGGTTTGAGGGGAGTGGAGACAAAGGAGATCTGAGCAGTAAGAATCAGTTTGTGTGTTTTTTAACTTTCTAGTGTCTCTGCCAATATATTATCTCCAATACCATGTGCTATAAACTTGTTCAGCAACTTCCTGTGTGGGAATTTATTGAAAATCCATGTACACCATCACTATTGACTATACCTTGCCTACCTTAGTAGGTACAGTACACCCTCAAAGAGCTCTGACAGATTAAACCAAACGTGATTTCCCATTCAGAAATCCATGCCAAATCGTATTATCCTAATATCACATCTAAGTATCCTGATATCACATCTTTTTTTTATATATGGATAACCTGATTTACCCTATTACCAATATTAGGCTATGGGTTGATGCTTCAAGGTTGTCTCTCTTTTTCTCATTTCTTTAATAATAGAGTCACATTTGCTGTCTTCCAGTATGCAGGAGTCACCTGCAGGATGAAGTTTAAGCAAGTTCAACCACCTGTCATCTCAATCCAACTATGGAATTGTCTTTAGAACTTGTCTAATTTAAATATCATCTGCTCTTTTCTAGTTATTCTCCTTGAATCACAGTTAATAATCCTTTGATTGTTCATACAATATTACATGATTTTCCTCTCATTGCACAAATTCTATAGCCCTAAAGCATTTGAAGCTTACCAGAAAAAAAAAACTGGGCCATCTCCAAACCGAGTAAAGAGATGTTGCACAAGAATAGAATTCTTCAGCAAAGTTGCTGGAGTGAGAACAGTCAAAGCTCAAAGGTTCATTCAGTACTGATTAAAATGTATTAGTCCATGAATGACATTCTGAACTTTGTTATGAAGAATGTCAAAGAGGTCTGGTTTAAATGTATAATATCATGCATTGTCCAAGAATTAAAAGTACAGTCCTCTAAGCCCCAAACCATGCACTACGTCAAACATATCTTGATGTATGAGTACTGGAAAACACATCATTGTTCTTCTACCTCAGAGATTGGCACAGTTTCAGGAATATAGCTCAACATCACAGGATAAGCTAAGACTTGGACTGCTTGCTATTTCAAGAGTGCAGATAAGTTATGAAGTAGAGCCTGGAATTTGGAAATTTGGTGTGCTGAACTGGGTTCTGTGTAGTGATAACATCCATCTGTTTTTTCTTGCACAACATAGTGGAATTGAGAACTTTGAGATACTTGAGAAAGCATTGGCTGATAAATATGGCTAAAGCAAGATTTTAGCACTCACAAGAAATTGCAGATGGTGGGAACACACAAAGAAGCTGAAGTAAGTCGATGGGTCAGGCAGCATCTAAGGAGGGAAATGGACAGGAAGTTTCAGCTGTGACCCCTCATCAGGACCCATTCCTGACTGGACAGAACCTAAGTGAATGCAACAGCTGACAGTTTTTTGCACGTCAGTTAGTGACAGGCATATTCCCCAGGGCAACTAGATAGCAACAACACACGGTAAAACTGTAATGAAAGAAAGAAAATCTAGGGATTTAGCAAACAAGTGATATGTCTGTGTGCTAGCAACTAGGAGACCAACAGGGCAACCACAGTGAGAGCCCATCAGAGAAGGATACAGCTCTCGCACATCTCAGATGTGAGAATGCCCACTCAGTTGAAAAGAATGCTGAAATTTCTTTAAAGACTTCATTACATGTGTCAGGGTGATCTACATGGCAGTGAAAACAGCTATACTGAGCCCTTTCAGCAATAGATCAGTGGCTCAGTGCAGGATATGAAGAATTACTATTTGTTATCTATCTGCCCATGAATTACCTGTGATTTCTGGTATTATTAAGCACTGTACATAGAGAGGTACATTTCCTTGCATTGAGGTCTATTGTTCAGCAGATTCTTTAAGAAAAGCATCTTTCTATTCAGGAGTTCCTTATTGCCTTGCCATTAATGCTTCCGTCCTCCACTTCGCTCAGAGATGCAGCGTGTCGAGTTTAGCTGGGGCTTCCACTGATGACCCAGCTTATCTCCTGTGCTCCTTGCTCCAACTGCTTTTTACCCTGCATTTCATGTCCCCCAAATATGCTGCTCCCCCCTCTGGTCACTGTCTTCTGATGAATGCATTGTGTAATATACCTCATGTGGATGATGAAGTCTTTGCAGCCATTGATGCAGTGTGACCTGGACAGAAGACTAATAGTATTTCTATCAGTTCTGGTGATTTTCATAGCTGTCATTGTATTGGCGGGTGGTTTCTAGAGTAGGACTGTGAGAGTTCATAACCATTATCTCTAAAACAGCTGGACAGTACAAGTCACGCAAAACATCTGGCAGCTTTGTCTGAGAGCTGAGAGGGTAATCATGTGAATTTCACAGGAAATGGCATGCACTCAGGAAGTTTTTAATATGATTCATTTTTCCCTGTATACCTAGTGAGTGGAAACCCTTCCTGTCAGTGTTATTAATGGAAGTCTAGGTTGAACCCAAGAATTTCAATTTATGTTGGCATGGGTGGAAATGGGCAAATAATGGTACCATTAGAAGTATATCTGATTCTGGAAAAGATTCAGATACACAAACCTGCCCTGAAGGGATCAACTCAATTTATCAATGGCTACTATTTCACACTGAAATGATCGCTGGTGAGCTATGACCTGTATTAAATATCATTTCTGCATGATTTGTGCTTACAAAATAAGTGCTTACAATCCAAATTTCAGGGTCAGTTTCCTTCTTTGTTAGTCTGGTTAGACAAGAGTAATTCTCTTTGTAAACTGTCATGTCATTATCTGTTTGAACTGCCAAGCAACAGAAGGCGAAATCTATTCTCATCATGTTGTAATAATTGTAGTTCTGTCTCCCCAGAGGTAAAAAAAAATTCGATCAAACTTTCTTTGAACTTTCTGTTTGGATCGATGTCTGCTGTTCTCCTTGACTCTTAGTTTTTTTCTTAATGAGTGGAGTGATTAAAAAGCTATTTGTCTGGTTTGAGGGTAAACCAGACAGGCAGACAATTAAAATTGATGAGGAAGTATACCTGAATACAGCTCATAACTTTTTTTCCCAGACTGTTTGGTTTAGTCTGTTGAGAGTGGATAGAAGGGACATGCATAGCAGTGGTATTATTTTTGTAATAATACTAATTGAGTTCTAAAGTCTGACTGCTGTTCTGGTTCCTTGAGTGGTGACTCCCATCAGGTCATTATAGGAAGAAGAGTCAAATAAATGTCCATTTACTATAGAGCCAGGTGCTTAGAAATGCTTCTGCAGTCCGACCAACGTTCAGGCCTCTTTTTGTCTGTATCCACTCCATTCTGATTTTAAGAGCTTCCATAAGCATCTCATCTGAGTTGCAGAGATTGAATTTGGCAATGATCAAGAGTATCAGGCAGCCTGACATTCAATCATTATTTATTAGTTTGCTGTTACTCACCATAATAACCCTCAACTTCATGCTGTCAAGGAGAGGGTGATATGAAGTTTTGCTCAGCAGGTGAATTAAAAAGGTATTTTGCATCAGTCTTCATAACAAATGATATACGGTAAATAATATCCCAGAAAGAGCTGAATGATTAGGAATTGGAAAGAAGGGAAAGTTCTGGAAAATTACAATCAGCAGGCATACATGGATCATTTGAAGTATTGTCATGATATTTCAAATGAAATAGTCAACATAAATAGGGAGTGGAAAAAAAGTCTTTGAATATATTTAAGTTGGTAATTGTTGGAGTTGTGATCCAGCAGCAATATAGCTCCTTTATTCAAAGAGAGAGAGCCTGACATCAAGAAAATTCAGTCCAGTCATCTTAGCATCTGTCTAAGGAGAATGATGAACGTGAATACTGTTTGTGTGACATTATAGCACGAAAGGCATTTACGCTTAGTCAAAACAATTTTGTGGAAAGCAAGTTATGTATAACTGATTTTATTAAAGGTCTTGAAAGATGTAACTTGCTATGGATAAAGGGGAACTGTTGAAGCACTATACTTAGGTATAGGAAGTAACATATTGGCATATATGGATGATTTGAAATATCGTCATTGAAAATAAAGTCTTTGAATATATTTAAGACTAAGTTAGATAGGTAATAAGCAATGAGCTGAAACATCACAATTAGTAGTTGGGGCCCAAATCTAATCTGCCACAATATTATCAAATAGCAGAGAATAATTGAGGGGCTGATTGGCACAGTCATTCTCCTAATTCATATTATCTGCCATCTCAGCTTTGCAGTTAAATTCAAGCATGAAGCACAATAAGTAGTTGGTGACTCTTCCAGAGAGGTATCTGCCCCATTGATTTCTATTTTTCTTTCCTGAATGCATTGAATACTCGGAACTTTTTGTTATTCTCTTGATCTTTCCTAAGGGGCTATTATTCATTAAGTGTAAGCCTTGACAGTAAACACACAAGTATTTTTCAAAGGTGTCATGGGTAACATAGGGCAAGTCAGAAAATGATTTAACTTGCCTCATGTGGCCACTGTGCAATATAACTGATTATCTAATGGAAATTTTGAGGCGATAAATGATCCTATGCAAAAGTCTCTTTCAGCTTAAGGAACTAAAGATGTGTTTCAATTGTACTCACTCAGTTTTTCAGTCTCAGAAGTTCTATCTGCACTCTGCACATCAAAATGAAAAATGGGATGAATTGAGAATCTTGACATGTGCCATGCTCTAGAGAGATTCTCTAAGAAGTAGCTCATTGCACAGTAATGAATAGCCTGTTTTCGTACTTTTAATAAATATTACTGCATTTGCTGAGTGTAACTGTTGGTTTTGTTGGAAGGGGCTCCAGTTTTACATGTTTTATTTCTGCCAGTACTTTCCTTCCTAATATTTTGGTGTTGTTGCCATTATTGAGCACCATACAATTGATGAAATTGGGGGTCCCTTGGAGCATTGCAACAGTGCAGTCATAGGGAAGACAAGCTGATAATGGGCCAACGAGAGTATATTGAATAATGCCTGAAGCGTTTAGCTAGAATTGATTTCCCTGGAGACTTGCATTTATGAAACCTACTAACTTAAATCTGACATGGAAAATGCCCATTGTGGTGTGCAAAGATTGAGCCACAGCCTTTGGTGTGCTTTAACTTGTCGCTATGGTGCAGTGAGAAAGGCAAGGAAATAATAATGTTTGGATTGTAACACAATAGCCATGATTCTTTTGGCACAAGGTGTGAGCAGAACACTGCCAGTACTGTACATGCCACTGATGGACTTGAATTTCTGCAAGATTTTCCCCATCTGTTTCACTAGTTCCAAGTATTTCTCCTGAGTGCCTGCCCAATGATCTGTAATCTTCCTTGCTGATGCAGAGTGAAAACCTGAGGTCTGGGGTTTCTCCAGCTTCAGTTAGTTTGTTGACTTCAATTGTAGGCCACATTTTTAAAAGGAAACAGAGAAAATGGAAAACATTGAAGAATTTTTGACTCCGATATATGAAATGAAATCAGAATCAGAATTAGCTTTATTATCACTGGCATATGTTGTGTAATTATTTGTTTTGCAGCAGCAGTACAGTGCAATGTTAAAAAATTACCATAAGGTACAATAAGGAAGATATAGAAAGCTTTAATAAATAGTGCCAAAGTAGTATTCATAGGTTCATGGAACCTTCAGAAATCTGATGACAGCAGGGAAATAGGCGTTTGTAAAAAATCCACAGGGACCCACACCATTCAGGCCATGATGTCTTCTTGCTGCTGCTATCGGGAATGAAGTATAGAAGCCTCCAGTCCCTCACCACCAGGTTCAGGAACAGTTATTACCCTTCAACCATCAGGCTCTTGAACCAAAAAGAATACCTACACTTACCCCAACACTGAACTGATTCCATAATCTATGGACAGACTATGAACTCTTATTTTTCAGGACTCTGCAACTCATGCTCTCGATGTATAGTGCTTATTTATTATTATCATTATTGTACTTTTTTTTTCTCTTTTTTGTATTTTCACAGCTTGTCTTTTACACATCAATTGTTCATATTTGTTTTCATTGATTCTATTGTGTTTCTTTGTACTGTGAATACCTGCAAGAAAATGAATCTCAGGGTAGTATATGGTAACATACACTGTACGTACTTGACCATAAATTTACTGTGACCTTTGAGCATCCTGTACCTCTTCCCCGATGGTAGTAATGAGGCACCACCTTTGGAATATGTCCTTTAACGGTGGGGAAGTGAGTGCCCATGATGAGGCTTGTAAATGCAGCTGTAAAAATATATTAACATATATAAAAACAATTTAAACACAAATGTGAGCCGTTTGCTTTTTCCCTTTGTGATCATTTGTGTATTTCAGTGAAATACAGTACATTCCCCAGATTATATGGGGAATCTAATTGGAGACATGTGTTACTTTGTTGCAATTAATAGTCTCATGATATCATTCAAAGACTGGAACTTCCACTTCTTTTTATTGAGATAGCTAAATGTTAGGCTGAAGTCCAAGACCTTCTGATTTGATAGCTGGAATGCCGATAGAGTGTTGTGGTTCCCTAATGAAATGTAGAAAGCCCTTACTACAATGGAACTTATATGATCTATTTTTTGTTTACCTCATCTACTCTGGTGAGATCATTGAATTGAAGAACCATGCAAAAATTGTTTGAGAATATTGAACATATTCCACTGGGTATAAACATGCTCCATCTTTTAAGTCAAATTTCTGTTGCCTTCTTTATGTTTATTCTGAACAAAAATTAGAGAATGCAAAGCTTTGACAACTTTAGCAAGTTCTCAGGGGTTTTCAGTGTGTTCAACATTTTCCTGTCAATTAATAGACTCCTGGGCTTTATTTAGCTGCTGTAGTCATTTAGAGACAGCAGCGCCAGATTCTCCTCTCCTCTCCACAACACACCTCCCTACTGTGTGAACCCACAGCAAAAGGCAACGGGAACAGAAGCCCAGACTTGATGATAAAATGAACCTGATACTGGAGTGTAGGAGGGAGGTGAGACATTAGCAGGTCAACGTGACATCTTGATGTACTTGCATAATGGAGAAAATGCCAGCAAAATATGTGGTTGTACTCAGCCAACCTGCAGCTTCTGAATTAAGTTGCAAGCTGTGACAAGGTTTTAAGTTGCAAACACAAGGAAATAGCACTTCTCCCTATAGATGCTGCCTGGCCTGCTGTGTTCCACCAGCGTTTTGTGTGTGTTGAAGGTTTTAAGTTGTTTTCTTTCTGGGGTCAGCTGTAAATAAATAAAAATTGCATTATAAGTTGAGGTGCTGAGGTCCTCTAGCTTTTAGACTAAGTTGGGCTGTGGGAATTCTACTGGGGATCAGATTTTATTTTATGTTATTTGACTTTGGAGAAAAAAGAGAATGAAACCAACCATGCTAGATTACACCAGAGAAGAAACTTAGTTAATGCCGTACCCACTGTTAAGGGGCAAAAGGGGACTTTTCAAAAAATGTGACATTATAAGAGTCTTTAAACCAAAAAAGAAAGCCAGCAAGCTAGGACTAAAATTGGAAAAATCCTCAAAATTCTCATTTTCTGCTTAACATTTTTTTGGACTGAAATAGTGGAATAGTATTTTTTATTTGATGAAATGTGAATAAAATGATGAGAGGTGTCCAGGTGATCAGAATCCTTCTCCCTTGGTGGAACCGTTAAGTAATCGAGGACACTGGTTTAAGGTGAGGGTGGAAACTTTAAAGGAAATTTGTGAGTCATTTTTTTTTTACATAGACTACTAGGTGCCAGGAATGAGCTGCTGAGGAGGTGGTGGTAGAAACAGGTACGGTAGCAATGTTTCAAAGGTATTTAGACAAACACATGAACAGCTAGGGAATAGCGGGACATTGTGGTGACAGTTGAGGTTAGTTGAAATGGCATTGGGTGGAGGACCTGCTTTTATTTACTCCACCTGAGGCGCAGCTACAAGAATCTCTTCTCCTTTTAGTGGCCACTGTCGGAATATTTCACTGAGAAGCACATTTTAGACCATAAGACCATAAGATATAGGAGCAGAATTAGGCCATTCAGCCCATCGAGTCTGCTCCACCATTCCATCCTGGCTGATCCCGGGTCCCACTCAACCCCATACACCCGCCTTCTCACCATAACCTATGATGCTCTGACAAATCAGGAAAATATCAATTTTCACTTTAAGTATACCCACGGTCTTGGCTTCCACAGCTGTCTGTGGCAGAGCATTTCACAGATTCACTACTCTTTGCTTAAAAAGAAAAAAGTCCTTATCTCTGTTCTAAAGGGTTGCCCCTCAGTTTAAAGACTGTGCCTTTAGTTCTGGACAGCCCCATCATAGGAAACATCTTCTCCATAACCATCTTACTTAGTCTTTTCAACTTTCAGCAGGTTTCAATGAGATCCCCCTCTATACTTCTAAATTCCAGTAAGTACAGGCCCAAAGCTACCAAACACCTCTCGTATGTTAACCCCTTCATTCCCAGAATAACCCTTGTGAACCTCCTCTGGACTCTCTCCAATGGTACCACATCCTTTCTGAGATATGGGGCCCAAAACTGTTGAAAATACTCCATGTAGCCTGACTTGTGTCTTTATAAAGACTCAGTATTATCTCCTTATTTTTATATTCTATTCCCCTTGAAATTAATGCCAACATTACATTTGCCTTCTTTACCACAGACTCAACCTGTAAAGTAACCTCTGTGAGTCTTGCACGAGGACTCACGAGTCCCTTTGCACCTCTGATGTTTGAATTTCTCCCTATTTAGATAATAGTCTGCACTTTCATTCGTTTTACTAAAATATGTTATCATACATTTCCCAACACTGAATTTCATCTGCCACTTTTTTGCCCATTCTTCCAATTTGTCTAAGTTCTGCTTCAATCATATTGCTTTCTCAGTACTACCTACCCCTCCACCTATCTTTGTACCATCCACAAACTTTGCTACAAAGCCATCATTTCCATTATCTAAATCACTGACAAACAATGTGAAAAGTAGCAGTCCCCATACTGACCCTTGAGGAATACCATTAGTTACTGGCAGCCTACCAGAAAAGCCCCCATTTATTTCCAGTTGCTGCCTCCTGCCTGTTAACCATTCCTCTATCCATGCCAGTATCTTTCCTAAAATGCCATGAGATTTTATCTTGTTAAGCAGGCTCATGTGGCACCTTATCAAATGCCTTCTGAAAATACAAGTAAATAACATCCACTGCATCTCTTTCGTCCACCTTGCTTGTTACTTCCCTAAAGAACTCTATCAGATTTGACAGTTAAGATTTCCCTTCACAGAAACCATGCTGACTTTGACTTACTTTGCCATTAGTCTCCAAGTACCCCAAAACCTCATCTTTAGTAGCAGGCTCCAAGACTTACCCAACCACTGAAGTCAGGCTAATTGAACTATAATTTCCTTTCTTTAGCCTTCCTCTTTTAAAGAGTGGAGTAACATTTGCAATTACCCATTCCTCAGGAACCATGCCAGAATCAAGTGATTCTTGAAAGATCATAACCGCTGTATCTGCTATCTTTTCAGCAACCTCTTTCAGAACTCTGGGATGTAGTCCAGCTGATCTAAGTGACTTATTCACCTAAAGACCTTTCAGTTTGCCTGGCACTCTTTCCTTTGTAATAGCAATGGCACTCACTCCTGCTTCCTAATGCTCACTGCTAGCGCCTCCACACTGAAGACAGTTGTAAAGTAGTTAGTAAGTTCATCCACCATTTCTTTGTTCCCCCATTACGACTTCACCGGCATCATTTTCCAATATCAACTCTCACCTCCCTTTTACTCTTTATAAAACTGAAAAAACTTACAGTATCCTGCTTTATATTATTGGCTAGTTTGCTCCCATATTTCATCTTTTCCTTTCTTATGACTTTTTAGTTGCCTTTTGTTGGATTTTAATAACTTTCCAATCATCCAACTCTCCACTCACTTTTGCTACATTATATGTCCTTTCCTTGGCTTTTATGCAGTCCCTAACTTCCCTTGTCAGCCACAATTGCCTAGCCCTGTCATTTGAGAACTACTTCTTCTGTGGGACAAATCTATTTTCCGCCTTGTGAAATATTACCAGACACATTTCTGCTCTGCTGTCATCCCCGTCGGTATCCCCTACTTATCAGCCTGGGCAGGCTCCTGTCTCTTGCCCCTGCAATTCTCTTCATTCCATTACTATACTGATACATTTGACTGTGCTTCTCCCTTTCAAATTGTAGTGTGAATTCAATCATATTATGATCACTGTCTCCTAAGAGTTCATTTACCTTAAGGTCCCTAATAAAATCTGGATTATTACACAACACCCAATGTGACATGGCTTTTCCTTGAGTATGTTCAAGCACAAGTTGCTCTAAAAAGCCATCTCGTAGGCATTCAACAAATTCTCTCTTTTACGATATGACACCAATCTGATTTTCCCAATCCCGTTGCATATTGAAGTTCCCCATTTCAATTGTGACGTTACCCTTATTACATGACCTTTCCAGCTCCCCTTGCAATCTCAACCTCACATCTTGGCAACTATTTGGTAGTCTACATATGAGTCCCATAATGTGCTTTTTTAACCCTTGCAGATTTTAACTCCACCCACAAAGATTCGACTTTCTTTGACCCTATGTCACTTCTTCCTAAAGATGTTATTCCGTCTCTTACCAGCAGAGCTTACACCACCACCTAAGCCTTCCTGCCTGTTCTTTTGATACAAAGTATATAATTTGATATTAAGCTCCCAACAATGACCTTTTACCAGCCACGATACAGTGATGCCCGCAACTTCATACCAACCAATCTCTAATTGTTCCACGAGTTCATCCACCTTGTTCTGAATACTACGTGGATTTAAATACAGCACCTCCAGTCCCGCATTCTACGCCATTTTGAATTTTGCCTCTGTGATACAATTTAATTATTTGCACTGTATGCATTTATACCAAATCATTGGCTTGTCTGTCATTCCTTACTTTCATATTACACCCAGCATCTACTTGTAAACCCCTGGCTCATCCTCTGTTCAATCATAATGGTTCCCTTTCCCTGCCATATTAGTTTAAACTACAACAGCTCTAGCAAACCTGCCTGCAAGGATATTGGTCCCCCTTAGATCAAGTGCAACCTGTCCCTTTTGACCAGGTCCCACCTGCCCCAGCCTGTATCCTTGCACCCTGCTCCAATTCTTCAGCCACGCATTTATCTGCCAACCCATTCTATTCCTATCCTCACTATCGTATGGCACAGGCAGCAATCCTGAGATTACTATCTTGAGGTTCTGCTTCTCAACTTGCTTCCTAACTCCCTGTATTCCGTTTTCAGGACCTCCTCCCTTTTTCTACTTATGTACCAATATGTACCAGAACTTCTAGCTGCTCACCTTCCCTTTTTAGGATATTGTGGAGGCATTCAGAAACATCATGGATCCTGGCTTGTGGGACGCAAACTGCCATCCGTGTTTCTTTTTGCATCCACAGAATCTTCTGTCTGTCCCCCTAACTATAGAGTCCCCTGTTACTATTGCCATCTTCTTCAGTTCCCTGACCCTCTGAGCCACAGGACTAGACTCTGCCAGAGGCACGGCCGCTGTTGCTTCCTCTAGGTGCCCTTCCAGTACTCAAAATGGAGCACTTATTTTTGAGGGGAATGGCCACAGAAGTGCTCTCCACTACCTGATGTTTTCCATTCCTTCTCTTGACAGTCATCATTTATCTGTGTCTCCTGTAGCCTTGGGGTGACTACCTCCCTGTACTCCTGTCTATCATTTCCTTACTTTCCCTAACAAGGCGAAGGTTATCGAGCTGCAGTTCCAGTTCCCTAACACAGTCTCTAAGGACCTGCATTCAATGCATGTGGTGCAGATGTGGCCTTCAGGAAGGCCGGAGGTCTCCTGGAAGTCCCATATCTGGACACCCAGAACAGAACATTGGCCCTGCAGACATACCCCCTATTCTTTCAAGAGTTAAATAAGAAAAAAAAATAAGAAATAAACCTAACTACTTACCTTGCCCTTGCCTGTTTTCACCAACGTCAGTTGAGTCAAAGCCAGTTGAGCCCAAGCCTTACCACTCTGACTCCGACTACTCTGGTGATGACTGCTCTCACGATGACCGCTCTGCTAGACGGTAGCTCCATTTATAGAGACTAGGTTTTCCAAGCTCTGCTTCTGACCTGCATGGGAATGCTTCTACTACATCTGTGCCGCTGTCCAATTTAAATCTCTGTTGGAAATGAAGCCTTCTTCCCGTACCCCTTATTAACCTTTGTCTTAAATATACATACAGATTTGTCCTCCGCAGCTGCCTGTGGCAAAGAATTCCACATCTCCATTCTAAAAGGATGCCCCTCTATTCTGGGAATGCATCCTCTGGTCTTAGACACTCCCACCATTGGAAACATCCTCTCCCCATCCACTCTATCAATGCTTTTCACCATTTGATAGGTCAGGACACCCCTCATTCTTCTGAATACTAGTGAATACAGACCCAGAGTTATCAAATGCTTTCCATATGACAATTCATTCAATCTTGGAATCATTTTAGTGAACCTCCCTTGAACGTTCTCCAGTTTCAGTACATCCTTTCTGAGATAAGGGGCCCAAAACTGTTCACAATACTCCAAGTGAGGCCTCACCAGCAAGTTATAAAGTCTTAACATTGCAACCTTGCTTTTATATTCTTGTCCTCTTGAAATGAATGCTAACGTCGCATGTGCCTTCCTTACCACAGATTTAACCAGGAAATTAAACTTTAGGGAATCCTGCACAAGTATTCCAAAGTCCCTTTGGTCCTCAGTTTTTTGTATTTTCTACTTAGAAAATAGTCAAGCCTTTCATTTCTGCTATCAAAGTGTATGACCATGCACTTCTGTCACTGTATTCCATCCTCTATTTCTTTGCCCATTTTCTTAATCTGTCTAAGCTTCTGCGGCCTCTTTACTACTTCAAGACTACCTGCCCTTCACCTCTCTTCATATTGTCTGCAAACTTTGCAACAAAGCCATTAATTCCATCATCCGAATCATTGACATGTAACATAAAAAGAATAGGTCCCAACCCAGACCCCTGTGGAACACCACTAGCCACTGGCAGCCAACAAGAAAAATTCGCATTATTCCCACACTTTGTCTCCTGCCAATCAGCCACTGCTTTATCCATGCTA
Organism: Hemitrygon akajei; assembly: GCF_048418815.1. Classification (NCBI taxonomy): domain Eukaryota; kingdom Metazoa; phylum Chordata; class Chondrichthyes; order Myliobatiformes; family Dasyatidae; genus Hemitrygon; species Hemitrygon akajei. Next base: position 37,897,405 of record NC_133133.1, on the reverse strand, counting down.
GAATCTTTCCTGTAATACCATGGGCTTGTAGCTTGTTAAGCAGCATCATGTGTCGCACCTTGTCAAAGGCCTTCTGAAAATCCAAGTACACAACATCAGCTGATTCTCCTTCGTCTATCCTGCTTGCTGGTTCTTCAAAGAATTTCAACAGATTTGTTAGGTAAGATTTTCTCTTGAGGAAACCATGCTGACTATGGCCTATTTGATCATGTGCCTCCAAGTACCCTGAGACCTCATCCTTGATAATTGACTCCAACATCTTCCCAAACACTGAGGATAGACCAACTAGCCTATAGGTTCCTTTCTTCTGACTCTCTCGCTTCTTTAAGTGTGGAGTGACATTTGCAATTTTCCAATCTTCTGCGTCCATTTCAGAATCTAGTGATTCTTGAAAGATCATTACTAATGCCTCCACAATCTCTTCAGCCATCTCTTTCAGAAACCTGGGGTGTACACCATCTGGTCCAGGTAGCCTATTTACCTTCAGACCTTTCATTTTCCCAAGAACCTTCTCTCTAGTAATGATAACTTCAGACACTTCATGACCCCTGACACCTGAAACTTCTACCATACTGCTAGTGTCTTCCACAGTGAAGACTGATGCAAAATACATATTCAGTTCATCTGCCATCTCCTTGTCCCCTATTACGATCTCTCCAGCATCGTTTTCCTGTGGTCCAATATCCACACTTGCCTCTCTTTTACACTTTATAAATTTGAAGAAACTTTTGGTGTCCTCTTTGATATTATTGCCTAGCTTACTTTCATATTCCATCTTTGCCCTTTTAAAGACTTCTTTTAGTTGCCTTCTATTGCTTTTTAAAATCTTCCCAATCCACTAACTTCCCACTAATTTTTGCTCTGTTATATATGCCCTCTCTTTGGCTTTTATGCTGGCTTTGACTTCTCTTGTTAGCTACAGTTGTGTCATCTTTCCTTTAGAATACTTCTTCCTCTTGGGGATGCATATATCCTGTGCCTTCAGAATTGCTCTCAGCAATTCCAGACAATGTTGCTCTGCCATCATCCCTGCCAGTGTTCTTTTCCTATCAATTCTGGCCAACTCCTCTCTCATGCCTCTGTAATTCTCTTTACTCCACCGTAATATTCATACATCTGACTTTAGCTTCTCCTTCTCTAATTTCAGGGTGAATTTGATCATATTATGACATCTTGCCACGAGGGTTCTTTTACCTTAAGGTCACTAATCAATTCTTGTTCATTATGCAACACCCAATCCAGAATAGCTGATCCCTTAGTGGGATCCCCTAGGGGGCTCAACCACAAGCTGCTCTAAAAAGCTATCTCATAGGCATTCTAGAAACTCCCACCCCTGGTATGCAGTACAAATCTAATTTTACCAGTCTATCTGCATATTGAAATCCCCCATTACTATTGTAATATTGCCCTATCTATCTCCCATTGTAGTTTGTAGACTACTGTTTGGAGGTCTGTCTACAACTCCCATTACATTCTTTTTACCCTTGCAGTTCCTTAGCTCTAGCCACAAAGATTCACCAACTGCTTACCGTATGTCACCTCTTTCTAATGATTTGATTTTTTTTTAACCTAAAGAACAATACCGCCCTTTCCTGCCTTCTTGCCTGTCCATTCAATACAATGTGTGTCCTTGGACATTAAGCTCCCAGCTATAATCCTTCAGCCGTGATTCAGTGACGCCTACAGGTATCATACCTGACAAACTGCAACTCTACTGCAAGTTCATCTACCTTATTTCATATACTGCATGCATTCAAATAGAAAAACTTCAGTCCTGTATTCACCCTTGTTGATTTTACCGCATTTCACTTTGCAACTCATCCTGTTGACTGCAATTTTGCCCTATTAATAGCCTCTCTTCACTACACATTGCTCCTGTTTGTTAAACCAGCTACCTCATCTTCTGCGCTATCATCCACCTTTTCTACGATGCTTCTTGCATTGAAATATACGCAGCACAGAACACTAGTTGCACCATGTTTGATCTTTTGATTCCTAACTTTGTCTGAGGTCTTACCAACATCTGCCTCCATAACCTCTGGCACTCTGGTCCCCATCCCCCTACAACTCTAGTTTCAACCCCTCTGTGCAGCATCGACAAGTCTTCCACTAGAATATTAGTCCCTTTCCAGTATGGGTACAAACTATCTGTACAGGTCCCACGTTCCCTGGAAGAGAGACCTATGATCCAAAAATCTTCTGCCTTCCCTCCTACACCAACTCCTTAGCCACATATTAAACTGGATAATCTTCCTAGTTCTGTCCTCACTAGCATGTGGCACTGGTAGCAATCCTGAGATCACAACCCTGGAGGTCCTGCCCTTGAACTTAGCATCTAACTCCCTGAACTCTCTATGCAGAACCTCGTCACTTGTCCTCCTCATGTCATTTTAATAAAAGTAGAATTTTTTCCAATGGTATGTCATGTTGTCAAAGGAGGATACAGAAAAGGTGAAGAGAAGGCAGAAGAGAGTACTTGTGTACTCTGCACCATACTCATACCACATACTTGTAAACTGAGATTGATTTATCTATGATTATCATTTACACTTGACTTATGGAAGGGGCATATTCCTGATATGGAGACCATTACGTTTGAGGGTTGGATGTGGTGGTAGGAGCTCTCTTTTGTTTTCTGCCACTACTGAGAAGAAATTAGAGACAATGTGAGCTGGACGGAGGGTCTCTATGCAGTTTGTGAGGGGGCACAAAGAGAAAAGAATTTATAGTGACAATTTATGACCATCTACCCTCACTGCAATGTTCCCCATGTGTTGGTGATCAGCATGGACTAAGCCATAAAATAGGGTTACATTTAAGGAAACGTGTACAGGGTATGCATGTATGACAGAAAGTTAAAGAAGGCACATACTTGGAGAAAAATGAACGTCTTAGCCTCACCAGCATGGCCATGATACAGTAGTGATGAGCTAATGTCAGACAGCCTTTAACCTCATGAAGACCCAGTTCAGTATTCTCAGCAGCTGGAGAAATATATGGGTGAATTTTGTATAAATGACATGAAGCTTTTTTTTCCTGTTTGATGTCACAGCACATGCCCTATGGTTTCTTAGTGCTAGGATATAATTTGTATGGAAGCATCAGCAACAGCTTCAACTGAGAGTGTTATGTTCCACAAGCTCAAATACTTGGGCAACCTTGATCTAGACCATTTTTCTCAAATGCCTCCTGATTCCTCTGGGCTCATGAGAATATGACGTCTGGGTGAAAACCTTATGTTAATACTCTCTAATTATTTTTCTTCCCCACAAAGGAATGAAATAGTGCTTGAAACCAATAAAAAGACAGAAGAAACTGAGATGGAGAGTACAAGAGGGCAACAGAGGGCAGAGGCCAAGGAAGAGAACGTCAGAGGAAATATAGAGGGGATAGGACAGCAGAGGGAAATGGGCAGAGTAATGTAATCAGAGTGAAAGAGGAGCAGGAAGGAGACAAGCTTTCGAAAGAGAATTATGAAGGTAGAGATTTATGAAAGTGAGAAAGTGAAAGGAAAACTGGGATCCCTGTATAATAGCAGGTTTTATGTATGCTGAATTGCCTTAATTATATATTGTCTTTAGGTATTATACTGTCTAATACAAACACACACAAGCCCTGATTTATGTATTGGACTCACAGCTTCAAAATGTTGAGAGTCCCTGGCATAGACTACTAGCTATAGGGCACCTTTGCTGTTATAAGTGCTTAAATTCTCTGCTTCTACATTGTTCCATGTTGTTAAAATCTGTTCGGTATCCCTGCTGTTTATTTACCATAGTAAGCACATCCACCAATTTTTCTATGGATAGCCATTGGCATTGCTTTTTTTTCTTGGATATTAGTGTTGCTCATTATTAATCCACCTAATTGATTTTCAATTTCATAAAGTAATTGTATCATTAATTGTAAGGGTATTGATGCAATTAATCTACATAATTCACACACAACTCAGGCAGCAAACATGATGTGAGGAAATTCACCATGCTGCCATTATTTGACCCAGAATCGAATGTGAAAGATTATCTTCATTCCTGGAGCATCAAATCTGCTCTCTATCTATCCTAGATGACTGGTTTATAACCCTCTAGCAGCTATATACTCTAGCCAAGTGTTGGTATAATGAGAGTCATCAGTTATCTTGACTGTTCAGGGGTCTTATAATGATGCAGTTCAACTAATGCTTACATATCAGAGTCTGCAAACAACTTTTACAATTCACTAAGACAAAATAAAGAAATACCTGAAACAGGAAAGAATTACATTAAAGTGTCCCTGTTAGTTATGCACATTGACAACAGTTGTGCATCTTCTGAGTTTGCAGTAATCATTTTCAGAAATATAACTACTTCTAAGATTATTTAATAAAAGCATTCTATTTTGAAAAGATTGCATATCATAAACTCAGTCCCTTTTTGTAACTGAAGGGAAGAACTTCATGCGTATAACAAAATTTTAAATTTATAAAGTATGGTGATAACATGATTTGAAAAGTTGTTTAGCAGAAAATCAGGTAGGAGGAACAAGTGACCTCACTAGTTCCCCAACACCACCACTCTCCTCCGGTTGGCTGAACTGGTACTCACATTTAATAACTTCTCCTTTGGCTCTTCCCACTTTCTTCAGACCAAGGGTGTAGCTATGGGCACTCGCATGGGCCCCAGCTATGCCTGCCTCTTCATTGGTTATGTGGAACAGTCTATGCTCCAAATCTATACTGATACTGCTCCCCAACTTTTCCTTCGCTACATTGACGACTACATTGGTGCTGTTTCCTGCACCCATGCTGAGGTCGTCAATTTCATCGACTTTGCCTCTAACTTTCACCCAGCCCTCAAATTCACTTGGCCCATCTTGGACACTTCTCTCCCCTTTTTCAATCTCTCGGTCTCAATCTCTGGAGACAGACTGTTCACTGACATCTTCTATAAACCCATTGACTCCCATAACTACCTTGATTATACCTCTTCCCACCCTGCCAAATGTAAAAATGCTATTCCCTATTCCCAGTTCCTCCGTCTCCGCCGCATCTGCTCCCAGGATGAGGCTTTCCATTCCAGGACATCTCAAATGTCCTCTTTCTTTCAGAATCGTGGTTTCCCTTCTGCCGTCATCAATGATGCCCTCACCCACATCTCCTCCATTTCCCGCACTTCAGCCCTCACCCCATCCTCCCGCCACCACAACAGGGACCGTGTTCCCCTTGTCCTCACCTACCACCCCACCAGCCTCCAGATCCAGCATATTATCCTCCGCAACTTCGGCAACCTTCAACAGGACCCCACCACTAAGCACATCTTTCCCTCTCTACCCCTCTCTGCTTTCGCAGGGATCATTCCCTCCACGACTGCCTGGTCCATACGTTCCTCCCCACAGATCTCCCACCTGGCACTTATCCCTGCAAGCGTAAGTGCTACACCTGTCCCTACACCTCATCTCTTACCACCATTCAGGGCCCCAAACAGTCCTTCCAGGTGAGGCAACACTTCACTTGTGAGTCTGTTGGGGTAATCTATTGCATCCGGTGCTCCCGGTGTGGCCTCCTCTATATCAACGAGACCCGACGCAGATTGGGGGACCGCTTCGTCGAGCACCTCCGCTCCATCTGCCACAACAGACAGGATCTCCTGGTTGCCAACCACTTCAACTCTCCTTCACATTCCCATTGGGATATGTCCATACATGGCCTCCTCTACTGCCATGATGAGGCCCAACTCAGGTTGGAGGAGCAACACCTCATATACCATCTGGGTAGTCTCCAGCCCCTTGGTATTCTCCAACTTCCGGTAATTCCCTCCCTCTCCCTTCCCCCATCCCACTTTCACTCTGCCTCCTCTTCTGGATGCCTATCACCTCTCTCATGGTTCTGCCTTTTTCTACTACCCATAGTGCTTTCCTCTTGCATTCCTTCTTCACCTCTCCAGCCTATCCCCTCCCTGCTTCCCCTCCCCCACCCCTTGATCTTTCCTCTGATTGGTTTTTCACAAGCACCTTCCCCCTCCCCGCACCTTCTTTATTGGGCCCCTGCCCCCTCCTCCTTCAGTCCTGATGAAGGGTCTCGGCCCGAAATGTTGACTGCTCCATTCAACAGATGCTGCCCGACCTGCTGAGTTCATCCAGCTTGTTTGTACGTCTTGATTTGACCACAGTGTCTGCAGTGTACTTTGTTTTTACTAAGTGACATGATTAGAAGCTGTAGAAATCCCAGCACAAGGAAGAACATTGATTAATTCTTTCCATTGGGGAATAAATTAGCATCTTAAGCAATGACTAAAGGCTCAGTTTAAGCATCCAAGAAGAAAATGGATCATGTACTGGCTCAGTTAAGATGTGGGTGGCATGCATTTGACTTAGATGGAACAATCTGATATCTTGATATATTTTCTGCCATTAATTTCAATCCATTTTATGATACCATAAGATCATAGGAGCAGAATTAGGCCAGTTCACTCATCGATACCTAGCTGTCCTTCAGCTAACATTTTTATTTCTTACTAGTCATCCTTCAGGACCTCATTTATGTAGTCAACATTCATGTTGAACCTTGACATGTCATTTTTCATGATAGTTTTTTATTAGATGTTCATGTACAAATATTTCCACTGCTGATTTCTGGTTCATAAAAAGGATTAATAACCTTTGCCATTTTCCTCTTCTGTAGTCCAGAGAGATCAATTTGAGTGTTCATATTGACAACTAACTGAATTCAACTTATTCAATATACTAGCCATGATAATGTTGCAGCAATGGATGCTTAAGTCTTCTTAACTACTTTCTAATAGCATGTAATACACATTTGTTGTTTAGTCTCTCAACCATATTTACATTTTCATCCTTTTCACAAATGTGGGCTCTTTCTTGGCAGTAATCTTCTTCTCCTCTGTTGGGTTCCATTCACTATTTGTCTACTTTACCCAGTCAATATATTATATAATTATCTAGTCCATCAACTGCCAAATATCGATTGTGTACCAGCAATTGTGTGTGTGTGTGTGTGTGTGTGTGTGTGAGAGAGAGTGAGAGAGAGAGGGAGATGGTTTTATTCACTTGTGAAGATAATGAGTTTAACCTCTTGTGCTTTTTTTCTTCTTTTTCTGTGCTTATTTTTAGCTGATCAGTGGCGGTTATATTGTCAGTGCTGAGGCAGTATGGGATCACGTCACAATGGCCGACCGTGAGTTGGCATTCAAAGCAGGGGACGTTATTAAAGTCCTCGATGCCTCTAACAAGGATTGGTGGTGGGGACAGATTGATGATGAAGAAGGCTGGTTTCCAGCCAGTTTTGTGAGGGTAAGTGAAGGAGAACGAAACCTTTTCTATTTACGTTTGATTACTGCTTGCATGGGAAATTAATCCCCCAGTGGTAAAAGGTGTCAGAACAGAAAATGTAAAAGTAGAATGAGAAAGTTGAAAATGGAATAGGAAATGAAAGAACTACATAGTGGATCTGTTACTGTAAAAAAAATCTCTTTAAATGAAAATATACATAGAGACCTTTTAATTCCAGTAAAGGGTTTAAATATCAAATATTAGGCTGCCTTTATGTTTATAAATGTTGTGTAATTTCAATGATTTATTTCTAAAAGTTATGTATGTGATATGAGACAATGAACAATTCTTAAAATCAAACCAAAAATAATTAAGGATTACTAGTTACTTCCCTGTGGCACTAGACAAGGGCAGTTGAGACAAATGCTCTGTTTTCATTACAGTATTTGCTCTGAAGTACTGGATGTTATGGGCTGTGACTAACGGCAACTATTTGTCTTTGAACAAATACAGTGACCATTGACCTGTTCAATATAGTGCCCTGCAATTGGAAAGGTCAAGTCTCCACAGATCAGAAAATAAAATAAATTGAAGAGTTCTTCTAAAACTTACTATGCTTTGGTGTAGGAGCTAACTGTATGTAGATTGCTGTTACTGGGGTGGGGGGGGGGGGGCTAGACAGGCACATAATCCAGAACCCACCCCCTCCACCCATTCAGGATGTTTTTTTTAGTGGAAGTAAAGCCCGTAGACTTTCAATCTTTGAGGCTTCATGTAGGTCAATACATCCAGAACACTGATTTCCAGGAAATTACTGTAGGAAACTGAAAATAAAACTAGTTACAAAGTAGTGATCTCATCTGAGAACCTGGTGAAGCTGATAATCATAGACAAAGTAAATTAGCCCCAATATTTTGATCTCTGAGATCTGGCATCGGATCCAGACAGAGGAATGGTATAAAAGCCTCTGCAATATGGATTTCATAAGAAATGAATCTGGATAATCTAGTTTCAAACCTCTCCAAAATAGATATCCATATTGGAAACTTGGTTGAAAAACAAGTAGGTGCAATTGAAAATTGTCAGGAGAGTTTCTCTCTTGTGTTGGAACAATCCGATTAGACAGCTTTGTTTTACAGCTAACGATGCTCTCCTAATTAAGGAGTTATAGCAGCAGTTATAACAGCCCTGGCGGTATTTCAGTATTGTAACAAATTAAATGTAGCAGGAAGAATGGTTTATCTATTAATATGATAATTAGAAATGTCCACAGAAATGTTCCAACAACTCTAAGTATCTAGTGTGGCCCCAAGTTACTTAAAGACAAGTAAATGTTTTGTAATTGAAAGTAGTCTTATCTGCATTTATATTTAATTTAAATCAGTGGTCCCCAACCACCGGGCCGCAAAGCATGTGCTTCTGGGCCATGAGGAAACTATAAGATTTGGCAATATGAAACAATGTGAGACAGCTGCTGACTCATAACTTTTATTACTACCAAATCATATTGTTTCCTCGCATGTAGCATGCTTTGCGGCCTGGTACCAGTTGGGGACCACTGATTTAAATTACTTTAATATTTGAACAGAGCTAAATAAAAAAGACAAATATTATGTTGTGACTGCTAGGACTGACAAACGCCCATACCTTCATAGGGCATGTGCTCCTCATCGGAGAGAAGAGGTTTTCACTCTTTTGGTTTTTGCCCACTGCACAATGAACTAAATTTGTGTGTTTCCTGCTTTAGTTGTTAACCTAAAATATAAAATACACTGGTAATGTACAATCTCTCTGTCTTATGTAGCTTGAGCCTGAAATTATAAAGGGAACAATTCAAACTTCTTTATTTCTGAATATAGCACAAATTGCTTGGTTTGAAGTTAATAATAAAAGCAACAGCAGTAACTAGTAATGAAATATTGAACTGATTATACTTGACATTCTGAAAAAGGCGATAACAATATGCCTATTATTTTAATGAACATAGCAATAGGTTGTTGATGAGAAAGTCGAGTTTACTGTCATGTGCCAGGGATTCCTACCCTGAAAAAGTTTAAATCTTCCAGACCTGCCAAAGTATATATATATTCTTCCTCAGCTGCTGACATTCCAATGGACTACAGTACCATCCATCTGCATTTCACTTGACTGTGATCTGGTTCTTACAACACTGCAGCATCGGATATTATTGCAGCACCCTGCCTTTTCTAGCATAACATTTTATACTTACCCTGCATTTCCAGTGGGCAGTTTTTTTAGTACAATTTATCTTTGAATTTACATGTCTATTTGTAGAGATGCCACACTCACAACAATGAATACCAATTTAGATCAAGTTTCCATCTCCCTGCTTTATTGATGCTTTCATTACAAATGTAGGGTTTGATCCTGTTGAATATTCTCAATTACGTTCACTTAAAGGTTAGGTAATGGGATTAATACCTCTAATTTTGGGTTTATATATATTTGAATTATTTTTGACTAAGGAATAGGTTACTCAAGACCTTAATATTAGCAAGTTCAAGAAGCCAGAATGCACCTGATTCTGAAAGAGAGCTAGAAACCTACATTGAAGCCCAATCCTTTGAAAGCTACTTACAGTAAAACCGTTTTACCTTTTTGAGACTGGATTCTGATATTTAAAAATCTATTCTCACAACAGTATCACATGGACATAACTTTAAAAAGTTATTTGTAATGCAACTTCAAAAGTTACAACAGATTTGAAAATCAAACACTAACACAAATAATGCAGTTTAACATACAATCCTAATTGTGGACATAAATTCCATCATTATGACTTTCAAATTGTTTTTTTGTCCTTTTGATAGTTATCACCAGATTAAGAAGTCCCTTTAAACCTCAATTGCAAACATAACTTCAATGCCACCTTCCTTTTGTATGTGTCCTAAATTTCTATAAACATTCAAATCCAGAAACAATTGTCTTTGTTTCTCTACGGGCATATAAGACACTTGAAATTTTAAAATACAATGTCAACCTCCTGGATTGCATTAAAATCTTTTTTCATAGTGCTGTTTTCAAGTAACTGTCATGACTAGATCCTGTCTTCCACTACAGTTCACAATGCATTAAAACTGGCTTGCTATCTCAGACGTAACTTGCTCAAACATACAGGCATCTGAGAGTCAGATCAAACCTGCCACTTAACCCCTCCATTTTTGCTTCTCAATACTCTTACTTGAGCATTACAAAGAGTTTGGAGGTCTTGGCTTATCCTGTTCTTATGGTCTTTCCTTGCCAACAGACTGTTTTCCATTTTCAGTACCCATCCTTTAAAAGCTAAAATAGCTCCTGATTTTACTGGTAGCAATATAATTCTCAGTATGCTTTTTCTGATCATGAATCCAAAAATTTTGGCGACATGAAGCAAATCATTAAACATCAGCAGGATTTTCATTAATGAAAGAAATATAAGCACAGAAATGTAATGAGATAAGACAACAAGGTTGTCGTAATGGACTGAAACACACCAATGTTATTTCTAAGATTTTCTAAATATGTTTGGAATCTCTTGAAGATATCCATTGATTTTGTAAAATTCCAGTAAACCACCTTATAAACACCTAAAAGGATATCTTAGCTGATAAACAAATAATAAAGAAAAAGGAAAATTAATTGAGAGCTGGTTAACTTCAGAGAGACAATCGTGACAGGATAATATTGTTTATTCAGATCTGATTTTAATTTACCCCTAGATATGATGCTGCTTAGGAGGTAAATTTGATTCTAGGTATAAAATGAAAGAAAAATAACTTAGTTAACTGTTCATAATAAACCAATGACAGTATAATAAACATACTCACTGGAATCCACAGCTCATTATCTGTGTACATCAAATGACAGAGAGGTGCTGCTGGTAGTGTACCTATCTCACAGTTCCACTGACTCTGATTCAAACTTGGCCTCCAGCATTGCCGTGTCGAGTTTGTTGTGACTATGTGGATTTTCCAGGGCTGTTCAAAGGATTTGCTGGCTGTTAGGTTAATTGGCTACTACTGTACATTGCCCCCAGTGTGGCTAGCAGGTGAGGGGATCAGGGGAGTATTAATGGGTTTGTATGAAGGAATAGGTTACTGGGGAAAGAGTGTGGGAGTGAGATTGAGAAGATTGCTCAGAGAGCTGAATAGAACATAGAGCAATAGCACACAGGCACCAGCACTTCGGCCTGCAACGCTGTGCTGAACAAATTAAATTAATCATCAAATGCCCAACTGAACTAATACCTTATGCCGACATAATCTTGCATTTCCTGCACATTTATGTGCTTATCTAAGAGCCTCTTGAATATCTATTGCATTTGTCTCCACCACCACCCCTGACAGCCCATTCTAGGCATCTACCACCCTGCACACTCACCTAAATACTTGCCATCTGGTACTTGTAATTTCAATCCTGGCAATATGATGCTGGCTGTCTACTCTATCTATGTCTCCTCTGTCAGATCTCCCTTTGATAGATAGATAGGTAGATAGATAGATACTTTATTCATCCCCATGGGGAAATTCAACTTTTTTCCAATGTCCCATACACTTGTTGTAGCAAAACTAATTACATACAATACTTAACTCAGTAAAAAATATGATATACATCTAAATCACTATCTCAAAAAGCATTAATAATAGCTTTTAAAAAGTTCTTAAGTCCTGGCGGTAGAATTGTAAAGCCTAATGGCATTGGGGAGTATTGACCTCTTCATCCTGTCTGAGGAGCATTGCATCGATAGTAACCTGTCGCTGAAACTGCTTCTCTGTCTCTGAATGGTGCTATGTAGAGGATGTTCAGAGTTATCCATAATTGACCGTAGCCTACTCAGCGCCCTTCGCTCAGCTACCGATGTTAAACTCTCCAGTACTTTGCCCACGACAGAGCCCGCCTTCCTTACCAGCTTATTAAGACGTGAGGCGTCCCTCTTCTTAATGCTTCCTCCCCAACACGCCACCACAAAGAAGAGGGCACTCTCCACAACTGACCTATAGAACATCTTCAGCATCTCACTACAGACATTGAATGACGCCAACCTTCTTAGGAAGTACAGTCGACTCTGTGCCTTCCTGCACAAGGCATCTGTGTTGGCAGTCCAGTCTAGCTTCTCGTCTAACTGTACTCCCAGATACTCGTAGGTCTTAACCTGCTCCACACATTCTCCATTAATGATCACTGGCTCCATATGAGGCCTAGATCTCCTAAAGTCCACCACCATCTCCTTGGTCTTGGTGATATTGAGACGCAGGTAGTTTGAGTTGCACCATATCACAAAGTCCTGTATCAGTTTCCTATACTCCTCCTCCTGTCCATTTCTGACACACCCCACTATGGCCGTGTCATCAGCGAACTTCTGCACATGGCAGGACTCCGAGTTATATTGGAAGTCTGATGTGTACAGGGTGAACAGGACCGGAGAGAGTACGGTTCCCTGCGACGCCCCTGTGCTGCTGACCACCGTGTCAGACCTACAGTCTCCCAACCGCACATACTGAGGTCTATCTGTCAAGTAGTCCACTATCCAATCCACCATGTGAGAGTCTACTCCCATCTCCGTTAGTTTGTGCCTTAAGATCTTGGGCTGGATGGTGTTAAAGGCACTAGAGAAGTCAAGGAATGTAATCCTCACAGCACAACTGACCCCCTCTAGGTGAGGCCTGTGCTTTTCCAGAGAAAACAACCCAAATTTGTCCAGCACATTTTCTAATGTAGGCAACATCCTGATCAGTTGCTTCTGCACCCTCTCCAAAGCCTTGACATCCTTCCTATGATAGGGTGATCAGAATTGAATGCTATACTCCAGATGCAGCCAAACTATAGTTTTATAAAATTACTGTACAACATAACTTCTGGACACTTGAGCTCAGTTAATCCACTAATAAAGGTAAGTTGCTGCACGCCATCTTTACTCCTTTTGTGTCATAAGAAAATATATGGAGATGACTCCAACTGGCTTTATAGACCTCCAACTTGAGATGCAGGTGCTGGTGTTTTCCCTTTGCTCAGAAAGATGCAACTAAAGCATGATATTTTGCTAATGTAGCAAATTTCTGCAGCGAATCACATATATTGCAACTGTCAGTTATGTAAATTGTAATGACATACTGACTCACAAATTCTTCTGAGAGATTTAACAATATTAGTGGATTGCACTTCTTATTCTACAAAAATGCAATCCAAGCTGAACACACAACTATTTACATCATCAATTGATTCATAACATTATTCCAGTGCCGTACGTGATACCTTTGTTGTTCACACATTTAGAATATGTATATCTTTTGACCATGGGTACTTAGAGTAAAGTCTAGATTCTTGGATTGACTAAATTCAAAATCTATGTTATTTTCATTGGTTAAATCGCTCAAAATATTACATTTCTTCTACTTGAGTATTTCGCTTTAATCTGACAAGAAATGTAAGTGTTACATAAAGGCCAATTTTTTGATGCAGGCCTTGAAATTGTCTAAAACCATTTATTTAGATGGAACAAGCCACCACAGTAAATATTTCAAGGCTGTTGAATTTCACCCTGGAGATTTGCTCGGGCACTAGCTGCTCAGACATTCTTCTGTATCTGAGGCAACTGTTATACCATTCATTGCCCAGCTTTGGACTAGGACCCCACTTAAACAGATCCCATTCTTACATTTCATCCACACGATCTCACCAGCACCACCACTCTTTCCCAATCACTTCTGGTTCCCAATTCCCGAATGCTAGAAACTGCAATGGTCCAGTTCCCAATCTAGACTCCAATCTCAACTCCTTAACCTTCTGCGCCCAAGCCCTCCCCACCCCTTGATCTCTGGCTGCCAGCTGACTCTTCCCTCCCTGATCCTCTGAACACTGCAGTGTGATGCCCTACCAGATATCAGTCTCTTGACTCCCCATCATCTGAATTCAGGATTTGTCTCAAACGATGTATTTTCTTTAATCTACTCTATGATGCATGAAAGAAACATATAGTTGTCCCAAGCTCCCCACACAATACTGATACTTGGAATGGAAGCCCATAGCCAAAGTTTTGTTTAGCAGGCCATATCTAACCATGCTTCCAACCTATTACAGTTCACTACAGTCTATTGGGAAGGGCTAAGCATGTGAAGATCCAAATGGATGAAGGAAAGGGAATTCATTCAGACTCACAAGCAGGTACCTCAAGCTGTTGGCAGTGGGAATATAATAATAATTTATTACAGAGCACTTTTCATCCAAATGATGTATTTCATAGTGCTTTACAATGGGATAAAATGCAAACGTGAAGATAAAATGTAAAGTAATGTACGGGAGTTTAATGATGGGTGAAGATTTGGGGGTTGGGGGCAAACTCTAAATAAAGCATTTGCCTCTGTGTCAATGAGATTAAGTGGACCTAATAAAGAGGGTCTCCTTTATCTCGTGCTGGAGCAGGCCTTGACCCTGCAGTTATAGTATGTTTTGCTGCATGAGTCCTACATTATACACAACTCTTGACAACATGTACGGATTTTCCACATTATGTCAAAATGCGTGCTGCTATTTGACATTATTGGCCATGCCTGAGGCTTCAATGCAGGAGCGTGCATGGAAGATCAACTCTGCAGTCGCGCTCTTGATTGACACAGAATGCAAAAAAGTTTAGCTGTAGGAGGTTAGATAAAATTCTCTACGTAGCACTCAAAAATCTCACCGGGTTTTTTTGGCTCTTCAACTAACGGGGGTATCAAACAGGCTAGAGTATTTCACTTGAAAAGCACTGACTTAATGGTTATCTGTTGCCAACATGCTGGCATCTTTAGAGAGCTCAACCCACAATAACTCTCACTGTGCCAAAGCCACTCAAGTGAAATTGGCACTCAGCCCTTTTTGCAAAAGGGAGCACAGAAGGCAAGTTCTGGTGACTTAAACACATTTTTTTTTTACGTTACATGGCTGGTTTTCAACTCAACTGATCTCGTAATGAGAGTTGGTTCTTATTTGGGCTTACTCCTTTCATTATGTTGTTCACTGTTTTAAAAAGGCCAATGATAACAAGAGGGAAGTGAAAGGAGAGTGTGGAAGTTTAAAGCTTGTATCTGGTGTAAAGTACTGTTTAACAAATATGTAAGTCGCAAGCAGTTTGAAAATGTCTTAGTGGAGACAACTCTCTCAAAGGTCAAGTGGGGAAGGATTCCTGAGAAGATTCCAGGATGAAAAAGAAAAAAAGATAAAGACTGGCTATACTTGTCAAACTTAATTGAAATATCAAAACATACAATGTTTGTGCTAATGCTTATGGCTGATGTAAAGGGAGCAAGGAAGAGGTGAATGTGAGTTTGTATTCAGAATGCAATGCATTGTATGTACTGGGTAGTGAGGAAAGTGATGAAGGGAAGATCGTTGTCGATCGTGGCTGGGAAGTGAGGTATTCACTTTTTTCTCACTGTTTTTATGAAGACCTTCGAGATCCTTGCCAATCATTTCCATCACAACAATATTTTTTCTCTGGAGTTTAGAGTTACAGAAACATAAAAACGTGTTTGGCCCAACTTGCCCATGCTGTCCAAATTCCTACTTCAGCTGGTTTCATTTGCCTGCATTTGGCCCATATCCCCGAAAACCTGACCAAACATCTTTCAGATATTGTCATTGTACTGCTTCTATCAGCTTGTTCCACAAACTGTCCCAGCTCAGCGTGAAAATCTTTCCCCTATCATCCTTAACCTGTGTACCCTAGTTTTTATATTCCACTTTCATGGGGAAATATCTGTTTCCACATACCTTATCCATGTTATAATTTTACATATATTTATGAATTCACCCCTCAGTATCCACGGGGGAAAACCCTGGTGATTCAAGTCCTCTAGTTATGGTAACATCCTTGTGCACCTTTTCTGTATTATTTCCAGTAAATGGCATCCTTCCTACATCATAGCAATCAGAACTATACACAATATTCCCAGTACAGTCTCAACACCACCTTGTACAGATGTAACGTGGCTTCCCAGGTACTGAGCCCCCTAACTGATGAAAGCATGTGCTCCAAATTACTTCTTTGTCACCCTATCTACACTCAGTGGCCACTTTATTAGGTACACCTATGTACCTGCTCATTAATGCAAATATCTAATCAGCCAATCATGTGGCAGCAACTCAATGCATAAAAAGCATGCAGGCGTGGCCAAGAGATTTAGTTGTTGCTCAGACCAAATATCAGAATGAGAAAGAAAGGTAACCTAGATGACTTTGACAGAGGAACGATTGTTGGTGCCAGACAGGGTGGTTTGAGTATCTCAGAAACTGCTGATCTGGTATTTTGACACACAGCTGTCTCTACAGTTTACAGAAAATGGTGCAGAAACAAAAAAAAACCAACAAACCCAGTGATTGGCTGTTCTGAGGGTTAAACACCTTAATGCCTTGTTAATGAAAGAGATCAGAAGAGAGTGGCCAGACTGGTTCAAGCTGATAGTAACTTAAATAACCATACATTATAACAATGGTATGTGAAAGACCACACTGGGTTCCACTGCTCTACCTAATGAAGTAGCAGCTGATTGTATTTCACCACTTTTTGAGAACTGTGTACTTTATCCCCAGGTCTCTGTTCTACAACACTCTCCAGAACTCTGACAGCATAAGCCACAAGAGAATATAAGCAATTGAAAAGATGAACTCCAGCTTTAATTAGACCTCAGCCCAGTTTGCCTCTGGGTTGATACAATTCAATGAAGATTCTGCAGGCAAAAATACAGTGAGGTTCTTGGAGTAAAATGTTGCAGGTCATCTTTGTCTTCAGCAGCAGGGATTTAAACTGAAGCCAAAAAGCACCTGCCAAAGGAATGATCTGGTGATAATGTGACCAGCTCCCTGTAATTAAAATGTGCTAATATAATACACATCTCTAGGTTGGCTTCAACTTGGCAACTTTTAAAGGCTGAAGAGTAAGTAGGAAAGGCAGGCAATGCAACAAGCAGGTTGAGGTCGTATAATTTGCAAATAACCTGAAGTTTGGCACCCAAGACAAATGTTGAGCATACCATAATTTTAAAACATTATTCTCAGCTGTGGTCAAAAGTTGAGTCATTTGCTATGATCGCTGATTTATGAATTAATTCATTTTGATTTGCCTTCATTTAACGAACACATTTTGTTGGTTTAATACTTAATTGATTTGTTCGTTTGATAAGATAACCAGATACTGAACAACTTTCAAGAAACAATCATAGGATTAATAAGTAATAAATCACTAGATACATTTAAATGCTGATGTAGCTGTTTGTCAAGCAGAAGCCTAAATTCATTCCATCTCCTTCTCAATGAACTGTTAACCCAACCAACTTTAGGATTACAATGAATGCAAGAGCTGCCATCTCATGACCTGAACTCTACTGTAGAACTTTCCTGCATCAAAGTTTTTAGAATCATGAGAAAGCTATAATGCAAACAGCTCCTGAATAAATAGGTTAGGAAATCGAGTGTAATGTTGAATTTATGTGCATCGGGCAGTGTTGCTACCAGTTGGATGCATGACAGAAGAAAGCACCGAGCAACTCCGCCATGTTGCTCTTTGGAGAATGCCATCGTGCCATTAAATCCAGATTAAAATTTTTGCTAGTCCAGGATTTCCCTACTTGTGTTTAGAATTGCTTGCACACTTTGATTTCTTTGTATTTCATTTCTTCTCTTTGTGAAGTCTTCATTTCCTTAAGAGGCATTCTTGGAAATTGTTGTTATGGTGGACTAATCAGCCAGAAAGGTGGGAATTCCTTTGAGTATTTCCATTCTAATTCATTTTATAAATGAGCCTAAAATTTAGCCAATACCCTAATTTGTTTGCATTGCATTATTCCATTGCTATATATTTGAATGATTTGGAAACAATTTTGTGGTAGGAGAATATACATGAAATGCCAGCAGGCTGGCTGTGTTCACTTTTGCAGCTCTATCCTTGGACTCACAAGTTATACACCTTTAAGAAAACTGATAAATGAATCACAGCAGCTGATGATATGGGAATGATTTACGCTCCCTGACGATGACTAATATAATGTGCTTGTGTGTCGGCTGGTCTTCCTGGACAAAGTTGCAAGGAATTCTAAATGTGATATGGCTGTCAAGATCACTACTTTAATTAAGCAACAATCTGCATGATCCAGCTGACAAAGTAGACGTTTCAGGAAACATGGTGTCATCTAATTCTGATGATACAATGCATTTATCTAAGTGGAATGTTGGATAATTTATGTTATAGTTAGCAACATTTCTCCTTGTTACTTTTTTTATACTAAGGAGCAGAGGGAGGATTAAGAGCCTGTTAATCAGAGCATTCCACGGACGGAAAGAGAAAAAGTTGAAATATTTTGGGATTTATTTATAAGGTGGCACCAAGTTTAGTACTAAGAGATTGTAGATTGTAAGAAGTCGAAAAGTTTGAAGAAATTTGATTGCCTTAATGCAAGGGCACTTATGTTGATGTATAGAGGGATGTTGGATTCCAGATCCAAAGCGGCAACACAGGTAGACTGAGTGGTGAAGAAGGATTGTGCTTTCCTTCACTGGTCAGGGCATTGGCCATTGGTTTCAGCAAGTCATGTTACAATTGCATAGAGCTTCAGCTAGTATTATTTTGTGCAGTACTGCTCAGCCTGTTGCAGGAAGCATGCAGAGATCTCTGGACGCAGAAGAGGTTTGCCGGGGTGCTGGCTGGATTAGAGGGCATGAGCTATGAAAAGAGGTTGGACAAACTTGGATTGTTTTCTCTGAGCGTGGTGAGTGAGGGTGAGCTGATCGGAATTGATAAAAATTATGAGAGGGCAGCCAGTCAGAATCTTCTTCAAGAGTAGAAATCTCACATACTATAGGGATAGCTTTAAGGTGAGGGGGGGATGGGGGAAGTACGAAGGAGATGCGTGGGCAAGTTTTATACAT
This sequence comes from Hemitrygon akajei, assembly GCF_048418815.1. Classification (NCBI taxonomy): domain Eukaryota; kingdom Metazoa; phylum Chordata; class Chondrichthyes; order Myliobatiformes; family Dasyatidae; genus Hemitrygon; species Hemitrygon akajei. The sequence goes on along the minus strand of NC_133133.1, from coordinate 37,878,241 downwards.
AGCGAGTGGTGTCCCCGGATTGGTGGTGGAGTATGATAGTGCTGTTTGGTTGAATATGCAGGACATGAAGGGGTATGAATCTTGTGCAGGTAGAAGAGACTAGTTCAATCTGCCATCACATTAGTCTCAGATAGTGTGGGCTGAACGGTGGATCCCATGCATACTGTTCAAATATGCTTAGTGTGGAAGTCCATTAAAAGGAATATTATCAGTAAAGAACCCCCAGATAATTAGGCTGTCTTTAATTATTTGCCAAAATATTGGACCTGGGCCAATGAAAGAGTAACATCAAGTCTAATGTGAAAATGTGAAACTATTAGCTGCAGTCGAGGATGGGTTAGATATTGCTGTATCTATCATAGCAATAGATAAGTAACATAGCAATAGGGTGCTGGAGCTTGACTTTATGAATACACAAAATCTCATAAAATACCAGAAACTGGTAAAAACTTGACATTTGACATATGATAAAGAAGAACCTCTTTGGGCATTTATCAATTTAATCAGGAGCAATCCATCAATGGCTTAGTATGTGGATGCACTGTCATGAGCTAAAGATCATTTTGACTCTAGGGCACGTCATGGAAAAAAAAAGTTCCTCTGTGTCACTGCATGGTGACCCCACCTATCAAATATACATGTCCATGTGAATAAGGACAGGATCCAATTCAATTGTCATGCCCTCACTTGCTCATAATGCAAACATTGCTTGTCTCATTCTGCATATGAATAATCGCTATTTGAGTAAAATGCTGAGGAGCTGTAACAGTCCATAGAATTATCAACCCGTAGAAGTCCTGTGATGGGAGAAAGTAGTCACAACGGAGTCACATTACTGTTTGGTTGTGTCAGGGGACCGGGTTGTGAGTGAAAATTAGAAAAGTTGAGAACTGTCAGGCTTAAAAAAGGCTATTTATCAACGTATTCAAGGCACTAATTGGAATTGAAAAGATAAATCTGGAATTTTATTTTAAGAGTAACCATGACAGCTGTTTAAGGGGTAATAACCTTCTGTCCTTTCTCCCTTCAGAGTTTATCTATCTGGCTTTTAAATACATCTATGCTATTCTCCTCAACCATATTCAGCTTAATGTTAAATATTCTCTGAATAATTTCTTCTTATTTAATTACTGAGTAGGATCACACAATATTATGTAATGTATATGGCACAGAAAGGGGCAATTTGACCCATTTATGTCAGCATTATGCTTAATTAGAGTCCTTGTTTCTTCCCTTATCTAAATCCATTTCCGGAGTCCTATATATCCTATTCTTTCATTTTCTTGCCCAGACTTCCCATATATGTATCTATTTATTAGTGACAATTTCTTATTTTTTAGAGCTTGACAGCTCCAGTTTTGCTTGACAATAATCCCCCACAATCCAGCCAGTTAACTAGTTGCCAAGCCAACCCTGGCACTGATTGTGCCTGCATCCCCTGGCCCTCTCTCTTCACTGACTTGCCGTTGCCTGGGGTGGCACATTTTCAATGAAATGTAGCAACCTTTCAGTAGCTCTTGGGACTTTGGGTACAATTAAAAGTTACAGAACAGATGATCTAAACGTTCTTTTAGCTGGCCTATCAGAATGCACTAGAGCTTTGAGACCATTCTGTCTTCCACCTTACACTTATTTCCTTTTCTGTGACTTCTACAATAAATAAATAAGCTTGAACAGCGTAATATTTTCTTGGAATTTCCACAGGTGTTTGCTATTCAGTCTTTGAGTAAAGATTAAATTATCTTTCCTACCTCTGACATTAAGCTGATTACTTTATAGATTTGTTCTGTCTACCTTATATTTATGGTTGTTTGGCATGATTCCAATTCCTAACGAAGTTTTATATGTACATGTAATGGTGACACAGTACTCTTAAGCATGAATATAGCCCATCTGGATCACCATTTCCATCTTTCTAAACCTGAGTAGTTTATCAGTTATCATAAGTGTTTTTATACTCCTTTAAATCTCATTTTCTGATATTATATTCAGCTTTGTGTTTCCCTGATAAATACCAAAACGTAATAATAATCTAATATTACTGCCATTTTACCTTTGGGATTTTTCTGTTCATACCCTGGTTACCTTAACCTTTAATTTTTTTTAACTTTTGTTGTTAACTTTTCATTAGCTCACCTTTCTATTTCTTTTACACTGCTGGGAATTATATGGCCGTGCACTTTGATAGAAGAAATAAAGGCATAAATTATTTTTTAAATGGAAAGAAAGTTCAAAAACCTGAAGTGCAAAAGGACTTGGGAGCCCTCATGCTGGATTCAATAAAGGGTTAATTTTCAGGTTGAGACGCTGGTCAGGAAGGCAAATGCAATGTTAGCATTCATTTTGATTGGACTAGAATCTAAGAGCAAGGATATAATGCTGGGATTTGTAAGACACTAGTGAGGCCTCATTTGGAGCATTATGAACAGTTTTGGCCCACTTATCTAAAAAAGAATGTGCTGACATTGAGGAGGGTTGAAAGGTGGTTCACAAGAGTGAATCCGGGATTGAAAGGTTTATCATATGAGGAGAGTTTGATGGCTCTTGGCTTGTACTCACTGGAATTCAGAAGAATGAGGGAGGATCTCATTGAAACTTATCAAATGTTAAAAGGGCTCTATAGAGCGGATGTGGAGAGAATGTTTCTTTTGGCGGGGGAGTTTAGCACCAGAGGACGCAGCCTCAGAATAAAGGGATGTCCATTTAGAAAGGAGGTGAGGAGGAATTTCTTTAGCCAGACCATGGTGAATCTGTGGAATTAATTGCCACCGGCAATTGTAGAGGCCAAGTTATTGAGATTGATAGATTCTTGAGTAGTCAGGGCACAAAGGGATATGGGGAGAAGGTGGGAGACTGGGGCTGAGAGGGAAGTGGATCAGCCATGATGAAACATTGGAGTGGGCTCCATGGGCCAGATGGCCCAATTGAGCTCCTATATCTTATGGTCAATGGCCTTTTTACATCCCTTAATAACTTCTTAATAATTTTTCTTTGCCTTGAAATTGATTTTTATCAACAAATCATTTTGCCATTCTTGCCTTTTTGTTTGATGATTTAGTAATCTTTGATATGTCCCTGCTGACCAGTTTGTTCTTGTTCACAATACAAAAATATCTCATCTGGATGCTGGAAATGATCATTTAAAGATTTTTTTGGACCTGTCTGATGTCCTAGATTATCGATATTTTTAATTCCATTTGTTGTTCCAAAGTTTATTCCAGGTCTCTTTCAAGTTAAAGCATTGGTCTTTATCTGTCAATGAATACTTTCAGCCTCATTATGTTGTTGTAAAAATGCTCCCCAGGTGCATTTTATTGGTCAGTTTTGGTTCAATTGTCATTTCACGTTTGAGCATTGTTCACTTCCTTTTTGAGATGTAAACATAATGGATAAGAAGCAAATCCTCCAAATGTAATAAATACCTGAGTATGCTGACCAACATTTACACCATTTGATAATGCAAAATATTCCAATGTTATCAATTGATAGGGCTTTCAAATCGGAAAGGTTCAGATTAAATATATTATCCATATTACCTAGAGCAGGCATATCAAAGATAGAGATAAGAAGTCTGCCTGAACCGCTACTCTTGATTCATTTTCATTGAAGTTAGCTAAAAACTATACGCATCGGACATGCCAGGATGATTTTCTCTAGGGGTAGTGCTATGACACTAAACTTTTCACCTCAAATCAATTGTATGATTTTCCAGCAAGTTTTTGGTGGATCGATCTCTAGACAGAGACTTCAAATTACCTGACGGTGCCCATGTGTAAAATGAGCTAGTGTTACTCAAGCTCGTGCTAGACCTCACTGTGACAGTTCAGGAGGCCATAGACTAATAGTGGGAATGGGATGAGGAAATGAAGTGCCAGGAAGTTCAGGATTTTTCTCTAGGTTTGAATGCAGGCATTTCACAAAGCAGAATTTGAATTTAAGCTTTGCTTTACATTTTTAGCATCTAATTTTTTTTGAAGAGAATGTTTAAATTGCGTTCCTCAGAACATTTTCAGCCTGTGTGTAGCTCATCAAAGTAGGGGGAATTTTGGAGTTAGTTTAATGGAAAAAGCTGTCCAGGTAAAAGTAGAATGGTTTTTCTGGTTTTAATTCTGAAAGGTTTAACATAATTACAGAACAAGACCTAGATAAAATTAGAATAAATATTCTAAATTCAGGGAAGGCCAAGTTTACCAGACAAAGGAGCAGTTCAGTAAAAATAGACTGGATGCAGCTAATGGAGGTTTGTCTAAGAGGATTGCAAGGCATTAAAGAAAGAGGCTCTAGTATCTGAGGACAAACAAATCCCACAAAAGGATAAAGATTGGACTGCCAAATCTAAAGTCTTCATGAAAACAAGATGTATCAAAGTGGAGAAAAGAAAACCAGTGTCAGACAAATCCAGAAGAGAATTGGGGTGAAATTAAAAGGGAAATTAGGGAATTAGAAGGCATCATGAAGTGCAGGTAAATAAAAGTGAAGGACATACAAATGTTTCTTATTATTACATAAAGAATAAGAAGTTAACTAAAAGATTGCAGTCCATTAGTGACCAAAAATTTAATCTGTGTATGGAAATGGGTATCGGTAAGGTCCTTAATGGACACATTGCATCTGTCTTCATAAAAGAAAGGGACATTAAAATGAATGAGAATGAAATGGCTGTAATAAACATGAGTAAACATTAAACACCGGACCTGGCTACTAAAGGAAGGGGAGGAACTAGCAGAGACTTAGACTATAATTTTTCAATATTCTAGGTATTGAAGTAGTGCCAGAGAATTAGAGGAATGCACATTGGCCTGGGAGCTGTTTGCACTGTATTGTTTTGTACATTGTAATATATTGTTGTATCATTGGCTATGGAAATGTAATGTGATAAAGTATTAAAGAGAAATCCTGAAAGGTAGCAGGATTGGTCGAAAGGTGGTTTTAAAAGATGTTTGGGATGCTTTCCTTTTTCAGTCTTGGCATTCGATATAATGGCACAGATAATGCTGGATCGACTGTATATGTGACAACATATTAGACAATTATCCATGCTGTCTCTTTCCTTTATTGGCAGCTTTGGGTGAATCAGGAAGACACTGTAGATGACGCCAGTAGCGAGATTCAAAATGGACATCTGGACCCGAACTCTGACTGCCTGTGTCTTGGCAGAAGCATCCAGAACAGAGACCAGATGAGAGCAAATGTCATCAATGAAATAATGAGCACAGAAAGGCACTACATTAAGCACCTGAAGGACATCTGTGAGGTAATCCAAACTCCCATTAAGGACAAGATAAATTACACACAAGCTCTTCGATTTCTACACATTTGTTCTTGGAAGCATTTAGTGTTAGTCTTTAAAATGTCATTAAAAGTTCATATCTTAATAATTTATAAATTGTGTATTTGCAGCTAATATTAAAAGCTGCAGTATATTAAAGAGTCATAAGGAATAAATTATCTTGATTCTTCGCACTACACCACTGTGACATTAGCGGAACTTCAGTGAAATGTGCCTCAATAGTGTTCCATTAACTTTGTGCCACCTGCTGGTAGTAATGGAAGAAAAACCCATAGAAAACTTACACTTAATTCTAAACCTCAATCAGTATGTCCAAAAATAAAAAATGAGAAATTCTGTCAAAATTTGTTTGTGAATTGCACAATTGTCTATTTAAACTTGATCGCCTAACACTAAGTTAGCAGCATGGCATTTGTATACATCTGCAGTTCTTTCATATGTTTAATCCACATATGAAAGCCATCGGACATATTCAGTGATGTTGAATACAATGCAGCATTTACTTTGACGTAATTTGTGCAAAATCTCCTTGCATAGTTACTGCCCACGACAGTGCAATCCTAGCATTATGAAGCAAGATTGAAGTGATTGAGGTATCACGGTAAAGGTACTTGACCTTTCTTAGTCAGAATTACAGTGCCCAGTAAAATTTCACTGCCGTTTAGTTTTAATATGAGCTTGCTAAGACTAGTAATACGACTGCAGCATTTGATTGGGGCCTCTTAACCACGTAGCCAGTAATGAGAGAATTGTTAGTTCTAATGAGAATGCCCATTGAAAACAATATTTAGACATAAAGGTTAAACCTATAGGCTTGTTTCAGTGGCATTTCGTCTTTGGAAAATCAAGAGTTGAATGCATCAAACTTATCTAATGTGAATCATAATCACCATCACGTCAGTTACTTCAGGTTTTTAGTCAGGGAAGCCAAGTCAACTTCCCACTCTTGGTCGGAACCTATTTGCAAATCAACATTGAATGCTAGCTATACAACCATATCACATTTTTTGTGTTGGCATTGTACAAACATTGCAGAACACATACTAAGTCCCACAATAATAGACGTTGAAAGGTCAGACCAGTGGTTCTCAATGAGAATCTTGCAGGCTACTCATGAGAAATAGAGTTAATTTGGCGGCATGTTGCTGTTTACACTGTACCATATTAATCTGTAAGCTGTTCATCTGAAAATTATATTAACATTTAACTGCACCTTTTTTTGCAATTTGTAGAAGTAATCTCATTTTACTACCTATTGTGTATAAAATGTTTGCCTTACTGCATTTCTGAAAGGTCTCACTCTAATGTTCAGACAAGGCACCCTAATCCATGGGCAGAATAAATAGTTCTGTGTAACCTACTTTATTAATTTGTGTAAATATGCAAACAAATGCTGTCTCTTCAAAATTCTTGGTAGCACAACAGTGTTTTGTCATTTTCTTGTAACTGAGCTATCAGAGGACCGTATGTAATTTCTGTATTCTTTCCACAGACAATATATATTTTCTGAGGTTCTGGTGCCCAGAACTGCTGATAGAAATCTGGATTAGTCTAAAACCAAGGCTTTTTATTGCTGTAGCAACATCCCTATCCTCCAACTTTAAAGGCCAGCATTCCACCATTTTGATTATTTTCTGTTTCTACCATATAACTTGATTCGTTAATTTCTAAATAATTTAAGCACACTTCTCTTAGAATAGCAAAGTCAGATGGCCCCAGAATCATATCTCTTCTGGTGCAGTGAGCACTTGCTGTAGACAGTTTCAAAACCCACCTGGCTCTCCTGAAAATATTCATGCAATTGGGCCAATATTCATCATGTTTAGAGTGCGTGCTTTGCACAGATTCATGCACTGAAACGGGGCCTGAGCGGATCCCAGTGGGAGCTTTATGGAGAGTTCACAGCTGCTGTGCCATCGCTGTACTAATGCAAAGAGCTCTCTCCATGATGGCTCTGATGAGCTACAGAAAAGGCTGCAATGGAGGCCAGGGAGTACTTTAGAGCAGATGGATGCAGCAATTTCAAACATATACTTAGGGATAGACCGCACCTGCCCTGCCTTTTGTGGTTTATTTCTATCACTTCTAATACTCAGAGACATATCTTTCTTTGTTTTGAATGCAATCAAATTTTGACCCTCTACAGTTCTCTGAAGCAGTGACTTGAAGAAATTTCTCTGCATTTCCTTATTTTGAGAGTGACTCTATTTCTTGTCTCCTGATGATGAGAGGTCAGGGTGGATTTTATTGTATCTTTCAATGAGGTCTTCTCTCATTCACGTGAGCACAAAATAATAAAGCTGTGGCTTGTTCAATCTCTCTTCATACAACAGAGCTGACATCCCAGGAATCAGCATGGTGGAACCTTGCTGTACTCCTCTTGAAAAGAAGTGCATCGTTTTTTTTATAAACACTGTACATCGAGACCAAGTAGTGCACCATGTGGGAATACCCCACATGGCAGTTGCCTGGATGAACTCCCATGTCACAAAGGCCCACAAGTATCTTTAAGGGAATTTTATTTCCACTTTCTGAGGTGTGTTGGTACAAAGCAAGCTCATTTTGTTGTCCTTTTGCCTCCGGTTTTACTCCAGAGAAATGAGCTCAAAGGCTAAATTGCTCATGTAATCTTGCATTGATCAGCAAGGTGCAGGCTTACCACAGAAGATGAGATCAAAGCTTGCAGACCACAATTGATTTGGGAAATAACACTGATGAAAGCTCCACTAATTAATTTTTTCATACAGGTGACTGCAGAATACTAAGGCCGAAAGATGCTGTGTGAAAAATATCGATGCCACTGTGCAAGTAGTTTAATTGCCTACTCACTGTAAACCCACACCATATGATCCTAGTTTTATTATGAGTGAACCCTAAAGGCTGCAGATTGCCCCAGAGCAGCTATGTCAGAAGAACGGCAGCTACACAAAGATGGATTATAACAACAGGTCCCCTGGCTAGTTTGACAACAGTACTATCTGACTTTGAAATAATCACTGGCAAAATATAACTTGGAGGAAATTGTTTTAATACACAATTTGTTCATAGAAATTGTACACATGTAGGACCAAATTTAAGGAACTTTTTTTACATTTTTATTGCTTAGAAAGTAAGATTGCTTTTAGATCCAAAGTGAATGACTTAATCTTTTAACATCTTTGAACATTCTTTACCTATTGCTTAATCTACAAGCAATTACTTTTACTATAATTTATTCCAATTGCATACAACGTTGCATAGTCTTTTGTTTGGAGCAACACAGCAGGTCAGTTTATTCCTGTGGAAAGGGATAAACAGTCAACATTTCTGCTGCAGACCCTTCATCAGGACTCGAAAAGTAGGGGAGGGAAACCAGGATAAGAAAGTGGGGAGGTGGGGAATGAATACAAGCTCGAAGGTGATAGATGAAGCCAGGTGAGTGGGGGACGGGGGATGAAGAGGGAAGTTGGGAGGTGATAGGTGGAAAAGGTAACGAGCTGAAGAAGAAGGAATCTGATAGGAGAGGAGAATGAACCATGGTAGAAAGGGAAGTGTGGGGTGGGGGGGGGGCACCAGGGGGTGGTGATAGGCAGTTGAGAAGAACAGAAGATGTGAGAGGGGAATGGAAGAAGTGGGAAGGGGAAGAGGAAAAATTACTGGCAGTTAGAGAAATTGATGTTCATGCTATCAGGTTGGAGGCTACCCTGAAGGAATATGATGTATTGCTCCTCCAACAAGAGAGAAGCCTCTTTGTTGCAGTAGGGGAGACCATGGACCAAAATATCAGAATGGGAATGGGGATTGGAATTAAAATGGTTGGCCACCAGGCTTCTTCCCACTCTTTTCCTGTACTGATGAAGGTTCTCGACCCAAAGTGTCAACTGTTTATTCCTTTCTATAGATGATGCCAGACCTGCTGAGTTCCTCCAGCAGTTTGTGTGTGCTGCTCTCGATTTCTAGCATCATCAGAAGTTCTTGTGTTTATGTCTTTGATATTTGGCTTTTGATCTGCTCTCCCATATCCTTACTAATTCTCTGCAGTAAACAACTGGTTGTGCTCTATGAATTCAAGCACCTCCCCATCAATTTTTTTCTTTGCTGCTCAATGTTACCTTAATTTCCAGTTTGTTGAGCTTCAGCTGTAACCATAGCTTCTTCTCAGGGACTTTGTCAAGAGCCTTTTTACAAATCAATGTAACTGAGATGCATGGGCATTTTCCCATTCAGTAATAGCCACACTAATGAAACCATTGATTAGACTGCACTTGAAAGACAATGTATGTTTTTGGTCACCACACTCTAGGAAGGATGTGATTGCACTGTAGAGATGGCAGAAGGTTTTTGCCTGGATTGGAGGACTTTAGTTATGGGGAAACATTGGGCAGGCTAACCTTTTTTTCCTTGCAAAAAAGGAGGCTGTGTGGTGTTTTGATAGTAGTATATTAGATTATGAAAAGTAGACAAAGAGTAGTTACATAGAATCATTTTCCATGTAATTTAAAAAAAAATTGGATAGGTATATGGACAGGAAAGGAATGGAGGGTTATGGGCTGAGCGCAGGTAGGTGGGACTAGGTGAGAGTAAGCGTTCTGCACGGACTAGAAGGGCCGAGATGGCCTGTTTCCATGCTGTAATTGTTATATGGTTATATGTCAGTGGTATCGAAAACAAATGAGCAGAATTATGAGGTAAGAGGAAGGAGATTTAAAGAAGTTCTTGTGAGTAAATTTAATATGCAGAGATTGGTTAATATCTGAAACCTATTGCAAGAGAACGTGGTGGAATTCAATACAATTAATATGTTTAAAAAGCATTTAGAGAGACACTTAAATAGGCAAGTCACAGAATGATATGATGCTGAGGAAATATGGGAATAGTATAAATGGGTAAAAAGGTCAGGAGGGATGGAGTCAGCTGAGGGGCTGTTTCTGTGCTGCATAACTCAATAATTCTATGACACTTTGGAAAATTCAGTCATGGTCATCAGGCAAGACCACCCTCTATAATTCATGCCAAATCACTTTGAAAATGATTTGATCAAATGAATATTCTTGAGGTAGAGATTTTAGTAATACCTTTCAATAGTGGTTACACTATTCAATAACTCTTTGTTATCCCAATTGTCTTAATGTAGTTGTGAACCATGTGACATTCTTCAACGCAGTTGAAGAGTTGCCTGAATAGTGAGGTCTTTTAGATGCCCAAATTTAAACCAACAATATCCTTATCTAATCCCTTTAAAAATCTGCGATTGAAAATGTTCCCATTTGGGTCATTTATTATTTTGTTCAATTATTTTTCATTATGTTAATTTATTTGAACTTCATTCAGGAGACTCAATTCTTTGACTTGGCTGTACATGTTATCCAGACGTTATTATTCTTTGGGGGAAAAAACTACATGGATATCTGAAGAATTGGTTTAGTAGAGACTGACTGACTTATTTCTAATTGATCATTACCTTGAATTAACTTGCTACTGTATGCAAACCAAGTTTGCCACAAACATATAATTGTTATTTTTTTCTTATAGGGGTACCTCAAACAATGCAGGAAGCGCAGAGACATGTTTAGTGATGAACAGCTGAAGGTCATTTTTGGAAATATTGAAGACATTTATAGATTTCAGATGAGTTTTGTCAGAGACCTGGAGAAGCAATATAACAAGGAAGATCCTCACCTGAGTGAAATTGGACCATGCTTCTTAGAACATGTAAATTATATTCTGTTATCATTTGGGTTTTCTTTTTGTTACTGTTCTTGTCTTGAATTTTTACATTTATACCTGAAATATATTGCAGGCATATTCTAAAGTTGTTTTGTTTATATTAGCATTATTGCATAAAATGTTTCTGGCTGCTACTTTAATGAAAATATTAACCCCATTAACTGGTTTTAATTAACTTGTGGACAATGCAATCTCAAATTCATTAGAAATATTGCATTTCATTATTTCATTTTGTTTAGTTCTATTAACATTATAACGAACACAGTTATAACAAAAAAAGAAAAACAAAGTAAAAAAATACAAAAGCCATTGATTGCTTTATATTCTTCCTTTTTAAATATATTCTCACTTTAATCACATTTCTTACTCAAAACCAGTAAAGCCTTCGATGTTCAAACTGTTTAAAAATACTCCTGATATGTCTAATTATTCTTGTACCATCCAAAAACTTTATCCAATCTTTTTATTAATATTCTGGTAAGTAGAAGTTATAGATTAAAGCTCACTGCAGAGGGAAATTTTCTTACTTTTTTGTGTAAATGAGTGTGCATTGCAAATGCGCTTGAACATTAAATGAAAGGGCTGAACGTCTGGAAAGAAGTAAGTTTGGTTCATTGTTCATGAATTAAAATTTATAGAGAATTAAATGAGGATTGTTACAATAGTCCTTTACATACATATCCCACTGGATGATTAGATTTAACTAGGTAAAAAATGGAAAATCTACCAAATGTCTAACAACCACTGTCAGCAACAGAAATAATATTTGATTAGCAGTTTGATGTTGTAAAATCTCCCAAGGTGCATTGCGGAGGAGACTGCCACAGGTGCTTAAAACACAAGGTGTGATTAAAGACAAATAAAAATCTGCGGATGCTGGAAATCCAAGTAACACACACAAAATGCTGGAGGAACTCAGCAGGCCAGGCAAAGAGTATAGTCACTGTTTCAGGCTGAGACCATCCATCAGGACAGGATGAATCCTGATGAAATTTTTCAGCCTGAAACGTCGACTATCCTCTTTTCCATAGATGCTGCCTGGCCTGCTGAGTTCCTCCAGCATTTTGTGTGTGTTGATGTGATTAAAGAAGAAGATTTTTTTTAAAATCAAGAAGGAAAGAGAAATTGAAAGTTTTAGGGAGATACTTTCAGAGTCTTTGGCCTCGTTGTTGAAATCGCGGCTCAGTTTGAATCTGAAGTCCTCAAGAGGCCAGTATTGATGAAGAATGACAGCTTGAATGGATATCTTGGAGGTTGTGGAGGTGGAGTTCATCAAGAAAGGATTGGATATGGCAGGATAGGAATTATAAATGTAGATGAGAATATAAAAATGGAGATGTTGCTTTACAAGAAACTGAACAATGAGTGATGAATGAATTGGTGCATGTTAGCAGCAGGGGATTGGGTTTCTGGAGGCACTTGAGATACAGATGAAGATTTCAGCAGGCAGGAAAGTTGTACTTGCATGCAATTTGTTGCTAAGTTGTTGGGCAGATCACTGGTGCCTATATTCACTGTGCAAGAGAATAACATTTAAATAGAATTGTTCACAATTTATTGTAAAAACTTTATACCCATTAAGTTATTGGACATGTAATCATTGTTAAGCATTAGGAAACTTGGCCACCAATTTGCACATAGCAATGTCCCAAAAAGAGCTGGGTAAACAGAAAGGTGGCACGGTAGCATAGTGGTTAGCTCAACACTTTACTATACCAGTGATCCCAGGTTCAATTCCCAGCACTGTCTAAGGAGTTTATATGTTCTCTCCTTGGCCTCATGGATTTGTGTGGGTGCTCTGGTTTTCTCCCATAAGCCACAAATGCAGCAAATTTTCCTGTGATTAGGCTAGGATTAAATTGGGAGAGGTGTAGCTCAAAGGGCCTTTTCATTGCTGTATCTCAATTAATAAATAATGACTCCATCATTCTGTGTAGTGATAGCAATTATAAAATTAGTATTGGGAGGACAAGAACTTTGTGCCTTGGCACCTTTACATCCACATTAAGAGAGCCCTGGCTTAACATCTCAGTGAAGAGACTGCACCTCTGAAATGCAGTAGTTTTACATTTAGGAGTGTGATGTGTTTGTCTGGATTTTTATGCTCAGCCCTCTGGAAAAGAGCCTGAATCTACATTTTGTTTGTAGCAAGAATTCAACTGTGAGCCTTGGTTAACACCATCTCATCCAAAGGAGTGGTAGATGGATACATTAAATTTTGCTGCTGCAGGCTACAGATTAGACACAAAGGATGAAATACAATATATTTGAATTATTATGTTCACATCCCTGTCATCTGTGCTGCCTACTTCTAAAATATTATTCTGTCAGCTCACAAACCTAATCATCTGCCTTTTTATGCACTTCTCATACATATTTGTTATATTTATTTGTAGCAAGACGGATTTTGGATTTATTCAGAGTACTGTAATAATCATCTAGACGCATGCATGGAGCTGTCTAAGCTGATGAAGGATGGCAGATATCAGCATTTTTTTGAGGCTTGTCGTCTCCTGCAGCAAATGATTGACATTGCCATCGATGGTTTTCTCCTTACACCTGTGCAAAAGATCTGCAAATACCCACTGCAACTTGCAGAACTGCTCAAGTATACAGCGTTGGAACATAGGTAAGAACTGAAAGGCAAATGCTTTATACGCAATACCATTGGTTTGTTAGTATTGCACTGACCAATTTCTTGCTTTAGTAACCATGTGATCTAAAAAAGGTGCTTCAGGTTGGAGTGGCAGAGCTACTGAAATAATAAAAAAAATATCATTCCAGTATTTTCCCAACAGAGGGCAAGACCAGACCATATGTTCTGGGAGTTGATTTGCAACCTCATCCTGTTACTGCAATCTTTGGACTGCCAGTGATAGACTCTAGTCATTTATCCTCATCAACTTGTCATTTAATTGCTTTCGTGACATTAACAGCCAGAAGATCCATTTTATTTAAATGGAAAGATTCCAACCCACCTACCACATTTCAATGGTTTTCCCAAACAGTTGCATGTCTAAATTTGGAAAAAATTAGGAGCAGTACTATGGACCCCTCGGTTAAATTTGAAGAAACTTGGAAGCCATTTATTCAATATTTTCATATGATGTAAGTTGACCCTTTCTGAATCCTTTTTTCAGTAATTTTTTATGTATAGAGGAACGGAGTTAACGACAAATTATAAATTTAACCAACGAAATATGGCAGCCCAATCTTTGTTTTTTTTTAGTTTAGTTTTTTTTGAGTTTGGTGCTTTTTTTTCTCTTTTTTTCTTTTTATAATTATCTTTTTCATGGTTAATTACTAAGAGATTGGGAGGTTAGACTCCATTTACCATTTGGAATATGTGTTTTTACATGTTAACCGTTATTAATGTATTCCCGATCTCTATGTATCAGTATCAATATTGATATGTTTGTTAATTGGAAACTTAATAGAAAGAAAGGTTGGAGTGGCAATTGCACCTCAGTCCAACAAGACTTGAAGCTTTAAGAAGGAAACTGAAGAAGATATATAGCACTTTAATGTCTGAAAATACTAACACAGCATAAGAGATACAATGAATGATGTGGAAACTACTTTTCAAATATCCAAATGCATGCCACTTCCAAAATGATTTTGTCCCTTGAACTACTTGATAGAATTTGTGCTTTCTTCTAAGATTTTCTGTATTTTATGGCTATCTGGAGAAGATGAATCTCAGAGTTGTATATTGAACCTTTAAGTTACCAAGGCTTACCTCAAGAAATGCTTGAGGCTTTTGCAGCTCAGTGAGTAATGTTGCCCCTAATTCTCCCAGTTTCCAATGTATTCAAAAAAGGGTTACTGATAAACATTTGATGCTTTGTTCTTTATTTTGAGTTTGGAAGGAAGCACCTCATGTCATGTTAGTGCTAATTAATGGGAAGTCAATGTAATGTTCTACATGTGCGCAAATGTCAATTTAAAATTAGGTAGACTGTAAAATCCACAAGTTTCTGCTTCTCAGCAATCTGGACAAGGTTCATAACTTGAAACATCAAGCTGGAGAAAATGAGCAGTTGGCATTTTTGTTTATGTGGTTCACCAATCTTTCATCAGAAGCAAGAAAGGATATTGATTATATTAATGTCCATAAACAGATATTGGAGATGATATAGATTTCATTTAAAGCTATTGTATGCTTGTTTTTTTTCTGTAATGCTTACCCCTTTCTCACCTTCTGCATACAACCTTGGCTGAACAGAGGAGCACTTTTAGCAATAGACTAAGTCAGCTGCACTGCTCCAAAGAGCACTATATGAGGCCATTCCTACCCTCGGCCATTAGGTTCTATAATGAGTCAACCTATAGCCGGGGAAGTGGTGACCCTCTGCTGTTAGACTGTTTGAGGCAACTTAATTTTTATTCTTTCTACTTTTCTTCTATTATTTGTATATCTGTGCACTTGTAATGCTACTGTGACATGGTAATTTCCTTTGGGATCAATAAAGTATCTATCATATTTTTTCACCTTTTTGTTCATCTTTCCTCACTTTTACTTATTTGCTGTTTCCTTTATTGTGTCATTTTCCTTCTTTCTGTTTCTGTATGTTAGTTTTACCTCTTTAGTTCTTATTTTTATGTATCCCTGCTTTCCCTGCATTTTATTTGTTTTTCATAATTTCTGTTTGTTGCTCTCATTCAGTACTTGTTCTGTTTTCCTAGGTTCTTAAATTTATCCCATGTTATGCACCACATTCCTATCTTTAAGGTCTGATCATCAACCCTATCTCTTTCTCCTTATGCATATCCTCTTACCTAGAAACCATGGATTAGGAATTAGGTCCTTAATGATATAGTAAATAATGAATAGTGAAACTCAAACTAGAATTAGATTTTTTATGTTCCTTCTAAGGTGCATCCTTTAGAGAAAGCTAAGTTAAAAAGAACTAAAATGAGATGGAAATTTTCCATCTCCCCACAATTGATAAGCCTGAAGTGCATTTAGAAAGCAAAATTACTTTTTAAAGGACTTCAGCAGTGCAAGAAAGTGCAGGATCTTTATCAGTGATTGCCTGAGTTGTGCTGATCAGGTTAGCTCTCTGGTTGCAGCAATATCTCATCTTGCAAAGTGGCAGAAATGTCATCAGATTTGTTTCATTCTTGGAAGGGTTCACATTTTGAGGCAACCCTTCAGGGTCCAGGCTGACTTGCTTCCACTCTGAATCTGTGGATTTTGAGACTGCTGATGAGGGCAGTGTTGGACCTGCAGACCCTGTTGTAGATAGAGCAAGAGGTGCTTGGTGAGGTGGATAGATAGGTGGTTTAGGAAGTGACATGCCCCTTCCGCATTACTGATGACGTTCTCTGTGCTCTCACTGTCCATCCGATGTCAAGGTCAATTTAAAGGCACCAATGCTGTTAGAACTCAACTACTGTCCAGTTATTCAATGGATAGTGATGAATGAAATGGGTTCTGTTTTAGTCTTTCCCTTAATAACTCAAGAATTGTAAGGACAATTTTGGGACATAATGAAAATAACAGCTAGTGCTGCACATTCTAAATTGAACATTGGATAATCCTAATCTGGTATGTAGTTTAATACAGTACTGGACAGGTTGCATGCGGGATGAACCAGTCAAGAAGATCACCAGTTCATTTTAACAAGACAAGTAAAACTAAGAATTAGTTACATATAAAACAAAGGAAATGATTTCACACTATCCCTATGTGACATGGTAGAATGAAATTCTTGTTTGATGCTCTGCATGATTTCTGTGAATTAAATACTAAAAGTCCTGAAAAGGCATTTTAGAAAACCACATGTATCATTAATTAACAGAAAGTGATGGAATTGAGAGATGAATCACATTACCTAGATCTTTCATATTATTTTTTCATGAAGTTTATATTCCCTGAAGGACATTTTCCCATTCAGAATAATTCTTGTTAAATTCTTGGTGATTTTTTTTTGTCTGAGTTGGTGTTTCAATTAGGAAGATGAAAATAATCTTGAGGCAGTGCCGAACATCATTCCTTCTCTGTAATCAGACGTGCTTCTCAACATCTTTGTTTCTACTCTTAACCCACACAGACTTTCAAAAACGTCTTCTGTTCTAAATCTCAGCATGTTAGATGGCAACTTAAAATTTCTTTTAAGAACAATGAAGGATCTTTCTTTGAAACAATATTTTGATGTTAATTCTGTGCTTGTCACATCAGGTGAAGAATGTTAGCTGAAATAATCATTGTTATCGGCAATCCTATCTCAGCTCATTTCAAGTAAAGCAGGCCCAATTTCACCTCTTATATTGCATAATATAAACCCAATAAGATTATATCTGCTTCACTGAGCCTCAGAAAAAGAGGTAATCTTTTACTCTGAATTGATTTAGAGGTTACCAAATCAAACAGAACTTTGTGAGATGACCTCTTATCTAATACGAATTATCAGAATCAGAATCAGAATCAGACTTTAATCGCCAATGCACATACAAGGAATTTACTTCCGGCAGATATTGTCTCTCTGCTCATAACAATAATAATGATAAATATAAATGAAAATATAGATTATACATACAGGTAGTGCAATCCAAGTAATAGTTCTGTTGCAAAATTATTCCATGCAAGACTATTATAGTCTTCAGACATAGGCTACTGTCTCTCATCAGTCCAAACTGGATTTATTTAAAACTTGATCCCAGATCCGAAAGCTTTGTTTCTTTCGAAGAATTCTTTCAGCTTGTGTTGAACACAGATCATACGGCATTGTTTATTTCAGTGTAATGTAATGGAAAATGTATTCACTGAGGACTGAAACATACTAACAATCATTTACACATTGGTATTCTTTGGTCTGGATACTCGATGGTGCCCTTTTTCAAGCTGGCTTGTGCATCTGAATGATTTCCAAATTGTATTATGCTGCTTTTGGAGTATTTTGGGGAATATTAGACTGCAGTGACTATTGCTGTTAATCCCTACACAACTAGGTTGTATTCCTTGGAGCTCTCTCATCAATGGTCAGGACAACCATCACCACCATTGGCACCGTCTCCCACATATTCCTCAAACCAACGCATGTATTGATCTCCTGATCACCTACACCCTGATATCCACCACAGATTTCCCTCCAACCCAGCAACTCAAGATGCCCCCGACCCAGAAGCTGAGATCTCACTATCTGCTGATGTGCCATAGTCACCTACTTGATTACTGACTCCTGCATCACAACCAGCCCTTACTCCCCGGCTTCTGATTCTGATTCCAGTTGCCACCATTACTCCAGGCCTGGCTTCTGATTGCTGTCCTGGCCTCCTCACATCTCAGCCATTTGCCTCATAATCAAAAATACTCTAGGCTTCAATTCAGTCTTTGACTGAACCCCCTCTGTGTGGAATCTGTTTGCACACCCCTTCCAGTCATTCATGCTAGTTAAGAATAATGTCTCCAGCCTCTGCACTTTCCATCTGATTCTTTAGTCATTTTGTTTCTGCAAGAGTTATCCATTCCTTTTATTTTTAATTCTGTTCCAGTGACTATAGATATGTTGCTGCAGCTTTGGCAGTCATGAGGAATGTGACTCAACAAATCAATGAACGCAAACGGAGGTTGGAAAATATTGACAAGATGGCTCAGTGGCAAGCTTCGGTCCTCGATTGGGAGGTAGGGTTTTCATTCTGACTTGTGACGTCAATGTTATTATTCTTGTGTTAGGTTCCATTCTAAAGTTTGGGTTAGTGCTCTATCACAGTATTTTATTTTGATATAATATTACCCTTAAACAATTTATATTTAAATATTACAACCACAAAGTACAGGTTTTTAACATTACAATATAAGAAAGTGCATGTATTTTGAATGTCAGAGTTGTAATTATAATGATAGCCCACATTCTTAAGACATTTACTTTCTATAACTTTATCTGTCTTTATAAGCTTCCCCAAACACAAGAACTTTTTCAATCACATGACAAAAAGCCATAGAAAACATATGTTCAATCACACACCAGATCTGCAGATGCTGGGAATTCAGAGTAATACACGCAAAATTTCGGAGTAACTTAGCAGGTTGGGCAGCGTCTGTGGAGACAAATAATGAATCGATGCTTTGGGCTGAGAACCTTCATCAGGACTGATAAAGGGTCTTGGCCTGAAGCGTCAACTCTTTATTCTTCTCCATAGATGCACCCTGGCCTGTTGAGTTCCTCCAATATCTTGTGCATGTTCAACATGCATCTTTTGGTTCCCCTTATTCAGATTATTGAAGTACATGCTTTCTCTTTCACTGACAAAATTCCTTTTCCTACCGTTCTTTTTTGGGAACCCTTGTGCACTGGGACACTGTCCTGTGCTTTTTGGATGTATCGTTTTTGTTGTCTTGTCATTTCACAAATATTCCCAAAATAATAAATGCCTACTTGTCTCAGAATCTGTACCAATGAGTAAAATTAATTCTCTTCTTTTCCTTTTCATCACAATTTCTTATTTGTCTTTTTTTAACTTCCCCCACCATGATAGTATCTTGCAGTAAAGTCGTACATCTATCGAAAACACAATTTCACTGGATTTTGAAAATTTAATGAGAGTTTAAAATGTTTAAAATCTTCCCAAATTTCACTATATTTTAATCTTAAATTAAGCAGTCACAGAGAAATACAGGATAGATCTGGGGCCTTCAGCCTAGTGAATCCATTGCCAATCATGGCACTACCAGCTAGTCCCAATTTAACCAGTCATCCTAGTGGTCTGAAGGAATTGAGACTGTAAAAATTAGCTGAAGTAGGCCATACTGCACTTTGATGCTGCTCCATCATTCCAAAAGATTGAAGCAATTCTGAAACCACTCATCCACTGAACTTTACACTCCTTGATTTCTCTAAATGTTATCATCCATTCAACTCAGTGTCAAATGTACTGTGTATCCAGTGTTTGAGGATAGAAAGATTTGTTCTGCTTTGACTATTGCGCAGGGCTGCCTCTGCAGAATGCTTGTGAGATTCTACCCCAAGCTCACCAGATGTCAAAGGTATCCATGTGATTCAGAAAACTTTGGAACTGATTAATAATATTGCCACAAGAATATTTTAGATGTGTTTATCTTTCACATATGCTCATACGCCCAAAAAAACCCTTAAAACTAACTTAAAAAATGATAAACTTTCCTTTTAGTATCAGTGCCTCATTCTTCTTGGGCTGCTGTGTAATAGGTTCACCTGCAGTCAATGCTACAACAGGGCAGAAGCTGCTGCGGTCAGTCTAACTCCACGGCTGGAAACTGGCACTTCAGCAGGCACCACAAATAGGTCCCAGTGTGGGTGCTATGTCCAGGGCAGTGGTTCCAGCCCCAAGAGTGGTTCTTAAATTTTAGTATTTCATTATTTGCCTTCTTCAGAAAAATTGAATGAGGGCTAAATTATAATGCTATTTTTGTCCAGAAGTATTATTGTGGGGTTTTTTTTCCTTTAATGAAAAGATTTTTTTTATCATGGACTACTGGTCCTCAAAAGGCCTTGTGTCACTGCCCATAAAGTTACAGGTGAATAAAATGTCAAATTTCATTGCCACTCAGTTTTACTGAAGTAGGAATAACAAGTTTGGCAGTCATCCCAGGGATTGAGATATTATTAGAAACATTCCAGCATTCTTATAAATCAGGCTGACAGTCCCAGATGGTCGGAAGATTCAGAGCCATTATACAATTAGTAAAAAAACTTGTCAATTGTTTATTAATAGATGTGCCACTAATAGGTATTGGACCTTATCATGCACAAAGGTGGTGATTATCTCATCCAGCTTGATGATTTTTATTTCACCATTTGCTTACCTATTTTCTCTACCTCCTTCTGAAAATGTTGATAAATAGCTGGAGTTTCACAGATGTTCATTATTTTCTGGGACTTTTTCCATTCATGTGCACGTCATAATAAGCGTTGGCAAGCAGTTACAATTTCACCCAAGCAAGAGTACGACATGCACAAATTTTATTTCTGCTCCAGTTATCAGCAAGTAAACATTCTGAGAATAGAAGCTAGAACCCTACTGGTCATTATACTTCAGGCCAGTCTAAAGGGAGTTCATTGATTATGAGGCATTTAAATGAGGTACGCTTTCAGAAATCCTATTTCTGTTCTTCATTCGCAAGGACCTACAGATGACTTTTTACCTTATGTTAATGTTCAATTTGTTATATCATTCACGGGATGTGGGAAATGGAACAAAAGAACCTCTGCTCATCATCTTCATAATCTGTCCTTGCAGAACAATGATGAGGAGGCATTTCTTTAGCCAGAGGGTGCTGCACCTGTGGAATTCATTGCCACAGATTGCTCTGGAGGACACTGGGTAAATTTAAAGTGGAGTTTGATTGGTTCTTGATTAGTAAGGCTGTCAAAGGTTAAGGCAAGGTTGGAGAATGGGGTTGAGATAGAATAATAAATCAGCCATGATCAAATGGCAGAACAGACTTGAATGGCTGTTGAATGGCTTTATTCTACTGCTATGTCTTATGGTCTATGGTCTTATCTTTTGACTTAGACTTTGACTTTGAAAGCAAGGCTGTGGGACAATGCTAAGCTGGTTTAGAATGAACTTTATTTTGCATCGAATACGTAAGTGACTTGGAATGCTGATGCTGGGAGCTTGAAATGTACGAGTTTTCAGTTTATCATCATTATCAGAAAAAAATGTTATCAGCATTGCTGCTCTGTAATGTTGAGAGTTATTAACTAGAACATCATTTTATGACTCATCATTATGGAATGGAGATCGCCAGAACAAATATGATTAATGTCAGGTCAGCTTAGTTGTGGATTTTCAACGAGAATAGATCTCATGGTCATGTCTATTATTGGCTGCCAGGACACAGAAGCAAATATTTAAGCCTTTTGAACTAGGTGCTTGACCCTATTGACAGCTGATTGAATTTAGAGGTAAAGAATCAGAAACACTTCTGGTGTTGGTATTGATTTATTATTGCCACATGCTGCAGTGTGCCTTGCGTACAGATCAAATTATTACACAGTGCATTGAGCTACAATAACAATGCACAATAAAGGGTAAAAGCTACCAAAAATTGCAGTGCAGGTAAATGACAAGGCACAAGATCATAATGAGATCAATCGTGAGTCCATCTTATCGTACAAGAGGTCTGTTCAAGAGTGGGATAGAAGCTGTTCTTGAACCTGGTGGTATCTGCTTTCAGACTTTAGTATCTTCTGCCTGATGGGAGTGGGGAAAAAGGGGAACGTCTGGTTTGGGTGGGATTTTTGGTTATGATAGCTGCCTCACTGGGTAGTGAGAGTATAGACAGTCCATTGGGAGTATAGGCTGGTTCCTGTGATGTGCTGAGGTGTGTCCACAATTCTCTGCAGTTTCTTGAAGTCACATGCAGAACAGCTGCCATACCAGCCATAGTGCATCCAGTCAGAATACTTTCTATGGTGCATCAATTTTTTTGCTCTTCAACTTGAATTGAGTGAGATGTTAAATGATATATTAAAAGATGAGAACCACATATTCATTGAATAAATCACAGGATACGTGCCTAAATTATTTAAGTGATTGATAAGTCAAGTACATTGTCATTTACCTATTTCTCACTTTGTGAAATGATGCAAGATTACTATGTTAAGTTGGAAGGCTCAGAAAATCAAATTTTATATTACATGAACAATTTACAAGCTTAATTTATAAAATTAAAATTTATATCTTCACACTGAATATTTCATGTGGGCTTAAAGAACATGCTGATCAAAGATCAACACCTGATTCTCAATGTTGTAGGACCCTCTGTTGGCCCTTAGCAGCTCTATTCTGGTGTCCGTAATAAGCCCCAAATATAAAAAAATCCTGGCTATTCCTAGTGATAGTGTGAGGATATAGAATTTGCACACTTTATTACTAAAGGCTGATGGCTCAATACAGAAAAAGTTTTTTATTTGCAGAGAGAATTGGGTGCACGGAACACCTTGTCAAGGTTGAGGTAGAAGCAGATATATTAGGGGCATTTAAGAAACTCTTAGACAGGCACATGGATGATAAAAAAAATAGAGGGCTATGTATGACGGAATGGTCATAGAAACATACAAAACACATTGATGAAGGTAGAACAGTGAATGTAGTGTATATGGATTTCAGTAAGGCATTTGATAAGGTTCCCCATGCAAGGCTCATTCAGAAAGTAATGAGGCATGGGATCCAAGGAGACCTTGTTTTGTGGCTCCAGAATTGGCTTGCCCACAGAAGGCAAAGAGTGGTTTTAGATGGTTCGTATTCTGCATGGAGGACGGTGACCAGTGGTGTTCCTCAGGGTTCTGTTCTGGAGCCCATCTTCCTTGTGATTTTTATTAATGACCTGGATGAAGAAATAGAAGGGTGGTTTAGTAAGTTTCCTGATGACACAAAAGCTGGGGATGTTGTGGATAGTCTGGAAGTTTTTCAGAGGTTACATCGCAACATCGACAGGATGCAGAACCGGGCTGAGAAGTGGTAGATGGAGTTCAACCCAGATAAGTATGAAGTGGTTTATTTCAGTAGGTCAAATTTGAAGACAGAATGTAATATTAATGCTCAGACTCTTGGTCATGTGGAGGGTCAGTGAGATCTTGGGTACATGCCCATAGGACACTCAAAGCTACTGCACAGGTTGACAATGTTGTTATGAAGGTGTATGGTGTGTTGGCCTTCATCAACCGTGCAACTGAGATCAAGAGCTAGGAGGTACGGTTACAGCTATATAAGACTTCAATTAGACCTCACTTGGAGTACTGTGTTCGGTTCTGGTCACCTTACTACAGGAAGAATGAGGATACTATAGAGAGAGTGCAGAGGAGATTTACAAGGATGTTGCCTAGATTGGAGAGTATACCTTATGAGAATAGGTTGAGTGAACTCAGCCTTTTCTCCTTGGAGCGACTGAGGATGAGAGGTGGCCTGATAGAGTTGTATAAGATGATGAGAGGTATTGATTGTGTGGATAGTCAGAGGCTTTTTCCCCAGGGCTGAAATGGCTAACATGAAGGGCCATACTTTTAAGGTGCCTGGAAGTAGGTACGGGGGGGATGTCAGAGACAAGTTTTTCACACAGAGAGTGGTGAGTGCGCGGACTGCACTGCCAGTGATGGTGATGGAGGTGGATACAATAGGGTCTTTTAAGAGACTTTTAGATAGGTACATGGAGGGCTATGCAGGAAGGAAATTCTGGGCAGTTTCTAGAGTAGGTAACGGGGTGGGCACAACATTGTGGGCCGAAGGGCCTGTAATATGTTGTAAATTTCTATGTTTCTATATATATTCAGTATCATTCTGATGGAATTGTCAAAAATATATTTACCTTTTGGATACCTGTTATAAAGTCAAAGACCAGCCTTAAAAAGACTTCAAAATTATATAACTAAGATTTTTTTTAAATCCACTTCTGTTGTCTTTGGATAAATGCAGAGCTAACATGATTGCCATGGGAACTGTTAAGTCTGCTACCAAGATCACATTGTTTCCTCAGAATCCCTGAGGGGAAAACAGATGACCTTTATGATGCAAATACTCCACTCTCCTGATAAACAGAAACCCTGTATATCCAAAACAAAGGGACTTCATCTTTTTCCCACCTTAAAAGCCCATAGTAACAAAATCCGCTGTCTGTTTTACATTTGCCTGCTATTACAGTAGCTGCTTAGAATAAGTAGATTAACAATGATTAAAATAAACCAGCAGTTTAACACAAATGGTAAAGCAGCAATTTAACAGAATTGCTTTAAGTAGGCAACTGAAAATAATGTTCTCAAAGAAACACTAGAAAGCATGTTTATAGTTCTTCCATGAAAGTTTCTCAGACCCCTCCTCTTACCCCTTGACAGGGACCGCAATCCAGACCATCAGGCCACTGTCTCCTCTACCATCACTAACCTCACCTACTCTGGAGAACTCCAATCCACTGGCACCAAACTCACAGTTCCCTTACCACACACTGCTCGTTTCCATCTCCTAGCCAAGATCCACAAACCTGACTGTCCAGGTTGGCCCATTGTCTCTGCCTGCTCCTGCCCCACTGAACTCGAGTCTACATACCTTGACTCCATTATATCCCACTTGGTTCAGTCCCTTTCCACCTGCATCTGTGACACATCACATACCCTCAATCCCCTCAACGACTTTCAAGTCTCTGGCCCTGACCGTCTAATTTCCACCATGGATATCCAGTACCTATACACTTCTATCCCCCATCAATGAGGCCTTAAAACTCTTTTAACTGCTTTTTCGACAGAGGACCCAATCAGTTCCCCTCCCCCACCATCCTCCTGCATCTGGCAGAACTGGTCCTCATCCTCAGCTCCTCCCACTCCTCCCGCTTTCTTCAGACTCCAGGGGTAGCCACTTGCACCCACATGGTCCCAATTCTGCCTGCCTTTTCGTTGGCGACGTGGAACCATCCATATTCTAAGCCTTCCCTGGCAATGCTCCCCAACTCTTTTTGCGCTACATTGACGACTGTATTGGTGCTGCTTCATGCACCCATGCTGAGCTCATCAATTTCATCAACTATGCCTCCAGCTTACTCCCAGCCCTTAAAATCACTTGGTCCATTTCTGACACACCTCTCCCCTTTCTCGATCTCTCTCTGTCTCCATATCTGGAGACAAGCTGTCTGCCGATATTTTCTTGTAAACCTACTGATTCCCTCAGCTGCAGTGGCCATACCTCTCCCACCCTGTCTCCTGTAAAAATGCCATTCCCTTTTCTCAGTTCCTTTGTCTCCACCACAGCTGTTCCCAGGATGAGGCTTTCCTTTCCAGGATATCAGAGTGTCCTCCTTCTTCAAAGAATTGAGTTTTCCTTCCTCCACCACTGATGCTGCCCTCAGCCGCATCTTCTTTATTTCCTGGATGTCCGCACTCACCCCTTCTTCCTGCCACCTTAACAGGAACAGGGTTCCTCTTGTCCACACCCACTACCCCATGAGCCTCTGCATCCAACACATCATTCTCCACAACTTCCACCAAAATCAATGGGATCCTACCACCAAAAACATCATTACCTCCTCCCACTCTCCCCTTCTGCAGTGATTACTCACTCTGTGATTCCCTTGTCTATTCGTCCCTCTCCACTAATCTCCTTCCTGACATATTTCCCTGCAAATGACAGAAATGCTGTATCTGCCCATGCACCTCTTCCCTCACCTGTATTTAGAGCACCAAACAGTCCTTCCAGGTGAAACAAACACTGTTGGAGTTGTCTTTTTTATCCGGTGCTTGGATGTGCCCTCATCTATGTTGGTGAGACCCAATGTAAATTGGGGGACCACTTTGTTGAGCACCTCTGCTCCATTTGCAAAAAGCAGAAATTCCCAGTGGACAACCGTTTTAATTCCCATCCCCATTTCCATTCCAATATGTCAATCCATGATCTCCTCTTCTGCCACGATGAGGCCACTCTCAGGAAGGAGGTGTGACACCTCATATTCCATCTAGATAATCTCCAACCTGCTGGCATTAACATTGATTTCTTCTGGATTTTTTTCCCCTTCCCCCTTCCTTCTTTTTCTATTTCCCCAAACTGGCCTCTTACCTCTTCTCTTCAGCCGTCTATCACCTCCCCCTGTGGCCCTTCCTTCTTCCCTTTCTCCCATGGTCCACTTTTCTCTCCTATCAGATTCCTTCTTCTCCAGCCGCTTTCCTTTCCCTCCCACCTTGTGATCACCCATCACCTTCTAGCTTGTCCTCTTTCCCCTCGCCCCACCTTTTCATTCTGGCAACTTTCCCTTTCCTTTCCAGTCCCAATGAAGGGGCTCGGCCTGAAATGTTGACTCGTTATTCATCTCCATTAATGCTGCCTGACCTGCTGAGTTTCTCCAGCATTTTGCGTGTTTGTGTTGCTCTGGATTTTCAGCATCTGCAAGAGTTCTTGTGTTTAACAGTCTTATCTGTTTAGTGTGTGGTTATAAGAACATTAGAAGTAGGAGCAGCGATAGCCATCTGACTGTTGAAGAGCCCTCTTCACTCCTATGATCATTGAGATCATGGTTGGTGTGACTGTAGCCGCAGCTCTACCTTCCTGTTTTTTCCCATACCTCTTAATTACCCTGCTGTGCAAAAGTCTTATTACATTTAATGAGATAGCCTCTAATGTTTCCCTGGGCAGAGAATTCAACAAATTCACTGTACCCTGGGAGAAGCAGTTTCTCCTCATCTCCATCCTAAATCTATTCTCCTGAATCTGGAGGCTATGTCTCATTGTTCTAGTCTCACTCACCAGTGGAAACCACTTTCCTACCTCAATCTTATCTACAGTATCTCTTTCATAATTTTATGATTCTGTAAGATTCTTTCTCATTCTACTTCTACATCCCCTCTCATTCTGAATTCTGGCGAGTGTAGTTAAACGTGACTCCGTCTCTTTTCATAAGCTAATTCCCTCATCTCAAGGATGTGCTAGCACTGGAGAGGGTCCTGAGGAGCTTCATGAGAATGAAATGGTTAACGTATGAGAGGCATTTGATGGCTCTGAGATTGTACTCATTGGAGTTTAGATGAATGGGGTGGGGGAATCTCATTGAAACCTATCAAATATTAAACATTCTAGATAGAGTGAATGTGGAGAGAATGGTCTATATGGGGTGTCTGGAAGCAAAGGATGCTGTCGCAGAATAGAGGGACATCCATTTGGCACAGAGATTAGAGGAATTCCTTTAGCTAGTGGGTGGTGAATATGTGGAATTTATTGCCACAGACACTGTGGAGGCCATAGCATTTGATATGTTTAAAGCGGGAGTTGATACGTTCTTGGTTAGTCGTGGCGTCAAAGTTTATGTGGAGAAGGCAGGAGAATGAGGTTAAGGGGGATAATAAATCAACCATGATGGAATGATAGAACAGATTCTTTGGACTGATTGGCCTAATTCTGCTCCCATGTCTTATGGTTCTTATCTACAGAATCAAACTGGTGAACCTCCTCTGCACCACCTCCAAAGCTAGTCTGTCTTTCCATAAGTAAGGAGAGCAGAACTGCACACATTTCTTCATTAGCAGCCGTACTGGTACCCTGTACAATTGCAGCATATCCTCCCTACTATGAAATTCAATCCCTCTAGCAACGAAGGCCAACATTCCATTTGTTTTCTTGATAAACTATTGCATCTGCAAATCACAAACAAATCTGCAGATGCTGAAAATCCAAGCAACACACACACACAAAATGTTGAGGGAGCTCAGCAGGTTTGGCAACTGATGCACCATCAATAACTCTTGGAGACGTGAGGCCAGATATAGGCTTTTATTGGCTGGAAGAAAGAACAAGCAGCAATTGACCACCACACTGCATCCCGGAGACTGAGGCCAGGATGGAGTCCCCAATCGCCTTTATACTGGGGTCTGTGGGAGGAGCCACAGGAGCAGTCAGCAGGGGGGGCGTGTCCAGACAGGTATATGTAGTTCACCACAGCAACATCTATAGAAAAGAGTACAGTCGACGTTTTGGGCCAAGACCCTTCATCGGGACTAGAGAGAAAACGATGCGGAGTCAGAGTAAGAAGGTGGGGGTATGGGAGCAAGAACCACAAGGTGATTGGTAAAACTGGGAGGGGGGAGGGTTGAAGTAAAGATCTGGGAAATCATTTGATGAAAGAGATAAAGATCTGGAAAAGGGGGAATCTGATAGGAGAGAACAGAAGGCCATGGACATATGAAAAGAGGGGAAGAATACCAGATGGAGGAGATGGGTAGGTAAGGAGATAAGGTAAGAGAGGAAAATGGGAATAGGGAATGGTGAAGGAGAGGAAGGGGGCATTATCAGAAGTTTAAGAAATCAATGTACATGCAACCAATCTTTTGCAATTCATTCACAAACACTCCCAAGTCGTTCTGCATAACAGCATGCTGCAATCTTAACACCATTTAAATAATAATCTGATCTTTTATTTTTCTTTACAAAGTTACCAGTTTTGAGTTCATCAAGGTATGAAATGTTAATCTTTTATCACTGTAAGGCTTTTTGCCAACATTAACATTTTCATGCAAACAATATATGAGATTGGTCCTCAAAGCAAACAGAAGATATGGAATCCTGGAAGCACGTAGCACGAGGAAAAAGTCAGCTTTATTCCTGCTGTTATGAGACTCCCGAGTGGTCCCCTCGTGCTCTTGACCACAAGATCAAACTTGCATCTCATTGTTTGCCTGCACTGAAACTATAACACATTTTTCTGCATTCTGTAATTGTGTTTCCTCAATGCACTGATACGATGAAATGAACTGTAAGGATGCCATGCAAAACAGTTTTTCTCTGTACTTCGGTACATGTGGCACTCATAAACCAACTTAACAATAACACATATTCAAAGGGACTTCCCAGCACCATTGTAAACTATATATGACATTTTCCTGACAATGGCACTTTCCACCAACGGCCTTTTAACAGCGTTTTACTCTGCTGGTGTCAGCTACTTCAAGAAAATGCACAAATAAACCATCTCTTACTAAAATAATCACAAGAAAATTGCAATCCATGACTCAGAAAGCCTTTTTTTTAAAGCTGGCCTGATTTCACAACTGCTGACGACATGCTATTGTTTCACTGGTAGACGTCAATTGGATAACAGCTCTTGGATAATTTTTATTCTGAAATAAATGGTGTTCCTATTTTTCAAGTTTCATTTTGCATAGATGTTAACTGAGGAATTATTTAGTGGAGAAGTTCGATTGCAGGATAGAATAGAATATACAATCATTCTAGTTCTCAAGGACAGGTTACATGGGATATTTCATTTAGATGACCAAATTAGTGCATATGTTGTACCCTCTTGTTCCATGTTAGTGAGGAAATAGGTGAAAAAGTAAAGGGAATATTGTGGAGTATTGGAGTGGGGAATCTGAAGGTAAAGAAGTAATTTTATTCAGGTATTCAAAGTGGTATAGGACTTAGATAAAATAACTTCCAACTGCAAGGTAATTCATGCCTGGTTATTAGTGTTAATTATGTCCTGTGGTAGTGACTGCACTTTCTAATCCACTTCTGAAATTCAAGCTTAGCAGAGCATTGACAAAATGGCAGTAGATATTTGATTACAGAAAGAATAGTTCACCACGGAAGCAAAGAGATGAGTGAAATAACAAATTCAAAAGGCAATTCGACAAAGACCAGACAAAAAGTTTGATAGATGTTATGAAGCATTTTCTTGCCAGCAATAATGCTTTCAATATGCTTTTTGATCCTGTCATAGAAAGCACCTAGGTTTAATGCATAAGTGTTTTTACTCAAATAAGCACTCAAAAATTGTCAACAGAGAACCAAGTACTAAGAAAGTTGTGTCCCAGTTCTAGTTTAGAAAAATGTGGGTTCAGGTTACACTCAAGGAGCACAAGAAAAAATTCAGAATTACACTCAAGTGCATTTCTGAAGGAATTTTGTACTTTCTGCAAGCAGGCATTACTATTCTAAATTTATACCAGAGGCCACACTATTGAAAGCATTATGCTAACGGCATAGAATGTCCAGAGAGAGTGAAAAATACTTGCAAGTCTTTAGTTTGAACTTGAATCACTGGGAGCAATCTGTATGTTCAGATAAATTGGCCACAGGTAAATAAATAGCAAATTTTCCTACTTCAGATGTTGTGCTAAAAATTATATCTCAGGGAAACCTTTCTTAATATTTTGTGTATGATTTTCGAGATAGCAGATGCTTTCATCATAAGCATCAAAATAACATTAATTATCCTTTTAATTTATATTCTCCCCACTGTTTATTTCTGATTAAGCAGGCATTATTCTCTGGAAATTGGATTGTTTGTTCCCTGTTCATTATAAAGAACATTTTGCAAATTTTGACGTGATTGCACCCAATTCAAGTTGAAGTCCTGCCCATCAGAAAATTTGGATATCTGCTGTAAACAGCTTTACCTTTATTTTTGTGTGTTAATATATTGCCACAATGGTTCTCAGTTGTAGGCTAACCATTGTCATGGTTTCTTGAAATGATCAAGAGACACAGACGATTCCTCGCGAAGTTAAGCCTTTATTTGCAACAAAAGCTGAAGCAATCAATGAACTTGTCACTGACTCCCGCTGAGCCCCGGTACACAGCGTTTTTTTATAGCCATTTCTTATCTCAGTTACGTTTCGGCCTTATCAGCATACCCAATCATTCTTCAGCAGTTTATCACCAAGATGTCACCTCCCAACCTGCCACCATTACTTTTCCCAGTCAATCCAGCTCCATCCCTGTCTATAAATCAGGCCATACGATCTCTCCTCCCTGGCCACCGTTATCTCTCCATCAGCTATTAACATTCCTTTGCCTGTTCCCCCTTTGCCTGTTCTATCCACCGTTATCTTTGCACTAGCTATTAACCCATTCCATAGTATATAGGTTACATTTCAGCTAATTTATAGTACATAGAATATAGTTCAATTAATACACTTCGGTTAATTATAGATGATATATCTAGTAAACTAATACATAGTAAATGCTGCGTATGTAAGAGTATATGTAAATAGTATATAGGTTACATAGCTCAATTAATACACGGCTGCTACTGCCATTTCAGGTATATATTTCTCAATACCATCGCCATAAAATAACATCCCATCCCACTTCTGTTTTTTCCTAACCCCTTGTTCCGCTTCCCTTGTTTTCTCCCTTCTTCCCTTCCCCTATCTCAGCCATTTCCTCGCACCTCCATGGAAGCCTATGTGAGACAACAGTGTCGACTGACTTCTTAGCATGCAGTGTGCAATGAAGTACCAGTCTCTGAGCACCAGTAGCAGCTGCTCTGATTGTGCAAGGTGGACTTTAATGCTTTTCAAACAGAGTAATTTCTTAAAGCAAAGATGGTCCCATTATATGGTAATTTTTGATTACCTTGGTAGTTTTGATGAAGAGGAAAACCTGGTACATATTAGTGTTTAAAATAATATTGGTATCCATTGTGATGGATTCACTTCCTGGGCTATTGGACCTTATGTTTTGCCAATCTTGGCTTTCTAAACATGGTAGCTGCTATTTGTAAGATCAAATAGTTGCAAATAACTATAAACAAACTTCCAGCTTGTTTAGCTTCTGGCTGTAAATGGGAGCCAGTCTTCACTTTTTAAGACCATAAAATATAGGAGTAGAATTAGGCCATTTGACCCATCAAGTCTACTCTGCCATTTCATCATAGCTGATCCAATTTTCCACTCAGCCCCAATCTCCTGCATTTTCCCCATATCTCTTTATACCCTGACCAATCAAGAATCTATCAAACTCTGCCTTAAACATAAAGGTTTGGCCTCCACAGATTCACCGCTCTCTGGCTAAACAAATTCCTCCTCGTCTCCATTCTAAAAGGACACCCATCTATTCTGAGGCTACCTCCTCTGATTCCCACCATAGGAAACATCTTCTCCGTATACACTCTATCATTTGATAGATTTCAATAAGATTACCCTTCATTCTTCTGGATTCCAGTGAATACAGGCCCAGAGCCATCCAACGCTCTTCATATGACAGCCCATTCAATCCTGGAATCATTTTTGTGAACCACCTTTGAGCCCTCTCCAGTTTCAGTACATCCTTTCTAAGATGCCCAAAACTCTTCACAGTACTCCAAGTGAGACCTCACCAGTGCTTTATAAAGCCTTAACATTACTTCCTGGCTTTTATATTCTAGTCCTCGTGAAATGAATGCTAACATTGTCTTTGCCTTCCTCAGACTCAGCCTGCAAGTTTAGGGAATCCTGTATGAAGTCCCTTTGCACCTCAGTTTTTTTGTATTTTCTCTCCATTTAGAAATAAAACACTCTTATTTCTTCTATCAAAATGCACAGCTATACAATTCCCAACACTGTATTCCAACTGCCATTTCTTTGCCCAATCTCCCAATTTGTCTAAATCCTTCTGTAGCCTCTCTACTGATTCAAAACTACCTGTCCCTTCCACCTATCATCATATTGTCCACAAACTTTACAACAAAGCCATCAATTCAATCATCCAAATCATTGGCATATAATGTAACAAGAATCAGTCCCAACACAGACCCCTGTGGAACACCACTAGTCACTGGTAGCCAACCAGAAAAGGCTCCATTTATTCCCACTCTTTGTCTCCTGTTAATCAGCCACTGGTTTATCCATGCTAGAATCTTTCCTGTAATAGCTCATAGCTTTTTATGCAGCCTCATTTGTCGCACCTTGTCAAAGGCCTTCTGAAAATCCAATTACACGACGTCAACATTTAACATGTAAATGCAAGTAGTAATCAGTTTGAAGTTAAAACAAGCACCATCTATAGAGCAATTAAGCTCTATCTCTGGAACAGACTGCTAGCCCAAAACACATGGCTTATTGCTACTCAAGAGGTGCAGTATAAGATAATGGGTTATTTAGTTTGGCTTGTTTCAAAATAGACAATGCTGGCTGAGTTGCTTAGTTCGATAAAGCTTGCAGACCAGATACTAGATATCAGCAATCAAAAGCTGTTAATGTTGGAAAGTTTATGTACTGAAGAAAGTTAAATTCACAGCTTTAATTATGGGTAGCTGGGTTCTGTATCTTCACAAAAGCTTTTAAACCTTTTGTATAAAAAGGTGTGTGTGAAGTCTCCCAATTGGCAAATAAACTTTGTAAATGTGGAGAGCAGTTTAGGCTTATTAGGAAAGGGTTAAGGAATATCAAGAAGAATAAAAGAAACATGGAATGGAATGAACTGGAATCTATTCTCCCGACTTTGATTTCTGTAATGGTGAGCCATTCATCTTTGGTACTTCCTTTTATTTCATAGAAATTGTACCCATGTTTTGCGAATGCTTTGTGTTTTAGAAATGGTTTGTAATTTGGAAATGTTTAAGATAGAAATGCTCTGTGAGTGTTAAATATTTTTTAAGAAAGTTGTTTAAATTAAACTGAACATCACTGAAAATAAATTAACTGTGTTAACCTACTTTGTTAGCTAGAAGTGTCTCCTCCTTGGTAGGGAGGGGAATTGACTGCTCAAATAGTGGGTATTGGCAGCCAAACTCGCCATGGAGAATAAAGAAGCTGAGTGAACTAGTCTTTGAAGATTGGGTAGTTACAGTATAACCTTCCCCAGTGAGAGTACTTGCAGCTATTTACAGTGTATCAGATAGGACAAGATCTTTGAATTTAGACTATCAGCAAACCCAATACATCATACTGTCATCTTGGTTCATCATTCTTAAAGGCTCAAGTATTGTTGCTCCAAATGCCAGATTAAAAAGTACATCTAATAACAAGATCTGAAATTACATTATGCCATGTCATCTGTATGTCAAAATGACTAGAGTAATTCTAACATTTAGAATCAGAATCTGATTTATTAACACTAACATATGACATGAAATTTGTTGTTTTGCGGCAGCAGTACAGTGTAAAGACAAAAATTTTAACATTACAAACAAATAAATAAATATATACATCGTGCAAAAATGAAGGAATAATGAGGTAATGTTCATGGGTTTGTGAACCATTCAGAAATCTGATGGTGGATGTGAAGAAGCTGTTTTTAAATTATTGTGTATGGATCTTTGGGCTCCTGTACCTCCGCTCAGATGGTAGTAACGAGAAGAGAGGGATGGCATTTTATTTAAATGGGCTGATATTATTTTTAGTTACTCTTTTACATCTCTTAGTCTTAATTTCAGAAAAAAAGACTGCTTGAAAATCATGGTGTTTATTTGACAGTTTTTATTTAAATTGTGTCCCTGTTTCTCTAGAAATAATTATCAAATTATCAAATGCAACATCAAACACAGAGGGTGGGGAAGACACACAATTGCTACATATGTGAGATAATTGGGCACTTTCTCATTTCTAGAAGGAAGTTTTGTGCACACAGAGTAGTATGATTGTGCAATAAATTACTAGGAGGCCATTGATGCAGAGAGTATAAATAGAAAATTTGAAAAGTATGGATAGATGAGAGAATCCTGTTGCACCTACCAAGCTATCCTTCATTGGAAAATTCCACTCTATTCATTGTACCTGACTGACTTCTGGATTATTTCAGCATTTTTGCCTGTTTGGAAGATTTCTATGCAATGCTTCATCATCTTAATTTGAACTTGTGCAGTTTCTGTGGTTGTATTATTTTACAATTAAGAACATTGGGATACAATGCCAACTTAGTACCGGTAATTATAACTCAGCTGACTATTTGGAACTTCATCCAACTTTTTTTCCACTAAATTTAAACCAGATTATTATATATCTGTAAAGTGCTATCCGAGTTAACTCTGCTGAAGGCCAAGAATTGTGTTGACTAACCCTTGCACGTAACTTAGAATATTAACACTGTTGATCTGCCTGACACCTAACTCTAGGATTTGAAGTTTTAGGTTACAATTATTCAAGTTGGAATTTGATCTGGTGACCTGGAGGATGCAAATTATATTCAACTGATATAACAATATCAGCTAATTCCAAACTGAGAACCATTTGAAGATACACTGGAACAGGTTTAACCAATAAAATAGATATTAGCATTTTGTGTCCCCCACCTGATGGATATAGCCTCCCCTAAAAATTCCTTGTGATAGAAATGAGTTCGGTAGAGCAGTTGGGGACCACTGCAGTAGAGGATAGAGCCAGAAATTGAGAGTTGGCATTAAGGAAGCAATCTGGGCAGAGCCAATAGGCCTTGCTACAACTCATTTAGTAATTATATCTTCTCCTTATTACAGCTGTAAGCAGTGCTCTGCAAGGTGTAGGTGGGGGGTTAGTGGTTGGGGTTGGGAGGACACTGTGGAGGAGGATCAAAGGGGACGGTTTTATTAGGCTAGCATCAGGGATGTGGTGAGATGGCAGTACACTCCATCGCAGTGGAAATGGTACTTGCTGCAGCATCACCTGTTACAGGGTGCTGTAGTGTCACCCATTCCAGCCACCCAGTGGAGGAAGCACCGGAAGTGTATTGGAAGAGAAAAGAAGTGCAGTGGTCACGCTGGAATCCATGCTGGCTCTCTCGTTGCTGCTGCTCTCAAGCGTTCTGTCCCTGGAAGATAAGCTGATTGCCTTCTTCTGTGGCTGACACAGCAAGACAAGCTAATTTGCCTTTGTCTGTGACTGACACAGCGCGAGATGAAGAACTGCTGCATACCTGTTCTTGTGGAAACATGGATCCAGGACAACATCCTGTGCACCATCAGTTTTTAGTCCGTGCCATTCAGGGACTTGTGCTAATACTGAATTTGAGACTGTATATGTAATCAAAAGTATATGTGCTGTGTGTGACAGTATATTCTGTGTTTTGCACCTTGACCCCAGAGGAACACTGTCTCATTTTGCCGTATACATGTGAATGGTTGAATGACAATTAAACTTGAACCTAAACTGAATTTGGACATGTAAACAGCCAATGCAATCATGACCTCTTGGCTATGTTTACGTACCTGTGCATTTAGATCCCTGAAGTATTGAATATGCAACCTCAGATATGAATTTGCAGATGAGTGTTGCAGGAGGAACATGCTAAACAATGTTCAATGAGCAAAGAACTCCTACAATCCCAGGGGCTGTTTCCATTCTTTCCCGGTATTCATCATTTTGCTTCATGGAGTTTCCATCATTATTTTACCTGACATTCTCAGCAACTTTTGCAAATTGCTGGTAACGCTGCAGGACATTCAACAAGGTTCCCAAATATGCTCCCAGCCATGCCTAAAATTTTAAATGTAAGTTTGGGATTTCCAGCGTCAGTTGATTCCGTGGTGTCAGCTTCTACTCCAAATTGTGAAACCAAATTCCCAGGAAATCCTCAGGCTTCTGTTTGATTTCCTTCCATTCACACATTTGGGGTGTATGTGCCTGAAAAATTTCCCAGCCTACTTTCAAAACTGATGTTTATTGGGCATGCTTTTTGGCCCTTGACATTGTCCATCATTGTAAGTAAAATGGGTCCAGAATCTGACCTTGTATGAACTAATGGTATAATAAGATTGTGTTGGATTAGATTGGATACTGATAATTTTATTTTATCTTTTACACACAGGTGTTAATGTAATCCTATAAGCATTCTACTATTTTTAAAATCAACATGTGTAATAATCTTAAACCCTGGCAAAAACTTTGGGCTCTTGCTTTCAGTGTTTTCCTCTTCACAAACCAAGTGGTTCATAATGTTAGTATAGTGAGAACAGTTCTCATTTTCTTTCTCTCAAGACATCTTCCATTCACCTCTGTGTAATTGCTTGCCTTTGTTCCTTTTCTGCCCTTCACTGAAAACTCTTTGCCTTTGTCTCTCACCTAACTTCATTACTGTGCTCTTTATTTCCAAACTTATTTCCTCAAAACACACTTTAATAGTTATAGTTTGCCTTTTTTTCAGCCATTGGAATTCTAATTCATCCAAAAGTGCCCTGCCTTCTCATCCTTCCTGTGTTAATTTTTACTCTCCCATCTCCTTTCTTGACCTAACTCCAAAGGCTCTCTCTTTCCCAAAGACCACCTCTAAAACTTTACCATTGTTTCCAAGTTGTTCCAAGGCCAAGTCTCATCCTGGCTTTGAATTTCCTTGAGCCTCATGTCTCAACCAATTCTCTGTAGTCATCCTCCTGACCTTCTTTGCTGTTGACAAAACTCTCAATGTCTTCGTTCCTGATTTGGGGAATTTTTTTTCCATCACAACCTTCTTTTCCCTGCCACTTCATTATTTTACATAGCAGACAGCTCCTCTAATTAATTTATTTCTGTCTGTGTAGAATGCTTTGGGATATTAATCTTTTTGTACAAATACAAGTCTTTATTTGAAAGATGTGTTCTTTATATTTTAAGGGTGACGATGTTCTGGACAGGAGCTCTGAATTGATATACTCTGGGGAAATGATGTGGATCTACCAGCCTTATGGACGGTATCAGCAGAGGACTTTTTTCCTCTTTGACCATCAACTGGTCATGTGTAAAAAGGTAAGACAGTGGCTGTGAGTCTTGTAATTGTGACTACCTCATAAAATGCTTACAGCCCTAAAGAGCACCAGGTCAACCCATCATATCCATGCTGAGTTTGATTAAAGCAAGATCTTCACATAAGTATGAATGAAGAAGATAGCATTGTATGAATTGATATTGCTGTTTTAAACTACTGAACTCCCATCTTTCCATCACAATGTTTAGTTATTGGGGAACGTTAGTGGTTGTGATGGAATTAGCCCCAGTGCTACAAGAAAATATTTTTTTAAAATGCTGAATCTACTTTTTATTCAATGACCACTTGAGTTGGAGGTGGCCCGTTGCCATATGAGCAGAGCGAGATGACAAACAGAATACTCCAGGCCAGGATTACCCTGGGTATAAATTGGAGAGATTACCCAGTTGATGTGTTACTGGAGCAATTGCAGGGAGAAAAACATGAACAAAGGTTATGAAATTAGGCCAGTTTGAGAATATGAATATAAACATGCCGACTGAAGTGTTGTGACATGTAAAGATGTAGGACATGTACAGTTCTAATTTGAAGACTGTGTTGTCGATACCATCCAAACACTTTTAAAAGCCCATGTCTGAACATCATTTCAGCTGCAGGGAGAACCCTAATACCGTATATGCGGTTTTTGAAAGGTTATCTACTCCATGTGGATTAGAAATGTAGTGGGGTCCAGTTAGTTGGACCATCAGTTAACTGGGGTAGCTGTTAATTTGGGGAAACTCATAAAGAACAAAAGCTTATTGAGAAAATAAGCTTCATTTACTCGGGACACTATGCTGCTTAATTGAGACGGGAGACTGTTGCTGAGCACTTACAAGACCACTAGACACTACACTGTGCTTAGAGCAAGCAGTTTTTAGATAGCATCACTTGCATGTGCTTGTGTTCAAAAAGCTGTGAATTTAGTCACTAATAGTTAGTCAGCAAGACCATTCTGAACTGTTTTACTCACTGCGGTGTCAAGCTTTGAAGTGTGGAGATGCCAGAAACGGTTGGGAGTGAAAATGAAACTATTTCACTCCTTCACCAAGTTAGGAACTATGAAGAGAAGGCGTCAACAATCGTCTTGGATGTTAGAATGGAAATTAAGATCTGAAAACTGCAATGTTCTAAAGCATTGTGTGAAAGCAGTCCATTATCTGCACAGGGTGTCTGCACTGATTTTGTTAATTTAGTCAGTCAAAGGAACATGGCAGCGTACACTGAATGAATTCCTCTGTTGATAACTACTAGGAACCTATACACAGTTTTACAGTACCATAGTAGGATTGACAGTGTTTTAATTTGTTCTGTATTTCATTTAACTACGTAATTTGTTACTCAGTTACTGGTAGTATTTTTTTTTATCCCTTTTTAATTATTTCCATGAAACTTTGGTTAACTGGGGCACCAACTTAATTGGGCCAAAATGTGCTGGTCCTGATGTGTCCCAATTAAGACTGCATTTTGATTTCTTTGAATGTTCTTTTAATTCAACATATTTTGTTTTGCTTTATTTTTGTACAAAAAAAAAGAGGGGCTGGCCTGGCAGGTGCTTCAGGACACTTGCTGATTTCAAGTCTTCTACACAATTCAGTTGTTCTCATTTCGATTGGTAGTTCCTTTCTTCTTGGACTGCTGGGGGGAGCTTCTTTGAATGCATGATGACAGACATGACCCCAGCTCTCCGTTCGCTATCAGCTCCTTAGCTTACTTCACCTTGATTATTCCAGGCTTAATTTGGTCACATGGATCATCAAATGGATCAGTGTGTAAATATTCCAAATTAGACTCTAATCATGTCAAGATCAATCTGCTTTATACATGTCCTAAAGCCAGTCTTCTGTGTGCCTTTGGCTGAGCTGGCACCCCTGTTCAGTGATATCGCTACAGCAACTGGGTGGCTAATGGAAAGCTGCTGACTCAGAGCAACCTGAGATTGATGTGAAAGAGCTCTGGGCCGTGACATCCTGATTGCAGATTGCACAGTCTTGACTTGGGTGGCATCAATGTGGTCTACTGGCCAAGTGTTAAGGACACAAGTTGGAATAACAGTAGTGGGTAATTACCCTGCAGTCTGAAGAACTTGCCCAGCAGTATGTAGAGACTGGGTAGCTGCTGCTTGTGCTACGCTGGGAGCTGTGACATGCTGCATCAAAGCTGGGTTCTCAAGTATGCTGATTGAACTTGTCATCTCTTCCATGATTCCAACTCTGAGCAAAGCCCAGTGGCAAGTCTATTCAGCCTCCCCAATGCACCAAGCATCCCAGTGTGCATAACTAGCAATTCATTCTGTAGTCAACAATCACAATCTCTATCTGAAACCATTACAGTGCAATTTGCACACTAATTTTGGGCTCCTCTCCCCTCTTCCTCCTTTGTGCAACTCCTACTCCACATCCACCCCCACCCCACCTCAACTCCTACTATGTGGGCTGGTATCTGCAGTGCCCATGCCTCCTTTGAATAAAGAAAAGGTTCATAGATCTTTACTGCCAAGGAAGGTTGTTTGACTTGACGTAATCCATTGTTACAAGCCTTGAGGGATGAACACCATATTTAAAAGTAAACATCTCGCTGTACTAGTAGAACTTAAACATTCATTTTATTAATTCAAAGGCCAGTAATTTGAATAATTTTATAAATCATCTTTTTCAATTGCCATAATAAAATAATTTTCATTTCAATGCATCTAACTCAATTTCTCTTAAGTATTTTCTCTGTGAGTTTTCTCTGACTAATTTGCTAAAAGCAATATCTGTTCAAGCTGGATCTCATACATGCCCAAAAAGATATATAATTCCTAGAAGTTGATTTGAGAGTTTAAGAGTAGGTTATTATTTTCCTCAAGCATCAACACAGTCGTAAAGGTCACAGGATTAAGTTTGTGCATTCTGCTTGTGTTGCATTTTCTTCAAAAATGTTATTGCTGTTTCAGCTCTTTAAACTTCCAAGATGCAAATGCATTGACCTACATGCATATTTTCTACTCTGCACGTCAAACCTCTTCATATGTTTCCTACTGCAACTGATTATTTCCCCCAAGTCTTTAGAACAACAGCATCTTCTTTGTCTTCAAATTTGTCATTGAAGAAGTACCACGTCACCACTCCTGCCATTCACTAAGATCATACCTGATCTGATCTTGGCCCATTTTTGTTTATTCTCCTCAAAGTCCCCAAATCCTTTGAAAATCTATCACAGTCTTGTATATTTTCAACAACTTTGCCTCCACAGCTCCGAAGGTAGAAAATTCCAAAGATTTACAACTTTTCTGCAATCTTGTGTTTAGTACCTAACTTAACATCATTTTTCATTGGCTTTTTTTTCGACTATTATGTCATCTTGCATTATTTTTTCACCCATTGACAAAGTTGTGGCTCATACAGGTTCAGGCTCACTTCAACTGAGTTAAAGTTTGGTCGTACCAGACTCTTGATATGTGTTGTACTTTTCTTCCATTTACCCTAATATCTTAGTATTGATATGAAATGGGACAATTCCCAACTGATCATACAGTATAAAAGGCCATGATATGCAGAAAGGTGGTGACCTCATCATCTGGAATTTAGCTCTAGAGACAAATAAATGACCCAAGCTGACAATCACTGCTTTTTCTTACTTTCCCCGTTGCCATGAAACTGTTGCTAAGCAGATTTTCCCATGGTTACACAAAAGTGGCAGCTGACTCTGAGGTAAATTATCAGCGTAAATCTGTCGCTTATCACTAGGTAACACAATATGATTTAACTGCAGTGCAGTGGGCTAATGTCTGCCTCAGAAGATTTTATAGTGCAGTATTTGCTTTGAAACCAACTGAAAAATCATATAGGGTAGACATTACAAAGCACACCAGTAATGAACACAACACACCAGTTAACAGTAATATTGTGTGATCTATACTCACCTGCCTTTAGACCAACAGTTTATTTTGAGTCTACATATTAGACAAAGTGTCAAAAATGTAATTGATTAAAGGTTGCTAAAAACCTGTTGTAAAGTTTAATGCATTTATTGATCTGTTCAATAGTACTTGCACAATGAGAAGAATGTCATAACATCAGACAGGTATCAATGGGAACAATCTGTATTAGGTTAATAATGTTCCAGTGATTTTCAGCAGGCTCAGCACTAATATCAGTCCCGTAATCAAATGCAGCTAAAGATGCAGCTCTTCTGCTTAATTTAACTTCAGGTCTCTTTGTCTAGCGTGGAATGTATTAGGAAAAAATGTGTTATAAACATTTCCACATTAAGTGGTTGCAGTTAGTACATCCTGCAGAACAAAGTAATGTCAGTAAAAAATAGGCTTTTGGTGGGGTTAGTGCGAACTGAAAATACATAAAATGTGTGGCATAATTTGTAGTCGTGCCTGGAGAGGAGGCATGTTGAAAACTTTGAAATCTATTGTGTAAGAATCTAGAAATATAGGAGATTGTGTAAGAGTTTAAAACACAGTATGCACAATG
Source organism: Hemitrygon akajei (assembly GCF_048418815.1). Lineage (NCBI taxonomy): Eukaryota > Metazoa > Chordata > Chondrichthyes > Myliobatiformes > Dasyatidae > Hemitrygon > Hemitrygon akajei. The sequence goes on along the minus strand of NC_133133.1, from coordinate 37,835,926 downwards.
TAGCCAGAATACAAAAGGATGTTTTAAAGCAAATTACCAACATCATTACAAAGCGCAGTGCATAAAAAGGACAATAGCTTCATGCCAGTGTTTATGTTCTACATAAGGCTTCCTTCAAAGTTCCAAGTAAATTTATTATCGAAGTATGGATATGTCACCATATAGAACATAGAACAGTACAGCACAGTACAGGCCCTTCGGCCCACAATGTTGTGCCGACCCTCAAACCCTGCCTCCCATATAACCCCCTACCTTAATTTCCTCCATATACCTGTCTAGTAGTCTCTTAAACTTCACTAGTGTATCTGCCTCCACCACTGACTCAGGCAGTGCATTCCACGCACCAACCACTCTCTGAGTGAAAAACCTTCCTCTAATATCCCCCTTGAACTTCCCTCCCCTTACCTTAAAGCCATGTCCTCTTGTACTGAGCAGTGGTGCCCTGGGGAAGAGGCGCTGGCTGTCCACTCTGTCTATTCCTCTTAATATCTTGTACACCTCTATCATGTCTCCTCTCATCCTCCTTTTCTCCAAAGAGTAAAGGCCTAGCTCCCTTAATCTCTGATCATAATCCATACTCTCTAAACCAGGCAGCATCCTGGTAAATCTCCTCTGTACCCTTTCCAATGCTTCTACATTCTTCCTATACTGAGGCGACCAGAACTGGACACAGTACTCCAAATGTGGCCTAACTAGAGTTTTATAGAGCTGCATCATTACATCGCGTCTCTTGAACGCTATCCCTCGACTTATGAAAGCTAACACCCCATAAGCTTTCTTAACTACCCTATCTACCTGTGAGGCAACTTTCAGGGATCTGTGGATATTTACCCCCAGATCCCTCTGCTCCTCCACACTACCAAGTATCCTGCCATTTACTTTATACTCTGCCTTGGAGTTTGTCCTTCCAAAGTGTACCACCTCACACTTCTCCAGGTTGAGCTCCATCTGCCACTTCTCAGCCCACTTCTGCATCCTATCAATGTCTCTCTGCAATCTTCGACAATCCTCTACACTATCTACAACACCACCAACCTTTGTGTCATCTGCAAACTTGCCAACCCACCCTTCTACCCCCACATCCAGGTCGTTAATAAAAATTACAAAAAGTAGAGGTCCCAGAACAGATCCTTGTGGGACACCACTAGTCACAACCCTCCAATCTGAATGTACTCCCTCCACCACGACCCTCTGCCTTCTGCAGGCAAGCCAATTCTGAATCCACCTGGCCAAACTTCCCTGGATCCCATGCCTTCTGACTTTCTGAATAAGCCTACCGTGTGGAACCTTGTCAAATGCCTTACTAAAATCCATGTAGATCACATCCACTGCACTACCCTCATCTATATGCCTGGTCACCTCCTCAAAGAACTCTATCAGGCTTGTTAGGCATGATCTGCCCTTCACAAAGCCATGCTGACTGTCCCTGATCAGACCATGATTCTCTAAATACCCATAGATCCTATCTCTAAGAATCTTTTCCAACAGCTTTCCCACCACAGAAGTAAGGCTCACTGGTCTATAATTACCTGGACTATCCCTACTACCTTTTTTGAACAAGGGGACAACATTTGCCTCCCTCCAATCCTCCGGTACCATTCCCGTGGACAACGAGGACATAAAGATCCTAGCCAGAGGTTCAGCAATCTCTTCCCTTGCCTCGTGGAGCAGCCTGGGGAATATTCCATCAGGCCCCGGGGACTTATCCATCCTAATGTATTTTAATGACTCCAACACCTCCTCTCCCTTAATATCAACATGCTCCAGAACATCAACCTCACTCATATTGTCCTCATCATCATCAAGTTCCCTCTCAGTGGTGAGTACCGAAGAGAAGTATTCATTGAGGACCTCGCTCACTTCCACAGCCTCCAGGCACATTTTCCCACTTTTATCTCTAATCAGTCCTACCTTCACTCCTGTCATCCTTTTATTCTTAACATAATTGAAGAATGCCTTGAGGTTTTCCTTTACCCTACTCGCCAAGGCCTTCTCATGCCCCCTTCTTGCTCTTCTCAGCCCCTTCTTAGGCTCCTTTCTTGCTACCCTAAATTCAATAGACCCATTTGATCCTTGCTTCCTAAACCTTATGTATGCTGCCTTCTTCCACCTGACCAAATTTTCCACTTCACTTGTCACCCATGGTTCCTTCACCCTACCATTCTTTATCTTCCTCACCGGGACAAATTTATCCCTAACATCCTGCAAGAGATCCCTAAACATCAACCACATGTCCATAGTACATTTCCCTGCAAAAACATCATCCCAATTCTCACCCGCAAGTTCTAGCCTTATAGCCTCATAATTTGCCCTTCCCCAATTAAAAATTTTCCTGTCCTCTCTGATTATATACTGCCCTGAGATTCATTTTCTTGTTGGCATGCACAGTAGAACAATGAAATACAATAGAATGGAGAAAAAACTACACACATAGGCTGACAAACAACCAATGTGCAAAAGAAGACAAACTTTTCAAATACAAATAATAATAATAGAATAAATAATACTGAGAACCTGAGTTGTAGACTCCTTGATAACCCGCCTCACCTTGCTTTGACAAACCCCATCAATATATCCTTCTATTTCTTCCTTTCCTATATGCCTACATAATTTTCTTTTGAAAGCACCTTTGCTTTATGCTTCACGTACGTGCTCTGGTGGCAGGTTCCACACTTCACTGCTCTCTGGCCAAAGTACTCAGTGCTGGGTTTATTCAGGGCTAGGAGCTTCAGCAATACCTTACCCTCAACTCTTCCATTTGCACACTGCATGCACTGGCTAAGCATGTGTACAGTGGCAGGACAGGGTATTTACAGTATATTCAACTGCGTTGGGATGGAGTGCAAGGGAGAGTGTTTGGGCTAATGAACAGCATGTGTAAATGAGCGAAGACAACTGAAAGGTCAAATAAAATAGTTGACACCATGTGAAAATAGTGCAGACAAAAATTCGGTATGAGCATATCAGTGTATATTCTAAAATAATTTTCATGACCTACAGTATGGTTTTTTTAAACTTGTTCCTGAAATTAATGAAAATGGATGTAATATATTATGTATTCTAAGTATTCTGTTACAAAAATGACAAGAGTTAATTAAGGATTTATTTTAATTTTATTGTAACCACTGGTCTATGGGAAATACTTGCAAGAAAATATTAACTCAGCATAGTTTTCCCAAGGTGTGCACAACCCTGCACTAAAAGAGCATTTTCATGATATTGTTCTAATGATTTTCAAAGGTCAGTGGTGTGAGTGAGGACTACCTGGTGGACAGGTAGTTTCAGCTATGGTGCTGGATAAAGGAAGCCTCCGTGTGAAGCCTGATTAAAGAAGTTAATCTCATTTCTCCTGTTTTGTACTCATTTGTAACTGATGAACATGGAAAGAAAACTCTTTTCAAATAATTTCTTCTGCCATTTCTGACCACTTTAATTGAGATGAAATCTGCTGAAACATCTTGGGGGAGTGGTGACTGCAGTTCCCCCTTGGATCAATCTACTCGAGGCAGAGGAATTTCTATGGCCTTTTCTTTATCAAATTATTCTCTTCCTCTTGCCTCCTGTGCTCAAAAAAGTTGTGCTGGGAAATGCATGGCAAGTGCCTTTCTGTCTTCATATCTCTGATGTGCCTGCATCAACTTTGATACATAGACAGAGAAGCTATTTAATTGTGGAAGGTATGCATCTGTCCACTCATCCATGGACTCAACATGAGGCAACTGGTTGGTGATTAACAGATGTTTTTTCTACAGCCCAAATAACCTATTCCAGTAAAATTTTCTTTCTTTCAAAGAGCCAATTCCTGCCAATTACACACAATATCAGTTGTAATGCATTGATTTCTCTAAATAAAATCAAATGCAAGAATATCACTATGATTATCTGAATGTGATCACCCTTGTACAATCCTCCTTGTCATAGCTGGCTCAATTTTTAAACCCACTTTCCTAACAAAAAAAAGAGAAGCAAATATAATCCCTCCAGTTATTTTCTACCTTCCAAGCTATTTGGATTCAGCCACCAATCTGATGGGCAATTTATCAATCTCTTCAAAGCCAAGCATACTTTTCATCACATTAAACACGATTTGTTCGGTCAATACCAATCAAGCAGAATTTCACTGGAAACTGATTTTTGGGAATGATCCAGTGCATTTTACTTGTCAGCTAAGGAAGAAGAGAAGTATATTTAAAATTTTTGTTTATGTGACTGGGAGCGTCTGGAATCCCATTTTGAATTCACTGAAGATGGTTGTCACTTTCCTTCCCAGAAATATCCCATTCCTCTATACTATAACAGCCTTGGAACCCATTTCAAGGCTCCACTTTCCACCTTATTAATCTTTTAGTTAGTTATGTTCTGTACAAGTGGCAGACCTGCCACCATCTTTAAGTTTGCTGCTATTATGAATGTTGTTCATTAACAATGGGTGGTGGCTCTCCCCTTGGAATTTACACTAGACATGTTAGCATTTTGCATTTGGAGAAAGATCAGACCGTGCCTTTGATTTTGAGTAAGTTATTACAGGAGATGCAGATGCCCCTTAATGGGAAGACAGAACAGGACTTTATAGCTGGAAACATCTAAAGATAGTTCAGGTACATTTTTCGAGGTATACAGGATTGCCTCAGGCTGATTTTAAGCTTTTAAACATTAAGCAAGATAATGAGAATTTGTTTTCTCATCATTCTGAAAATTAAAATGATGTTCTGTTTGCCTAACATGAAAATGATGGGTGTTGTTGCATATACCTTTGCTAGCAAAATATAAAGTTCTTTGATTGTCAGGAATAACTTAATCAGCAGAAGTGTAATCATATGAAAGGTTTTGTTTTACTTTAAGAGGGCATTTATTTCAGAATTGTTAAAATGTCTTCTCAAAGGACATCTCAAAAAGTTATTTCAAAGTGAATTTTTTAATACATTGAACAATTTTCCTTTGTCTGCTTCCTGTCCTCCATTATTCTATTAAACATCCATTCTTTGGTGGAGTGCAGTTTTATAATCTCTAGGTATTCTTCAGTATCCCAGCGTTAATCTTGATTTCAGGATCAGGGTGCTATTCAACCATGATAGGCTTCACAGGTAATTCTTTCATTAACTGCTATCTGCATATCTCTTCTGTGTCACTGAGTAATGCAGATGAGGTGTAATCTCGGTTGCTATTCTGCTTTCTGGTCCATTACACTAGGGAATATTGCACTACCACTTCAGGCATTCTCTCTAACATCTAATCAACATAGATCTAAATAAGAACTAAATAAGAAGGATCTAAATAAAAACTTCCTTAAATTCACTGCTTAAACTACTGAGCTTCTATGTAAATCACATAATTTCTGATGCCAAGTATTGATCTTAAACAATTAGAGACTTATCCAAAATAATTCTTGGCATCTGTCTTTTGAGTAGCAGATGCACAGTTCAGACTACAACAAATCGAGCTAATCCGTTGTTAAATTAATTCCTTAAAAACGGATAAATGTTTAGTGATGAAGAGATAAATATAGAAGTAAAGAAAATGTCGTCGTGCTTTTGGGGCAACCAAAACTATCATGGAAATATAACAAATCAAGATGAACATTGCAGTTTTGAATGTGAGAAAGATGAGCTCTTGATTGGATTCTTCTTCTACTGGATATAGGTTGCTGACAGCAGCTTGCCAGAGTCCTCTAGTCTTTCAAGTTGTCTCCAGGTGTGGCCCTTCTTTGAAGATCCTTTCTCTCCCAGAGATGAGATCTTTGGAGCTTTTGGTGGCAGTTCTGCATCCGGGCTTGGGTCTGTCCATGACAGATTTCCTGATTTGTCTTAAAAATATATTAAATAATCTTTATCTTCAATCTGCTTTATAAATAAATTGAACATATGCACTTGGAAGGCAAGATTAGTTAGGAAATATTAAGTTGTTCTTCAATTTCTTGTTTCAGAAGCATGCCCTTATTAAGTTGTCCTTATGGATACAGTTCTATTTGAATCTACAACTCAGGAGGTGTTGGATCCTGATACTTTTGTGATCCAAGGGTTCTTAGTAAGTCAAAAGAGAAACATAAAACTTGTTGCTTATGATCATTTAATTGTGTTTTATAAGAGCAAAGAAGAAGAAGGTAGAAACATGGCAAGAGACAAGTTGAGGGAGAAAGAATAAAGGCAGTATGGTCTTCTCATACCAGACTACTGATAACAGAAAATTCATTTGATAGCAGTTAACCAATAAATAGCCACCTCTAAAACCAAGAAGTCTCCAGAAAAATATGGTGTCAACTGTAACCACAAGACCATTGTGTATACTGTATATACTGCAGGTGATTATATAAAAATACAAACAAGCATAAGAAAGTTAAACTGCAGGGAATATAACCATTCTGCACCCCAATTCAAATGAGGACACAACATTGACTAAAAACGTTTAACATAAGGATAAAATTCTACACATGGGAATTTTTTCATTCCTGTGATTGTGGAGACTCATGAAAGTAAATGAGAGGAACAGGATGAGCAATGACTTTATTGAATGGGGCTGACTGTTCCCTTCCTGTTTTTATTTCATTTGTTCTCACTTTAAATATTTAGGGGGTGTTGATTGAGGGATAAACATAGGCTAAGACATGTTATTTCTCTTCTTTGAATTATGCATGGGTAATTACAATCTTTAAAGAACCAGAGCAGGCAGACAGAAGCCCATATTAAAGTTTTATCCAAACAACTGCATCTTTGACAATTGGCATAGTCCCTGGACTGTCAGCTATAAACTGTTCAAATTTTGCTGTGGATGCACAGGAGAACTTTCTTAACTGATTAAAACTGACAAATTAATGCAAAGTTAGCTCTAAATATTGTCCACACTATCCTCTGTGTTTTCTCTGGTCATTTTTGGAAGCATTCAGTATTCTACTGTGGAATTATTTGACCTCTGCAGTACTATGTAGGAGTTCCATGGATCATAATCACTACAGGTTTAAAAAAAAATATTGTTAATTACAGAGGGATTGCATGTTCTTGTCAAGTATTAATGCCTTATGATTAGTAAATTAACCACAGCAAGCAAATCAATTAATTTTGTAGCAAGCATAAAGTGTTCATTTACTATAAATGTAACAATGCAAAAAAGTGTAGTTTTTATGCATTAAATGCATAGATAGTCTGATCACATCTGAAACCATCTGTTTATGAGAAAAAAAATTCCCCAGTTGTCTTTTCCTTCATTTGAAGATACAGATTATTGATTTTTAGCTTGTTGCAAACTGACTTAAGCCCTCACAAATCTTGGACAATATGTTGGTTTTAATATCGGACATTTTCTAGAGAAGTAAGTCCAGTCTATTTACTCATGGAGAATAGCCAAGAATGTAGGTAGATGGGAAGGCCATTTAAGAGAAGAATTAGGCCATTTGGCCCATCAAGCCTGTGTCACCATTCTATCATGGTTGCTTTATTATCACGCTCATTCTCCTGTCTTCTCCGTGTAATCTGTGATGCCCTGATTAATCAAGAAATCTATCAACCTCTGCTTTAAGTATATCCAATGACTTGGCCTCTACAACCATCCATGGCAACGAATTCCAAAGATTTAACATGCACTGGAAAAGAAAATCCCCCTCGTCTCTGTTCATCCTTCTATTCTGTGACCAGTGAAGTTCTTCAGGGGTCGGTGTTGAAACCACTTCTTATCACATTATTTGTCAATGATTTGGATGACAGAATTGATAGCTCTGTGACCAAGCCTGTGAACAATATGGAAACAGGTGGAGGGGCAGGTAGTGTTAAGGAAGCAGGGAGTCTGAGAAGGACTTAGACAGATTTGGAGACTGGGCAAAGAGGTAGCAGATGGAATATAGTCTAAGAAAATGTATGGTCATGCACTTTAGTAGGTGGAATAAAGGCACAGATTATTTCTAAAACTCAGGGATGCAAAGGGACTTGGGAGTCCTCGTGCAGGATTTTGTAAAGGTTAACTTGCAGGTTGAGTCAGTAGTGAGGAAAGTAAATGCAATGTTAGCATTCATTTTGAGTGTACTGTAAAAACAAGGATGTAATACTGAGGCTTTAAAAGGCACTGGTCAGACCACATTTGGAGTGTTGTGAGCAGTTTTGTGCCCCTTATCAAAGAAAAGATGTGCTGGCATTGAAGAGGAGCAAGAGGAGGTTCACAAAAATGTTTCAGCGAATGAAAGGATTAACATATGAGGAGCATTTGATGGCTTTGGGATTGTACTCACTGGAGTTTAGAAGGTCGAGCGGTGATCTCATTGAAACCTATTGAATATTGAAAGGCCTTGATAGAGTGGATGAGGAGAGGATGTTTCCTATAGTGGTGGAGTCTCGGACTAAAGGGCACCACCTCAGAATAGAGGGACGTCTATCTAGAACAGAGATGAGGACAAAATGTTTTTAGCTAGAGAGCGGTAGATCTGTGGAAGTCATGACCACGGATGGCTGTGAAGGCCAAGTCACTGGGTATATTTAAAGTGAAGCTTGATAGGTTCTTGATTAGCTAGAATTATGTGGAGAAGGCAGGAGAATGGAGTTGAGAGGGATGATATATGAGCCACGATGGAATGGCAAAGCAGACTCATTGGGCTGAATGACCTAATTCTGCTCATATGCTTTCTGTCTGGTCCTAGGAAACCCTTCACGTCTGGAGCCAGTTCTGCCAATTGATTAGGTCATGGCTGATCATTGTCATGTTTTGGAATTATGTAATGCCTTTATTGAACACAAATATGTTATTCTCCATTGTAAAGTTTTCAGTTGAAAAGATTTTTGGGAAGGCATTGAGAGCTAGAGTCAGAACACCAGTATTCCAGTACTCCTTTTGTGAAGAAGTCCTTTGTGATATCTTACTGAGTAGACTGACTCAATTTTTAAGGCTATGTTCCTTTTTTTCTGAACTCTCCTACCATTTAAAAAAATAATTCAAAGGGTGCGGATTTGGCAGGCTGAGCCAGCATTTAACTGCCCATCCTGAATTGTCTAAGAAAAGGCTGTGGTCACTTCCTCCTTGAGCTGTTGCAGTCTTTAAGATATGGTCATACCCAGAGGCGTGTAAGGAAAAGAGTTGCAGGATATTGACGCAGTGACAGCAGGAATAGCAGTATGTTTCCAAATCAAGACGATCTGTGGTTTGGAGTCAAATTCCATGTGTAACCATGATCCTTGTCCTTCGATCTGGTAAAGGACAAATTGTGGGTTTGGAAGGAGCTGTCTATGGACCTTGGTGAATAGCTGCATTGTGTCCCATGGATGGTGCAAATTGTTGCACCAGTGATGAAGTGAGTGAATGATTGCAGATAGGATAGCTACTCAATAGGCTGCTGTGTCCAACATTGTGCCGAGCTTCTTGAGTGTTGTAACTGCACTCATCCAGACAAGTGGAGAGTTTGCCATCAGACTCCTGCCTTCAGCCTCTAATGCACACTGTGTTTCTGGCTGCTCCAGGTCAGTTTCTGGTCCATGGTAATCTCCTGGGTAATGATAGTAACATCCGTGAAAGTCAAACAACTACTAGCTAGACTTTCTCTTGTTGGATGTCTTTGTTGCATGACATTTGTCTGGCTGAAATGTTACTTGCAGCCTATCACCTCAGGCCTGGATGTCATCCAGGTCTCGATGCACTTGGACGTGGACTGCTTCATTATCTCGAGTCGCGAATGGCGCTGAGTATTGTGCAGTCATCAGTGAACAACCCTATCTCTGACATTATGACTGAAGGACGGTCATTGATGAAGCAGCTGAAGATAGGGGGTGGGGAAGACACTACCCTGAGGAGCTCCTGCAGGGCTGTCCTGTGACTGAGATAATTTACCTCCAGCCACCACAGACATCTTAGTACTAGGTTTGATTCCAACCAGTGGAGGGTTTTCTCACTGATTCCATTGTCTTCAACATAAAAGGGCTCTTTGAAGCCACACTCGATCAAATGCTGTCTCGATGTCAAGGGCAGTTACTGTCAGAAGTAATAGCTTCTCTCCATCTATACTTCGAAGTCCTTTAATAATTTCAAACACCCTAATTAGATTATTCCTTAATCTCATGTACTGTATTTAAAAGGATAAAAGCTTATCTGTTGCTAGGCTGGCTTCAGTTTAATTCTTTTATCTCCAAAATCATTCTCATGAACCAGCATATCAGCCCCTTCCAAAGCTAGTATATCCTTTTTTTGTCTGTTTTCCCTTTTTTCTCCCCCCTCTCCCTTCCTGCATATATCATGTAAGTTTCATTTTAAAATCTGGTTTACAATCAGTTCATTTTGCCTAGCATTTATTTCCTGTGGGGATCCCATTAACGAAGTATGTTTTGAGTGGATGGCACGGGCAGCCTGTTGTAGTGATGCGAAGCATACAAATGTGTATATTGGATGATGAAAGAACTGGGCTTATTTAAGATACAGTACAAAAGAAAATAATTTCAAGCTCAAGTTTAATTATCATTCAGCCATACATGAATATAGCCAAAGGAAACAGCATTCCTCTGGGGCCAAGGTGCAAAACACATTACTAACAGCACACAGCACAATGAACATAGCACAAATAGCACACATGATTATGATTTCAGAAAAACATACACAAAGTGAAAAAAAATAATGTAGCCAAAGACCCCAAGTGACATGACTGTAGATTGATGATATGTCGCCCTGGTCCAGCTTGTTCTTCCACTGAGTGGGCACTGGCGGGCTGCACTGATGGAAGGGGATGGCCCCAACCCAGTACAGATTCCAGTGAGGCCACTGCTCTCTCCCATACTGCCCTGGCATCTCCTCCCCTGGGCGAATGCCAAAGGCAACCCTACTGCAAGAGCCTCGTCCTCACCAAAACTGAAGCACTGAGGCTCGATCTCCTTTGGTTTCGCCAGTGAAGCAGGTGAACTGGACTTGTGATATTCTGGATTATCAATGTTCAACGGGTCCTGTGATCTCAATAAAAACATCCAAGGCAATCACGCACTCCATTTGTTGGATCGTATACCGTCTCAACACAACAGTATGCTACAAGTCCAGTGCATCGAAAATCACAACAATAACTGTAAACAGGGGAGACTAGATTTCTGTATCAAGCATCCATAAAAATCTTCGGTCATCACAGATGCAGAATAGCCGTGTGGGTAAATTACAAGTGAAAACAGTATACTAATCCTTTTTTCTCCTCTACCAGTGCTCTATCACACAGCAGAGAATTGTATGACTGAGCATTAGCAGAGAAGAAAGGATTAGGAACGTAGAAAATAATAATGAAATATTCAGCAAAATGTAATTCCTTCTGTGTTTTTAATGCTGCATGTGTGGTAAAGCACATTTTAGAAACCAGTATTATTTTATATACATTTACCTAGTTTCTCAAAGTCAATTTTCTGGGAATAGGTGCACTCGACAGTTCTATTATTTGCAGTGATTGGAGGCACATTTCTTTTGCCTGAGCTGCTACTCCTAATCAGATCTTGGAACTACAAGGACCAGTTTTGAGAGCCTCCAGCATGATTTCAATTTTAACTAAATTGGTCTGAATTAAGTTACTTTACCACAAATTGTTACTCATTTATACCACATTATTGCTAAGGTTATAAAGGGAGCCAGAACTCTCGATTAAGGGACATCTTATATATAAGCTGCTCAGAACAATTTTCAAGCATCCCAGAAGCATTTTAGTGAAATCAAGCAAAAGTCACTATTGTACAACTTTGTTGAGCCATTTCTTATATAACACCTTAAAATCATATTTTAACATGGCTAAGGGACATGAAAATGTTGGTATTGACTGAACCTTCATTGCAATAAGTCACATTTTAATGTTTCTTCAACATTTCTCAAAGTCGAGCACGACTCATGGCTGACAGACGAGATTGCTTATCTGCACATCTCTAATATTGTAAGCAAACTATTTTAAATAATGCTGGCCTGTCTATTAACTAACTGTTAGCAGAGTGCAAAACAGAAAGGCATACACAGAAAATATCAGAACAATCATAGTTAACTATCTATTATAATAAAAACAGGTGGAAACACACAACTTGACTTAGTTTTATTTAAGTCAGGATTCCTCTTTTAAGAAGGGTGGAATACTGGGAAGGGGATTCTGGGGCGAAATTGAAAAATCATGAATAGCACTGTGCTTTATTATCAGGGGAGGTTGAGAGAGCAACTTCAGCTGAATTTTTCTTTTGCTTGCTGTCACAGTGTAAAATGAGTGGGAGGGTAACAAAAAGCTGCAGCAGTTCTGAGCCAACGACAGAGAAAATCGGCAGGGTGAATCATGATTAGCCCATCAGATCTGATATGCCTAAATGTTGAAATTACCTTCTTAATGTGGTATTTGTCTCAAACTAGACATGAAGCTATACTGATATTATGTGCAAAGAGATTAACATTAATTTTGAATTTATTGAAATCTCTTTTGAACACATTGCATCAATAGCTAGATATCTAATACTTCTTATGACTTGAGACTGGAGATTGTGAGGAAATTTGATAGCCGAACACTAATCATGCATAGTGATTATTACTCTAGATCAGACTGTTAATTCTTTGTACAAATTTTCTGATGTTCAGAGGCCAATGCTTGGGTGATGGCTTTACCCCTTCAATGAATAAAGGAATAGTTGTCTTATATAAAATTGGCTAGAGGTTTAATGATCCTTTTCAGTTGGTTTCAGGAATCGCATTTGGATGAGCAGAGACTGTGTGATTCCGTCAAAGTACCCATCCGCCCACAAGCTGCAGAAGTATATTATGGAACTGATTTAAATTTGTGGCGAACGTAGTATGGAATGACTGCCTCGCATCAACCGGGCCATCATTCACACATTTCTCATGGCCTGATTTTCTAACTGGAGCTGGGCCCTTCGGAAGGATTAGGACCAGCCAGGTGTACAGCAGATTTTTGTGGAGCTGCTGGCCAAGGCAAATAATGATGGTAGAACTATCAATAAGGTGGCCTTTATTGATGGCAGTCAAATCCCAAATAGCAGTGGCTGGTACCAAAATGTATCAAAATTCATACTTAGCATGTTTAATCCTTAAGGGTACACTACTATGCGGTATGTAATAGGCCAGTCTGCACACAGAACAAACTGTGCTATATTCCACTGACCCATCGTTGCATATGCTAAACTCGTAACACTTGAATATCTCTGAAGGACTGAATTGAAAAATTATTTTATGTTTATGTTTAACAAAGCTCATGTAAGATAGACCATATAGGAGCAGTATGAGGCCATTTGGCCCATCAAGTATGCTCTGCCATTCAGTCATGACTGATACTTTTTTTGCCCTCCTTGGACCCGCTCCCAAGCCTTCTACCCATAACCTTTAATGCCATGGCCAAATAAGAACCTATCAAACTCTGCCCTAAGTACACTCTACGACCTGGCCTCCATAGCAGCCTTTGGTAACAAATTCCACTAATTCATTATCCTCTGGCTGAAGAAATTTCTTCCCATCCCTGTTTTAAATGGACGCCCTGAGGCTCCATCCTGAGGCTGTGCCCTCTTCTCCCAGACTCCCCCACCATGAGAAATATCATTTCCATATCTGCTGTCTAGGCCTTTCAACATTTGAAAGGTTTCAAAGAGATCCCCCCCCCCCACCCCATCCTTCTAAAATCCAGTGAGTTCAGACCCAGAGCCATCAAACGTTCCTCATATGATAACCCTATCATTCCCGGCATCATCCTTGTGAACCTCCTCTGAAACCTCTCCAATACCAGCACATCTTTTTTTTAGAAAAGGAGCCCAAAACTGTTCACAGTACTCAAGGTGAGTCCTCACCTGTGCCTTATAAAGCCTCAGCATCACATCCCTGCTCTTATATTCTAGACCCCTTGAAATGAATGCTAACTTGGCAATTGCCTTCCTCACCACCGACTCAACCTGCAAATTAACCATTGGGGTGTTCTGCACAAGGACTTCCAAGTCCCCTTGCATCTCAGATTTTTGGATTTTCTCCCCATTTAGAAAATAGTCTGCACATTTATTTCTTTGACCTAAGTGCATGACCATGCATTTTCCAACATTGTATTTCAATTTTCCACTTTTTTGCCCATTCTGCTAATCTGTCTAATTCCTTCTGCAGCCTTCCTGTTTCCTCAGCACTACCTGCCCCTCCACTAATCTTCATATCACCTGCAAACTTGGCAACAAAGCCGTCTATTCTATCATCTAAATCATTGATATATAGCATAAAAAGAAGTGGTCCCAACACCGACACCTACAGAACATCACAAGTCATTGGCAGTCAACCAAAAAAGGATCATTTTATTCCCACTCACTGCCTCCTGCCTGGCAGCCAATGCTCTAAACATGCTAATAACTTTCCTGTAATACCATAGCCCTTAACTTGGTAAGCAGCCTCATTTGTGGCCTTCTGAAAATCCGAACGTACAACATCCACTACATCTCCTTTATTTAATGTACCGGTACTTGTAATCTCCTCAAAGAATTCCAGCAGGTTTGTCAGGCAAGATTTTCCCTTAAGGAAACCATGCTGACTTTGTCTTATGTTGTTCTGTGTCACTAAATATTCCATAACCTCATCCTTAACAACTGACTCCAACATCTTCCCAAGGTGCAGGATAGCTGCATTCCAAAAACAAAGAAATACTCAAATGGCAAAAAGTACAAACATAGCTGACAAGGGAAGTCAAAGCTAATGTAAAAGCAAAAGAGATCAGGCTAACTGGTCTATAATTTCCTTTCTGCTGCCTTCCTCCTTTCTTAAAGAGTGGAGTGACATTTGCAATTTTCCAGTCCTCTGGCACCATGCCAGATTCGAATGATTTTTGAAAGGTCATTTTTAATGCCTCTACAATCACTACCATTACCTCTTTTAGAACCCTGGGCTGCAGTTTATCTGGTCCGGGTGTCTTTTGGACCTTTAATTCTTTCAGATTTTTGAGCACCTTCTCTCTTATAATAGTAACTGCACTCACTTCTCTTCCCACACACCCTTCAACACCTGACACACTGCTAGTGTCTTCCACAGTGAAGACTGATGCAAAATACTCATTTAGTTCATCTGCCATCTCTTTGGCCCCGTTATTATTTCTCTGGCCTTATTTTCTAGCAGTCCTTTATCCACTCTCATCTCTCTTATTTTTTTTAATATACTTGAAAAAGCTTTTTCTATCCACCTTGTTATTGTTTGCTAGCTTGCTTTCATATTTCATCTTTTCCCTCCTAATGATTTTTACTTGCTTTCTCTAGGTTTTTAAAAGTAGTACAATCCTCTATCTTCCCGTTAAGTTTTGCTTTGTTGTATACCCTCTCTTTTGCTTTTATATTAGCTTTGACTTCCCTTGTCAGTTTCAGCTGTACTCTTTTGCCATTTGAATATTTCTTTGTTTTTGGAATACATCTATCCTGCACCGTCCTCATTTTTCCCAGAGCCTTAAGTCATTACTGCTCTGCTGTCATCCCTGCCAATTTACTTTGGTTAACTCTTCTCTCATACCACTATAATTTCCTCGACTTCGCTTAAATACTGCTACATCAGACTTTACTTTCTCCCTTTCAAATTTCAAGTTGAACTCATTCATATTGTGATCTCTGTCTCCTAAGAGTTCCTTTACCTTCAGCTTCCTTATCGCCTCTGGTTCATTATATAACACCTAATCGAGTATAGTTGATCTCCTAGTAGCTCAATGACAAACTCTAAATTGCCTTCTCATAGGCATTCAACAAATTCACTCTCGAGATCCGTCACCAACCTGATTTTTCCAATCTATCTGCATGTTAAAATCTCCCAAGACTATCATAACATTGCACATTTGACACACCTTTTCTATTTCCCATTGTAATCTGTGGTCCACATCACAGCTACTGTTTGGAGGCCTGTATAAAACTACCATCAGGTTTCTTTTACACTTGCATTTTCTTAACTCAACCCATAAGGATTCAACATCTTCTGTTCCTATGTCACATCTTTCTACTGATTTGATGCCATTCTTTAACAGCAGAGCCACACCATCCCATCTGCTGACCTTCCTATCCCTCCGATACAACGTGTAACCTTGGATATTTAGCTCCCCAACTACAACCATCTTTCAACCACGATTCAATGATGGCCACAACATTGTACCTGGCAATCTGTAATAGTGCAGCAAGATCATCCACCCTATTTCTTATACTCCATACATTGGGATATAACATTTGGAGTACTGTATTTGCTACTCTTTTTGATTCTACACACCTAATGCACTGATACTCACCTTGCTGGCCTGCAATTTTGACCTATCATCTGCCTGCCCTTCCTAACTGCAGTCTGACTGCAGGCTGCCTTTGCTTTTTTACCATCTGTCCCATCTTGTTCCTTCACTCCAGTTCCCACCCCCCTGCCAAATTAGTTTAAACCCTCCCCAACAGCTCAAACAAACCTGCCCACGGGAATATTGGTTCCCCTCTGGTTCAGGTGCAACCGGTCTCATTTGTACAGGTCGTACCTGCCCCAGAAGAGATCCCAATGATCCAAACACCTGATGCTCTGCCCCCTGCACCAGCTTCTCAGCCAGGCATTTAGCTGTCGAATCATCCAGTTTCTATCCACACTGATGTGTGTCACAGGCAGCAAGCCAGAAATGATGATCCTGGAGGTCCTGCTTCACAACTTTCTGCCTAGCTCTCTAAGTTCTCTCTTTAGGATCTCTTTGCTTTTCCTTCCAATGTCATTGGTACCAACATGTACTAAGACATCTGGCTGCTCTCCCTTCCCCTCCAAAATGCTGTGGATTCAATTCAAGATGTCCTTGACCCTGGTATCTGGGTGGCAACATACCATCCAGGTGTCCCTTTCATGTTCACAGAATCTCCTGCCTGTTCCTCTGACAATTGATTCCCCTCTCACTACTGCTTCCCCTTTTCCTCCTACACCATGGCCCCATGTTCAGTGCCATTCCCCTGGGAATACCTCATTTATAGTTTGTGTCATTGTAACTCCTCCCATCCAGCCCTGATAAATTGTGATCTTTATGTATTTGCTGTGTAATGTTGTATCCTTCTCTCAAACCACAATATTATTTACTCTCAAGATAATTTCTGTATACATGGAAAAAGGCTGAACTAGTCAAAGTCTTCAGGATTGCTGACATACCCACCATGTACATACACCATGCCATGATCACTGCTTCTCCTAGAGAATTCAGTTCTCTAAGTACTTTAAATTAGATTGCTGCTCTGTTATGCCTTAAGCAGTAACGTTCCAACTCAAGACCGTAGCAGTGTTCACGCCTCTTTGGTACTGCTGGATTCTCAGGCAAATAGCTGAGGGACAGCTACCAATACTATAGGCAATCAATGCCCCATTGGCTAATACAGCTCATTAAAACTCATATCACATGATGTTTTAAGTTCTTAATGGTGCATTAGCCTTAAAACAGTACATGTTATACCAGTGGTAAAACAAAAAGACTGGGAGTACAAAATAAATGTGGGAAAAGGAGGTATGATCAGGTTCACAGGTTCAGAGATCAAAATCCAACAAGAATTTAGGAAAAAATCTTATATCAGCAGCTCTATTGCTCCAGCAAATTTTAATTATCATTTAACATGCTGTAGTATACACTCAGTACTGACAATATTCTGGAACAATGATTTCAGAGGTGATTTACACCCCCCCCCCCCCCAATTCTGCATCAGAGGTTGATTCATGTAACGTTTCATCTGTGAATCTCCAGTGGGGAAAAAAATGAAAGGCAGCATGAGCCAAATTTCAAATGTTTCAAAGGTACATTTAATGTCAGAGAAATCTTTACAATATACATCCTGAAATTCTTTTTCTTCACAAACATCCACAAAAACAGAGGAGTGCTCCAAAGAATGAATGACACTTAAACATTAGAACCCCAAAGTCCCACCCAGTACCCCCTCCCACACATAAGCAGCAGCAAGGCAACAACCCCCTCCCCACCAGTAAAATGTATCAGCTCCCCCACTGAGCACTCAAGCATGCAGCAAAGCATCAATAAAGACACACAGTACCCCAAAGACTACTCGTTCACTTGGTAATTTGACATACCACAGGCTCTCTCTCTCTCTCTCCTGAATAAGGGCAAAAGAGGTGTCCCCATTTCACAGCGAGAGGGGAGACGTAACAAACAACTTGCTGGTTAAAAGTCTGTTCCTTTGCTTTTTCCAAGCTCTGTGCCCAAAGCACTTGGATCTCTGGGCACACAGCCAGCAGCCAACTTGCTGCTTTCGATCCTCTGTGTTCTCCCGCAACGCACCACTTTTCTGCGGCGGCACACACCTCAAGTCCACCTGCCTCCAGAGCCACGAAATCCCAGAATCCTGAAGGCGCGGTCTTCTAGGCCACATCCTTGACATATCAAATAGCAGCCAGTCGTGAAACCCCGAGAGCGGGTCCCATTCCTGCAAAGAACCGAAGTCAGCGTGTAACTCCAGGTCAGGGTCTTCATAGAGCAACCTGAAAGGGTAAAATAGAGACGTTAAAGATAGAAATAGAGCTTTTTCCGAAGATGCAAGCGAAGGAATCACCGTTAGGTGCCATCGTCCTCCTAAACTCTCAGCTCAGGTTTACTGAAGATTTACACTCCAGACTGTCTGAGAATCTTTTTCACTCTCTTAATCTTTATGCAGTCAAAAGAAATTAAGTATGTGGGGAAAAATGCTAAAAATGGGAGAAATAGAACCGAGTGTTGAAAGTACTCCAGCAAGTCAGTAAGCTACAGTGCAGTGTTAATATTTCAGGGCAGTGACCTTCCGTCAGATCTATTGAAGTTATGATGTCGTCTGGTGAAATCATTAATCTGATAAGTTAACAGTTACATTCTCGACCAAAACTGTCTGATCTTCTGACTATAGCAGTTTCTATTTTTTATTTCAGATTTCCTGCATCTGAGGTTTTTTTGATATTTTTGCAATGGCTGTTATTCTGTTAGAGATGTGCCTTATTCTTTTTTCCACGCAAACCAACAATAAAATGCTCACTAACATTTGCAAATATGGTGAGGGAAAATGCACAAAGCCTCACCAGATTGATTCCTGGGCTGAAATGTGTGCCCTACGAGGACAAATTAGGCTGAAGCGCCTATTGACTTTGCTTCTGGACCTTAGGAAAAATGAGTGGTGAACTGAATGAAATATATAAAATTTTAATAAAGTTTTACAGGGAAGATGAAGGGGTAATGATTCTCAGCTGAGCAGGAGCTGCAACAACCAAGAGTTGTCAGAGAATGAAATTGACAGGGCTTTGCCCAAGGTGGCTTTTATGGAGCTCCCTCAAGTTATTGCTTCAAGAGTCTTAGATTTCTGTAGCAAACAATAGCAGAACAATGCCACATCCTTCAAGAGAACCTGCAGCCTTTTATGACAGCTAGTCACTTTCTGTTAGCACCTTGGCATGAAACCTTAATTTCATTGCTCTCTCCACAACTACTGCCTGACCTGCTGTATATTCTCAACTTTCTTTGTTTTTATTTCATATCTACAGGATACACAGTGTTTTATTTTCCATCATCTTAAATACACACAGCATCTTTAGACTTGTCCTAAATAACCTTTCATGTAAAAGTCTGAAGTTCTGCTGATTTTTGAAAAGTGATGTTAACTAGCAGCACTTGTACACCCTGTGAATTATACGTGAATGCTGAATTCTTCATTGAGTCACATTCTTCGGTGTTTTTACAATAAGCATATGGTTCTGCTCTTTGTTTCTTCCTTCTGAAAATGTACCATCTCACAGTTAAGTATATTAACTTGCATCTGCCACCTGTTTGCCCATCCTACTGTTTACATATTCTTGAAGACTTTTCTGCCTAGATTAAAAGGCAAGAGCTCTAAGAAAAGGTTGGACAAACCTGGGTTGTTCACAAGAGAACACTGGAACCTAAAGGGAGAAATCAGTGTGATTTTTAAACTTAAGATAGGCATCGATAGGGTAGTCATTCGGACAATTTCCCCACTGTAGAAATGCCATACAGCAGAGACCAAGTTTTTGAGGTTTTTTCTGGGGGCATGGAGATTCAAGGTGACATGGAGGCAAGTTTTTTTTAATGCAGAATGGTAGATACCTGATATAGGTTTCTAGGAGTAGTAGTGGAAGCAGGCAGTTTGACAGAATTTAAGAGGCTTTTAGAAAGATAAATGAATATGAAGGGAATGGAGCGATATTGATGACAAACAGGAGGAGCATATTTAATATAAATTTACATCATGATCAGTAAAACATCATGGGCTGAATGGCCTGTGCTGTATTGTTAAATGTTTCAAATATAAAATAAACACAAATTGTTTAAATTACTGTTAATTAACAAGGTGGGATGCACTTTACTTCAACAATGCTAAAACTGTTTTAAATATTCTACCTTCATGGTGGTGCATAGAACATGTTGAACTCTTTGTGACTGTGATTATAATCATATCAAAACAGAATTCATACTGTAAGCAAAGGTGAACCTCACTCTTGTATTAAAAGAGGAGTCAGAACTGATAATGGCAACATAATCATTGCCAACATCAATGCTCAGGTTCACAAATGAAAAATAGGGTCTAATATTGAATATGATCACAAAACTGGAACCTAGTAAACAAGTAGTACTCTTGAGTCAGGGGACACTGGGCAAAAAAAGATGAAAGAAATATTTCTTAGTTACTCTGACTTGATGAACTAAAGCTTCAAAGCACTAACTCCTGTGAGCCCAACAAAGCAAAAGTTGCCACATTTCAGTATGAATGCATGTTAAGAAAAGTGCTTAAGTTCATATGAGAAGACCTCAGACCAATAGTAGGAATCAAAAACTTTATGAGAAAGCTTGTGAATAAATATTTATTTTGGATTTCATTATCAGGGGAAGGAAATTTCAGCTATACTTTTATGGCAGATTTTTGGAGCTAAACTATTCATGACTGGTTAATGTAGCAGTAGTGTTCATTTGTAAGAGGCACTAAATGAAGAATTTTTCAACATTTCCTCCCACTCACTGTCCTCTATCTCTTAAAAGAGACAATGTAGTATATGCTATGCAAAATCACCTCAGTGTTCCCTTCCAGCTGCATGCCAAGCTGATACTAGAAATATGTCACAATTCCTTCATTGTGCTTTTCAAAAATCAGTAACTCCTTCCCTATCAGAGTTGCTGGAGCAGTTCATCAGATAGGTTGCAACAGTTCTTAACGGCAACTAATGTACTCAATTCCAAAAAATGCCGGAACTCATGAATGAATAAAAATACATTTTGGGGTTCTGTATGTCTTTTCCTGGCATGAAGGCTTCTTAATAGAGCGAGCATCATTTGTTTCTTTTGCATTTAGCAATGCGGCAGGCTCTAATATGAAAGGTGCTCTCCATGACTGACTTGTCACCCTATTTCCAGTAGCTGGCTCCATTAGATGGACTCTTAGTCTTGTTATGATCTTATATTTTAAATTCTATCTGCACTGTGCTTTTTGGTAGCTTTTACACTTTATTCTAGCACATGCACTAATTATTTAATCTGCATAAATGGTATGCAAGAGAAGCTTTCCACTGTATTGTTTCATTACAATAATACATCAATACCAATACCAATTGGAGTTTGATATTGCAAATAGGGGCTAGAATACTAGAATAGGGGCAAATAGGGGCTAGAATACTATTTTGCCAGTAAATGCTTCAGTCATCACAATGCAGGCTTCAGTCCACAGGAAGTATCTGGTGATGGGAAAATTAGACTTAGATTTTTAAAGTTAGAGAGGTATTGCCGGGTAAATGTTTGTAACACTCTTCCATGAAAAGCATCTGACGGTATGTCATCTGTTAATATTAAAACTGAGATTGATAGAATTATCTGATGGAGACTAGGAAAGGTATATTGAGTGAAATCACAAGCAATTTGATACCATTGCAAAATAGGCTTGTGAGGTTGAATGGTCTTTCCTGTTCCTGTACAGAAGGGGCTAAGCAAAACCTCGAACTAAATGTTCTTTCAGGGTCAACAAAGAAGCTCCTATTATACGTAAATCATTATTAAAAGCAAAGCTCAACACTGCTTTGCAAGTGAAGACTACAAGTCAAAATTAAATAGCTCTTAGTATTCACCAAGGTAAAAGGAACAGAACAGAATGCAAAGTTAGGCATATTGGCAGGCATGTACATTTAAAGCTAATTCATGTTAGAAGCTGTTGATGTATACAGGTTAAACAACTTGGCAATCAGCTTTATCTGTAAATGAAGCAAATAAGTTTATAATGTTATTCAAGTTAATGCATAACAAGTTTTGTAGCTGAGCAGACCCACTGTTTATTATTGGTCTTTGCCCATCTAAATCCAAGTCCTTCACATTTTCTACTACAGAATACTGCAAATTTAAAACCTGTCAGACATTGATAGGAGTAATAAAGAGGAAAAATGCGTGGGAGCATGACCATTGTTTGATCTAATGACAGCATTTCATTTCCTATCCAAATGTGATGGTTCATCAGGCATACCCATTAGGAGACCTCATTGTCTTTGATGACTGAGTGAATCAGACCAAGTTTTTTTTAAAACTTTTGTTTTTGGGTTTATGTTTTATGATTTTCTCTAATATCTTGTTTTACCAATTTGCTTATTTTCTGGCTGCTTTGTAAGACTTGTGTCCTTGTAATTGTGCTGTGAATGGAATATGCTATGTGCAGAGAACAAGTACTTATATTCTTAACTGGGGAATATTCCTCATATGCACTGAATGTAATGTAATCTCCCTTGTTCTGAATGATTTTGCTGCACTTAACTCACAAAGAAAGCCTTTCACATTTAATTATTTGTGTGGCTACATAGCTTAAGTGACATATAATCCTCAGAACTCAGGCCATGGTATATGAAATTGACTTTATTCTATGCAGCAATAAATGGATGATATTGGAAGTTAACTTAGAAGGAACCTTGATTTGTTTCAGTGTCAGATCACTGGTGCCAACCTCCCACTTGGATGATCTTATAAGGAATATTGCAATAATTTTGAGGTGGATAATTACTCCTACTAAAATCAAGCTTTATAAGCACAGACTTGTCACCACTCTTTATCTTTTATTTTCCCTTTTCCCTGGTGTATATTAAAAATAATTTATTCTGAATTTGAGTCATCAGTGGCAAAATGATGATTAACCTTCTTTATAGTGATGATTCAATGTAACTAAATAGCATTGTAGAATCTTCTCTGGCAGTTAGAGGTCAATGTATTGAAATGGGGCTGAAGTCATGTGCTAAAATTAATTATTTCAATCCTAAGTAACAGGAAAAGTTTAACTGGTGTCAAAAAATGTTTTTATTTACTCAACCTTCCATCATTAGATTTGAGAAGATGTTTGCTTGCAAATTGCTCCAGTTCAATGGATGACAAGTAGAGTAACATCAGTGGCTACTTTAAAGTAACTCCTGTACTTTATAAAGTGGCCACTGAGTGTACTCATGGCTTTCTGCTGCTGTGCTCCAATCACTTTTAGGTTTGACATGTTGTGCACTCAGAGATGCTCTTCTAACACGTGGTTATTTGAGTCACTGCTGCCTTCCTGTCAGCTTAGACCAGTCTGGCCATTCCTCTCTGACCCCTGTCATTAACAAGACATTGTTGTGCCCATAGAAGTGCTGTTTACTGGAACTTTTTTCTCTGTAAAGTCCAAAGACTATTGTGTATAAAAATCTCAGAAGATCAGCAATTTCTGGAAGATGCAAACCACTCTGTCTGGTATCAATAATCATTCCATGCTCAAAGTCACTTAGTTCATATTTCTTCCGCATTTTTATACTCGATTTGAATAATAACTGGACCCCTTGTCTAAGTCTGCATGTTTTTGTGCATTGAGCCACATGATTAGCTGATTAGATATCTGCACCTAAGAGCAAATGTATAGGCGTACCTGGTAAAGTGACCACTGAGTATATGTTTAACTGCTTTTTATTTGTAGATTATGTTGTTCATTTTGCTCCATCATATTAAAGCACAAAGGAAAGCCATTTAGTACCTCTTGCAAATCTCATCAATTTCTACAGTATATAATTTGAAATTGCATGTTTTGTATAAAAACTCCGTGTGTAGTCAAAAGTTGGTTCTGTATTATTTAAAACAAAACTACTTTTCCTGATAAATGTCAATCGTTTCCAGTAGTGTAGTAGGCTGTTTATACTAAAACATGTCGTTTCTAAATTTCTTTCCTCAAGGATTTGATACGACGGGATATCCTTTACTACAAATGCAGAATTGATATGGACAAGTATGAAATGAGTGACATTGTCGATGGAAGAGATGATGAATTTAATGTTAATGCCAAGAATGCCTTCAAACTAAAGAACAAGGAGACAGAGGAAGTGCACTTATTCTGTGTAAAGAAGCCAGAAGAAAAGCAAAGATGGTTACGAGCACTTCACGAAGAGAGGAGGATGGTTCAAGAAGATGAAAAGATAGGCAAGATAATTTGTTATTTCTCCTCCTCTACTGAAAAAAATTTGCCTGATAATGTCACGTTTGTGGTAATAATACTCGAGGCGCTTCATATTATTAAAATTGTGCAGAGCTGTTGATTACATGGATTTTGTATCAGTGAGGTAAATGAAGGAACTGGGATAATAAAGATTGGATTAACTTTTGAAATAGCTGTCAGTACAAAAACTTTGAGCTCTAGAAGTAATTATAAGTAATTTTAGATTGACAGAAAACAGCAGGAGAATGGTGGTCAAGCAGTGGCTCAAACGTCCAAATTGATGTCTTTTCTTTTTGAGATTGATTTAGATGCAGGACAGCCTGTATGAAGTATGTATATTCTCCCTATGACTGTGAGGCTTACTTCATGGTGTTCCAATGCCAACCCAGATCCTAAATACATGTGGATACAAAGTAGATTGGCCCTGATATAGAGGTAAGAGGAAGAATCTGGTAGAGTTCATGGAAATGTGGGGAGGGTAAAATGGAATTAGTGTAAATGACAAATATTTAGTCAGAGTAGACTTGTTAGGTAGAAAGTCCAACTTCTTTGCAGTTTGACCCATGGTTATGGTATAGTATTTCATTGGAAAGGATGTTATTTTCCATTATAATCAACAATAGCAGTCATTTTGAGATGAATATGGTGTTTCTAAGTAACTGAATTAGGCAGTAAGTGTTGGATTGTGTCCAATTCTGGCCAACTAACTTTTGGAAGGCTTTAAAGCTCTGAAAGAGGACACAAGAATGATTCCATGATTCTATGATGAGGGACTTCTACAGTAATTTTGGACAGGATAAGGGTGGGTTGTTCACCTCAAAAGCGGATAATTGAGATGAGATTTGACAGACATACAAAATCATGGCTTGATTAAGGGAGGGTAAACAGAATCTGTTCCCATTAGCACATAGGTTCAAGAACCAGAATAGGAGATTTAAAAATCATAAGTCTTGATGCCTATATGTTCAAGCTTTGCAGTCCGCAATACGTCATCCCTAGAAACACCAGAGTTCTTTTCCATAGTGAATACTGAAGCAAAGCATTCATGAAGTACCTCTGCTACCTCCTCCGGCTCCATACACACTTTTCCACTGTCACACTTGATTGGTCCTATTCTCTTGCGTCTTATCCTCTTGCTCTTCACATTCTTGTAGAATGCCTTGGGGTTTTCCTTAATCCTGCTCATGGCCCCTTCTGGCTCTCCTAATTTCATTCTTAAGCTCCTTCCTGCTAGCCTTATAATTTTCTAGATCTCTATCATTACCTAGTTTTTTGAACTTTTTGATATAAAGTATTTTACTATTCATTAAGCTGTTATGCTGGTGAGGTAGTAATGAGGGTACAAAGAAATGGCAGATGAGCTTTATGGGTACTTCGTATCTATCTTCAGTGTGGAAGACACGAGCAGTGTGCCAGAGGTCCATGTGTGTCAGGGAGCAGGAGTTACAAAGGAAAAACTAACATGGAAACTGAAAAGTCTTTAGGTGGATAAGTTAGCTAGACCAGATGGACTACGTTCCAGAGTCCTGAGAGAGGTTGCTGAAGAGATAACAGGTGCATTGGTCATGATCTTCCTAGAATCACTTGATTCTGGCATGGTCCCAGAGGACTGGAAAATTACAAAAGTCGCTCCACTTTTTAAGAAGGAAGGAAATTATAGTTCAGTTAGCCTAACCCCAGTGGTTAGGAAAGTGCTGGAGTCAATTATTAAGGATGAGGTTTCAAGGTGCTTTGAGACTAATGATAAAATAAGTCAAAGTCAACATAATTTCTGTAAAGAGAAACCTTGCCTGACAAATTGGTTAGAGTTCTTTGAGGAAGTAACAAGCAGAGTGGACAAAGGAGAGGCAGAGGGTGTGATTTACTTAGACTTTCAGAAAACATTTGATAAGGTGCCACACACAAGGCTGCTTAATAAGATAAAATCCTAAGGCATCACAGGAAATATATTGCAATGGATAGCAGAATGGCTGACAGGCAGGAGGCAGCAAGTAGGAAAAAAGAGGGCCTTTTCTGGTTGGCTGCCGGTGACTAGTGGTGTTCCTCAGGGGTCAGTATTGGGACCGCTGCTTTTCACATTGTTTGTCAGTGATTTAGATAATGGAATTGATGGCTTTGTGGCAACATCTGCGGATAATAAGATAGGTGGAGGGGTAGGTAGTGCTGAGGGAGCAACGCGATTACAGCAGGACTGAATGGGCAAAAAAGTGGCAGATGAAATACAATGCTGGGAAATGTATGATAATGCATTTTGGTAAAAGGAACAATAGTGCAGACTATTGTATAAATGGGGAGAAGGCTCAAACATCAGAAGTGCAGAGGGATTTAGGAGTCCTTGTACAAGATTCCCAGAAGGTTAATTTACTGGTTGAGTCTGTGGTAAAGAAGACAAATGCAATGTTGCCATTTATTTCAAGGGGAATAGAATATCAAAACAAAGAGATAATGCTGAGCCTTTCAAAGACACTAGTTAGGCTAGATTTGGAGTATTGTCAACAGTTTTGGGCCCCATATCTCAGAAAGGATGTGTTGTCATTGGAAAGAGTCCAGAGGAGGTTCACAAGGATCATTCCAGGAATGAAGGGGTTAATATATGAGGAGTGTTTGGCAGCTTTGGGCCTGTGCTCACTGGAATTTAGAAGAATGCAGGGGGATCTCATTGAAACCTACTGGATATTGAAAGGACTAGATAGGGTGGATGGATGAGGGTGTTTCCAGAGTTAGAGGAAACAGCCTCAAAAGTGAGGGGGCAACATTTTAGAACAGAGGTAAGGAAAAATTTTTTTTTAGCTCGAGAGTCATAAATCGTTGGAATGCTCTGCCACAGACTGCAGTGGAGGCCAAGCCCATGCGTATATTTAGGGTGGACGTTCAATATACTTGTCAGGGCATCAAAGAATATGGTGAGAAAGCAGGAATATGGAGTTGAGTGGGATCCGATATCAGCCAGGATGGAATGGTGGAGCAGACTCGATGGGCTGAATGGCCTAATTCCGCTCCTACGTCTTATGGTCTTATGGTCTGAAGTTCATTGTCTCTAAGAGCGGAACAAAACAAATAGTTTGGAACTATTAAAAGGAAACTGTATGGCCTCTGGAAAAGAGAAGGAATCATTTCACTGAGAAAAGGCATAGTCTCAATGTACCTAATAGCCTACTACTGATCTGGTATTGAGAATGAACCTGGTCAGGTGTCAGGTCTCTCAGTGGGAGAGCATTTTAGAGATAGTGATCATAATTCTATCTCCTTTACCACAACATTGGAGAGGGATAGAAACAGACAAGTTTGGAAAGATTTAATTGATGTAAGGGGAAATATGAAGCTATCAGGTAGGAACCTGGAAGTATAAATTGAGAACAGATGTTCTCAGGGAAATGTACAGCAGAAATGTGGCAAATGTTCAGGGGATATTTGCATGACATTCTGCATAGGTGCATTCCAATGAGACAGAGGAAGGATGGTAGGGCACAGGAACTGTGGTGTACAAAGGCTGTTGAAAATCTAGTCAAGAAGAAAAGAAAAGCTTATGAAAGGTTCAAAAAAGCTAGGTAATGATAGAGATCTAGTAAATTATAAGACTAGCAGGAAGGAGTTTAAGAATGGAATTAGGAGAGCCAAAAGGGACCATGAGAAGGCCTGGGAGAGCAGGATTAAGGAAAATCCTAAGGCATTCGACAAGTATGTGAAGAGCAAAAGGATAAGACGTGAGAGAATAGGATCAATCAAGTGTGACGGTGGAAAAGTGTGTATGACGGTGGAAATGACCTGGAGGAGATAGCAGGGGTACTGAATACTTTGCTTCAGTATTCACTACAGAAAAGGACCTTGGCGATTGTAGGGATGACTTACAGCCGATTGAGAAGCTTGAGCATATAGACATTAAGAAATAGGATGTTCTGTTTGAAAAGCATCAAGTTGGACAAGTCACCAGGACAGTACGAGATATACCCCAGGCTACTGTGGGAGGCAAGGGAGATTGCTGAGCCTCTGGCAATGATCTTTGCATCATCAATGTGGCCAGGAGAGGTTCTGGAGGATTGGAAGGTTGTAGATATTGCTCCCTTATTCACGAAAGGGGAGTAGAGATAGCCCAGGAAATTACTTCAGTGGTTGGTAAGTTGATGGAAAAGATCCTGAGAGGCAGGATTTATGAACATTTGGAGAGGCATAATACGATTAGGAATAGTTAGCATGGCTTTGTCAAAGGCAGGTCGTGCCTTACGAGCCTGATTGAATTTCTTGAGGATGTGGCTAAACACATTGATGAAGGTAGAGCAGTAGATGTAGTGCATATGGATTTCAGTAAGGCATTTGATAAGGTACCCCATGCAAGGCTTATTGAGGAAGTAAGGAGGCAGGGATCCAAGGGGACTTCGCTTTGTAGATCCAGTATTGGCTTCCCCACAGAAGGCAAAAGTGGTTGTAGACAGGTCATATTTTGCATGGAGGTCAGTGACCAGTGCTGTGCCTCAGGGATCTGTTCTGGGACCCCTTCTCTTTGTGATTTTTATAAGTGACCTGGATGAGGAAGTGGAGGGGATGGGTTAGTAAATTTTCTGATGACACAAAGGTTGGGAGTGTTGTGGATAGTGTGGAGGGTTGTCAGAGGTTACAGCGGGACATTGATAGGGTGCAAAACTGGGCTGAGAAGTGGCAGGTGGAGTTCAACCCAGATATGTGTGTGATGGTTCATTTTGGTAGGTCAAATATGATGGCAGAATATAGTATTAATTGTAAGACTCTTGGCAGTGTGGAGGATACGGATCTTGGGGTCCAAGTCCATAGGGCGCTCAAAGCTGCTGCGCAAGTTGACTCTGTGGTTAAGATGGCATACTGTGCATTGGCCTTCATCACCCGTGGGATTTAGTTTAGAAGCTGAGAGGTAATGTTACAGCTAAAAGGACCCTGGTCAGACCCCACTTGGAGTACTGTGCTCAGTTCTGGTTGCCTCACTACAGAAAGGATGTGGAAACTATAGAAAGAGTACAGAGGAGATTTACAAGGATGTTGCCTGGATTGGGGAGCATGCCCTTTGAGAACTTGGCCTTTTCTCCTTGGAGCAACTGAGGATTAGAAGTGATGCGATAGAGGTGTATAAGATGATGAGAGGCATTGATCATGTGGATAGTCAGAGACCTTTTTCCAGGGCTGAAATGGCTAATACAAGAAGGCACAGTTTTAAGGTGCTTGGAAATAGGTACAGAGGGGGTGTCAGGGGCAAGTGTTTTTACATAGAGAATGGTGAGTGCATGGAATGGGCTGCCAGCGATGGTGTTGAAGGCGGATACAATAAGGTCTTTTAGGAGACTCCTGGATAGGTACATGAAGCTTAGAAAAATAGAGGGCTATGGGTAACGCTAGGTAATTTCTAAAATAAGTACATATTCAGCACAGTATGGTGGGTCGAAGGGCCTGTATTGTGCTGTAGGTTTTCTGCATTTCTATATTTCTGTGCCATATCAATTCTTTGATCTCTCGTTTCTCTGAATGATTAATGAATCAGAATTGCACAGAGAGAATTTAAAACAAGATATTGCAATTATGTGGTTGGCATTCATGGAATAATGACTTCCCATTCTAATATACTGCTAGTTTCTCAGATCTGTTGAAATTTTTGAAGATGTGATGTTGAAAATGAGTGTTGCTCAGAAGTTGAACGTATGCTGTGCAAAGAATATTTAACTGTGGGTTAATAGTAGCATTGCAATGGCAGATAAACTAATTTAATATGAATAATTGAGCATGGCATGCATGTTTTCAAATGCTGTAATACGGAGTTGGTTACTTATTATTGGTTGACATCATTAGTCTATAGTTGAACAGTACTTTTGTCTGATATAATAATTGCACTTTGGGCCACTATTGCTTACTGGAAGTTTTTATGGAGAATGAAGTCGAATTGAGGGAGCAGGTGATATTCCTAACATTTGTGGCTCCAGAGAGAAGCAGACATTTAAATATTTCAGTGACTCTTTCCTCAGTCTTTCTCACTACATATTTGTGCCTTACTTTCAAAAACATTCCTGCTGGGGTGGAGCTAATTGATAAGAAAAATGAAAATCAGTTCACCCTATGTTGCCTTTCAGAATCAAGATCATTTCAACCCTAGTCACTGGGCTTAAACATGCAGACAACATTACAAGTTAGAAAGTCAAGGTATGTTTCTAGACTGATAAAGTTGCACCAATGCCAAAAAATCCTGAAATCCATTGATAGGACAAACAAACCAATTCAGTATCTTTTCCAAGCCAATATCCCATTACTGAGTCCTTAATCGTTCTCAGTTCATCCAATTGGCAGGCCACAAATTTGGTAAACCCCAACAACAGACTTCCAAAACAAACACACTGCTCTAAGCTCTCCGATAGCAAGTTTGTGCATAGGTGGAAGAAACAATTCAAGGATGTTCTCAAAGCTTCCTTGCAAAAGTACAGCATGCCCACTGTCTTGAAGAACTCCTGACCCCATGAACAATCTAAAAAGAGGAGGAACATTTGGGAGGACATTGAGAACTTAAGTCCATGTGGCAAGCGTGTACAGTTGCCAAGCATAAGTAGCAGATGTACAACAAAGTATCTACTGCCCCATCCCTGGCAGAGTCTTTGGTTCTCACATTGATAGGCAGGGGAGTTGGAAGGGATGAAGAGGAAGGGGAGAGAAAAAAAGAGAAAGAGAAAAAAATCTTATGGACTACGCTAAGTAAATTATGCTCAGGACTACTATTTTCATAAGAACTAATACTAGTTACTTGTGGGACAATTCTACCATGAAACAACTTACAGGTATATGTTGTCTAAGAAAAGATGAAATTATGTTAAATACAAATACCATTGCTACCAGAATTTTCATCTAATTTACTTTTTACATGGTATCTTTATTTTACACTGCTGAGTATATGCACAGTATTTTGCATCACTGTTTTGAATATGTTTGTCCTTAGATGGATGAAAGTTCGTGAGAGAATTTGTGTGGTTTCCTGACCTACTGGTGTGTTTTTGGTATACCTGATATACAGGAATGGAATGAAGTACATTACAATTTTTAACTTAAGTTTAGCAGTTTTGATTTAATTATTCATGCATAGTAGATTTCTCTGAAATTAATATTTTTTATTATTGAAGGATGAAATTTGATTTTAGTTATAGACAGATGAAATTTAATGTGGGTAAACCCTTTACTTAATTTGTACAGTATGTGTTAACAGACATTGCTTTGAAGTTTGTCCGTATAAATCTAAACAGTGGACATTGTACATATAATACAAGGGCATAAGGGCATAAATATTCGCGGCAAGTCTTGTCCTCGATCAGAGCTCTTGCTGGGAGCTTTACATGGTGATAGAAAGAGCAGTGGGAGGACATTATGGCATCACACAGCACACATTTAATGGGGTGAGATTCTTAACCAATAAATACTCAGTCTGAGCTTGTAAATTTTGGATGATGAATAGATCACCAGCAGACATGAACAGGAATATGATTTGCTTCAGGGATACGATTGTGAATATCTAGCTTTGGAAGGAGGAAAAGGAAACATCGCTGTTTGCAACTAAAAATCTCAAGTGCAGTGGAGGAAGTTACAGTATTTCCCATGAGATCTGCTATTCAGGTCAAGCTAGGTAGAAATTCTCTGTAGAAGTTGAGATCTCTCTTAACAGAATCCTTCTCTATCTATTGAGTGCAGTGCATACAAAATACTAAATTCTTCATAGCCTAATTGTACCTGCCCACACCACAGCAAGCTAATCAAAGCTGATGTAGGAGCCATGTATCTATTTTCTGTTTGTATTGCATTTTGTGGCGTGTTTATTATGGTAATCTGTCACTCGGGTTGGAGTGTGGTAGAAGCAAATGAGTACAGTTAGGGATTCCTGCTTAGTTACTTAGTTAGTTGTTAGTTAGGGGCAGACGGGGAATGATTTTTTTTGTTGACCGGTAACTGGATTGCTGATTGGAACACTATTCATTCACTAATTACACTATTATACCATTGAGTATCGCTAATATCACTATTAGACCGCTAATTAGACTGTTATATTGCTAATTTAGTTTTGTTTATTTTATATTGCTACAAGATTGTTCATCTTTGCTGGTTTCATAATAAAGGATTGAATGTTCCTTTTTTGATTTGGAAATTCGGTATTTGGAAGTCTATCATACAGTGTTGATTACCCTGGCATAGCCTCTCAGCAGTTTTGGTTTGTTTTCAAGTAACTGCTACATTTGTCAATAAAAAAAAGTTCTACCAAATGAACAACAGTCTATGCCAAAGGATTGTCTTGGACCTCTTGATGGAATTGGAGCAGCTTGCAGCAATTAAACGACCTTTTGTTGATTCATGCTGTGTATTTGTGGTTTGATCGCAGTTTTGAATGGTCAGTGCTGCCTGTCCATTGAGGACCATTACTCGATCATGTGAATTTTGCCTCAGGGTTTGTCGCTTTGTTTTATTGAAGTGCTGAACTATTCCATTTGCTTACATTCGAATTGAAGACTGCTTGTTCAGTCTGGTTTAAGCACTGTGGATGGGTGAAGTTTGTTTGTTGACTACGTTTATTGATTCTAATATCACCCGTGCTGTGAGCAAATGAAGAGTTAATTGTGAGGCACACAACTAGGGAAAGTAACATGAGTGTTTTGAAGCTTGGAACTGGCACTAATGACCCTGGAGTCAGGGCTCGCAAAAAAGAAATTAAAGCTAAAGCGAAGGCTAATAAAATCAAAAGTATTTGAAAGAAGTATGAAACAAATGTGAACAAGATTAAAGGTTTAATACCAACAATTAATGAAAATTAAAGAAAATACCTTACAAGTGCAATTTCATCTTGAGGACTTGACTAATCTCTATGAAGTTGTTGCTAAGCAACAGCACATACTAATCTCATTAGGTCCCAATCTTGAGCAGGGAAAAACAGAACCAGTGCTTTTCAAGCATCGAATGCTATTGCAGTGCATTTACAGAGGATACAAAACAATTGTTGAACCAAATATGTTCCATTGAAGATCATTATGCTGCAACAAGTGGATAAGTGCCTCACTTTCTGTCAGACAATGTTTCTCTAATTCCAAGGAATGTTTTGAGTATGCATAGAGCAGGTGACCCTCAGAATGACGTGAAACCTAACAACAGTGTGTCTAATGTCATTGCTCAAAGTTCTGCTGCAGGAAGAAAATCTTCTGTGTCTGCTACTTCCTCTGCGGGCATTAAATCAGAAGCTGATAAAGCAGCGATTATTGAAGGGCAAACATGCACTGGAAGAGCACGAACAGCAGCTGCAGAAAAGGAAGGAACAGCGTAAGTTGGAGGAAGAAATTACTGCTCAGGTGGCCAAAGCTAAAGGACTTCAAGTGTGTTGAGTGCTGCAAGTGCTCCACTAGGACAGTCCTATGGTGTGAGTTCCTATATCGAAGAGACGCAGAGGAAAACAAAAACACTCAGTGTCAATGTTGATCATTTGTTTATCAAGTGTCTGTGAAACATGAGCTAGATCTCCTAAGCGGTAGTTCAGAGTGTTTACTCTCAGCCTGCACTAAGGAGGCACTCTGAACCTATGTCATATCCAACAGCTCAAAGGGCTCATGGGGAAATTCACTTGCAGCATGGAAACACTCTTGCTTCAGATGGTAGATGTCAGAATAGTTTTGATATTTTGAAGAAGCAAAATGAAACAACAATTTTATTGGTAGAAGAACAGCACATTTCATCTTTGCCTAAAAGAGATTAAACTCTTCAATGGGGATCCATTCCAGTATGCACATTAATAAGGGTTTTTGAAAATGGTCTTTTGGGCAAGACTGACAGCTATAGTGACTGCCTCTATTTCCTTGAACAATACACTAGGAGTTGCCCTAGAGAACTTGTCAGAAATTGCTAGTATGTTGATCCTAAGAAAAGATATGTAAAAGCTGAAGCTTAAGGAACGTTTTGATAATGAACAGAAATTGCATCCGCCCACATGCAAGCAGTTCTTTCTCGTGTAGCTATCAAATCTGAAGTTGTGAAAGCTCTTCAAGACTACAGTCATTTTCTTAGAGTCTGGTGCATTGTCATGGAAGAAGTGTAGTATGTTCGTGAGCTGGACATGCCTGCTAATATGTTGATTGTTGTAAAGAAATTGCCATGTATGCTTAGAGATAAAAGAACAGTGGTCTGTGAACTGCAAGAAAGGCACAACTGTAAGACTACTTTCACTAACATTGTTGATTTTATTGAAAGGCAAGTAAAGATTGCTACACACCCAGTGTTTGGGAATATGCAGGATGTTACATCACCTGCAATAAGCAAAGTTGTGAATAAAACCAAGTCACAACCTTGTTCTAAGGCTAAAGGAAGCATCTTTGCCACAGCTGTGGCCAATGTGAGAAGTAAAGCCAAGACTGAACCTGGAACTAAGGGAAAGGAAATAGTCTTGTCTGCCAAAAGGGTTTGTTTGGTCTGCAAGGGTGAGCATATATTGGATTTGTGCCCTCGGCTTGAGAAAAGGGCTTATAGTGAGAAGTTTGCCTTTCTAAAGGAAAATGCTGTCAGCTTTGACAGTGTACAGGATACATCATCAAGAATTGCAGGAAACATCTTTTATACAAGGAATACAGTGGCAAGCATCCCAGCATATTTCATATTCATTCTAACAAAAAAGGTGGTGAATCAAAACAAGCCATGAAGGAATCAGACACAGCAGTGAGCAGTGCCCTGGTATCCAATGGCCTTACAGGTGCTGGTGATCATGACTGTAAAATTCCCATAGTTCTAGTACAAGTGAAGTCTAAGAAGGGTAACAAGACAGCAGTTATTAATGCTTTCCTAGATCAAGGGAGTACAGCAGTGTCCTGCACAGGGGGCCTCATGAACAAGCTGAACCTCACAGGAAAGAGGACACGCATTCCCTTATGGACCATGGGTCAAGAGAAGATTGTGAGTATTTGCATTGTTTCAGGATTGGAAGTAGTTGGCATATTCACAAAGGGAATATTCCACAATGGAGGGATCTCTATGGATGGTGTCTCCTGACACATTTCCAGAGATTGATTGAGAAACTGAGTTGCTGATAGGGACAAATGTGCCTAGGGATTTGAAACCGTTGCAAGTGATTCACAGTATTAATGATGGACTTTATGGAATTAGAACAATGCTGGGTTGGACTGTGAATGGATCAGTGAAAGGAGACCATGGTGATGATGCGCAGCCAGAGCTGATATTTAACAGGATCTCTGTTTTGAACTTGGATGAGCTTTGGCAGCAGCAGTTTAAGGCAAATTTCCCCAAATGCAGTCAGGATGACAAACCTAGTTTGTCAAGAGAAAATCAGAAGTTCATGGAGCTGGTTGCAACTTCTGCAAAACTGGCGGATGGCCACTACCAGGTTGGTATTCAGAAGGAGGTTAACATGCCAAATAATAGAAAGATTGCCGGACGGTGGGCTCCTAATCTAAGGAGGAAGCTTAAGAAGGATTGGTCATTTCACAATGAATATACAGATTTCATGACGGATGCCATCTCCCAAGGTTATGCTGAAAGAGTGCTATGATAGGAAAGTCTTGTACATTCCACATCATGGTGTTTATCACTGCAGAAAAGACCATAGAACATAGGAGCAGAATGATGCTATTTGGCCCATTGAGTCTGCTCCGCATTCAATCATCACTGATCCTTTTTTCCCCTCCTCAGCCCCAGTCCCCGGCCTTCTCCCTGTAATTTCTGATGCTGTGTCCAATCAAGAACCTATCAATCTCTGCCTTAAATACACCCAATGACCTGGCCTCCATAGATGCCTGTGGTAATAAATTCCACAAATTCATTACCCTCTGGCAAAAGAAATTTCTCTGCATCTCTGTTATAAATGGGCACCCCTCTATCCTGGGG
Organism: Hemitrygon akajei; assembly: GCF_048418815.1. Taxonomy (NCBI): domain Eukaryota; kingdom Metazoa; phylum Chordata; class Chondrichthyes; order Myliobatiformes; family Dasyatidae; genus Hemitrygon; species Hemitrygon akajei. Next base: position 37,799,696 of record NC_133133.1, on the reverse strand, counting down.
CTGTGCCCTTTTGTCCTAGACACCCCCACCATGGGGCACATCCTTTCCACATTGGCTCTGTCTAGGCCAGGGGTGGGCAAACTTTTTGACTTGTGGGCCACAAAGGGTTCTAAAATTTGACAGGGGGGCCGGACCAGGAGCAGATGGACGGAGTGTTTTGGTAATACACCTCATAAGAGAAAATAAAATATCATGGGATATGTAGAAAACATGTGCTTTAATTTCAATTGAAAATGAACAAATGCATTACAACAAAATATCTGTCTTTGAAGTCCCATGGTATTTAGCTATTTATTGAAATGACTTTTAAAACACTGAAAATTAAATGAATAAAATACAGCTTTTTTTTAATAGTAACAGTTATTATTTTAAAGCACTGAAAATTCTGTTATCCTTCAAGATATTATCATCATCACTCTCCTCCTGACTGTCTTTATTTCAAAAACGGTAGGAGATGCAGGTCTACTTGTCCTGCTCCTTCTTATTCAATTGTCCCCTGTGCCAAAACTCAACAACGACCAGCACAAGGACAGAACAGTGACAGCGCGCCTGTATGCGGAGCTCGTTATTTGATCTGGAGCGCATTTTTTATTTTGAGAACGTACGTGAGAGGTCAAAGAATAAAGCGCTAATGTGGAATAATATGCTGCACCTCAACAAAGGTCAATGTATATAGAGTGCGTCATCTATTGGGAAAACGCCAGAATTGCGGGGAAAAAACGTTAACAAGGTTTATTAATATAATTTCATCAAGTTCTGCGGGCCGGATTAAAAAGCTTAACGGGCCGCATATGGCCCCCGGGCCGTAGTTTGCCCATGCCTGGTCTAGGCCTTTCAACATTTGAAAAGTTTCAATGAGGTCCCCCCTTATCCTTCTAAATTCCAGCGAAGAAAGGGAACCTTTGTATTGAGTTTGACTGTGGAGCAAGTTTTCAGAGAATATCACTAAATGGTCAGCTTTTACAGGGACCAGGTCTTCCTAGCTCAATAATTCAGAAAAGAACCAATGGAGATCATAGCAGATATTGAATCAATGTTTTATTAGGTTGAAGTATCAGTGCAAGATGTAGATCTGCTGAGGTTTCTCTTGCGGCCTAATGGTGACCTCAGCCAAGATCTGGTGGACTTTAGAATGGTGGTACATCTCTTTGGAGCAACTTCACTGAGCCATGCCAATTTTGCTCTTAGGAAGTGCACAGAAGACAATGAAGAACAGTTCAGCTGTGAGACGGTAGATAAGGATTTGCATTGCTTCTATTTTGATGACTGCCTTGTGTCAGTGTCCTCTGATGAAGAATCGGGGTCTTTCTATCATGACCTTGTATCCATTTGTGCTAATGGCAGCTTTCAACTCACAAAGAGGATAAGGAAAAGACATAGTGTTCTAGCTATTATACCAGAAGAGCAAAGAGTGAAAGACGTGAAGAATTGTAATCAATATATTCCTTCAGTGGAGAGAGTACTAAGTGTGTAGTGGTTCATTCAATTTGATACTTTCAACTTTAAGATCACAATCCAGGATAGACCACTCACCAGAAGGGGTATCCGCTCCACCCTTAGTTCATCTATGATCCTTTAGGAATCTTGAGTCTGATGGTGTTATCTACTAAGAAGAACCTGCAATATCTATGTAGATAACACTATACCAACATTAGTTGCTCATGAGTGAACAAGCTGGCTGGAAGAACTCTGCCAGTTGAAAGACTTCAAGGTTGTTAGATGTTTGAAACCCCTGGATTTTGGAGAAGTTACTGCTGCACAGTTACACAACTTTACAGACACAAGCGAAGAAGGCTATGGAGCAGTGACCTACCTATTGCTGCACAAAATGTGTTTTCATGTGCATAGTGCTTTGAGCATGAAAATCTAGGGTAGCTCGATTGAAGTCAGTTTCTATCGCTTGTATGGAGCTTACCACTGCTAAAATGACAAGCCATGTGGACACATTATACAAGAAAGAGTTCGACATGCAGCTTCATGACTCAGTGTTTTGGACTCCTAGTACTTCTGTGCTGACGTATATATCAAGAATGTAACTTCCGGGTTCCAGATCTTTGTTGCAAACAGATTTCCAGAAATTTGGAAAGTTTCACAAGCATTTCAATGGAGGTGTGTTTCAATGTTTCAATGGAGGTTTCAATTGGACTTAAAACAACGCAGCAGATGTGGCCTCTAGAGTGTTGAAGATGAAAGCATTCCTGAAGAATGTGACATGGGTGTCATGGCCTCTGTATCTTCTTCAGCCTGAACGGGCATGGCCTGTGAATCCCAATTGTTCTGGAGAACTTCTGGTAGATGATAATAGACAATAGACAATAGACAATGATCTAGAAGTCAACAGCATATTACAAAGAATGCCATGCAGATTGAAGAGGAGGTGGAGGTGGTAACAAGTATAATCTATCACTTCTTATCTTGGACCTGTTTGAGGAAGACAGTGGCCAGGATTATTAGACTTAAGAAACTGTTCTTGTTTCTAAGTCAGAGGAGGAAGCAAATGAACATTGTTCTGGCTTAGTCTGATTTGGATAAAGGACAACAAGGGTATTCTTTGGAGAGAGAAATTGAAATGGCCAAAGGTATGATCAGTCAAGATTGTCTCTGAATGGGTGAGCTCAGAAAGGCTGAAATGGAAATCATTGGGTTTTGACAGAGGAAGAGATTCCCAGATGAATTCTCAAGTTTGCAAAGGGGAGAAAGTGTCAAAAAGAACAGCCATATTTTCAAGCCTAATCCACTATTTGAAGATGGTGTCTTGAGAATTGGTGAATGGCTTAGTAGGACAGCCATGCCTAAAGAGTCTAAACATCCTGTTATACTGGCAAAGGATCTTCGTAACTCTGACATCATTCTGAGAGGTAGGATATGGTGGCCATAACCACATGTTATCCAGGTTGTGCCAAAGATACTGGTCTCCCAGTGCTAGTACAGCTATAAGAAAAATCCTATCTAAGTGTTGTTTTTCAATACTGCACACAGCTTCAGGATGCCAGCTCATGACAGATCCCCTCTGGACAGGGTCTCTCCAGATGAACCTCCCTGTACGTGTGTAGGAGTGGACTACTTTGCACCTTTTGAGATGAAGAGCAGGAGTACAGTGAAGAGGTATGGGGCCATATTTACCTGTCTAGCTATATGAGCTGTTCACATTGAAGTGGCATCTTCTTTAGACACGTATTACTTGGCTAATGCACTTCGATGCTTTATAGCAGGACAGATTTGTGAACTGTGATATGATAATGCAACAAACTTTGTTGCAGCTGAGTCTGAGAAGTCGTTGAGAAGTAGAATAATTCATGGATCAGTGATAGACTTCAAAAAGCGTATATGTGGATTTTTAACCCTCCCTGGCTGGTTCACATCTTGGAGGAACATGGGAGAAATCAATCGTGTCTGTGTGAAAGGTCCTCAATTCTACCATGAAGGTAGGGAATCTTGAGGAAGAGGGCTTCCACACAGTCGTTTGTGAAGTAGAGACTATTATCAATGGTTGTCCAATTACTAAAGCATCCTCTGATCTCAATGATTTGGAAGCCCTAACACCCAACCAACTGTTCTTCTGAAGACCTCATCATCCTTGCCCCTCAGAGAGTTTTAATAAAAAGATGTTTATGAATAAAGATGTTTGTGAATGAATATGTTTATGAATAAAGATGCTAAGGTGTTCGTGTTAGATGGAACCAGGTCCAAGATATGTCAAACTTGTTTGGAATCAGTGGGTCAAGGAGTATTCACCACAGTTACAGGAACGCAATAAATGACCAGGTATAAAATACAATTTCCTCCCGGGAGTCATTGTACTTAAAGTTGATGACACAGCACTGCAAAACTCATGGATCATGGGAAATCTTTCCAGACAGAGGAGGACTTAAGTGGCAAGTGCACATCAAGACCAATACCAGCTGTCTGGACAGGCCAATACCCAAGATCCATCTTTTATGGGAGGCAGAGGTTTGAGGAGCTACAGCTCTAGAAGCATCATGACTATGACTTACTGACTTGGCAGAGAGTGGTGATAAAGAATACTCTGTTCTAGGCTAAATGCTGGTAACCTCTGGCCTAGATGACTATTACATGACTTGACCAGAAGCAGAAAGAAGAAAAAGGACATTTGTATAAATGTTAAGATGCTTGTCCTTGAAGATTTCATGTCTCCTGATTTAGTTGTAATTATTACAGTGTTGATGCACCATCAATAACTCTCGGAGACGGGAGGCAAACGATAGGCTTTTATTAGCAGCAAAATGGAGCACAGCATCTCGGAGACTGAGGGGGGAGCAGTGCCTCCAATCGCCTTTACACAGGGGTCTGTGGGAGGAGCCACAGGAGCAGTCAGCAGAGGGGTGTGTCCAGACAGGTATACATAGTTTACCACATTCACCCCCCCTTTGTTTTAAAAGAGAGTTCCCACGGGGTGAAGTTTCTTACAAGTATATTTACAGGTTAAGTCTATCAGGCGGTCGAATCTGTCGCTGCGATCTACGTAGCACCAGTGGTGATTGCACCAGTGACGGTGGTTGTGCTGGCTCCGGCCTGACTGGAGGTGTCAGCCCAATAGGCGTCAGTAATCCCTCATGCGTGTGTGTGCCGCCTGGTATGGGAGTGTTGTGAGGAGTCTGTGTAGGGCTTGGTGTGTGCGGTGTCTTGTGGGTATATACATCGGTGGGTACGGGGTTCATAGTCACCGTGGAGTGTTCGGGGTAGTGGTCTGGTGCTCCTGCGGGTGCCAGGTCGCGGATGGAGACCGTGTCCTCCCGCCCATCAGGTAAGACCACGTAGGCATACTGGGGGTTCGCATGAAGTAGGTGAACCCTCTCAACCATCGGGGAGTATTTATTGCTCCTCACATGTTTCTGGAGCAGCACTGGCCCTGGGAACATCAGCCAAGCCGGTAGGGTGGTCCCAGTGGCAGACTTCCTGGGAAAAGAAAAGAGTCGCTCATGAGGGGTGGCATTGGTGGACGTACATAACAGGGAGCGGATGGAGTGGAGTGCCTCGGGGAGGACCTCCTGCCAGTGAGAGACCGGCAACCCCTTTGACCTAAGGGCTAAGAGTGTGGCTTTCCACACTGTGGCATTTTCCCTCTCCACCTGTCCATTCCCCAGGGGATTATAGCTTGTGGTCCTACTAGTAGCAATGCCCCTAGCCAGCAGGTACTGGCGCAGCTCGTCATTCATAAAGGAGGACCCTCTATCACTGTGGATATAGCAGAGATATCCGAACAGAGTGAAGAGCTGGCGCAGGGCTTTTATGACGGACGTGGCAGTGGTGTCGGGGCAGGGGATGGCAAAGGGGAACCGCGAGTACTTGTCGATTATGTTGAGAAAGTAGACATTGCAGTCGGTGGAAGGAAGGGGGCCCTTAAAGTTGACACTCAGTCGCTCAAAGGGGCGGGTGGCCTTGATAAGTTGTGCCTTTTCAGGACGGTAGAAGTGTAGTTTACACTCAGCGCAGACTTGACAGTCCCTGGTCATCGTCCTGATGTCCTCAAGGGAGTAAGGCAGGTTCCGGGCTTTCACGAAATGGTAAAATCGGGTGACCCCTGGGTGGCAAAGATCTGCATGGAGGGCGTATAGCCGGTCGAGCTGCGCGCTGGCACACGCTCCCCGAGATAGGGTGCTCATTGAGTTCTATTCTCCACCGCAAAATTTTATCATTTTTGATTTTGCCCCGCTGTTGGTTGCTGAACATGAACGCAACTGAGTGCTGGTCGGTCAGCAAGGTGAACCTTTTGCCGGCGAGATAGTGCCTCCAGTGCCTAATAGCTTCCACTATGGCCTGGGCTTCTTTCTCCACTGCGGAGTGCCGAATTTCAGGGCCCTGAAGGGTACGAGAGAAGAATGCTACCGGCCTTCCTGCCTGATTGAGGGTAGCAGCAAGCGCGAAGTTGGAGGCGTCACTCTCTACTTGGAAGGGAATGGTCTCGTCCACCGCATGCATCGTTGCTTTGGCAATGTCCCCTTTAACGCGGCTGAAGGCCGCGTGGGCCTCGGCTGAGAGGGGAAACGCGGTGGACTTGACCGGGGGCGGGCCTTGTCTGTGTAATGAGGGACCCATTGGGCGTAATAGGAAAAGAAGCCCAGGCACCGTCTAAGGGCTCTGAGGGTGGTGGGAAGAGGGTGTTCCAACAGGGGGCGCATACGGTCGGGGTCAGGGCCAATGACCCCGTTCTCCACGACATACCCAAGGATAGCAAGTCGGGTGGTTCCGAACACACACTTGTCCCTGCTATAGGTGAGGTTAAGAGCTTTGGCCGCTAGGAAAAATCGTTGGAGGTTGGTGTCGTGACCGCAGATGGTGATGTTATCCAGATATGGGAACGTGGCCTTCAGTTGGCATTGGTCCACCATCTGGTCCATTTCCCTCTGGAAGACGGAGACACCATTTGTGACACCGAAGGGGATGCGCAGGAAGTGATAGAGCCTGCCGCCCACCTCGAAGGTGGTGTATGGGCGGTCCTCCGGGTGGATGGGGAGCTGATGGTAAGTGGATTTCAGGTCTATGGTCGAGTACTCCTTGTACTGAGCTATCTGATTGACCGTATCCGCGATGCGGGGTAGGGGGTACACGTCAAGCTGCGTGAACGTATTGATGGTCTGGCTATAGTCCACAACCATCCTGTTTTACTGCCCGGTCCGAACAACAACCACCTGGGCCCTCCAAGGACTTGTGCTTGGCTCAATGATCCCCTCCCTGAGCAGCCGCTGCACCTCTGACTGAATGAAGGCCCTGTCCCCCACGCTGTACCTCCTGCTTTTAGTTGCCACAGGTTTACAGTCGGGGGTCAGGTTGGCCTACAGCGGTGGGGGAGGGATCTTGAGGGTGGAGAGGCTGCAAGTGGTGTCAGTAGCGCGGCCGTTGGCATGGTGTTGGGTGGGATGTGTGGGTCGGTGTGTGTGTGTGTGTGTGTGGTCAGTAGCGGGGTATATGACGAAGTCCCACAAAACTGAGGATTCCTGACAGTGAGTGGTGGGAGGGGCCCGTCATATGCCATAGTCACACTTTCGAGGTGGCTCTGGAAGTCCAGCCCCAATAGCACAGGCGCACACAGTTGAGGCATGACCAGTAGCGCAAAGTTCCGATATTCTGTGCCCTGCACCACCAATGTCGCTACACAACCCACCCGGATGTCTGTGGAATACGACCCAGAAGCCATGGTGACTCTCTGGCTTACCGGCCGTGTCACGAGTCTGCAGCGTTGCACTGTGTCCAGGTCAATAAAACTCTCAGTGCTGCCCGTGTCAAACAGGCAGCTAGTCCTGTGCCCCTCCACCAGGATGTCCATCATTGGCCTTGCAAGCTGGTGTGGAGCACTTTGGTTGAGGGTTACGGAGGCCAGAGTTGAATCATCATCTTGGTGCCCGGTAAGCACCCGTGGGTCGGAGGCGGGGCGAGGTGGCACCGACAAAGATGGCCGCCCCCATGCCTCACACACGGTGCTGCTCGACCCCGCTCATGGTTTGGACTTACAGGCCTTGGCGAAGTGGCCCTTCTTGCCGCAGCTGGAGCAGGTTGCTTCTCAGGCTGGGCAGCATTTTCGGGGGTGCTTTACGAGTCCACAGAAGTAACACTGCACGGACTTGTGACTGGCAGCAGCCGAGGTCGATTCGCCGGCGGGTTGCAGGGACTTCACGGACTCGCGACTGGCAGCAGCCGAGGTCGATTCGCCGGAGGGTTGTGGGGAGTTCACGGACTCGTGAGTGGCAGCAGCTGTGGTCGATTCGCCAGCGGGTTGTGGGGTCTGTGGCATCCACGGGGCCGGCGGGAGATCACGCGCCTGGACAGCGTCAGCGTTGTGCAGAGCAGCCTCCAGCGTGTCGGCCAGCTCGATCGCCAAATGTAAGGTAAGATCGGTGTGTTCCAGCAGCCACTGGCGCACGTACACTGACCTGATCCCCGTAACGAAGGCATCTCTTACCAGGAGCTCCGCATGCTGTTCTGCCGTCAGTCCCCTGCAGTCGCAGGCCTGCACGAGTGTCTGTAGGGTCCGGACAAACTCAGCACTCGACTCTCCGGCCCGCTGCCGCCATGTCGCTAAGCGATGTCTTGCGTAGACGGTGTTCACCGGCCACGGGTATTGTCTTTTGAGAGCATCCAGTGCCCCTTGGTAGGTCGGCAGGTCCCTGATCAGGGAGTAGACCCGCGGACTGGCCCTGGAGAGGAGAATTTTGTGCATCGTTGCCGGCTCAGTCACACGATTCTCCTCCAGGTACGATTGGAAGCATGCAAGCCAGAGTTCAAAAGCGATGCCGGCTTCTGGAGATTGAGGGTCAATATCCAATCTGTTGGGACATAAAATGCTCTCCATGTTTTAAAATTGCTGCTAATAAAATTGATGCACCATCAATAACTCTCGGAGATGGGAGGTGAACGATAGGCTTTTATTAGCAGCAAAACGGAGCACAGCATCTCGGAGACTGAGGGGGGAGCAGTGCCTCCAATCGCCTTTATACAGGGGTCTGTGGGAGGAGCCACAGGAGCAGTCAGCAGAGGGGCGTGTCCAGACAGGTATACATAGTTTACCACAAGTGTAATAATTAAGAGGCTGGGATATAGCCATGTATCTATTTTCTGTCTGTAGGAGTCATGTATCTATTTTCTGTTTATATTGTATTTTGTGGTGCATTTATAATGGTAATCTGTCAGGTGGATTGAGGTGTGGTAGAAGCAAATGAGTATAGTCACGCATTCATACTTAGTTGGTTAGTTGGTAGTTAGAAGCAGCCAGGCACTGATAGGTTTTTGTTGACCGCTAACTAGATTACTAATTGGAATGTTATTAGACCATTTATTCCGCTAATTGGAACACTTAGTACCACTAACTAGATCGCTAATTGGAATGCTATTCAATCGCTGAATTCACTATTATACCGCTTGGTATCACTAATATCATGATTAGGCCATTAATTAGACCGTTATATCACTAATTTTATTTCATTAGTCATTTTATTGCTACAAGATCATTCATCTTTTCTGGTTTTGTAATAGAGGATCAAACGTACATTTTTCAACTTGGAAACTCATTATTTGGTAGTGTGTCATACTGTGTCAGTTGCCCTGGCTTCGGCTTAGCCTCTCAGCAGTTCTGGTTTGTTTTCAAGTAGCTGCTCCACCTGATGTTAAGAAAAGAACAAAGCTATGAGTTCATTTAGAAGTATATGATGTGTCCTTCAATCAGAACTCCAAACATGGCAAAATAGATGGTTCTTGAGCATGGACTTGCCCACGTGCTGGCTGTTTGCACTGCCCTTCAAACACTCAGCAAATCAACATTGCCTACTTGATTGCTGGACAAGGCAGAAGAGCAGGAAGAAGCAAAGCCAAGTAGGAAAAAGTCCCTGCAGTTTTAAACATTTGAATCATTATTATGAAAGATTACTGGAAATCGTGGAAAATAAAAGCACGATGGAAGTGGAGAATGATTTAATCTCCCAAAGTCAGAGCTAACACCATCCCACTCATTCTTTGCAACATCTTTCTCTTGCAATTCATTTGCCTACTGATTCAATATTCTTTCTATTATAGGCGTGCATTCGTGTCATTTGTTGCTATGCAAGGAGCTTGTACATAAATGGACATTAAGGGGTTAACATTCAAGCGTAACTTCCATCTCCATAAGTGATCTGCAAGAGCCAGCAAAAGCCCATACTGAAGTGCTGAATGACATTCATTCCACATTCTTGAAGTATCACACAGTTACTAACAACCCGAGGAATAAATGGTCATCTTCAGGTGAATTCGGCCGTGCAGTATTGACTGTAAAGGTGTAGCTACCCGCTACAGCTACTATGCTCAGGAGTTACTGCTCAGGTGTTTACTCTCTGAGCATGGACCCCTGCAGATAACTGAGACAGTTCAAAAACCCAGCTGCACACTCTGACATTGACCCAAGCGAAAAACACTAATCACAGCTGTGCATTCATGCTGCACGGTTTATTGAAACTGCAACCATGGCAACCCTATGCAGCTCAGCAGCTGAGCTCCCAACGTGATGTTTCCTACAGTGTTAATGTGATGCCTTGGAGCTCAAATACACGTCCTTTAAATATGTTGTGTTTTGTGAAGGAGAAAGCCTTCGCAAAAAAACTCAAATCTGATTGCAGCCCAGAAGCTTGTTCCCATGCAGGCCATCGGACATATCCAGTGACTGCCCAGCAACAGTGACATGCGTGGCTGGGACTGACGTAAATACAACTATTAGCTGTTTTATTAATGTCACATCTAGCCACAGGACCCCTGACAAAAATTTCCTGGATATTAGGAAATCAGATCCCATGTCCTAATGTGTGCCAAGTTCCATTCATTCATCATCCCTGTATTTGTAGACAGACGTTAGCTCCTGGCTAAATGATGTCTTATTTAAAATTGTTTTCACATCTCCCCATGGTCAGTGTATACTTCTGAGGTTTCACAACTCTCTACGTTATCTTGTCTTGTTCAATTTTGGCATATGGCTAATCCCTGATTTTCATCACTCCATTCCTGGCAGTAGTACTTTCAGCTCTGTGCCCAAAGCATATTCCTTCCCAAAATCAGTCTACCTCTCAGCCTTTCTTTTCTCCTTAAAAACTCTTATAACCTATTTTTGATAACTTTGTCAAGTCTTGTTTCATAATGCTCCACTGAAATGCCTTGAGAGATGCTACTACCTTAAATACAGTAACTATATTCATTTGTTTTCAATGTAAATTGGAAAAAAAATATCTGAACCAGATGAACAGGATCTTTAGGGTTATCTTGCTTGGTTTAATCATAGTAGAAAGCAAGAACAGGGAATTTCCTATAAATAATTGAGACTGAACTATTGCATGAAGGTACCTGATCTGAAATTTCAGTGCTCAGATACCAACTTTGTTTGTGCTGAGGACAAAAAGAGGGCTAAATTAGATGGTGCTGGAAAGTGTGTACTAGGATTGGATATGCAAACATTTCTCCTCTGCCTGACCTGTTGCAAGACATGTATTCAATTCCTTTTTTCTAAATCATTACCACGATTTCAGTATCCCGGCAGTATTAACCAAGCAGTTTATGACATCATTGCTCATCATGGAATCCAATATTGAGGGTGCTAACAGCAGTAGAAATAAGCTGATGGTGCTTAACGCCTCAGAGAGGGGATGTGCTCCTAGCCTGGTGAGGTTGCCACAGTATGCAAATGCTTCATTTGGTGGTGGTGGTGGTGGTGGTGGGGGGGGGGGGGGGGGGGGGGTGTGTGTGTGTGTGTGTGTGTGTGTGTGTGTGTGTGTGTGTGTGTGTGTGTGTGTGTGTGTGTGTGTGTGTGTGTGTGTGTGTGTGTGTGTGTGTGTGTGTGTGTGTGTGTGTGTGTGTGTGTGTGTGTGATGAGGTTGATGGTTTGTTGTGGCTGAGGAGAATTCATCTTGAGGTCAGTGGTAGAAATGAGAAGTAAGTTGTGGTGCCACAAGAATTATTAATGATCGTCAAGGCTTGTCAAGGTTAGTGGGAACACCTACCGCACTCAAGCCTCACAGACTTGTTCCGTCTTCCATTCCTCCTCCCAATCTAGACTCATATTAGATGCCTGCATAGCCCAGCCCCTAGGACATTTGTAGTTTCCACCTGCTGACATTTGTTTAACTGGGGCAGGGCATTACTCTAGAACACATGTACAATGTGAAAATGTTCTCATGCAATTAAAATGGGGTAAAGCCAGTTCTAATGGAACAGACAAGTGGCAGACAAGCACATATCCACTGAATCTTTGACCTATGCAGAGACACTGCTTGGAGTTACTAGTGTATGGTTTAAACCTAATCCTCCTCCTCACATCTCACTTCTCCTCATCTGACATTACAAGCTGCAGATGATGTAGCTTCTTTAATTTTTTTATTTCTTGTTACACCGTTCCTTTAACTGCCTGGCTGAGTGTATTTTTTTCAGACGACCACCAGTCTACTGGCCAAAAGTAGATTGGTGAGGAAATAGTGTGAATATGGGCAGCAATGTAGCATAACAGTTAATATAACAATTTACAGCACCATCTGTAAGATCGGGGTTTAATTCTTGCCTGCTGCCTGCAAGGACTTCGTACATTCTCCCCATGACCACACGGGGTTTCCTTGGGGTGCTCTGGTTTCCTCCCACATTTCAAAGACGTACGAGTCAGAGTTAGTAAGTTGCAGGCTTGTTATGTTGGCACCAGAAGCGTTGCGACATTTACAGGCGGCCTCCAGCATATCTTGGAATGTGTCACTCGTTGAACAAACAACATATTTCACTGTATGTTTCAATGTACATGTGACAAATAAAGCTAACTTTTAATCTTTAAACAACTAAGAGAAGCACATGGGACACTCTCACAACAATCAGCTTGCTTACTGACGTTTTGTATACTGTGAACAGTAGCTTTGATACAGTATTGCATGTGTTAATTCGGTAGGGATAAGTTTTGCTATTGGAACGTCATGAAAGCACATGAAATTCTCTTGAAGTGAACTCAATGGAGAATATTGATGGGGCAGCCTACAGATGCATATTAATAGGCATATGTATTATTTGCTTGGGGCATTTGGGATGTCAGTAACAGAATCTCTGCTCTTTTTCAACTGCAATTGTGTCTAGATAAATCTCTGGTAAATAGAAATCTGAAGGATTTTAACAGAGTTTGATAATGGTTATGTTCTTAACGGTGAATTATTTGTTCCTTACTGTTATTGGAGATGATCCTGGTCTCAGCTCACGGCTGCTGATTTGATTCCCAACTTTTGTTGGGACCATGGTAATGAGTTTATTCCTATGTCAGGACAGTTGTTACCTCTTCGCCCCCACCTTCTGGGTACTTCAGCACAATTCTAGGAATGGAAGACTGTTGGCATGGTTCTGGAGGACATAGCAAGCCACTTTGAATCATAATACTCTCTCTCAACTCTAATACAGAGTGTTTCCAGAGTAATTCAGATGGCAGAATAGCATCTTGTTATATGTAATTGTATGAGAATTTTGGTCTTGCACTTGGAACACTGAATTTAGGAACTACATAGATAGAAAATTGCTCTTATTCTCAAGCAACTGACCATTGCTCAGGAATACCAACTGGAAGATAGCAGACAACCAGTGCAAGATGAAGCCATTCTCTGAGCTTAATGAGTGTTTGATAGGTATCTTCTGGTTGCAGGTTTATACCAGAATTTTAAAAGGATTTAAACAATTATGGTTCAATTGTAAAGTTAAACCCAAAAGGCAAAGTACATCTGGACATTTTCACTCTTATCCAGCTGGTGTCTGTTAAATACTCTCCATGTGCTTAATATAGATGCCAGTACCCAAGGAAGAAATCAATTACATTTTTCTTGAGGAGAAATCACTGTCAGCTCTCTGATCCAGTGCTGGATAGAATACTAGAGCACTTTGGAACTGTTGCAACTCCAGGAAGAGTATTTCAGCCACAGATAATTGGCTGCAGTTGTAGATTCAACATGTGGCATCTCTCTGGACCTTTTGAAAATTAGGGCAACTGAAGAATTTGTTCCTTTGGCTGGACAGATTCCCCTGAGCAGAATCTGTTTTCCCTTTGCTTAATGCACCCTTCCTCCTCCCCGTCATGCTAGAGACCTGGTGAAACAATCATCAATATAGTAATCAATATAATAAAGGAGGATAGTAAAAGCTTCTTTAGGTATGTGAATAGCAAAAAAATTGTTAAGACCAAAATTGGACAATTGAAGACAGAAACGGGTGAATTTATTATGGGGAACAAGGAAATGGCAGATGAGTTGAACAGGTACTTTGGACCTGTCTTCACTAGGGAAGACACAAACAATCTCCCAGATGTAATAGTGGCCAAAGGAACTAGGGTAAAGGATGAACTGAAAGAAATTTATATTAGGCAAGAAACGGTGTTGGATAGACTGTTGAGTCTGAAGGCTGATAAGTCCCCGGGACCTGATGGTCTGCATCCCAGAGTACTTAAAGAGGTGGCTCTAGAAATCGTGGACACATTGGTAATCATTTTCCAATGTTCTATAGATTCAGGAACAGTTCCTGCTGATTGGAGGGTGGCTAATGTTGTCCCACTTTTCAAGAAAGGAGGGAGAGAGAAAACAGGGAATTATAGACCGGTTAGCCTGACGTCAGTGGTGGGAAAGATGCTGGAGTCAATTATAAAAGAAGAAATTACGACACATTTGGATAGCAGTAGAATGATCAGTCTGAGTCAGCATGGATTTATGAAGGGAAAATCATGCTTGACTAATCTTCTGGAGTTTTTTGAGGATTTAACTATGAAAATGGACAAGGGAGAGCCAGTGGATGTAGTGTACCTGGACTTCCAGAAAGCGTTTGATAAAGTCCCACATAGGAGATTAGTGGGCAAAATTAGGGCACATGGTATTGGGGGCAGAGTACTGACATGGATTGAAAATTGGCTGGCTGACAGGAAACAAAGAGTTGTGATTAACGGGTCCCTTTCGGAATGGCAGGCTGTGACCAGTGGGGTACCGCAAGGTTCGGTGCTGAGACCGCAGCTGTTTACAATATACATTAATGATTTAGATGAAGGGATTAAAAGTAACATTAGCAAATTTGCTGATGACACAAAGCTGGGTGGCAGTGTGAAATGTCAGGAGGATGTTATGAGAATGCAGGGTGACTTGGACAGGTTGGGTGAGTGGGCAAATGTATGGCAGATGCAGTTTAATGTGGATAAATGTGAGGTTATCCACTTTGGTGGCAAGAACAGGAAGGCAGATTACTATCTAAATGGAGCCAAGTTAGGAAAAGGGGAAGTACAACGAGATCTAGGTGTTCTTGTACATCAGTCAATGAAAGCAAGCATGCAGTTACAGCAGACAGTGAAGAAAGCTAATGGCCTTTATAACAAGAGGAATTGAGTATAGGAGTAAAGAGGTCCTTCTGCAGCTGTACAGGGCCCTGGTGAGACCCCACCTGGAGTATTGTGTGCAGTTTTGGTCTCCAAATTTGAGGAAGGACATTCTTGCTATTGAGGGAGTGCAGCGTAGGTTCACAAGGTTAATTCCCGGAATGGCGGGACTGTCATATGTTGAAAGATTGGAGCGACTGGGCTTGTATACACTGGAATTTAGAAGGATGAGAGGGGATCTGATTGAAACATATAAGATTATTAAGGGATTGGACACACTGGAGGCAGGAAGCATGTTCCTGCTGATGGGTGAGTCCAGAACTAGAGGCCAAAGTTTAAGAATAAGAGGTAGGCCATTTAGAACAGAGATGCGGAAAAACTTTTTCATCCGGAGAGTGGTGGATATGTGGAATGCTCTGCCCCAGAAGGCAGTGGAGGTCAAGTCTCTGGATGCATTCAAGAGAGAGTTAGATAGAGCTCTTAAAGATAGCGGGGTCAAGGGATATGGGGAGAGGGCAGGAACGGGGTACTGATTGTGTATGATCAGCCATGATCACAGTGAATGGCGGTGCTGGCTAGAAGGGCCGAATGGCCTACTCCTGCACCTATTGTCTATTGTCTATATAGTCAGTAGCATAATGGTTAAATTACTTGGATAGTAGCTGGTGTTCTGAATTCTTGATTTATGGAAGCTGAGGGATTTAACTTCAGGTAATTAAATAAGAATTTTAAATTATAAAAAAAAGTTAATTGTACCAAACATGGAATTATAGGATTATCCTAAAAAACCATCTGGTTCAGTTATCCTTCAGAAAATAAAATCAGCCAGCCTGACCTGCATCAGGATGCAGTGGTTAACCTTCCTTAATCTAGGGTCAATTAGGGATGGAGAATGTGTGTTGATATTGCCACTGACATTCATATTCCATTAGCAATTAAATAGATTGCAGATTTGTGCCCAGGCAAAGTAGATGGCTGGAGTCCACCAGCATGTGATTAACTCATGCCTGTAGAATTCCAGAGGTCCAGACTAAAGACTTGCTGTCATGAGTTCAAATCCCTTCATAGCAGCTTGGGAATTTACATTCAGTTAATTAAATAAAGATTTTTCAGAAACTGTGACCATGAAGCTACCAAGTTGTTAGAAAATCCCATCTGGTTCATTAGTATCCTTCAGGGAAGAAAATCTGCTGCCCTTACCTGGTCTTGTGTACTTCTGCTTTAGTCTCAAGTGTTGAAGAAATGCCCCCTGTAAGTGAATAAATTTTAAAGCAGCTAGACCAATTTTTTTTGAGATAGTACAATTTAACTCTTTACTCTGATGAATATGTGTAGTTGTCTCAAACCATATGATTCCCTATATAACAGCCATAAGCTTACAAGTCATAAGAACTTAAGAAATAGGAGCAGACCATATGCCTGCTTGTGCCAACAAGACTCTACATCCATTTTAGTGAAATTCAGTGACCACAACTCCCCGATCTTGGGCAGGGATAGGAGCAACTTGTTTGGGAAAGTTTTAATTATGATGGTATTAGACAGAAACCTGGGAGGGTAAATTGGGAAGAGATTTCTCAGGGAAATATAAAGCAGAAATGTGGAGGTTGTTTAGGAGCACACTCATTAGGTTCTGGATAGATTTGTGTTAATTGAGCAAGAGAAAGGATGGTAGGATGAAGGAATCACTGTTGAAAGGACCTGTAGTAATCTGTATTCCTTGTTCTAAGTCACTATGAATGCCTTTAAATAGTACAGGTGGGGATGTTCTTTCTTCTGCTAAATATCAGGTTCCAAGGCATGAATAACACAGTGTTAAACAGGTCTTTGCAGTTCACCTTGGCTAGAAAAGCTTCAGACAGGTGTTGCTTGCAGACAGAAGTCATCAGTCTATCAACTTCCAGTAGAAGCAAACAACGTACCCAATCTTTCTTTGTACAATTTTCTGAATTGTACAAAAATATGGGCTCATTGTCCAAGGACAAAATGGAAAGTGAGTCAGCACCTGCAGCATATAATGTCCAATAGCATACACACTAGTTTTATAGCCCATCTGAATTGCCCCAAATCTCTACATTGGTTTTAATGTGACAGCCAGATGAATGCCCTCAAAATCTACGGCTGTTTGCATGTTCACTTGCTATAATATTGATAGAGGCCTTCTCAGCTGGTTGGAGATCTATCCTGAAGTATGTGCACACAGAGTTTCAGCTTTTCATTGACCTCTCTTGTCAGGTAACAACTGGAATGAAACCATAATCAAGAATGGCCCTAATTGTTGAAACGTTTCCAATTTCCCTGTTTTGGGCAGTCAGTCCTTATGTATCATTGTTGAATGTAGGGTTTGACTGTAGAGATGTTAAGGATAGATAGATAGATACTTTATGCATCCCCATGGGGAAATTCAACATTTTTTCCAATGTCCCATACACTTATTGTAGCAAAACTAATTACATACAATACTTAACTCAGTAAAGATATGATATGCATCTAAAATCACCCTCTCAAAAAGCATTAATAAATAGCTTTTAAAAAGTTCTTAAGTAGTTTACTTAAATACATTGAGTCCTAACCCCGGCACTTTAACATATCTTACTCCTGGCATAATCTAGAGTCGAAGGCATCTTTCCTGAAGATTCAGGCAGGAATTGTGATCTCCTGCACTCTGGGATAGACTAAAGGATAGCTGTGAAGATTTGCAGTGCTGTTCTGAATTGGGCACCAACATGAATATAAACATGAATAGGATTTTCTGTGCTGCATCAGATCCTGAGTAACAATCATTTCATCATCCTTTACACCTGTGTACTGAGGAATGACAATAAACAATTTTGAATCTTGAAGATCTTGTCCCAAGATCAGGATGAGCAGCTAAGGAGGCAGGCACATGAAGAACAGAAGGATAAAGGGAAGCTGAAACCCAGATGGACACTTCCTGCTCATGTTTTTGGTGATGAAATCATCAGAATGCACATTACCATAGTTACCGCATCCCCAGTTCCACACTCATGAGTACCCCAAGCTCTCATCTTTGGTAAATGATTTGCAAAATATTACAAACACAATAGTAAGATTTATCATAAAGTAAAAATACTGAAACAGATTTATAAATTACCATAGGCTTTACTTTATATAAATGTTATCTAGTTATCATTGTGCATCTGTTTAATTCACCCCTCTTCTTGCACCTTTGCAAAGGTAGAGTTCCAAGCAGTTCTCCCCACTTGTTGGTGTGGAATACTGCGACTCTCAGGAGGAAAGAACGCAGATGCCTTTGTGGGTTACTTCACTCTCTAGACCTGGAGGACATGACTTCAGACCGCCTTTTTCCTCATCCAATTCCATCAAAACTCTCAGGAATCTGGGAGAGCAGCAATAAGGGTACCGGCCATGGCGCAAAAATAAATGCTGTTATCCCAACAAATTGCTGAAAGGCTGTGATATCTTGTAAATTATACACAGCTATGATGGCAGCATTTTGAGCTTGCTTGGTAGCAGGCTAATCTTATATAACATTTGTTTGATTTATCCCAACAGGACTCATTCAGTAGGTGGCCACTGCTTCCACACTAGAAAAGATGGTGCAGGTTCTGTGCCAATTGGTACCAGACTCTTCCACACACCTTGACATTGTACACAGGTTTTCCAATACAGCTAGCATTTCATGGCGCCTTCTTCTCTTGCCTGCATGACCAAAGGCCATATCTAAGTTCTTCAACCAAAGTCAGTTGTAAACTGACTATTTATACATCAGTAGCCATTTCATTAGTACACCCATACATCTACTCGTTTATGGCAAAAATCTAATTAGTCAATCACGTGGCGGCACATCAATACATAAAAGTATGCAGACATGGTCAAGATGTCAGAACACTCAGAATGGAGAAGGAAATGTGATCTAAGTGACTTTGACTGTGAAATGGTTGTTGGTGCTAGACAGGTTGGTTTGAATATCTCAGAAACTGCTCATCTACTGAGACTTTCATGGACAACAGTTCCTAATGTTTACAGAGAATAGTGGGAAAACAGAAAAAAAACATCCAGTGAACAGCAGTTCTGTGAACAAAAATGTCTTGATAATAAGAGATGTCAAAGGAGAATATCCAGGCTGGTTCAAGTTGACAGGAAGATGACATTAAATCTGTACCTAATAAAGTGGCCACTGAGTGTATTTACTAACACAGATTTCTCATTTAAGGTTATTGAATTTTGTATTGTCACAGTACTGAGGGCTTAACTTCTCCCAAGCCTCTTTAACTGTGCAACGACTGAAAAGTTATCTTTTCTATTTTGCATCTCGTGTGCAAGGACTACAAGACTGTGCAAAAGTCTAAGGCACATATATATAACTAAGGTGCTTAAGACTTTTGCACAGTACTGTATTTGTCAATGTGGAATGGAGAGCGAGTTTGTAAATCTGGCAGGAACAAATGATGTTGGGAATTGTGAGGGTGGAGCCCCTCAGGAGGGATAATGGGACAGGCGGCAGAGAAAGCATGCCAGGGCGGGGAATGGAGCAGATACGGACACACCAGCCCTGAGACATCTGGCAAGGTGAATTGATTCACCTTTTCGCAACCATGATTCCCCTCTCATTGCCCCTTTCCCACTCTCAGTGAACAATGAACACCTCTTTCAGAATCAGGTTTATCATTGTTCACATACTGTATGTCATGAAATTTGATTATTTTTGCAGCAGCAGCTGTACATTGCAATATATAAAATTATTACAGTACAATGCAAAGCTTTTAGGCATTCTAGCTATATATATGCCTAAGAATTTTGCACAGTACTCTAAATTGCATCCTCCAACACTGTAGTTCACTGTCTTGTATGTTGAGTTTGTTTAAATTCTTTTAGACAATAGACAATAGGTGCAGAAGTAGACCATTCGGCCCTTTGAGCCTGCACCGCCTTTTCCTGCACTACTGTTCAACTTAGAGTGCAATTCCACTTTAAGAGGCTCAGGGTTAGCTTTATACTGTTAAAAGTAGTATTATTAGTGCCAGCCACTCACATTATTAGATCTTTGATGTTCCATTTAGCCAATCAACAACACTACTAGGACTGCCAAGAAATTAGAATGACCAAGCAGCAGGAAGCTGACATGCTGTCTGCACTACAATTATCAGTACTCATTAATCATGCATCAAGTGGCTCTTTTTTATGACTATCAAATTTAGTATATTTGGTATTTACCATATTTTCTTCCTGTTTTCTGCATGATGCAAGTGTACTCAATAGGTAAACAAATGTTCTTAGACACAAGCATACAATTTAAAGCAAGCTTTTCAGATTCTCATCTTGTGTTAACACAGCCAGCAACTGAGAGATTGAAGTAAATGAGCAAAATAAAAGGCTGGATTTTACAGAGGAATTAGATTTCTTAAATGTATTTCAATGAGAAAAATTCTAACAGCTTCACAGTACAGAGAATTCATTTAAAGAACTTGTTGTCAGGATTTCTTTCTCATTAATCTTAAAGGAAACCAGTTGTGTGGAATTTGCACATTGATGAAGGTAGAGCAGTGGGTTCGGTGTTTGATGAGGTTCTCCATGGTAGGCACATTCAGAACATCAGGAGGCATGTGATCCAGGGAAACTTGGCTGTGTGGACACAGAACTGGTTTGTCTATAGAAGGCAGAGAGTGGTGGTAGATGAAACGTATTCTGCCTGGAGGTTGGTAACTAATGGTGTTCTGCAGGGATCTGTATTGGGACTCCTGCTCTTTGGGATTTTTATAAAAGACTTGGATGAGGAAATGGAAGGGTGAGTTAATAAGTTTGCAGATAACACAAAGATTGGTGGAGTTGTGGATAGTGTGGAGGGTTTGCAGTGGGACATTCACAGGATGTAGAGCTGAGTTGAGAAGTAGCAGATAGAGTTCAACCTGGAAAAGTGTGAAGTAATTCACTTTGGAAGTTTGAATTTGAAGGCAGAATACCAAGTTTGTGCAGGATTCTTAACTGTGTAAAGAATCTTAGGGTTTACATCCATAGATCCCTCAAAGTTGCAGCGGAAGTTGATAGCATTGTTAAGAAAATGTATCTGTGATAGCTTTCCGGTAATGTTGCACCTTTATAAAACCCAGGCTAGACCACACTTGGAATATTATGTTCAGTTTTGGTCACCTCATTATAGTAAGGACGTTGAAGCTTTACTAAGGGTGTAAGGAAGATTTACCAAGATGCTGCCTGGATTAGAGAGCATGTCTTATGACGATAGCTTAAGTGAGCTAAGGCTTTTCTCTTGGGAGCAAACAAGGATGAGTGGTTACTTGATAGAGATAACAAGATGATAAGAGGCATAGACTGAGTGGATAGCCAGAGATATTTTGCCATGCTGGAAATGGATAATTCGAGGCGGGCATAATCTTAAACTAATTAGTGGAAAGTATAGCAGAAGTATAATATGTGTGAGGTAGGATTTTTACACAGAAAGTGGTGGGTGCATGGAATGCTCTGCTAGGGGCAGTGGTAGAGGCGGAAGCATTAGGGACACTTAAGAAAATCTTAGATGGGCAATGGATGTTAAAGAAATGGAGAGCTACATAAGAGGGAAGGGTTAGATTGATCTTAGGGTACATTAAAAGGTTGGCACAATATTGTGGGCCGAAGGGCCTGTACTATGCTCTAATGTTCTATGTTCTAGTTAAGATATTTTAAATGCTTGTGCTATTTAACTATATTCTAAAAACTTAATTTTTTAAATGTTTTAATGTCTTGATAATGTTCTTGTTTCTGCCTGTTTTATAATATTTCTGAATATCAAAAATATTTAGAAGCACTCTAAGTGATTGAAAACACCGAAAAGTCAGCTCAGCTAGGAGTTGGCTTTGCCACTTACTAAATTTATTTTTGGCTGGATATATTTTACATTCCCTCTTTCCTCCAGTTTGAGTGAATTTATGATCAAAAGATTGCTTTCTTTTAGTCTTGTTACCGAATTGCAACAAGAGAAGGGTCGGCATGAATTTTCTTGTAGCTCCGCTATGAACAATGATGGCTCAGTACTGATAGCAAGTCTGAACCATTAGCTTAATGTTGTCATGTAAATATGTTGAAAACAAACCTTGGGAAATTGTTACAGTCCCTTCTCGAATGGCAAACACTACAGCAATGCTATTGCAATAGTGCAGGGTATAAAAGATTAATGTAGGGAATTAAGTGACAGCTTAGTGAGCTGTTGTGTCATGGATGATGTACAGTTTTTATTTAAAACATCATTAAAGCTGTACTTAGTCAAGCAGCTGGAGGCTTCTTAGTTGCATTTTTGCTTTATAGATGATGGAAAGATCTTGGGAGTCAGGTGATAGGTCATTTATTTTTAAATGCACTTTATGAATAAGGACATCACAGGCAAGACTTTCCCTAAGTGCTGTTGGGTATTGATTTAGGCTTGGCAAGTAGTGTATTTTGTTGGTGACGTACATTAAGAACACAGTGCAGTGCTGGTGGACGGGAAAAACATTTAAGATAGAAGGCGGAATTCATTGCCGCAGGTGGCTGTGGAGGCCAAGTCATTGGGTATATTTAAGGGTTGATAGGTTTTTGATGAGTCAGGGAATAAAGAGACATGGGGTGAAGGCAGAAGTTCGGAGCTGAGAGGGAAATGGATCAGCCATGATGAAATGCTGGAACAGACTTAATGGGCCAAATGGCCTAATTCTGCTCCTATACCTAATGGTCTTATGCAATGTTGGCCCAGCAGAATTTTCTTCCCCTGGATGCATTGAGCTTATTGAATGTTGTTGGATGTGCTATGCATCAAGAAGTGAGCATTCCATCGTGCTCCTGGTTTGTGCCTTGTAGAAGATTGAAAGGCTTTGGGATGTCAGAAGGTGAATTTTTAACTAGCTTCTAGTTGACCTTCTTCAACATTTAACTGTCAGGTCCAGTCAAATTTTGGTCAAAAGGAAGTCACAGAGTGTTGATGATGTTGCTTTTGGCAATGATAATGCCATTGAATATCAAAGGCGTGTGTGAGATGCTCTGTTACTGGTAATAGTTTTTGCTTGTTGCTATGGTGGTATGAATGTTCCTTCACACTTGCCAACCCATATCAGAATGTTACCTAGGTCTTCCTGCATTCAGGCATGGGCAGCTTCACTTCTGAAGAGCTACGAATGGAACTGAACGTTCTGCATTTATCACTGTATTACTCCACTTCTGACTTGATGGAAGTGAAGTTATTGCTGAGGTATCAGAATATGGTTGAGCCTTGGACATTGCATTGGAGAACTCCTGTAGGGTGTCCAGGGACAGGTATGGCTCACCTCCAAAAATACTAACAGTTTTGACCCCAACCATTCAAATATCTGTCCCCTTCATGCTTCTTGAAATCATTTTTAACAAGGCTTGTTGATGTCCTATTTGGTGAAATATTTTATTAGTATCCAGGACAGCTACTCTTACATTATCTTCAGTCTGATTTTGGACCAAGGTAATGATGTGGCCCTGGCAAAAATCCAAGGTAGGCATTGGCAAGCAGGTTATTGGCAGAAAAATCTTACTTGATAAGCGGTATTGATAACACTTTCCATTATTTTAGTTATTATAAGAGAGAACTGATTTTTTAAAAAAAATTGTTAAATTAGATTTGGCCTGACTTTATGGCCAGGAGCAAACCAAGCTACTTCACACATTGTTGGGTAGATACCAGTGTTGTAACTAGCATGTAGTTCTGGAGTTCAGAATTCAATAAAACAGCCAGTATCATAATCTTTTCTGTACCTAGTGCTCTCTGGCATTTTCTTTGTTGCCTGGAGCATTTCAAATTGCTTAAAGATTTCAAATTGCTATGATTCTGGGCTTCTCATAAAGAAGCTGAGCTGGATCATTCACTTGGCATTTTGGGTGAAGCATGATATTGATTGCTTCAGTGTTCTCTTTAGTACTCACCTATTGAAGACAAAGATGGTCTTCGAGCCACCTCTTTCTGTTACTTTTTATTTGTCATCATGACTAGATATGGCAGATGTGAACTGTTGGTTGTGGGATCACCTAGCATTGTCTGTATTGTTACTAGAATTTCACTTGATTTTATAAGCAACTGGTGCAGTTGCTGATAGGAAGCTTTTCACTGTTCAGTGAATTAGAGTTGGTCTCTGACTGAATTGTAATGGTACACTGAGGAATATATGAGACCATGATAAGGCAGTACATTTCTGAGATGCTAATAGTACACAGTATTTCATGACATGAGCTACCAGAACTGTCCTAAGTACATCCCATTTAGCATGATAATAGCAATACACACGGACAATATTCTTGGTGTGAAGAAGAGACTATTGATGTACTTGTCACAGGATTACTCTGAAAAAATATCGCAGGATGCTCTGAGTTGTCACACTTTTTATGCATTTGGGTCAGTTAAGCTCTGGGCAATTGCCAATTGTCTACACTCTGTCCAGCATGTGTAATGGTTGCTGATTCTGTTATATTAATATTAATTGCAAAGGGGCTGATCAGAATTTCTTTGTATAGAGATGGAATCATTGAACCATAGAGTTGCTACAACTGATGAGAGGCCATCCAACCTTCTGAGTCTGTGTTAGCTCCAAGTAAAACAATCCTGTCAGTTCCATTCTCTTGCTTTTTTACAATGGTTGTGAGCTTGTGCACTGCAAGGAATCATGAACAACAATGCGATATTAATCAAATCCTTTGTTTTAGTGATATCATTGAGAGATAAAGGGCCAGGGTTTGGGGAAACTCTTTCCTTCTTAAATAGTGCCAGAAGTTTGTCTTCTGTGTTCATCTACAATGGGATCTCTTTGATGCCTTATCCGAAAATCTGTAGCTATAACAGTGTAGATCTTCCGCAGTTGCTGTATATATCAACATCTATATCCTAGTGCTGGGGAGAATTGGTACATGGGCATAACAACAACAGCATGTTGGTTAAAGTGGGGTATATCAGCTCAGGTCGCTGGGTTAGGAAGAATTCAATACATGTTGAAATCCAGAATTCAGTGCTGTAAAGATGAAAGCATATTAATTAACTTGCAATGCTGGTGCAGAAATAGAGAACAGAAATGTAACATTGCCAGGCTTAAACAACTCTTGATTTTAGAAGGCGTTTTCTTACTGTTGCCAAGTTAGGAATCAGATTTTAAGGCTCCCAACTGGGCAATTGATCCAATGACTATTAACACCTCTCAAAAAGAAGTGGATGAATACTTGTCTGAGAATGGAACTGAGGGCAGTAAAAATAAGTGAACAGGGAGATAATCAAATGCTGTGTGAAACATAATGAAGCTAACATTCCAGCTGTTGTGTTGTTAGTATAACAAAACTGAATGCACCACTCAAATTATGGTCTGACTTGGGCATTGTGTGGCTTGGTGATGTCTCTGAGTTGTGCTATACTGATCCAGCAATATACTTCAGCTTCCTCTTTGCTTTAATTCCTGCTGCTCACTGAAATTTGACATTTGAACTAATTTTCTTTCAGGTCATTCTCATAATCCTAGATTCGGCCACCTTGGCCTACACTCATAGGTTTAGGATATACACAAAGAATGGTAGGACCTTAGGGGGTATTGATGGATAGATTGACCTCTATTTACAAGTCCATAGGTCTCCAAAGATGGTAGTACAGGTGGATAAAGTGGTTAAGAAAGGGTGCAGGAAAGTAGTTAGTTCAATTCTAGATGCCATAGAGCAGTGGTCCCCAACAACCAGTCTGCGGCCCGGTGGTTGGGGACCACTGCCATAGAGGAAGGATATGTTTGCGCTGGGAATGGTACAGATTTACCTGAATGTGACCTGGAATGGATTATTTCAATTGCACCAGGAGTTGACATAGGCTGCGTTTAAATTTTTAATACGGGGAAAATGAAGGGCAACCTGTTAGAGGTATAGAAAATCATGAAAGGCATAGGTAGGGCATATAATATACTATTTCTCATAGCTAAGATGTCCAAAATCAGAAGGCAAGATTTAGGATAAGGTGTAAGAGGTTTAGAGGTGATCTGATGAAGAATTTTTTTTTAACCAAGACCACCGAATGCTCTAGTCAATAGGGTAGGGAAGCATAGACTCACAACATACAAAAAGAAGTTCAATAGTTCCATTTAATATCAGAGAATATATACAACATATAACCTGAAATTCTTGTTCTTCACAGACAAGAACAAGAATTTCAGGTTGTACTTATCCACTCTCTGGATGAGTACTTGAATCATCATGGTGCATAAGGCTATGGACAAAGGTTTGTTAAATGGGATTATCATACATGATGATTTAATTGTTGGCATGGTCACGATGGGCCAAAGGATACCTTTCTGTGCTGTATAAATTTTACATGTCAAGAATACAGTCTCATTTCTTCCAATGCGTGTGCAATGCCTTGCTTTTGTTTGTAATTAATTCCATTGCTCGCCTACAAATTTCATTTAGCTGATTTACAGGTTTCTTGTTGCTTCCTCCTCCCTAACTACTCCACCTCCTCCTAATGTCACATCATTTACATATCTGAGCAATTACATTAGAATTTCAAAACCAAGTTCACAGTATATTTTAGGAATTTAGCCAAAGACTTTTACCTTCTTAGATACTTTTTTAACATGTATGTAAATCATCAGAAGATTAAATAAGCAATCAGGATAGTGAAGGTTGTTAAGTTTGTATTCCACTGGGAGGAATGGATTTAATGGATTTAATGGACCGGACAGTCTTATTTCATTTCAAGAACAGGAAGGCAGATTACTATCTAAATGGAGCCAAGTTAGGAAAAGGGGAAGTACAACGAGATCTAGGTGTTCTTGTACATCAGTCAATGAAAGCAAGCATGCAGGTACAGCAGGCAGTGAAGAAAGCTAATGGCCTTTATAACAAGAGGAATTGAGTATAGGAGTAAAGAGGTCCTTCTGCAGCTGTACAGGGCCCTGGTGAGACCCCACCTGGAGTATTGTGTGCAGTTTTGGTCTCCAAATTTGAGGAAGGACATTCTTGCTTTTGAGGGAGTGCAGCGTAGGTTCACAAGGTTAATTCCCGGAATGGCGGGACGTCATATGTTGAAAGATTGGAGCGACTGGGCTTGTATACACTGGAATTTAGAAGGATGAGAGGGGATCTGATTGAAACATATAAGATTATTAAGGGATTGGACACGCTGGAGGCAGGAAGCATGTTCCTGCTGATGGGTGAGTCCAGAACTAGAGGCCAAAGTTTAAGAATAAGAGGTAGGCCATTTAGAACAGAGATGCGGAAAAACCTTTTCACCCAGAGAGTGGTGGATATGTGGAATGCTCTGCCCCAGAAGGCAGTGGAGGCCAAGTCTCTGGATGCATTCGAGAGTTAGATAGAGCTGTTATAGATAGTAGGGTCAAGGGATATGGGGAGCGGGCAGGAACGAGGTACTGATTGTGTATGATCAGCCATGATCACAGTGAATGGTGGTGCTGGCTAGAATGGCCGAATGGCCTACGCCTGCACCTACTGTCTAATGTCTATTTCCTGTCAACTTATGTAATAATAAGTGATCAGCTGGCTCACATGATTACCTTAAATTGATATCATTAGAGATTGTGGCATTTAAATTCTGGTGTTCCTCTCTGCATTGAGATTTTATTATTTTGATGATGTGAATCCTTCTGAAGAGATTTATTTCATAATAACCGTGAAGAAATGCCTGCCAATGAGGAGAATAAAAAGAAAGCTGCAAAGTGACTCATGTTTTATTAGATTTGCCTTAAGAAACCAGAAATATCTTGGTGTTTGTTTTTTTTCTTTACAATGCAGAATGATGCTTTCTTCAGATATAATTCGAGAAGGTTGACTTCTGTATGCAGAACGTTTCAAATGAGAGTCAGTACTGATTGATTATTTCACATATAGGTGTCAGGCTGCAGGCACATTGTAATTTTCTTTCTTGCTGTACAAGATATGTGCCACATGGGGAAACCTACTGATGTGAAACAATAATTATGTGTTTCATCCCCTAACTTTACTCCATTTACTAACCCCCCTGCTGAAGTCACTAGGGCTTAGCAGGGAAAACTTTGTAATAATAGCAGTAATTGTTTGTTTGGGAAAGTTATCTTTCAATAAGACTAAAATCACATACTAACAGAAGCTATTCAACCTTCTTGTGCCTGTCCCTGCACTTTGCTGTCCAGAGATACCCTGCTCTTTGTCCAGAGTCGTGATATTCAGATATTTGACTAACGGTAGTTCCGATCTTTTAGCTATCATTAAACCTGCTTCTACCATTCTTACAACAAAACATCTTAAATGATAATACACACAGTTTAACTAGTTACCTCCTGTACCTAATAAAGTGGCCACTGAGTGTACATTGGTGGTTTTCTGCTGCTCTAGCCGATCCACTTCAAGGTTTGAAATACAACATGATGTTTTGAATTACTGTCGCTTTCCTGTCAGCTTGAGCCAGTCTAGCCATTCCCATCTGACCTCTTTCATTAAGAAGACATTTTTGCCCACAATACTACTGCACAATGGATTTTTTTTTTCCTTTTCCGTACAATTCTATGTAAATTTTAGGGACTGTTGTGTGTGAAAATCCCAGATAAGCAGTTTCTGAGATACTTAAACCCCGTCTAGCACCAACAATCTTTCCACGGTCAAAATCACTGATCACATTTCTTCCCCATTCTGATGCTTGGTCAGAACAACAATTGGACCTCTTGGCCACGTCTGCATGTTTTTATGTATTGATTTGCTGCCACAGAAGTTCGCTGCATAACTCTGGTTCTTTCTCAATTACTCAAGCCTGGATCCTCCAGAAAAGACATGGTTTTCTTTTATCTTTTCATTCAAAACCTCTTTCCCAAGGAGAAAAACATGAACTTCTCCATGCAAATGAGGTTATACAGTGGCATGCAAAAGTTTGGGCACCCCAGTCAAAATTTCTGTTACTGTGAATAGCTAAGCGAGTAAAAGATGACCTGATTTCCAAAAGGCATAAAGTTAAAGATGACACATTTCTTTAATATTTTAAGCAAGATTATTTTTTTTTTATTTCCATCTTTTACAGTTTCAAAATAACAAGAAAGCAAAAGGGCCCAAAGCAAAAGTTTGGGCACCCTGCATGGTCAGTACTTAGTAACGCCCCCTTTGGCAAGTATTGTAAATGCTTTCTGTCGCCAGCTAAGAGTCTTTCAATTCTTGTTTGGGGCATTTTTGACCATTATTCCTTGCAAAAGGCTTCTAGTTCTGTGAGGTTCTTGGGCTGTCTTGCATGCACTGCTCTTTTGAGGTCTACCCACAGATTTTCAATGATATTTAGGTTGGGGGACTGTGAGGACCATAGCAAAACCTTCAGCTTGCGCCTCTTGAGGTAGTCCATTGTGGATTTTGAGGTGTGTTTAGGATCATTATCCTGTTGTAGAAACCATCCTCTTTACATCTTCAGCTTTTTTAGAGATGGTGTGATGTTTGCTTCAAGAATTTGCTGGTATTTCATTTAATTCATTCTTCCCTCTACCAGTGAAATGTTCCCCGTGCCACTGGCTGCAACACAAGCCCAAAGCATGATCAATCCACCCCCGTGCTTAACAGTTGGAGAGGTGTTCTTTTCATGAAATTCTGCACCCTTTTCTCCAAACATACCTCTGCTCATTGCAGCCAGAAAGTTCTATTTTAACTTCATCAGTCCACAGGACTTGTTTCCAAAATGCATCAGGCTTATTTATATGTTCCTTTGCAAATTTCTGATGCTGAATTTTGTGGTAAGGATGCAGGAAAGGTTTTCTTCTGATGATTCTTCCATGAAAGTCATATTTGTGCAGGTGTCACTGCACGGTAGAACAGTGCACCACCTCTCCAGTGTCTGCTAAATCTTCCTGAAGGTCTTTTGCAGTCAAACAGGGGTTTTGATTTGCCTTTCTAGCAATCTGACAAGCAGTTCTCTCAGAAAGTTTTCTTGCTCTTCCAGACCTCAACTTGACCTCCACCGTTCCTGTTAACTGCCATTTCTTAATTACATTATGAACTGAGGAAACGGCTACCTGAAAATGCTTTGCTATCTTCTTATAGCCGTCTCCTGCTTTGTGGGCATCATTTATTGTAATTTTCAGAGTGCTAGGCAGTTGCTGATTATTGGGACAATGTTTGAGGAATCAGGGTATTTATAAAACTTTGAAATTTGCATCACCTGGCCTTTCCTAACGATGACTGTGAACAAGCCATTGCCCTAATAAGCTAATTAAGGTCTGAGAACTTGTTAAAAGTTACCTGAGAGCTCAAATCTCTTGGGGTGCCCAAACTTTTGCATGGTGCTCCTTTCCTTTTTTTCCCCACTCTAAAATTGTACAAAACAAAAATAATACACTAATCTTGCTTAATATGTTGAAAAGAATGTTTCATCTTTAACTTTACGCCTTTTGGAAATCAGGTCATCTTTTACTCACTTAGCTATTCACAGTAACAGAAATTTTGACTGGGGTGTCAAACTTTTGCATGCCACTGTATATTAGTTTTAAATAACCACATTCATTTCTGAAATTGGAGGCAAGCATTGCACATTATAACCAGCCTTCACTACTTTTAAATGCCAAATTTATCATTTATTCATCTTTTATTTTTATTCCAAATTATCCAGAGAGGAGAGGATCACCAAATGATTGCCATTTTATTGGCATACAAATTTCAAACATCTTCTAAAGAATGAGGTTTATAGTGTAAAAGGGAATAAGTCAAGTCAACTTTTATTGTCATTTCAACCATAACTGCTGGTACAGTGCATAGTAAAAATGAGACAATGTTTTTCAGGACCATGGTGTTACATGACACAGTACAAAAAACTAGACTGAACTACGTAATAAAAAAAAACAGAGAAAGCTACACTAGACTACAGACCTTCACTGGAATGCATAAAGTGCACAAAAACAGTGCAGGCATTACAATAAATAATAAAAAGGACAAGAGGGCAGGGTGGCAGTCCAGGCTTCAGGTATTGAGGATTATGATAGCTTGGGGGAAGAAACTGTTACATGGTCTGGTCGTGAGAGCCCAAATGCTTCAGAGCCTTTTCCCAGACGGCAGGAGGGAGAAGAGATTGTACGAGGGGTGCATGGGGTCCTTCATAATGCTGTTTCCTTTGCGGATGCAGCGTGTAGTGTAAATGTCCGTGATGGCGGGAAGAGAGACCCCGATGATCTTCTCAGCTGACCTCACTATCCGCTGCAGGGTCTTGTGATCCAAGATCGTGCAATTTCCAAACCAGGCAGTGATGCAGTTGCTCAGGATGCTCTCAATACAACCCCTGTAGAATGTGATGAGGATTGGGGGGGGAGGGGGGAGATGGACTTTCCTCAGCCTCCACAGAAAGTAGAGACGCTGGTGGGCTTTCTTTGCTATGGAGCTGGTGTTGAGGGACCAGGTGAGATTCTCCATTGGGTGAACACCAAGAAATTTGGTGCTGTTTACGATCTCTACTGAGAAACCGTTGATGTTCAGCAGAGAGTGGTTGCTCCGTGCCCTCCTGAAGTCAACAACCATCTCTTTTGTTTTGTTCACATTAAGAGACAGGTTGTTGGCTCTGTACCAGTCTGTTAGCCGCTGCACCTCCTCTCTGTAAGCTGACTCATCGTTCTTGCTGATGAGACCCACCACGGTCGTGTCATCGGTGAACTTGATGATGTGGTTCGAGCTGTGAGTTGCAGCACAGTCGTGGGTCAGCAGAGTGAACAGCAGTGGACTGAGCACACAGTCCTGGGGAGCCCCCGTGCTCAGTGTGATGGTGTTGGAGATGCTGCTCCTGAGCTGAATAAGAAGAGTCTGTGTTTCTTCAGTATTTGGCCATTAGATTTCAAATGTTGTTTAGCAGCTGCCAAGTGATTAAAAGTTGACTCTCTTCATATCACATAAATAAGTAGCCTGGTACTACTTTAGTAAATCTGATAAATCGACACAAACAGAATTAGTCCTTCTCTTGGGCATATGGGGATCTTGTATCCTCAACAATAGTCACAGAATCACCACTCCAGACTTGGTATAACCACTGATCAACACTAAACGGCCAGTATCTACCTGCGAAAATATGTTTGAATAATAATGACAGATACTTTGGTTTGGCTGTCATTTGGAGTCAAATGCGTTGGAAAAACTGCTCTTCACTTTGGAATGTTTGCCTTGAATTTTATAAAGATTGTAGAATGATACGACAGATAGTTCCAGTCAGAGTGGCACTGAGCTGCAATACACTATGGCTCAGGCTTAGATTTTTTTAGTTCATAAGGATGGTTTGGAGACAGCACAGGGAATTAGAGGTCAGGTTAGTGTTTAGGGATAGGGATGAGGGTGATTTAGAGGTCAGGGTCAGTAAATGAAGAATCAGGGGTAGAATCCATTGTTTGGAGTCCAGGTTGAGTGCTCTGTGGTCGAAGACCAATGATCTCCAGATTGGTGAGTCCCAGGCGAGAGGTCTATGAGGCCAAGAGTCATGAGGACCAGTGTCATGAAGGCCAGTGACCAAACCCCCACACCTACCCTCCCACCCCACAACCAAGTCACCAAGGTCAGAAATCGTGCCTAAATATTGAGACACCAAGGTCAAAGTCCCATTATCGAATTGAATGCATCATCACGCTATCATGTGATACATGCACACCTCACTTAAAATAAACACCAAGTTAGACCCGCATTCCTGGACTCCTGTGACTTCCTTTAAGCTATATCAATGTTTTTGAAGTTACAAAACATAACTTTTAAAATGAACCCGAGACAGCTATCAACCTGTTGCCGCACAGTGAGACATTCAAACTAAAAAAAAATTCAGCGAGTAAAAATGTAGCACAGCATGTGCAGAGATAGTCGAGGTAAAATTAAAACCATCCCAGCACGTGTTCTTCAGAAGGGAAAACATGATTGGGTTTTTTAAAAAAGTCAGAAAATGAAAGAATGCATGGGTTAATAAAGAGTGAGTACCAGCTGATAACAATCATTACAAAATAAGCAAAAATGACTGGCTACATTGGAAAAATTGTCACATCTGATTACACAAAAGATAACTGGAATATGTATACTGAGCTAATTCAACAATATTTTGAAGCAAATGAAATAGCCGATGAGAAACAGGTACCAATTTTGCTGAGGGCACTGGTCGTAAAGGCATACAGTTTTCTTTGAAGTTT
This sequence comes from Hemitrygon akajei, assembly GCF_048418815.1. Lineage (NCBI taxonomy): Eukaryota > Metazoa > Chordata > Chondrichthyes > Myliobatiformes > Dasyatidae > Hemitrygon > Hemitrygon akajei. The sequence goes on along the minus strand of NC_133133.1, from coordinate 37,766,762 downwards.
GATTGCTCCTACCTAATCAGCAGAAATGAACTTTTGCTGATATTGTCGAAGTAACGCAGGAACATTTAGAACTGAAGCCATTGCTCACTGCAGAACACTTTAGGGTTCATAAACGGAATCAAAAAGAAGGGTAGTCAGTTTCAGCATATATGGCTAAATTGAGCATTGTCAATTTGGTAATGGGCTTAATGATGCACTGAGAGATCGTTTAGTTACAAAAGAGCATACAAAAATGGATCCTAACTGAAGCACAGCTTACATTTAAAAGAGTAGTTGAAATTGCTGTATCAATGGAAACCACAGACAGAGACTCAATTGAGTAGCAGCCAGGAATAAAAGTGAACATGAACAACATTGCAACATCTAAACAGAAACCAGTCTGGCTGAACAAATTGTGCTGCCATTGTGGCAGGGTTTCACATACTCCAGAACAATACGGATTTTAGGGTGAAACTTGTAGAAAATGCAACAAAGTAGGACACCAGCATGTCAAACAAACAAAGATACTGCTCAGGGAAGAGGAAAAGCTAAAAAGTCAGGTTGCAGTTTCAAAAAGAGCAGTAATTTGCATGCTGTTGATGAAAAATCTGATAATGATGAGAGTGACACAGGACTGTGAAGCTTTTAGATAGACAGTGTGAAGATTAACAATAGACAAACAATATGGCTTACACCAGAAGTGAACAGCGAATTAATTAAAATTGAATTAGATATTGGTTCACCTGTTTCAATCATTCAGCAAAATGAGTTTGAGAGCCACTTCAAAGATACTGAACTGAAGCCTGCAGATAAACAACTAAGAACTTATACAGGAGAAAGGATAACTCCTGTGGGAATGATATTCGTGACAGTGAAATACAATGAATGGAAAGCCGCATTGTGCTTGTATGCAGTTAAAAAAAAAACAGGAGGACTAGCATTGTGGGGACATGAAGGGTTGAGACAACTGCAACTTGATTGGAGATCCATCCACCACTTGTATGCCACATCCACTACAATTAAGTCAACTGGAAGTGAATTAAGAAAGTTACCAGATGATGCCACAGCTGTCTCCATGCCAAACACCATGAACTATTGCCCACTAGAGGAGAAGCAGGTGTTGATGCCAATCTCTGTGCCACTGGTTGGAAAGCATATTGGACCAAAGTTGGACCATGCTGCTCAGAGAAAGTGTCAAAGTGACAATAGAAGTGGTCTGACTACAACAGTTTTTGGAGGCAACATATCTGAGAAAGCCTCAGGTATGTTAATCAGGCAGTTACTTTGAAATGTGGCTTGGTTTTAAGCTGGAAGAGTGTTCAAGGAGCTTCATGACAGTTGCAAGTACTCGGCTTTTGTGAGTATGTAGAATCAGTCTAGTGTGCATGCATTAAGGTTATATTATGTACTTCAAGTGGGGAAGCAGAAAGCTGCTTGTAAAAGTAGATGCAAAGATCAAACCCCAGATGGATGAATGGAAGGGCAAAACAAAAAGAGTCAGTGGAGATATGAAAACAGAGGATTCATCAGGTAATGTTGTGGATGAGGAAACCAAGCGGAGCAATAAAAGGATTAATAAGCGAACACTCAGAACTAAATGCACTTTCCCAAGTTCAAGCATTCTTGTTTGTTTAATTACTTACAGGTTATATGTAAAAATACATGAACTGCATACATTATCATGCTACCATGTGCATCTTGCTTAAAGTAAACTCGAAGTTGCACCCACATTCCCAGAGTCCTATGACTTCCTTTGAGTTAGTTTAATGTTTTGAAGTTACAAAACATAACACTACTAAGCATTGTGGGCATGCTATGTTAGCGCCAGAATGTGTGGCAACACTTCAAGCTGCCCCCAGCACATCCTTAGGTGTGTTGGTTGTTAACACAAAGAATTCACTATATGGTTCGATGTACTATATATCTGATAAATCTGAACTGAAAAGTTCTGGTTTTCATTGGTAATAGAATATTAAAACCATCCTTCAGATTCAGCAAAAGCTGGGCATTGATTTACTGTTGTACATACAATTCAGTCAGGTGCAATCTGTAGTTACAAAGGTAGATGAGAGGCTCTGCAATCAATCCCTGACATCTCCAGCTGCTTTGTTTGGTGCAAGAAAGGAAAATGACATCAACTTGGTACAATCGTGGCCCTCATATAAGGTGATTGAAATGTTAGTGGAGGCACAGTTGGGAGCATTGTCGTCTCTAAATCAGTTGAGCGCAGGTTGAAATTTCAATTCAGAGATTTAAGCACTAATGTCTAATCAGACGTTGAGGGATCAATGAAGAGGTTATCTTACAGATGAGATATGTATGTGGATTTGAAATATCTCTTAGTACTCTTCAAAAGAGTAGGAGAATTAATCCTGGAGCCCAACCAATGTTTACCTATGAATCATCATTGCAAAACAAAAAATAATTATTTGATTCTTATTTGCCAGTGGTTTGTCGGAGATTCTGTGAGCAAATGAAAACTCATTTTTCCAACTTTATAATATTGACTACACTTCAAAAATACGTCTTAAGACAGGGTGTGAGGTTTGCTATATAAATGTAATTTTTCTATCCCTCCACTGCTAAGATCAGATCATTTATTGCACATTAATATGTGTGTGTGGTGCTGACCGCATCTGAAGGATCTCACCTTGTTGACTGTAAAATTACTTTCAAACAACCTGGTTTCAATATACAAGTTTCCCATTTATTGTCCTGCTTTTCAGGGTTTGAAATCTCGGAGTATCAGAAGAGGCAAGCTGCAATGACCGTAAGAAAAGTCAGCAAACAGAAAGGTGAGCATGTATCCTTGTAATCCTTCCATTCTAGCTGATGATATTACAAGCAAGGCGTTAGAAATTGCCGTTGGTAAAACAGGCTAAACGAGCACTGTCTCACAGCATTGGAGATCCTGGTTCAATCCTGACAGCTGGTGCTCTCTTTATGGAGTTTCTGCTTGTGACTGAGTTTCTTTCAAAACCCAAAGATATCCAGATTAGTCAGTTAATGTAAATTACCCCTAGTCTGTAGATGGGTAGTGGGGTCTGAAGGGAATTTATAAGAATGAGGGGAGAATAAAAACTGGGAGTAAAATAGGCTTAGTGTAAATGGGTGGTGATAACTGGTGCTGAATTGGTATGCCAAAGGGCCGGTTTCCATGTTATATGTTTCTGACTGCCCCGAGCCCCATTGGGCAAAAACATGATTCAAAGTAATGTATATACATGCTGATCAAGAGTTTCCATGTTCTGTACTGAATTAGATAACTCCACCTAGCCCATCATTGAGGCTTAGCTGTATCAATTTGATTGAAAACAATCTTTGTTTTGGTCAAGAAGCTCTTGTTACTTGAATCTCATTTACCTATCAAAACCATGGAAGAGATACTAAAGTATTACTGTCATTTATAGAATTCTACATTATTGAATATATTGAAAAATGGTTGAAGGTTCTGGAAAAGTGATAGAAAGGTTTAGTTTATGGCATTAAAAATTTGAACAGCCAGTATGATGTAATGTTTTCCAACTTTGTTCTAATCTTCAATAAGTAGTAAAATTTTCAGAGTGAGCATCAAATAATGTTCTGGCCACATGATTTCAAAAATAACATGCATTGTATGACAAAACTTTCCATTTTCTTATAATGTACAAACATCTTGCATTGCACAAGTAGTCCAGAAAATATCAAAGGCCTTTGGGCACATAAATATAATGCCAAGCAAAAGTTCACTAATAAATTGCCTACTTAAGACATTCAAACCAGGCATTTCAGGAATTAGTAGAGTTTGTGGAGATTAGCATATTTTGATGGAGCTATATGAATAATTGTTACATTTTGTGCAGCGTCCATAAACCATAACATGCCGGAATTCAGTAACTTCAAAGAAGCAATTCAGCAATGTCTTGAGGAGAGGGAATAAAACATTATTTGAACAGTACATAAAGGACTGGTACAAGTTGAGCCTCCACAAGAAAGATTGAAAGCACCATGGATTGCATGAGTTGATATTGGAGAGTGGGAGGATTAGGACCAAATGTGAAGCTTTCTGTAGTCAGTAGCCTATTAAGATTCACTATTTAAATTATCAAAATCAATGGCCAAGGGTAGAGGTACCCATGGGTTACAATGATACACCATAATTTCATTCAGGCTAATGAATAGAAGAACTGAGACTAATGAAAACTTCATGCAAGGGTATTAATCCATGTTGAAATCAGTCAGTGTAATAAGATTTGCTAATGGTTAATCTGATAGTGAGTGCCACCCGCCATATCAAAGTTATCTTTGAATTTGTTAATATTTATGTACTATATTTAGTTTTAATTTGTTAACCACCTTAGTTCATTCTCTTAAATGCTAATTAGCTGATAAATAATTTATCTCACTTTGCCAGCATTCTGTAGAGAAATAAATGAGAATGTGGCTTTAAATTCCTGTGGAACCAGATTTTTTTTGTGTATTCAAATTGTTTATTTCAGAATGTAAATAGTTGTCTTTTTTAAAACCTTTGGTTTTAGTTTAAATTATTCTGAGAAGCTGAAATTGAATGAGCAGAAGACTATTCCCAATTTATATCCATCTTTCCATCTGGTGATTGAGATTTGCATTTTAAAAGAGCTGCTTCTATGCCTGTGATATTTTTAGAATGCTTTTATTCAGCATATAGGCCAGTGTGCATAAAAACTCTGCAAAATAAGGAGTAATTGGAAAAGGCTGACTTTTAAATTGATCTTCACATCCCAATATAGATCTGCTGGTTGATGTAAAATGATGAGCAGCTGTTTTACTATTGACATTTATGTAAATTAAGGCTCAAACTAGGAAAAGGGCCAAAATAAATCCCCAGTAACAAAGTTAATACCATGCAGATGTGAGCAAACTGGCTTTGTTTGGATTTTTTCTGATTGATTTCCTCACTGTTCATATGATGCTCTTTGACTTTGACATGGGTCCAAGTACAGTTGAAGGACACATAGCAAACAAGTATCTTTTTCCAGTTAGTCTTTGGGTGAATCATGTAAGTTGCTGGACATCGGCATCTGGAGGTCCTTAGTTTCTGTTTGAGCACCACAGCAGAAATCTAAAGAGAATGTATAAGATAACATGTTGCAGATATGTTGCAAATGTAAGCAATTGAATGAACATAGCACCACATATGTTGTGTGAGTGACTTAACCTCATCATGATGAACCTTTAGAAAGATCTGGTTAACTAAAATTATGCAATTAAAAAGAAAACTAGAAGTTCACTTGCATTTTTTCAGCGTTGTGCAACTGAAGTTTCAATGTTTACAAGTGTGAAATTTGATAATGCTCAGTTTGAGCTCCTATTGTGACACTCTGGACATAAACTTGGGTATTTTCAGGCACAATTAATACATTAGTCATAATTGCTGTGAAGTCACCTCCAGCCCACTGCTTCTGTTCAACTAAGTCTCAGCCAATCCTGAGATCATTGATGCTATATTGGGCATTTCTGGGACAGACATAGTTTAGCAAGATAGTAATTTCTAAATATGGTCATAACATAAGTTCTTTACTTACCACTGTTCTGTTAAAAATATTTATACAAATTTTTGACCTCATCATCCACAATTCATTGATCTCATTCCCAACCCCAAAAATCAAATTTCACACTCCTTCAGTCCCATCTCCTTCCCCCACCCAACCAGCATCTAGGGTCCTCTGGTCTATCCAATCTTCCAAGGCCTCTTATGAACTTCGCAACCCATCGACCCAAGACAGCTCTCTTGAAGCTCTTGCAAACTAACCAGCGGTTCCATTCTTCTATCCCCTGTCCTTCTCCAACCAAAGGCTACTCCAGACATTACAACCATCTGTCTAAGGCCTTTCTGACCCTCCCAAATCATTCACTTCCCTCACCTTTTCCAAAAACCCTTGCTGTCTTCCTAGCTCATTAGCCACATCCTCAGTCATTGATTGCCGATAAAGCATCCACGAAGATCCAGTGATTTTGGATTTACATTTCCTTGTTTTCAGTACCCAAATTATAATAAAATCAAGCCAGCTGAGCGGTCAATTGCATTAAAATATTTTCATACTAAGCAAAAGCAAAAAAACACTAGTTATAACTTTAAATATTATGCAAAATATTAAAGGTTTGAACATAAACATATGATTAAGTAGAAGCTGTAATAATTTCCTTTAGTTTTAAATTTCTATTTTAAAATATTATTTTGATGAAATAATAATCCAAATATATAATTTTTATGGAGAGATAATCTGTTAAGCAGTAATTACTGCTTGGCATTGCCATTAGAAACACATGGATCTGATAAAATGTAATATTTTCAGAACATCATTGCAGCCGGACTAGTTTATAAATAGCAGAAACTTGCATCAGTTGTAATGATTTCCTTGAATCTGTTGAAATCTGTAAGCAACACAACCCACGAAGAAGCAATGAATCATTGCAAACAGGCTTAGCGATTCCACATTGAACCATATGTACATGGAAATCCCAAAGATTCATTTCAATTTCAGAGCTATGTAGTTTTATGTTATTACAACAGCAGAATCCAGATTTATGTTTCTAAATTAAAGTACTTAACCTCACAAAATTGGGGAACAATTTAAACTTATTTCACACCCTTTCACTCGTCATCTTTGAAAGGAATTTCTTTTTTGGATTCAGCATTTTGGTATTTATGAGGAACATTTCAAATCACACTTCCTGCCAATTGCACTGTTAAAGATTTTTTCAGTCTTACAGAGCTTTGTAGGAAAACAAGAGATATAAAAAAAAGATTTTAGATGCACAGACTGCTTCAAAAGTGTAGCATCCAAACTTATGACTGACATCCAGAAAGATTTCTGTACACAGATAATATTCAAATTGCTGCCAGGAAAATGGGATCCATGTGGGAAATTAAAAGTTTCTGTAATGGAAGATGTGGACATTTGTAATTTGTAAGCACAAGGTCAATATATCATGTGAATAGATTGAACACGGCTGGGGTTTTCTCAAAGTTGTTTACTTAGACCCTCTTGCATTACTTCTCACTTCCCAAGCTTAGTGATAGGACAAAACCAAAGTCAGTTAGTGTTGTTCAGCATGGAAATGTAACTCAGATTAAAAGAGCTGAGGCGAAATGGAATGAGAACCCCTTGCTGCCAAAGTCTCCTTCTGCTGCACTCTGGAAGCAAATGGAGCATAGTGAAAATCTCAGTTTGTTTACTGAAGTTAAACCAGTGACATTATTGTTGTATCATATTTAAGTTCAAGTTTATTGTCATTCAACCACACACATGTATTAATCCAAATAAAACATTGTTTCTCTTTAGCCAAGATGCAAAACGCAGTACATATGGTCACACACAGCACTTACAGTTATGATCCAGAGCATAGAGTCTACAAAATAGTATTAGCACAAGACCCTGAAGTGAAATGGCCTGACGATTGATAGGTTGACATAAAGTGCGAGGAGCATGTTTATGTAAGACAGTATAATGTTACTGGCACTACTATAATAGAACAAGCAGTCGTATAAATATGTGAAATAGCAGCAATAAAAGATGGAAAGTGACCAGTGCAGGATGAGAGTGTGTCCTTTAGTTTGGGGAGGGGGGTGGTTGCGGCAGGGTATACATGTAGGGTGTTAAGGCATCTAGAAGTCTGAGGGAGGAATCTGTTACACAGCCTGACAGTTCTGATTCCTATGCTGCGATACCTTCAAACTGGTATGTAAACATTATATTTTGACAACTTTGGTTTGCCATGTAACAATGTTCAATGATCTGTTTTTTTTCATTTCAGGAGTGAACAACACAAGGTCATTACCTCCCACATACCCAGCACCACCTGATCCTCTTCATCAGAGGAACTTCATGCTCACTGATGGCATACCTCAGGGGTCAATGTATGAACTGACGGAGCCTAAACGCAGTCAGTCTCCCTTCTGGCAGAACTTCAGTAGGTTAACACCATTTAAAAAGTAACAGGCCATGTTGTTTGGGAGGACCTAGCCGGTGACATGTCCTTGGCAGTTAACAACAAAGTGTGGACCAACAAACCATGTTTGGATCATGGATCTAGCTGATCTAAACATCTGCTGATACCTTTCCTGCTGAGCCTTGGTTCAAAACAACATTTTATCGAATTATTTCTTAATGTGATTCAACTGTTCATAAAACATATAATATATGACAATAGAAAGTCAGAAAGGAAAACTGAAATTCATTGCATTACATCATTTGTGATTATGTGAATCTAGATTTGCTCCTTAGTGTACTGTATTGCAGCTGTATACACGCAGGCACAGACACAGACACAAATACAAATGCAGATAGACACAGACAGACAGGAACATACAGTTTCACACACGTTCATATACACGCATCTTGCTTCTGTTGTTCTAAAAGCTTATTACATATATACTGAGAGTGACTGTTTTGTTGCTTGATCAGTTTTACATAAACTACTTACAGATATTTTAATGAATAATTATCATAAACATGCTTTTGATGATTTAATATATAACCATGTGCTGATATGATATGTTGTACTGAATGAACAGTTCAAACTCTGTTTGAAGAATTTAGGAATAACTCACACCATTTCCACCAGTATCAATGGAGTATGTAATTATTCAGAAAGTAAGAGTTAATTGACAGGGCCAATCCTTTACCATCATTGTCCTTAGTTGGTTTAGAAGCCAACTGACTTTGACAGTACAACAAAATCTTTCAACAGAATGGATATATAACTATAACCTTTTGACCAGAGAACCAATTGCTTAATATAATTGACATTCTTTGTTATGTTTTGGTCCAAGTTTGTTGCAGTGTTACACTTAACAGTTAATAAGGCTTAATAACTAATCAAGTTGTATTTTAACTCTTTAAAATTGAGTTGAAAGGCATAATGTACCACCAACAGTTATTTGTTGTTATCAGTTAATACGTACTTCACCTTATGGATCTTTGGACATTTACTAATCCTTCCACAGGAATAGCATTAATCATCTGATCCCATGTGGTTTCTCTACAATATCTTTGGACTACTTTAGCTGAAATGTTTGCAATTCATTGGAGTTCTGTGGATTGAACAGTGCACAACATAGATTGTAAACTAGGTTATGGAGGAACCATTGCAAATTAAGGAATTAAGTTATCTTTAACTATTGTCCTACAAAAATGTTTTGTGCCACTAGTGATGTAAACATTTGTTTTGTGATGTGCTAAAATTTCACTATTTTGCATTTCCAATGCATACAATGAAATCATACATGATATAAAATGATAAACTAGCCAATCTTTTGAAATGGACATTTTTATAGAACTACAGAGCTACTTTTCCAATAACCATAGCTAGATATTATTTTCTAACAATCTAAATAATTAAATATTTATTAAATTAGTGCCAAAAATGTAGAAGCAAATTCAACAAAGATGAAATTTGTTCGTATATGATTATGTACACAGGCACTTAGCTGCCAGCTGACAGATTGTTTGTTCTGTGCTGTTCCTATTTAAAGGCTGTTGGTGCCCTTAACAAAGGCAGTTAGCAAAAGTCCTGGTTAATCTAAAATGTTTTTTCTCATACTAAAGTTATAGGCCACCAGGAATATGTTAATGCTATCCATTTAGGGAGTTTAGTGGCTTGCTTTTTTCATCTATATTGAATTATTTAATTTCATTGTAATAGCTGTGGCCTCTGTCTGATCATATTCAAGCTCTTTGCTCAGGTAACTTCTTGCATGATGTGCCATATAAAGTAGTGATTGACTGGTACATGGTTCTACAAGTCTGGTTTCCTGGTTTCTTCAGCATCTGCCTCTACTGGTAAGAGTAACAAGCAGTGCCAACTTATCAGTTGGATCAAATATGCATTGCATTTAGTGATTGACAATGTAAAACACACCAGCATTATATGTAACTCATATGAAGAATGAGGCCCATGTACCCATTCTGGGTAATTTGAGGCTCACCAGATCAAATCAATGAAATTTTTGTAGAGTACACTGTCAAGTGACTGTATCGGTTGACCAAAATAATGCTCATGGCATCTTTTCTTACCAATTGACCAAGAATATTGAACAGGAGGTTTCTCAGGGGAATATTGATCAAAGTAAAAGTTAAGTTTGGATAAATACGTAGATGGGAGGGGTATGAAGGTCCATGGTCCAGATGCAGGTAGATGGGACTTGGCAGAATGGAATAGATGGGTCAAAGAGCCTGTTTCTGTCTTGTAGTTCGCTATGACTCTGACTAATGATGCCAGTTTATGGTCTTTACAATAAGTAATTAAAGGGTTGAGAAAGCCAGATAGACCAAAGAGGTTCTCCATTTTAGGTCCTGACTGACTATAGCACCCTCCTCCAATATGTGGCCCGACTCAGAGATTTCAATTTCAGACGGGAATGACTGTGTGAACAAACAGAAATGCAGTGTGGTCCATGATCCCACTAGTTTCACATGATAGAGGGGCAGGGGAATGGTGTCCGCTGAATCAACTACCACTCTGATAGCAAAATGACTGTATCACTCAATAGAAGGGAAGAAAATTAATGGATGAGGAGAGGGTACCACAATTAGATTTCTGGTTATCATTAAGCTAGCTTTAGATATTTTGCTAAATGCGTTCATCTCTCTATGAAGGAGGAACAAGAAGTACATATTGCCCTCATGTCATGGAGTACATTTGAGGTTTAGTGTGTGAAATAATGGTCTGATACAATACTATGCTGTAGAGACAGGGTGCTAGGAATGATTCTTAGTCTGTGCCAAAAGATTTAATCTTGGTAAAAAGATGGAATCCTATGAACTGATTTCAACAGCCATGGACTAAAAAGATAATAGTAAGATGCCTAGCATTCCCAGTTTCAATCACTATCTGGTTAGGTACACATAGACAATGATTTGGGAAGGGCAGACTGATTTGCAGACACTAGTGTCTGTTCTGAGATAATGCAGAATGGCTTTTTTAGAAAGGTTCTGGTACATTGCTAACAGATACAGAAATGAAGGCTATCAACAAGATTGTAAGAAACAAAGAGGAATTTTTTTCATTAATGAGGACTTAGGTTTTTGACTGAATATGAAATTAATTGACGTTGCGGTGTCTGGATCTTGCAATTTTACCTCCTCACAAGTGGTACTATCCAATAGAAATGAGTATTTGTGAGGTAAACTAAAAATCAGATGTTTTATATCTTAGATTACATTGTTGCAAGACAAAGTGTTCAATGCTTAGAAGCATTGTTAATGATGTCAGGACTAATTGCATTATTGTACTAGTCACTCACTAATACCCCTCAATTTTGCTTTATTGAAAAAACTCAACGAGATAAGTTTATACCACAAAATTGGGTGGCAGCAGCTATCGGTTTTGAATTGCACCCTTCAGTCACACGTGTAAGTGTATGCAAATCCTAATCCTCTGCACAATTTTCAACCATGGAAGCAAATGTTTACATATATTGGTCTTTGTACCTTGCTTCCATAATTTTATTTGACATTAATACATAGTCTATATAATGAGAACTGTAAAATTTATTCCAATGAACTCCTACTTATGAAGTGTCTCGACCTTTCAGTTCACATGAAGCTAAATTTGGCTGCTCATTTCTGTTTATAAATTTACGATTTCTTATGTATAATGTTTCCTTATTGAAGGCAATATCAATCTCAATACGGCAGTGTGGCACATTTAAAATTAACTCTGAATGCACATTAAGGTAAACATAGTCTGTGCAATAATGCTAAGCCTTAAGGAATTAGGTTCGGATGGGTTGGGTATTCAAAATCAGCGTTTAAAGAAATGTGAGAAGAGTTGCTTTTCAACAGTTGAAATATAACAGCAGAGATATAATCATTAAATAGATATTTGATTTGTGACTAAAGCCAAGACACAAACGAATGCTGCTAGCAGGAGACAGGAACATTTTTTAAAAATCCATGCAATGTAGATGTGAATTATTGCATCAAGAAGAGTTGATGCTTCAGTTATGAACTCTAGTCTTTGTAACAAAGTTTTAAGCATTGGATTTGTAAATGACATAGAACTATTCAAGTGTTTTAATGGGAGATGTTCTGAGTCAAATTCTTCTTGCACTGGCGTTTAAAGTCATACCAACAGCAATGTTCAATTACAATGTTATAAAAATATGGTCTTAACAGCCTCTACTGTATTAATAAGAAAAAAAATAGGACTTGCATGTTATTGATGTACAAGTCAACATGTATTTTCTGCAAAATACAAATGTGGTTCTCAATGCCAGACTCCAACAGGCCATGGAACAGGTGCTCAACTGAGTGATTAGATAGTCTTGTTAAAGCCAGTAGCGTGACATTCATTAGTTGCAAAAGTCTTTCAGTAAACATTTTGATTTAGTTACAGGCTGTAGAATTGCAGAATTTTGCTCAGAATGTCAGTTATAAAGATGTAGATAGATATTAGTTGTAACAGGATTATTTTGTGGACTCACACCGTTTATGTTACAAAATTACTGTTTGAATTAAAAAAAAACAATGCATGCATGATGCCTTTGGAAGTAATGCATGATGTCACTGTTGTTTTTGCAACACATGATCATTTTTAGGGAATGATCCACCACTGGTTAATAAAATGTAAGTGCAAATCCCGACCACTAGTTACAAGCAAAACCATAGCATGGTAAAAGAACTAATTAAACATGAAAATATTAGATTCCAGTTGCTAATGATTTAGATAGGCTTGTGACTCCTAAGTGAATCCACCTGTAGAGAGTAGGGTGATTTTGTCAGAATGCAATCTTACCTATTTAATTCAGCAGACCAGAGCTTAGATAAGCAATTCCTAGACGGAAGTGACTAGTATTCTAAGAGAAAGGATCATTAATGAATATTGTCAATTTTTAGAAATGGATAGTTAAAATTGAACACATATTCATGGAAATAGCTCTCTGCTGAATAAGGGTTCATTCCTGTGTTATTCAAGGGGATAGAATAGAAAAGGGATAGTCCCATAATACACAAATTTATCTCCAGTTCCTATTGTGAGTATAGTAGTATTCTTCAGTTCACTTAAACTTCTGCCAATGATTCCTTCAGGTAAGGAAATGCAGATCATTATTATGTGTTCATTTTAACAACTCCCATTTGCTAATTATAAAAATATCATACCGGCAATGAGCTGAAGGACAAAATTTAGATCCCTGCATGTCATTTGAATGTAATTCTGTGGAAAGCTGAAAGAGTTGAGAGTTAAATTTGAATGTTCACTGGCACAGAATATAGTTGAAGTATCATGAATTTTTAAAAAAAAGGTAGTTAAAGGATATGTCTATAGCTCATTCACTTTAAGTAACCCCCACTACATCTGAAACTTAAATGCAAGTAGCTTTTATTTGCTTAAAGCTAAATCAGCATACATACAAATAGTGCAGATTTACATTGAATTTTAAAGTTTGTCCAATTGATATTTTAATTATCAATCAGTTAAAATAAATTCATTTGATGTTAGCAATAAATATGTTCACAAAGTATTCCTTTGTATGCCATTTCATAAAATTTATCCCACAGTTAAAGCAGCGATTGTATTGTTTGTATGTATATGTTAATAAAACTTCATAATTTACTTTCAGTATATTACAGCTGTCATAGTTGGCAGATATATTACTTATAAATAATTGTATTTTCTTCATAATTACCTAAACGTGTATATCCATATTCTTTATACTCCAATACCTTTTTTAACAAAATTATATTTTCTCTATACTAGAGTTATAAAATGTTATTATGAGAAATGAGGAGAATGAAATGATTAGTTATAATAATTAATTACTGTATATTACACAGTTTACAGAGATACTGCTATGTGATGATGCCAAGTGGGTTGCTTGGCTGTAATTTTAGAAATTATCTCTCCAATCCCTCAGTAACTACACCCACCAACAAAAAAACATCTGAACTTGATTATGAAACAATTTCCACAACTTCCAGCTTTTAGAGAAACCTGCAACTTGGTTAAAAACTGTACAAAGTGATTATGTTATCAGGGACATAAGGCAGAGTAATGGAAATGTTTAGATCCTTCACACATTACCCTTTTTTTTATCAAATTGATCTGTCCTTGTAGAATCAAGATTTCTTCTGCCTGTTGGCTGTAAAAGTTCTACATGAAATTAATTTGTGAATCTTTGGTCCATTTTCAACACAGGCAAAACACTATCCTTAAATAGTACAAAATATTGGCATGAGAAATGTAAATGTGTTATTACACTGGCACAGTAGAGGCTGTTTGGAACTCTGGCATTTTGTCAGGCAAATAAGAGAGCTTTATCCTGCAACTAACCAGTTACAAATGACCAGGGAACTATTGATGCTGTGTATAGACATGCCAAATTAGATTATAGATCAATAGATTATATAATATTTCTAATTCTCTGGCATGATTTTAACTTAGTGAGGTTCTGTTGAATAGTTTAAGGAGTCACATGTTGTAATGAGGCAAAATAAATTGTAACAATTCAGTCTTAATAAAGATATTATCAGATGTCCAGAAGTGGACATGATGGGAAAATTAGCTGGCATTTAACTGTTTGCCTACACTTGGAGATGGGTTCTTCATCAAAAGCAAACAGATGTTGGGGGTTGGGATGGTTCTCTAGAATAGGGAGTGCCTGACCTCTGCTGTTGTGAACCAAAGGAATACTATTTAGATCCGTGAAGCTACAGTAAAGTTTAGATAAAACATAGAACATAGACCAGTACAGCATGGTACAGATCCTTCCGCCCATGATGTTGTGCCAGACTTTTAACTTACTCCAAGATCAATTTAGCTATTCCCTCCATTTTTCTTTCATCTATGTGTCTATCTAAGAGTCTCTTAAATATCCCAAATGTATCTGCCTCTGCTACTACACTTTGATGGTGTTCCATTCACCCACCACTCTGTGTTTTTTAAAAAAACCTACCTCTGACATCCCCCTTATACTTTCCTCCAATCATCTTAAAATTATACCTTCTTGTATGAACCACTTCTGCCCTGGGAAGAAGTTGCTGGCTATCCACTCTTGCCTCTTATCATCTATTATAACTCTATCTAGTCACCTTTCATTCTCCTTCACTCCAAAGGAAAAGAAAACTCTAAATCATTTAACCTATCCTCATAAGGCATGTTCTCTAATCCTGGCAGCATCCTGGTAAATCTCCTCTGCATCCTCTCTAAAGCATTCCTCCTATAATGAGGCAACCAGAACTAAACACAATACTCCAAGTGTGTCTAACCTGAGTTTTATAGAGCTGCAACTCCATAAAACTTTAGATACTTTAGATGGTTTAGATAGTCTTTTATACTTTGGATCCATTTTTGACAGGACTACTAAGTACAGCAAGAACTCAACTTGAAGCTGAGGCCTGACATTACCAAATTTCATTCTGCCTAGTTTGGAAACTGTGGAGCCTTGCTTGTGTCTAGAAGTGCAGTAAAAGTCAACCTCAGTGAGCTCAGTATTGAACATAGATGAATACATTGCTACTTCATTCTTACTCCTTTCTCATTCAATTTTACTGAGTTAGGAACAGTTAAAATTTCCCATCATAAAAAAATTTATTATTGACTTGCTCAAATAATAGTAAGGTTAACTACAAGAGGATTCTAATTCTACATTTTACACAATGAGTATTAAAAATTACAACTACATAGAAGCTTAAATGATTATATTAATTGTATTACCAGACCTTTGCTATAACTTTCGTGCTCAAAATTCATAATTGGAAATAACTTACTGAACTTGTAGGCACAGAGGAAGAAAGGCTGGCAGATTGAATAATTCCAAATATTAGTGAATGATGGATGTTCAGATTATAATATTGCTCAGCCCAGTATAATTTGTTCTCAATATGAATCCTGACTCTGGTTAACTGTTGGCAGTGATGAGACTGTTTCCATGATTATAATGTTGATATTAGTCAAGGTAAACTCTCATCATTGCACTAGATGCAAGTTTAGGTTGGACACTTTGAAAAATCAGGTACAAGGACAAATTAAACACGTTGGCTTCTTAACGCATCATCAAATTCTGTCTGACTCAGAAGTTGTCTCAAGAGATTGCAATGCAAATATATATCTAGCTAAGCCCATAACTGCATTAATAACAATGAAAGACCACTTTAAGGATTTACGAAATCTTCACTGTAGATATACAGTAGAAGTAAAATATCCTATTTTTCTTGTCCATCCTAATCCAGAGAATCAAGTCATAAACCTTCAAGGTACTCAGTCTACTATGAAATAGCATAGTTTTAACAAGACAAAAATATTAAGGGGAAATATAATTTTGTCACTTCATGCTGATTGTCAATGATGTCTTCTGTGATTTTAGTTGGAAGTGAACAACAGATGACCTCTATAGAAATGGGTTTCTTCCTGTATTGATATTAAGTGCTATGACTTGCCTAGAGTGGTATAATTCATTTTTATCAATGAAAGAAAATTCCGAGTTGTATTAAATCTAATGTACTCACTGTGGTGATGCTCAAGTTGATTGTCCTAGTAAAGTTCTACCATCTGAATACCACTCTCAAGATTTAGCATACAGTATGTGTTAATGTTTTTGTAATGCATTGTTCTCTCTAAGAAGGTTAAGCCTTTGCTGGAAAGTAGAATAAGATACTTCTTGGCAAAAGGGAAATCTACTTGTATTTTATGTTACATAGATGGCAAATTACAGTATTTACCAGACCTATGGTTAAAAAGATCATAAATCAATGAAGATAAACATCTAAGAATGACAAAAATTAACCTCATCCTTCTGATGCATTAGCAGTTTCTTAATACATTTCTTATCTCACAAGTATTTTTTCTACAGTTTGAGTAGCCTCCGACATTTCCCAAATTAAATGCATATACTTAAAAATACTAGTTGACATGTAAGAACTGATTTCCTAGGCTAGTGCTGCTGTTGTCTTCTGTGATAAAGCCCATCAAGAAATCATGGGTGCACTGCCTGCAATTTTCTGATGTTTGCAACTAGTAGCTGTGCCACCTTCCTCTCCCACTTGCCTGACACGACCACACTGCAACTGCTGTCTGAATGAACTCTAGACAGATCCTCTCCCATTCTGTATAGTTCCAAATAAATGTAAGCTTGGTGCTGTAATGTTAGAAAAGAAAAAAAAATGTTCTTTCTATTTTGTTTATCAAATTTAGACATAAGAATTTTGTAACTTTTGTGAATGTTTGTCAATGTTGTTCTACATACATTAAAACCGTCTTGGAATTAAAAAAAAAAGGTATCAGCTGATTTCCAAAGGTTATTTTTTCTTAAAGCTTTGTCAGCATAAAGGAGACCATTTGTCATTTGTGTGAAACTGTGTTGAGCATACCCAACTCTTCTCCAAACCATTTATATTTTAACCAATTATAATTATGTCCACAATGGAATCCATGGTCATCTGGAAATCTGAATGCAATGTTAGGCTAGGCAGCTGCAAAATGGTTTGAAAATATTAGCGTTGTCATCTTTTGAAGCTGAAAATATGAAATAACCAATTTT
This sequence comes from Hemitrygon akajei, assembly GCF_048418815.1. Classification (NCBI taxonomy): domain Eukaryota; kingdom Metazoa; phylum Chordata; class Chondrichthyes; order Myliobatiformes; family Dasyatidae; genus Hemitrygon; species Hemitrygon akajei. The sequence goes on along the minus strand of NC_133133.1, from coordinate 37,749,283 downwards.
GGTTTCTTTGCTTAAATATTGCTTTTAAAATTTTAAATTTAATCTTTTGAAATGAATGATGTGGTCAAATTTTAATTTTTCTCAATGGTTTATATAAACTCTTCCATCACTAGTTTCAAGTTTATAACTGGGAGCTCCCTCAATGACCATGTAGTACCCATCACCGAACTATATTGAGCAGAAGATTCTAGCTCTGTGGTGAATAATTTTTGGGGGTTCACTCTGTTATTGACCATGCAGAAAAGCATGTACAGTATATGTGCATAAATATACTTGCACATAAATATTGAATGAGGTCAATTTTGATCATGGCTTTAATAATTCCTAAAGGTGAATTCCTTATACATTGTCATGAACTATACCAGAAGGCATGAAATATTATGCAATAAGAGGCAAGCTCACAAGGAAAACAAGAATATAGCAGAAAATCAGGAATTGGTATTTTCACTTTCTGAGTCTGAGGGATAGATTGAGAACTTCAGGTACTTTCACATCAGCAAAACGATTAGTCTGTTTTAACCAGTTCAAGTGATAATTTGGCCATTTCAAGATGGCAAGGAGAAAAACACACTAAACTATATCATATAGTTTGTGCATATTAATAAAAATATGTTGATTATGTGCCAGATGAAGGAGTGTAGGATTAGAGTCAAAACTCCTTTAAATCAAATATTGTTTTTAAATGTAATAAGGGATATTTGACAGCATTCTGTGAAATAATTAACAGCCTCCCAGTATCTTTCCATCTGATATAACTTGGTTTATCTTTTGCAATATTGCTGCTTACTCGCTTTTCAGCATTTTTATGAATGGCCTTGGGTGCGTTCTCGGCATTTACTTTTCTGTGTAAATAGGTAATGACCTTTCTTTCACTGCTCTCTCGGATTTAGGAATTTTAATTTCCATTTTTATTTTAAGGCCCTGTGTATGTATATTATAATGTTTGTGGCTGAATAATATTTTGTTATAGTTTTGTACCTGTATTGAAATCACACAATGTACACAATAAATGCTTTCAGCTACTTTGTGTTGTAAGTGCCTTTGCCACAAACATTAGTCTGAGTTTGGATTAGTATTTCGTTTGCTGCATTTTCTTGTTGATTTACTTCCCAGTCTTTACCTGAAAGTTATAGTATCTGGTGGGTTCTGTTATTTTCTGAATTCTAATCACATTTAGATGCCTCACCAGCCCCAATCCTTTCACTAGGTAAGAACTGGATCAACTCTTCCTTCAGCCAATGCTTCTATAGAGAAGTGGTTGCCATTTGCAGCTTACAGCTGACCAACTCTCAGACTTCTGCACATTTGTGGCCCAATGTTCCGATACAAAGCAAGTTGAAGGTCAGAGGAGGACTGAAATGAACACCCAACCAACCAAAGCACTTAGCTTGGGATCCAATGTAGAGAAATGCCAAACTAAGCAGATAGGTCCAGAAACATTTTTTGTATTTGCACTGTGCTTGGCTGGGATAAGAAACACGATCCCAATCAGTTGAATAATGTTGCCAACCCTATGATAAAATGGTTAAGTTTTTACTTATTTTACTTTATTCTAACTTCCTTAATTATCTGCTAGCATTTTAATGGCATTTATCTTATTTTTGGAGCTATTATATCTTTATTTTGATCTGTTTGAGTATTTTCTAAATGTCTCTGACATTTAAAATCCTTTGAAGATTATGTTTTCAAAGGCCATCAAAGTAAATTGAGAACAGAGCTTCAGGTTCCTCATTCATATTACTATTCTACAACACGAAGGTGCCAGGGAAGGGTAGAGTTTGGCCCTGCTTGTAAACAATTAGGCTACATGTGGAAAATGGCTGTCTGGCTGATGCTCTGTAACTTAGCTAGGCTAATGGAACTATGTCCGTGGAAGTGGTATGTTACTTTAGGAATGAGATGGAAAAATGGAAAGGGAAGAAGAAGAAGGACTAATTCACTTTTTCACTTGGAGGGTTAGAATTGGGAGGCAGTCAACTATTATTTTCTAGAAATCACTCTATTGGTATTAGCCTTAAAATTGTAGAGTAAAAAAATTATATATTTGTAGTTATGGTAATTTAATGAGAGATCAGAAACAAGCAGAAGGCACAATTCAAACATTTAATTGATATTGAAGCCTAATTCCATAGTATTATTTTTCAAAACTGATTTTCTTCTATGAAAAAGTCCATGTATTACATTTGTGAATTGAAATAGCAGCATCATTACAGTAGAAAACCTGCATTACATGTGCCATGGAGAAATATGATTTTTAATATAACTTAACTAATTTTTTTACAAAAGATATGTAACAGCATGTAATGCTCTTAGACAGAATACATGCAAAACACTTCTTTACAGAGGGGGTCCCATTTCTTATGATTTTCTAATTTCTATATGATCAGTGGTGTTGTCGTCTGTGCTTTTAATAAACTTTCTTTCATTTTCGCCTCAGGCTAAAGAACGTCATTAGCATTTTACTATTATATTTGTGCACATTTTCCTAGAATAGATTTGGATACAGATTTGCTTTAATGCATGATGATTTAACAGCACGGTTATCCAGAAAACAGTGTTATAACACTGTTATAAGAAGTGATTTTGTTTGCTGGGTGATCCAATTTCTATGAAGAATAAAATATGAGTGAAAATTGGGGAATTGCAGTGTGTACATCCAAAATTTTTATTCTATTTTCCTTTGTGTTTCTTGACTCATAGAGTGTAGGACCATGTAGTTGCATCCAACAAAATTTAACACACCTCTGGCCTCTGTTTCTGGAATTTTTTTTCATGTTGGATAGGCTGCATAATATCACTTTTGTTGAAACAACTGTCTCCAAGCCTGTGTGACCAATTTCTACACAACTTAGAAATGATCCCTCCATAAGACCATAACACATAGAAGCAGAATTAGGCCATTCAGCCCATAGGATCTGTTCTGACATTCAATTATGGCTGATACACATATTATCCCTCTTAATCCTATTGTCCTACCTTCTCTCCATAATCTTTGACACCCTTACTAATCAAGAACCAATCAATTTCCACTTTAAATGTACTCAATGACTTAGCCTCCCTAAACCAATGAATTCCACAGATTCACCACCCTTTGGCTGAAGAAAACCCTCCTCATCTCTGTTCTAGAGGGACGTCATTGTATTCTTTGGTCGTGCCCTCTAGTCCATGACCCTCTTAATATTGGAAACATCCTCTCCACAACCCCTATATCTAGGCCTTTTAATAGTCAGAAGTTTTTAATTATAATTTCCTGTATTTGTCTCCAAATACGGAGTGGAATAAGATATAAATGCAATATTCCAGCCCTCCGGAATCTAACAATTATTCCAAAATCTAGTGGTTATTAAAAGGTCACTACTAATGCCTCCACAATCCTTTCAGCTATCTTTTTCAGAACTCTGGGGAGTAGCTCATCTGATCCAAGTGACTGATCTACCTTCAGACCTTTAAGCTTCCCAAGCATCTTCTCCTTAATAATAGTGACTACATTCACTTCTGTTCCCTGACACTGAAATTTCTGGCACCCTGCTAGCGTCTTCTACAGTGAAGACCGACACAAAGCACTTATTCTGTTCACCCACCATTACTTTCTCTCTCATTGCTACCTCTCCAGTGTCATTTTCCAGCATTCTGATACCCTCTCTTGCCTCTCTTTTACTCTATATCTGAAAAAATACTTTTGGTATCCTTGATCTGCAAGCAGTTCATCTCTGTGCTGGGAGCATTAGATGGGTAGGTCCTCTTTAAGTAATTTATTTTCAGTTATTTTTCTGACCCATCACCCCCCACCAACACACTCCAATAATACCAACCACCACTTTTCCCATGACTACTGTCTTGCCCCTCACCTGACTTGCTTGCCACCACTTACCTCAGCATCAGAGTCAGAAACAGATTTAGGTTCATGATCACTGAATATATTAGGAAATTTGTTGTTTTGTGGCAGCATTACAATGCAAGATGTAAAAACGATTACCAGAAGTTACAATAAAAAGTAAAATAAAGAGATGAAGTTACTCTATGTTACAATTTAAGAAGCAAATGATTAAATAGTCCAAATGAGCTAATGTTCATGGGTTCATTGATCTTTCAGAAATCTGATGGTGGATGGGAAGAAGCTGTTCCTAAATTGTTGAGTGTATGTGTCTTCAAACTCCTGTACCTCCTCCCTGATTGTAATAATGAGAAGAGAACATGTTCTGAATGGTGAGGGTACTTAATGTTGGATGCTGCGTTCCTGAGGCACTGACTTTTGAGATGTCAATCTCATTCCATTGATTGGCCCTCCTATCCAACTGACTACTACCTGCTGAATAACTAAGCTCTCTACCCTCAACCACCAAACTCATACGTGTCCTGTCCTACCACTTTCTCTGTGGTCCCTGGACTGAACTAGTTTCCTTAGCATGTTCTACATTGGTGCCACGCCACACAAAAAGTGCTCCAGTACGACTGAATGTCCAAGGGATGAGTCCTCAAGGAAACCAGTCATGTGTCCAGCAGGTAGGGAGCATTTCATCAGTCTTGTGACATAAAGAGCGAGAAAAATAATCTGAGCTCTTTCTATTTTTTATATTTAGCAGATATTGTATAAGCAGTAACTTAAGTAATGAAGACCCAAGGGAAAATGCAGCTGGAGAGCAAATGCTGGATCTACGTCAAATGTTTAAAGTGTAAGACCAAGGGCACGGACTTACCAATTCATAGTCTCTTAAGCATAGATTTGGCAATGTGGCGGATCAGTTGTTTCAGCTGTTCAGTCTGTCCAGGTGAAGGTAGCCCCAGTTGTTTAGTCTACCCAGGTAAGACTGAAAACAGCCACTCCATCTTTCTAAGCAAAGCAGTAGGAGCCAATCTATATGCCCACATAAAGATAGAGCTAGCCACCTGCTCAAGAGGAAAACCAGTAAACAAAATATATGCATTTTCAACAATCAATAAAAATTCTTCCAATGCACCTTGTGAGCCAGGAACAGTTCCTTTCAGGCATCTCTTCAACTTTCCAGCTCCTAATCACCAACTTTCTAGCCTCCCCCTCCAACATGTCCTCCTGAATGCACTTTCTTGCCATTTTATTTCAAATCATGCTTCCTCCCCTCTGGCTTTCACTTACAATGCTTCCCATTTGCCAAGCAGACCAATAGTGTCTGGTCTTCTACCACTCATAGTCTCCCCAATCCACCAGAGAGGCTATGTTCTTTTGCATTGAGGTGCAGGAGGTAAAGTCACCTGATGCTGAGGAGGATTGCTATTATTTTTGGCAGAATCCTCATATCTCCAGCTTTGTCCAGTTCTGAATACATTTCCCACTATACATCCCAGCATGACATGGCTACCCAAACATATCTAATTTATACCCCCACATACAAACAAGCTCTCATTGTGTTACTAAATTCAAAGGTCCAACATAATTTTTAAAAGCAACTGAATTAGTCTCTCTCTCTCTCTCCTCCTCATCCTACTCCTCTCCCCCCCTCTTCACCTGTCTCCTTCTCCCTTCCCCTCGCCCTCTCCATCTCTCTCCCCACCCCTCGGTCTGGCTGTCTCTCTCTCTTCCTCATCCCCCCCACCTCCCTCTCTCTCTCTCTCAACTTTGTCTCTTTCTAATCTATCTTTTGCTTTTGATGCCATTCTTTAAAATATTATGAAGGTATGGATACCAGATTGAGTGATTTTCATGCAGACAGAATTGACTGACAATGTCTATCCCAGAACCAGAGGCCACAGTTTAAGAATAAGGGGTAGGCCATTTAGAATGGAGTTCAGGAAAAACTTTTTCACCCAGTGAGTTGTGGATCAGTGTAATGCTCTGCCTCAGAAGGCAGTGGAGGCCAGTTCTCTGGATGCTTTCAAGAAAGAGTTAGATAGAGCTCTTAAAGATGGCGGAGTCAAGGGATATGGGGAGAAGGCAGGAACGGGGTACTGATTGTGGATGATCAGCCATGATCACATTGAATGGCGGTGCTGGCTCGAAGGGCCAAATGGCCTACTCCTGCACCTATTGACTATCTCTATAACCCATGGATGGCCTGTATTGAGCATAGGCACTTTAGTAATACACTTTTCCCTCTTCTCCAGTATTCACGCTCTACACTTCCTTTGTTCTCAATTTGTTGCATTCCCAACACAATTATCACACAACTTCTAACTCAACGCAAACCAAGCAAGTGCTCAGTTTTGACAATTTTCATTCTCTGTGCAAAAATTCACCCAGCTCACTGAGTACTTTCCAATATTAAAATCATTTGTATTCCCTTCACTCCTAGTTATCTCCTCTGGGAAGTTCTCACAAAGCACTTCAAGTTATTATCTCTCTCCACCTGCTTCAAAAGCTACATCATTCTTCTTTCTTCTGTGCTTGCTCTCCAGTTACTTGAGTTCTAACGAAGTGTTTTGGAAAATGACACCGTGCTAGAAGAGTTTTCTAAGTTCCTGTGAGATTGTGCAGCATAATTACATTTAAAAGAACCCTGACAACGAGAATTCATTTTGAATTTGAAACAAAAACAGATTCATAGATGATTCAAACTTTCTATTCATTGTGTGCTTTGTGACCTGTTGGGAATTATTCAGTTTATAGTGAATTCTGTTACTCAATTGGGAGAGTAAGCAGTCGGCCAATATTGAAATATGGTTTCAATGCTTTTGCAATCTTAACTGCAATATTGCTTTCCTTTGCAACAAACAGCCAGCTGGAAGAACTCAGAGAGTAGGGTTGACACAGGGTTTCTTGTCTGTTTCTCCAGATTCCAGCACTTACAGTTTCTTGTATCTCTAGCGAAGGATGGTCTGCAAAATGCAGTTTGCATTTATTCTAGATTTATTCTAGAGTAGTATCCCAGAAGTTCAGCAACATTAATTGCAATTAAATATTGCCAATTAAATGAAGTGTACAATAAATGAAGCACACATCCTGATGCTGGGCTTCAACCTGAAATATCGATAATCCCTTTCTTCCTACAGATACTCCTCAACCTGTTGAGTTTTTACAGTAATCTGTTTGTTGCTCTAAATTCGGCAGTCTCTTTTGTATATTCAATTGCTTATTTACATTAAGCAGTTTAATTTGTACAAGTACATATTTGATTCTTGCTTTCATTCATTAATTTTATTTGTTAATCAGTTTATCCCATCATACAATTTTTCTCATTTAACTAATGTCAACATTTTCCACAGTGGCCCAATAGGCTTTTCATTATGATGGACTCGTCAACAACCAGAGTTCATTGGATTCCAGTCACAAGATTGTTACGGATTCAGCAACAATAAATATATAAATGAGGCAGGGTTTCTTATAACAAATAAAACTTTTATTAAACACTGAAAAAAACCCCCAAAAGTAAACAAACCTGATGCACCATCAATAACTCTCTCTGAGACGTAAAGGCAAAATATCGGCTTTTATTGACTGGAAGAAGGAACAAGCGGTGGTTGACCACCATACTACATCCTGGAGACAGAGAGGCCAGGCTCAGACCTCAATTGCCTTTATACCGGGGTCTGTGGGAGGAGCCACAGGAGCAGTCAGCAGGGGGCGTGTCCAGACAGGTATATGTAGTTCACCACAAAACCACTAATGTAACTGGAAATCAGCTGCTGTGCGGCAGCTTAAACAGTTCTTAAAGGAGTAAAGCGAAAACAGTTCTTAAAGCGATGTTGCAAAAACAGTTCTTCAAAGTAGTACTGCAAAAGTTCAAAATGCTTACAGTCCATTAAAGGAGAGACTTTTTAGACGATTTAAATTCTCTTTCACGTCGTTTTGCTGCGGTTCCCAGTCGAACTGTACTTTTCCCGGAGAATTTACGAAGATGAAAATGAAACGGCTTAAAGGCACTGACCTTTCCTTTACAAAACTGTACCCAATCCTTTCTGCTATTATTCACAGGGGTTACCATGGGGACAGCCAACGAATTCCTTCCGAATGAGGATCAAACAAGGTCAAACCTGTCTCACCATCAAAATCGACTTTCCTCGATCTTTTAGCTCCCGAACTCCGATCTTCACTCTCCACTGATTTTTAACTGGCAATATTATAAAGAAACTGCCGGCAATGACCTTTTAAACTTCAGGCATTAAATAAAACTCCACCTTTCAACCCAACTGCATCATAATATTGGACCACGCAGTGGCATGGAGTCAAAATGGCAAATCCAGCCACGAACTACCCCTCCTCACAGGGAGGGGTCCTCCTTTTATACCCTGTAAAAAAAAACTGTCACATGACCTCTAATGGCAGGAAAATGACGTCACTCCCCCATTACAAGACCACTACCTTAAGTCCAGTATAGCTTCAACACCACTGTCAAGTGACAAGTACAAGATACCCATGGGTACGTAACAAGATAAAGAGAGCAAAAACAAACTGTCGGAGGAACTGGCTGTTTTCTGTCTACACTCTTAGTCCTGACGCGGAGCTGAAACATTGATCGTCCCTTTGCAACCACAGATGCTGCTTGACATTCCACTGTTGGATTGAGAATGGTACCCTAGTCATTTGTTACAACAGCAATGGTGAATATGTCGCTGATGTTCTCTGCAGTTTCCTCTGCCAAATTTGTGCACGGCAAGCTGCCAACCAATTATAGATCATGCATTTAGTGCACAGTACTGTGCAGAAGTCTTAGGCACATGCATATAACACAGGTGCCTAAAACTTTTGCACAGTACTGTAAATCAATATGGACACTCCCTCAGTATTTTTCCTCTCTTTTTACACCACCTATTTAATTTATTTATATATTTTGTAATTCATAATTTTTATTATTATGTATTGCAATGTTCTGCTGCTGCAAAACAACAAATTTCTTGACATACAGCACTGTGCAAAAGTCTTAGGCACCCTAGCTACAGTATATATGTGCCTAATACTTTTCAACAGTACTATATATCAATTTAGCTTATCAACCCTTTGACAATATCTTCTTCTAAAATTAGAAGATCCCTGCCTCTGTGATCAGTTGAATGTCCACAAAGAATGTAAAAATGCTAATACCACAGTGTTCAAACAATGCTATTGAACAATGCTCATTTTAAATGAGAAGTAATTATATCTATTGTAAAAGTGAGTGGTATATCAGAGTTAGAAGTATTCAGGGATGCAAAACCAATGATCAGTTTGTATTCACACATTCAGAAGCAAAAATAAACTTTCACTGAACTCAAAAGATGGAAGAGTTTTGAATGGTGGGTGTTCAGGCGTACCCTTTTAAAAAGGTTTATGCATGGTCTGTTTATGATTTAGCATTCCTTCACTCCTTAATTTGTATTCTTGCTGACCAACAATAAAACTTATCAAACTTAAGCAAAGAAATCAGATTCAGTAATGAAATTTGGTATGTTCATAACTGAGGAAATAAAATGTGAAAGTAAATTGCAAATTTTGATGATTAAAACATTAAAGGGATGATTAATCTCTAAATTTTGTACACTGATTTCTAAGGTAGCAGTTTTCTAAGTCTTCTTCATTATACCAGGTAAATACATTGATAAAAATATATCTTTTTATAAACATTTCCCTGCTCTTGATTTCACCTGACAGGAAATTGGAACTGAAATTATTACAGTAACTGGACTGACACTTCAGTGCAGTTCATGAAGGTAACAGATTGTCAGAAGCGTCATCTTTTGAATGAAGCATTAAAGCAAATCCTGTTTAAATTAAAGTGGATGGGTGATCCTAGTAGTTAACAATGCTGGAAGGCAAATGTGAGATCTTGAAATATGTAGGCTGAATTCTGTATTTCCCTACTCATCCTAGACTGTGCATGACCTTAGCATATTCAAACAATACAAAATGGCTGCATAAATGTAAGTTCTTTCTTTCCATAATGCCATAGTAACATTATCTCAGAAATAGTCAACTCGGCAACTCTGCAAATATTTCCTAAATTATTATTTTAACTACATCAAAAACGTACAAGCAAAAGGGAATTAAATATCTCTATTCCATTTATGTTTTTCATGCTGAACTCCCTATCCATTGCAACCAGGAGATATTACTTGGATCACAGAGAAAAAGAGTTATTGAAATGGTGCATGTTTAGAAAACTTTAATTGACGCTATGCAGCTATCAATGCGCCATGAGGAGTAAAATGATAGCATTTCGTAAAATTCTCAACTTTCTGTCCACCTGTCTTGAAAACAATTTCATTCTGGGGTTCTTCCCTTACGAAAATCTGCATTTGGCACACTGTGATCCTTGTGGACTAGCTCTGCTAAGATCATCTTTTATCCACCAAATCACTACACACATGTAGTGTTTAATGAAACCTGAAACACCTGAAAAGAATCCATGCTTTCCGGCCAGAGACACTGAAACATATTGTAACAACTGTTGAGCTGAATCACTTAACTTGGCACCGAAAATCGCAGGTTATATTTAGTTGCCATGGGATTATACTGGGGGAAAACTTGCATTAAAGCATATCCTGGTGGTGTCAATCTATTGCATTTTTGTGTCCATACTTCATGCAAGGGCAAGCAATTCAGGGGAGCCAGTTATGATGCTTTATATGTGCCTAACTATCTCTAACCTGAGGATCTGAAAGTGGGAACCTGAAGCAAAAATAAAATTTAAATGATATCCATTATGTACAGAATTAAGAACTTTGGAGCCACTTTAAGCTTTAAGTTTCAGAGTTCTGTGCAGCAGCTTAAATGAACATGGACTAATTCACCTAACACTTGAATGCACTGAATGCAGTCACCCACTAGAAGTCATGGTGTAACTTGGGAGCCAATGGCAAGAATGACAGAATTTGCCCCCCCCCCCCCACCTCACCACCCCAGCCCTGATCCTGGTCCAATATCCCAGCTGAAGGGAAAACATCAAATCTATGCAATGCACTCAAGAATCTGGAAAAAAGTGAAGCTTTGGTAAGTGAGGTTGTGACTAAGATCCCTTCCAGAACTGACAACTTGAGAATATGTTTAAAGAGATTCAGTCCTATATTTAGTATGAACTGCAACAAATATTAATCTTCAAAAAGAGCACGACCACTTATTTGACAAAGTCTGTGTGGTAGGCAGGCCCTGAAGCCGAAGACAAATGATCCAAGCTGAATTGGCAAAATGAATCCAAGATTAGCCTGCTGACAGGATGCAGAAGGTAGTGGTAAAAGAATTATTTTCTGATTAGAAGTTTATGATTAATGGTTTACTAGAGGGACCAGAGTGGTTCCCTTGTTGTCTGCTTGTCCCCATTCTCCCATGCTCTTTTCAAACAATACAAAATGCTTAGATGTACAGAACCTTGTTTGCACGTCATTACTCTCCCTTATTTTTTCAGATTTGGATGTGCATGTAGGGTGCATGATTCGTAAGTTTGTGGATGACAGAGGCTGGTTGTATTAGGGATACTTAGGCTACAGTGGGACATAGATCAGGTGGAGAGTTGAATGGAGCACTGGGAGATAGAATTTAATCTCACCAAGTGCAAGGACTTTGTGAATACCTTGTGAAATCTTTGGGAATTCAAAGAGGGGCTGGTCATATGCACTAATTGGTAGTGCACTAAAGAATGTTGAGGAACAAAGGGAGTTTGTGTTTCAAGTCCCTGAAAGTGAAAATATGAGTTGATAGGATGTTGAAGAAGGTATATGGCATGCTTGCCTTCACAGGACGGGTGAGGCATATGGGGGTATTTTATTGTAACTTTACAAATCACAATTTAGATTGCACCTGCAGCAATGTAAGACCATAAGACACAGTAGCAAATTTAGGGCATTCCCCTTCGCGTTTCTCCATCATTCCAACATGACTATTATCCCTTTCACATTTCTCCTGCCTTCTCCCTGTAACATTCAATGCCCTGGTTAATCAATAACTTATCAAGCACCACCTTAAAGTCAGCTATGGCAATGAGTCTCACAGATTCACTACCATTTGGCTAAAGATATTTTACCTCAATTTATCACCCTCTGACTAAAGAAATATTTCTTCTCTGTTATAAATGGATCTCCCTCTATTCTGAGACTATGCCCTCTGGTCCTAGACTTCCCCACTTTAAGAAACGTCCTCTCCACATCCATTCAATCTAGGCTTTTCAATATTCTATTAGTTTCCATGAGATCTCCAAAGTTTGATGGGAAACTTTTTACATAGAGAGCAGTTGATACCTGGCATTTTCTGCTGGAGGCAGTGGTGGGATTGGATGCAATCACTACATTTATGAGAAAACATTTAGACAAGCACTTGAATACGCAAGGCGTAGAAGAACATGGACTATTGTGGACAAATGAATCAGTGTCCTTCTACACTAATATGATTAGTGTAGATGTTCAAAAAGGTCAGCATTGATGTGATGAGCCAAAGGGCCTGATTCTGTGCTGTACATCTCTATAGCAACCAGAGCAACTTTCAGAGGCTCAGCTCATACCTGGCACTTTTATGTGTTTAACTCCATTACAACTATTTCACTACCTCTTACCCCAGCTGTCAAGGTGGCGGCACTCTCATCTCCTGCTGATCAAGACTGTTAGTGGTCTACTGAGTCAACAGAATAAGACATAGAGTGCTTGGGAGCATGGGTTAACTGCCACAGACCCAATGGGCTCATGGGGTAGTAGGTAAGGACAAGAGGAACTCTATCACAGTTAAGGCAGCGGGAAGATGGATTGAATGCAGGTCTAGAAATGAAGAAGTTGGGGCTGAGAATAGCATCAATGGTGGAGGAAGGGAAACCCTGTTCTTTGAAGGAAGAAGGCACTTCTTATGTCCTGGAAAGGATGATGTCCTCATCTTGGGAATGGATGCTGCGCAAAGCACTAAGAAAGGAGAATATAATTCAGAGAATTGGCCCATCGAGTCTGCTCTGCCATTCCAACATGGCACAAGACGGATGAAAATGAAGGCATTTACCAAGAATCTTTTCATTAATCAAGAACGAAAGTCAGAGGTTTGAAGATGACCAGATGCCATCATAGTTCTGACCATAAATGATGCCAACTGGCATCCGATGGTGTTATTCCCACGAGTTGCCGGGGAGCACCCGGAAAACCAAAGTTTTTGGTTTCTGAGGGGAGTATAGCCAGGGGGAAATCAGAAAATTGAAAATGGCAACATCCAATCTTTCTGCTCATGTTATCCTTTCCCCTCAACAATACAGAATGATGGTGTGTCTCTTTTGGGTGTCCTTCCTCTTTAAGATTCACAAGAAATATCAGTTGCATGGATGGTGGGGAAGTGCAGGACATATTTAAGGATCTATGTGCTAAAGTGATGCATTTGACATTACTGCCTTAGAGAAACTTAGCTTCTGGATGTATTAATTCTTGGAAAGGGTGAGTTAGAAGCATGTCTCCTGGAAACTCTAAGGTTAGGAACTGCTTCTTTCAGTCTTCTCTATGAGGGAGGTTCTTACCTTCGTCTCTCTTCTTCATCTTCCAGACACATTAGAGGGCTAGTGATGATCACCCATTATTGTTTGAAATATTGGGTTCTGCTACAAATTGCCCAGAGTAATTGCAACTCCAAAATTATACACAGCTGTTTTTAAACTTAATCCCATAAAAGTGCACGTTTAAATAACATGGGTGCGGAGGTATTCAAAGCAAATTTCCTGTACATATTACATATTTATACGGTAATTGTATATACGTACGTTGATTTCACAGAAGAAGTATTAATGGCTTTATGTTCCCTGTGCGCCTCAAATATGTGCATAATTTATGCATGGAAATTGTGCAGTGACACTTGCCTTTAGTTTCTATTCAACTCTGTCATTCAATTAACATTTCAATAGAAAGCATTTTCAATTTCATTCTTGACATTTCTGATAAGCGCAAGTAAAATTCAATAGAATTATTGGAGATTAGGCAGTTTTTTTTCTTTTTCTTGAATCTATACTGGAGAATGATTCATCGTAAATCAATAATTTCTTGACCATGTAGCCTGATAGCCCAAGTGCACCATCAAACTTACAATGTTAATTATTCACGTGCAGGCTTTGCATTGTACCCATCAATGCAATGATATTCTACTTGGGTAAATGGACTGAAAAAAAGACTACTTAGTGATGTTGTACAAGAAATGTTTAACATGACACACAAACTGTTTATTTTAACAGAAATATTCTACAGTTTTATGTACAAACATTTATAACCAAAGGATAAAGGATGATACTCTACTGCAGTTGTCCCAATACGATGTCTCTTCTAAACTGTGATTTCTATCAGATCCATTTTATTCTGAAATGTTCCATAAGTTTCATAATTGGTCAAGTAGACTTCTGATAATGGAGTAACGTTTCAGACCTGAAAAACTATTAAATTGTTGCTCACCATCCTAGCAAAAAGTAGAACTTTCTTTATTGAACATGATAGAAAGGTGTAAAACAGCAAACATTTGTTTTACTATTGCAAACCACGTGTAGTCATATGTCCAATTAAGTAAAGCATTTATAGTGACATATAAATAAATGGATCTGAAAAGTTGATTGCAAAGTGCTTTCTTTGGAAGTGATACATGGTGCCAGTTCAGTGTGGCAGAGTTTGGACTGATATCAAAAAGTTCTTTCCCAGTTGTGATTAGCATATGGAATGAGGTTTTAAATTGGCGTTTGGAGTTGAAAACTTTTTAGTCCTGTTAGATATTGGATGCTGTATTGAGATGCAATTGGCCCATTTCAGTAGGTGAGCAATGAAAAGTCAAATGGTTTTCCTCATTCTTTTTGCATAACATTTGATCTTATTATTTTCAAGGTAAACAAAACAAGATATATATACTGTACAAATTTTATACATATTTTATACCAAGGAAATCTTCTGTTGTTCTTGATTAAAATCAGTCATTTTGTAAACAATGTGACTTTCCTTTGCTTATGTGACAATCCAGTCATGAAAAAGACAGAAAATGAATTGGAATGCGCAGTCACTAAAACCAATTTTAACAGCATTCTTTCTGAATAACACAAATAATATAACTTTTTCTATGGCTGACCACAGTCCAGCATTATATTTGCATTTTGGTTGATTTAGCGAGTTGATTTTAAAACATTTGGGAATGCTTGGTAACATTTTACACCACTCTTTCACAGCTGCAGTCACCACTTATTGTCATTTATGTTATAATTCCCTGTCCCCGTGAAGCTGGAATTCATGCCACTACACAATTTCTCAAGTATTTTTGCTGCTCTGTTCTGAAAACTATGGTTCTAACTGTCAGGCTGACTAAGATTGACTAAATTAAAATTGAAGACCATCCCTTCCCTTCTCTCCAGCTCTAGTTTGACCACACTCTTAATATATATAAAAGCTGATGGAAATGCAGAGTAGGTCTGCCATCTTCTGAAAAAGGAGAAGAAACAGATTCTTTAATGCTTTGGGTTGCATCATTCACTAAAACTGAACGGGGTCATTTTAACATAGCATATCTGGTAAGAAATTATATCCCTTTTGAATCACAACCTACTTCACTCTTCCTTAAAATCACCAACTCCTCTCAAGTAAAGCTCTTTGTGGCCAATGGACAAAGATTTTCATCCATGCCTGTGAACATATGTTAAGCTCATATCCAGTATTACATGAAATTTTTGGTGTTTATAGAAATACCTTTTGCATTGATCAATTCCTACATCAAGAAGTTGACTCACATGAATTTACCAGCATGTGCCATATCTCTTTACTGAGAGGTGGGTCGGATTAATATTCAGATTTAGAAACAGGTCAAGACCACTGAATTCTTCAACTCATTTTGCCATTTAATTGGATCACAAGTCACCTGTGAGTCATTCATATTTAGCTAATTGCTCCAAGTTCATTAGTACTGTTGCCCCAAAGATAGGATAGGAAGAAATGTTGATAAGACTGGAACAAATGATGAGAATTTTTGACTGTCATCTTTATTTTGCTGGTACATGATTGAAAGCTGATTTTATATCACTCATGGGCAATCAAAATGATTTTATATTATTAGCTTCACTTTCAGATTCTGAAGCAGATTGCTTTGGGAGGAGGTTTCCCTTAGTGAGAGAATCTAGAACAAGGTAGCATAATCTCTGAACCAGGGGTAAGGTCTATGGACCTGAGTTCGGCAGGAATCTCTTCACTTAATCTGTGTGAATCTTTGGATGGCTAACCATCAGTAAATAGACAAAATGGAGAGCAATAGATTTTTGAAACTCAGGAAACTAAGGTGATGTGGAGTTGGGTGCAAAAATAGAATTGATGTAAAGTGATCTAGCTGAATGGCAATCCAAACTTAAAGGGCCATAAAACCTCACTTAGCTCCAATTTAAAATGTTTGCATTAGTATCTACATGTAGCCAATTAGAGTACTGCAGAATATAGCACCAAAAGCAACAGTTTGTCTGTTTTCCAATCTGAATTTTAGCAACATTCAGAGGTAAGGTGAAAGGTAAAATGTTTACAATAGACAAAAACCACAGCTGAATGCAATTTGTTGAATTCTTTGGATGTAAAGGGACGAGGGGATTGTGTGTTTGCACCTCCTGTCATATACAAGCACACTTGGTTTTTCTACTGGTTTTATGAGATACTAATTTAAAATGTACTTACGATCAAGATCAAAGTGGGAAAGAAATCTTTTTCAGTTCAGAAAATCTATGTGCTATAGGAAGATTCTTAGCCTACAAGAGACTGCAACAATCATGGACTAATGTCTTTCTGAATGTACAATTTCACCTTAAGGGTTGGAGAAATCTTATCCATTGCTGAAATGGCCATTTAATTAGAAATACATTTATTGAAAAATCAGCAGAATTGGCTTTATTTTTGTTTATCAGTTTGATCATGTGCTATTTATTTTTGTTTGAAATGAAAAGAAAATATTGGCATGAATTGTTAATTACTTAGAATTGGGGATCTTACTTAAAAGAGTAAAAACGTGCTGTTGTTTTTGTTTTGTTTTAAAGAACTTTGTTAGTTGTTGCAAAGAGTAATAAAATGTGATATGTGTTACTCAGTTTACATTCTCTTTCTTAGTTGCCAGGGTGGAAGAGAAAGTTTCACTTTGATTTTGAAATTGACAGGAGACATTTTCTGAGCACACACAATTCACTTACTGGTTAAACCTCTTCCAAATTCTCATGGATTAGAGAATGAGACTTGGCAATGAATTTAGCAATGGGCAAGTCCACAACACAGCATGAAAAATAAATTAGTGTAAAATACCACAAGTTAGGAGTTTTATAGAGTAGGCTTGTGTTGTGACATGTGACAGAAGATAAATTGACAAAAATGGCTTCTGAAGTCAATACACCAATTCTGAAGTCAATACAGCCTTGTGCAGCTGGATTCTGGACTTCCTGTCAGAGCGCCAGCAAGTTGCAAGATTGGGCTCCCTCACCTCCAACCCTCTGACTCTCAACAAAGGAGCCCCTCAGGGCTGTGTACTGAGTCCTCTCCTTTACTCCCTATATACCTATGATTGTATCACCACCCACAGCTCTAATCTGCTAATTAAATTTGCATATGACACTACATTGATTGGCCTTATCTCAAATAATAATGAGGTGGCCTACAGGGAATAAGTCATCTCTCTGCCACAGTGTCAAGAAAACAACCTCTCCCTCAATGTTGCAAAAACAAAGGAGCTGGTTGTGGATTACAGGAGGAATAGAGACAGGCTAGCCCCTATTGACATCAATGGATCTGAGGTTGAGAGGGTAAACAGCTTCAAGTTCCTCGGCATCCATGTCACTGAGGACCTCACATGGCCTGTACACACCGGCTGTGTGGTGAAAAAGGCACAACAGCGCCTCTTTCACCTCAGACGGTTGAGGAAGTTTGGTATGGGCCCCCAAATCCTAAGAACTTTCTACAGGAGCACAATTGAGAGCATCCTGAATGGCTGTATCACTGCCTGGTATGAGAACTGTACCTCCCTCAGTCGCAGGACTCTTCAGAGAGTGGTGCGGACAACCCAGCACATCTGTAGTTGTGAACTTCCCATGATTCAGGACATTTACAAAAACAGGTGTGTAAAAAGGGCCCATAAGATCATTGGAGACCCAAGCCATCCCAACCACAATCTATTCCAGCTGCTACCATCTGGGAAGCAGTATCTCAGCATAAATGCTAGGACCAACAGGCTCTGGGACAGCTTCTAGCCACCAGGTCATCAGACTGAATAACTCATGCTGATTTGAGTGTACTCTATATTACATTGACTGTTCTATTTATTATAAATTATTATAAATTACTATGATTGCATATTGCACATTTAGATGGAGACGTAAAGATTTTTACTCCTCATGTATGTGAAGGATGTAAGAAATAAAGTCAATTCAATTTCAGTTTAAATCTAAGCACAATTTGTAGCCAGGTCCATTGAGTTATTTTTTATTAAGTCCAGTCCCCTTGCTGGTTCTATTCATGTGATTCAATTACCTCTTCCCTATGATGCTCCATGGGAAATATTTGGAGAAATTACAGATATCACAAGAGATACATTTGAATCAAAGAGTATGAAATTGTTATATAAAAAGTTCCGGACTGTGATGCATTGAGGTGATCATAATATTATCTAACAAAATATCAAAACTGAGACAATCGATTAGCCATCCTCAGCCACCTGGCATGGGAAATCACCTTTCCAGTGTAGCACAGAATCCTCAAAACTAATAGGTCTTTAATTGTATTCATCTTTTGTGTTAAATGAGATATTTGGGACAGCATTATGATATAATAATCAGTGTGAATGAGAAAGCTCAGATAAGCTCTTGTCAACCCAATCACTCTCCACTGCAAGTAGTAGCAGCATTAAAACTTCAGGTAAACAAAGAATAGGGATCACGCGTTCTTTAGCTTAAATGCCCACACTTCCTGCCTAGCACATGAAGAATGGCTTAGGTGATCTATTTAGAAGTGTACCTTCATTTAAATCAGTGCTGCAGTAGATAAAATATTAAATTTAGCTATTATCTGCAATCTTTTCTTAAGTGCACAATGTGAAAGCTTAATAAGAAAGACCTCGAGCTGAATAATGGAACAATAGTGAGTAGGGAAATTATCAAATCAGTTTGAAGGTGCCATTGGATTAACAGAGTTCACTTTCGGGAGTTGTGCTGTCATGTTTGCTCCATCGCACCACTTTAATTTGCATTTGGAAGAAAGGTTTTCTGTAAATAGCTGAAGAGGAAAACAGACCATGGTAATCCTCAGATTATTATTTTGCTAAGGAAGGCTATGTTATCACAGCAAACTAAGGCAAGAAAAATAATTGATTAAAAGGGAGAGAGGATATCAAAGATCTCTTGATCTCTTTACTAATACTTTTGCTGAAGAATTGTAATCAACCTCTACTGTGATAGAAAATGTAGGGACGCTGATATTTTGTTCATAGTCGCCTTGGTCTTACTGAGGGTTCTAATACAAATCTATTCATATTTCTCTCTTAATGGCTGGGGACCTACCATGCATTTTCATAGTATGTTTCTTACATTTACTTTATCCACAATGTTGTCTCTATTCCTGAGTAAGTTATTAATCTATTTTCTATGTTCTTTATTGACCAAGAGGAAATTCTACTGCCCCATTTGACAATGTATTTACCTGATAAACCAGTGCAATAAATATATTAATAATTCCAGGAAAATAGTCATCTTGGAATGAAGCAGGAATTGGTATTGATTAGAACATTATGAAGGTTTGGTACTATTTCATTGGGACTAGAACTGCTCAGCAGCTTCACCACAATTTTCCAAAATCCTTTGCAATTTTAGTTCGTAATGATTTCCCTTTGCCTATTGTTTGGATACAAACCAAAGTCAAAACATGTAAAACAAGTACATAACTGTTTTTTGACCAACCAAGAGACTAAACTGGTATAAAAACAACAGATTCTGAAAAACCCAGTATCAGGCACAATCTTTGGAGAGAGAAGCAGAGTTAATGTTCGAGGTTAACAAACTTTCATTCAATGAGACATTAGCTGTGTTTCACCCTCCTCAGATGTTGTCCAGCTTTCTAAATAGTTTTAACATTTCTGTTTTTATTTCAGATTTCCAGTATCTATAGTTTTTTCAAGCTAAAGTAGTACATTGTCTTTGGTGACCAGAATGGTAAAAGTTACCCTTCAAAGTATTGATTGTCACATCATACTCACTTAGTCAAGGCTAAGGCATCTTGTAATTGATTAAGTAATGCTTTTGTGTATGAAAACATTCTCCTACCATTCTGAATACTAGAAGAATTGATGCCTGCTTCTGTTAGATCTTGCCGATAAGATTTCTAACATTCAGACCACAGTTAATGCTTTTACACAGTGCTCCACTCGCAGTGCCAGAACATTATCCTGCACCTGTTTTGGCTCTCCCACATTCCCAGTCCACTGAAGTTGGAACTCTACTTTTAGTTCAAAATTGTACTACTCCTTACCATTTTTAATCCCCATACAGCCAGCAAGCTCCTAAAATCCTGCAACTGTAGACCTTCTCGTGTTTATGATATTCTAAGTTTCAAGTAGAGTATCATCCAACCACTCTTCTGAATCTTACTGTTGTTCTTTTCACTTACTCTTTGTTTAAACCCTGATAGTGTCCCGCACTATGGGCTTTACTGTTCATAATGTGTTTTCAGTTAAAAAAAAGTATTTGGCAGTCTTCTCAACTGTATTTGATACAGTACCTGATCTAAAACATTGCTGGGAAAACATAAATTGAAAAATTGATCAAAATATACCAATGCCATAGCAACAATGTTAAAAATATGATTCATGATTTTGTATTTGCAATTGAATCAACATTGAACAAGCTGCCTGTTGTCATTCTACTTTCAATTCCTAATAAAAAAAGAAAAACATCGATTTATTCCTGCAGTCTGATATTACTAGAACCATATTGGTCTAGTTTCCATCTTATTTTGGAGCTGGTAATGTTTATAGTTGTGGTAAAAATTCATCACTTTGACGGTTTTGTAATATTACATGATTGGCGTACATCAGTCCATTCTTGTTTAGTGTTCTGCAAAGCCTGGGTCTTCTGTTCGTCTACTTGGACATAATCCACCCGCTCTTCCAGCATGGATGAAAGGAATGGTTTCTGTGTTTAAGATAGATGAAGCATCCGATTAAATGCAGCACTAGATTTGTTGGTTGTTCCACACATTCATTTCTCACTTGTTTTCATTCTCATTTTTGCCTTTTGTTTTACTTTCTCTCACTGTCCTCTGGAGTTTTTCCACACTTTTCCCACAATCACAATTTCCCTTGTCCACCCATTTTCATGCCTTTGTTGTTGCACCCGATTGAAACCTTTACTTCCCCCATTCCTTTCTTGTTGCTGCTATGGACATCTGCATTAAGAGATCTATTCATTTGGTGAATATGTTATAGAAACCATCTAGATTTTAAAAAAATCATTACTCAGATTTGGCATCACTGACAAGACCAACATTTATCTTACGTCGGTAATTTGTGACATTACTCAATAGCTTCCTGGTCCATTTCAAGTGGCAGTTAAGATATAACTACATTTGAAAATCTGGGATGACAAACAGGCAGAAATGAATAAGCATGGCTGGTTTTCTCTCCTCGAGGACTTTGGTGAATTAGAGAGGTTTTTATGAACTATCAGGTATTTTTACGGTCATCATCACTGATACTTACTGAAAAATTATCTAATTAACATGAATTTAAATACACCAGCTTCCCCAATAGATTTCTAACTCATGTCTCAGAAATAACTTAAAAATTAAAACACCATATAGCCATATAACAATTACAGCACAGAAACAGGCCATCTTGGACCTTCTAGTCTGTGCCGATGCTTACACTCACCTAGTCCCACTGGCCCGCACTCAGCCCATAACCCTCCATTCCTTTCCTGCCCATATACCTATCCAATTTTACTTTAGATGACAATACCGAACCTGCCTCTACCACTTCTACTGGAAGCTCATTCCACACAGCTACCACTCTCTGAGTAAAGAAATTCCCCCTCGTGTTACCCTTAAACTTTTGCCCCCTAACTCACAAATCATGTCCTCTTGTTTGAATCTCCCCTACTCTCAATGGAAAAAGCCTATCCACGTCAACTCTATCTATCCCCCTCATTATTTTAAATATCTCTATCAAGTCCCCCCTCAACCTTCTATGCTCCAAAGAATAAAGACCTAACTTGTTCAACCTTTCCCTGTAACTTAGGTGCTGAAACCCAGGTAACATTCTAGTAAATCTTCTCTGTACTCTCTCTATTTTGTTGATATCTTTCCTATAATTCGGTGACCAGAACTGTACACAATACTCCAAATTCGGCCTCAACAATGCCTTGTACAATTTTAACATTACATCCCAACTCCTATACTCAATGCTCTGATTTATAAAGGCCAGCATACCAAAAGCTTTCTTCACCATCCTATCCACATGAGATTCCACCTTCAGGGAATTATGCACCATTATTCCTAGATCACTCTGTTCTACTGCATTCTTCAATGCCCTATCATTTACCATGTATGTGCTATTTGGATTATTCCTACCAAAATGTAGCACCTCACACTTATCAGCATTAAACTCCATCTGCCATCGTTCAGCCCGTTCTTCTAAAAGGCCTAAATCTCTCTGCAAGCTTTGAAAACCTACTTCATTATCCACAATGCCACCTATCTTAGTATCATCTGCATACTTACTAATCCAATTTACCACCCCATCTTCACAATAAATATGACAATCTAAAAATGCCACAATAATTTCAAGCACCAATTAACTATTGATCCCAATCAACCAAAATCATGACAAATTACCTTTTGAACAGGAGATGGAGATGTTGCATTGAAATCTAAGGCTAGATAATCAAGGTTTAACGTTCGGGGCCACTGAGTGTTGCCATTGCCATTATATACAGAGCTTGAACGTTCCTGTGGATAAGGAGAGGGAAAAATCAAACTCACTGACAAAACTCTCTCACAATAATTATCATGCACAACAAATGGCATAAATGTTGAAAAACTGAAATAAAAATACTGTAAATACTCAAAGTTGGCCAGAATTAGTGGAAGCAGAATTAATCATAAGAACTGGAAAAAAGTTCTAGAGGACCAACAGTTCCTCTTGGAAAAGAATTACCTTTTTAAATAAGCATTGAGTCAGGGAAAAGAGGGAAGAAAGAAATAACAAAATGGAAGATCTGTAATAGGATTCTAAAAAGTCTTCAGAGAGGGTTGATTGTGCAAAGCAGGATATATGCTGATACAACAGATGAATCTAAAAGAACTGCATCTGCCAATGGTAAGAACATTACCAATACTTGTTTGATAAAATAAGGATAGTTGTATTAACTGGAGAGTTTTGAACTTATCGTGTTTGGACAATTGTAAAGAAACATGTCATAAGATGAGTTGTTAGACCTTAAGCTTCTGTTAGGCTTTGGGGAAAACAGCATTGGATTGAGATGGCTGACTGTGGGAATTCATACAGCAAATGATCAGTGCTCAGGACCAGATGCGTGAAATGCATAATAATGTTTGGCAAAAGAATGATTCACTCTACATAGGGAATCACATTAAATTAGAAAAAAAAATACAAATTAAAGTTAATATAGGTAAATTCTTGTGTCATCTGGAACAACTGTTTGGATAGTGAGAAAGTTAAAAAGTGAAATGGTTGCCTTCTATGTTCGAAAGGGAATAGAGAAATGGTTTTGCTGACAGTTTGATTGCAAAGGTCAAGCAAGGTTAAAATGCAGAAGAGTTCATTTTTTCATACATCCATGAGTCGCATTGTTTTGTAATTTCTTATAGTAGAACATTAAATGCTTATCACCCCGATTACATTTGTCACAAAATCATTGTATACTTAGACAGTGAAATAAGATATAAATTAGAAAGGGTTCGTATTAAATTACTTTCAAAAATTTCTTCTGACAAGATACAACATGAAATTCACTTAAAGGAAATCTCACGCTGAATTAAGAAACTTCATTAATCTCATGTGGAGAATAATGTTGGGATATGATAACAAATATCTCAGAACAGCGTACAAGACATTTTATGAAATTAAAAAAGCCCATGATACTGATTGCTCCTTTCTTTCTTTATTAACTTTGAATTCTAACATTATGTCCAAATTTTTCTTACTTTCCTAAAATAAATATGAGTTATGTTTTTTAAAATCTATTTAGTCTGCTTGTGATAACAAATATTATGGTTCCACTTCATTCTATTTCATGGCTGAATAAAAAAACAATAGATGTCCTCTCTTTCCTGGATTTTAGTTTTTATGCATGCGCATTCAGATACTTCACCGTGTGTCTTTTCAGTTAACTCATAATTGACAGCAATATGTATTTCTCATTTTTTAAAGCAATATATAAAATTTATCTTCAGTAATGTAAGGGGTGGAAATCCGTCCTTGATGCTTTTACAGGCATAATGTAAGAGCATCCAAATACAAATTTCAGAGCCACAGGCAAATGAGACGTGAATATCATCAAGGCAAAATTTGGCCATTTTTTGTGAGTACAGGAAGACCCCCTAAAGTTAAGTATGAGGACACTTGCATATTTTAATGAGTCTCATGTTTATGGAAGGGCCCTTCTCAGAAATTTGGCAGCGCAGAGCAGAAAAGGCATTGAATTGCAGTATTTACTCTGCATTTCCAAAGGAACCATGATCTGATATTGGCCACAGTATTCCATACACATTTAATTTGTTTTACCATTGCAGTGTAATTTTCTTCACTCTCCCCATCAAACGTGCTGTAGAAACTCCTGAATGAACAACTCTGGCTTTCAGGTGTGATACAGTTAGCTGTACTCCATCTGCTATATTAGAAAAGGAAAAAAAAACAACTCAGGATTGTAATTACACAGCATAGCAAAGAATATTAAATAATGACACTTAGAAATCTATAGGACCAGGACACTCGGTATCTCCAGCTTGTTCTACCATTGTGGTTATTCTGTATCTCAACATCACTTCCCTTGCTGTGATCCATGTCCTTCCTTATAGAAAAGGAACTCCAACTCATTTTTTTACATCTGAATAGAAACTTCCAGAAGTTTTAATTAGTTTGGGTAAATAATCTCTAAAATAGGTTGGCAAAAGACTAATCAGTAATTCATTTCAGCAGGATGTAACAATAATTGCCTTAGTATTGCTCTGGAAGGCAGCCAGAATGTATCTACAGCTACCTAAGGCAGATGTGCATGATCCAATAGAGTCAGATTAAACATTACTTTAGATCCCCACTACTTTAACAGGTATTGGCATTACCAGTTCTGTAAATGAGGTACATATATTAGAAAGCATTCTTCTGGAATGTTTAAAATGAAGGGATAGCTATCCAGTGGAAGTCAACTAGAAGATACGTTTATCACAATGACAGATGAGCATGAGATCAACGATAAAGTGCTTTTTTTTTAGACTGAGGGGTTGAAGGCATTTATAAAATAAATAAAATGTGTTTTAAGAAAGAATATACTTACAATGGCATACTCCGTGTCCTGTTGATACCAGGATAGTTCCAGTGTCCCCTGATTGTCGACAAGCTTGTCAGATCTAAAGGTGGTGGCTTGACTGCAAATTGAACCAGAATGAGTGAGCATAGATTAATTGATGTACAGAGCAGGTGTAAACTCTTCTTCTGTATTGGGAAAAGTCAAAGCAATTCGTTGTTTCATTTGCCTTTACATTATTAATATTTTAAGACATCAAATTTTCAACTGCTGGTTGGTGTGGAGGACATCAGTCTCCAAACCAGCCCATCATTTGTGGAATCTGCAGCCTGGATTCCCTGTTCCAGTTATAGCTTCCAGAACTTGTTTCCTATTTAACACCTTCATCCACAGTGAAGCTTTTTGGCATACCATGCGTTTACTGTAGCAGTGTTATGCACAAGAGCAAACAAAATGAAGCAGGAGAGGGTTATTTTGCCCATTGAGCCTGCTTTTTCTTGCCACCAGATCATGGAGGATCTTCTACCTCAACAATATTTTCATCTCCACTGATCATATCATTATCACATCCATAGATCCCTGCTATATCCAAATCAGCATAACAAATTATGAGTAATCTCTGGATTATGTGCCAATTGAATGAAGTTTAAAGGTTGAGTATGGCTTGTATTTTGATATTGCTGACACAAAGTAATAGGTATGGCCCAGTCCACAATGGTTAAAGCCCCCCTGACCATTGAGCGTATCTACATGGAATGTTGTCACAGAAAAGCACCCAGGACATGTTCTCTTCTCACTGCTGCCTCAAGACTCACACCACCCAATTCAGAAAAAGTTATTACCCCTCAACTATTAGGCTCTTGAAACAAAGGGAATAACTTCACTCAACTTCTCTTGTCCATCACTGAAGTGTTCCCACAACCTATGGATCCACAGTCAATGGCTGTTAATCTCATGTTCTCGATATTTATTGCTTATTTATTTATTTTTATATTTGTACAGATTGTTGTCATTTGCACACCAGTTGAAAGCCCAGTTGGTGCGGTCTTTCATTGATTCTATTATGGTTATTATTCTATTATGGATTTATTGTGTGTGCCTGCAAAAAATGAATCTCAGGGTTGTATATGGAGATGAATATGCACTTTGACAATAAATTTACTTTGAACTTTGAACTTCAAGTGCATTTCTAGGCGTGGATTTCCCATAGAGCCTTTCATTCTTGGTGCTTCCAATGCCAGAAGCAAATCATGCAAAAAAGCTATATTCCCAGATATGTTCCCATGAAGTCTTACTCCATATATAGATAAATATACAATTGATATTTGAAATCACTCTTACTCTTTCTGCTTCTAGGCTTGAGGTTCCTGTTAACTGGAGGAGGTTCTATGTCTGTAGGAATTGTAGATAATGGCAAATTGTCTACGGTGACTGATTGGAAGACCAAATTACTACTAGCGGGACTCATAGGAATGTAACCATCTGATGTGCAATCAGCTGCAGGCATTATTGGAGAAGACCCTGGATTCATTGGAACGTAGCTGTCATCAGTGCTGTCCATGGTACTGCAATGCTGCCCAGAGAGTTTCTGCATTAAGAGAAAGAAATAGTTATGTTTACATAAAACCCAATTTATTTGCTCTACTTTGAAATGTACACTTGATAAACTAAGTACAAATGAATTAAGAGGAACATTAGGCCAACCATATTGAAATTTGACCCAGATTTTGGTGGTAGAATAATAAGGAATTTTATGAGCATGTTATCAGTGTGTAAGGATTCCTGCAACTTTTGGAAAGAAAGGTGAGTGTCATGAACTGCGAGTTGATCTAAAATATGAGATAACTTGCCTTGTCAAAATTAAAGCTCACTGGTCTCCCATGAATTTCAAGAAATTGTTGCATTGGTGTACTGATTGGTAAATTGGTTTATTATTGTCATATTTACCGAGGGATAGTGAAAAACTTGTGTTGCATACACCATTCATACAGATCAAATCATTACAACAGGGAATTGAGATAGTACTGGGTAAGACAATAAAAGAGTGCAGAATAAATTATTGCAGTACAGATAGATAATAAGCAGTAAGATCATAATGAGGTAGATTGTGAGGTTAGAAGTCTATCTTATACTATGGAACCATTCAGTAGTAGATCAGTGGGATAGATGTCATCTTTGAGCATGGTGGTAAGTGCTTTCAGGGTTTTGTATCTTACGTCTATTGGGAAGGGGTAAAAGAGAGAATGCCTAGGGTGGGTTGGATCTTTGATTATGCTGGCGGCCTTACCAAGGCAGTGAGAAGTAGAGACAGAGTCCATAGAGGGAGGCTGGTTTCTGTGACGTGCTGAACTGTCTCCACATCTCTCTGCAGTTTCTTGCAGTCATGGGCAGAGTAGCTGCCATACCAAAGTGTGATGCATCCAAATGGGATGCTATGTCTGGTGCATCGATAAAAATTGGTGAAGTCAAAGGGGACATGCCAAATTTCTTTAGCTTCCTGCAGAAGTAGAGATACTGCTGAGCAATTCATTGTTGAGATACACTAAGCCTCACCAGATGGAGTTAGAGCAGAATCTAGCCACACAGGCATGGGTTTATAGGGAGTAGAGAGCTGAAGATACAACCTTGTGTGGCATTAGTGTTAAAAATAATCATGGCAAAGATGTTGCAGTCTACTGCTTACACTACAGATTGTGGCCTGTTGGTCAGGAAGTCAAGGATCAATTGTAAAGAGAAGCATTGTGTGCCAGGTTTAGGAGTTTACTGTTTGCTTAGAATAATAGAATTGAATAAAATCACTGTAGAAAGTGAGGATTTGAACAAGGAGCATTTTAAGTTTGGGATGAGTTTCTATGATGTCACCCAACTCTGCAACCCAGAAAAGGAGATACATAAGTAAAACTTATTCTACGTTTACAAATTGTGACTTGATAATTTAAAATTAAAATGCTTCAAATATTTTTCAAATTTTTCCTTTCTGTCTTTGCTCACAGCTAACTAAATCTTTTCTTTGTACCTGAACTGACTCCAGTTTGTTTTTTTTATTAAGTCCAATTGTGAACAATAGCCAGATCAGAAATGGTGATCAAATCAACTAATTCCCAAAGAGAACTTCGATTGACCAGTCAGATGGTTCACTGCTGTTCAGTGATAGAACATTTAAAAAATCATAGATACAATTAGCTCATTTCCCAAATCTTAAATTTGATTGGTTTGTAAGATAGATTGTCAGTTCCATTGTTCTTGTGACAGCAGTGATTATGTTACTGGGCAAACATCATCCCAGTGATTTAGAAAAGCGAATTCAAGCCTTACAAATGCAGAAAGAGAATTTATACTAGTCAAGTAAACAGACTTGAAAGAAAAAAGAGCTGTTAAATACTGGACTATGATTAAAAACTGTTATCTATTAGGAAATGAAATTAATTGTCCATTACTGGACCTGTTAAAGTGGTTAACTCTTCAATTGGCTAACACAGTGGTTTTCGAACCTTTTGTCAGGCAAGTCATTTCTACTAAATGTTTTGCCGTGCAGTCCAAGTATAATAACTAGCTAATTCTAAACCTAATTGTACATGCTATCAATGCATTGGCATAAATAAGAACCTGCATTCATACTGCATCTATTGAATTTACTGATGATTACAAGTAGTGATTGGTTTTGAAATCACAAGTGCAACTGTCACTGAGAACAGCAGGTCTCCATGAGAACAGCAGCTGAAACATTATACAGCAACAAGATACTTTATGTCCCTCTGTGAAGGGCAAGCCATGGGTAAAATAAATTTTGGTGACCCAGTTTGCATATTACAATACCCAAACACTGGCTATGACCCCATATTGAAAACCACTATTCTGAAATGATCCGGCAAACCATTTAGTTGTAACAATAATTGCAAAATAGCAAGTATGCTTTTAAAGTACCTTCATTTTATGGGCCACAACAGCTGAACATACTGGCTCTCTGCCATCTTTCAAAAAGCAAGTAAGGATAAATAGAAGCTGATTTTTTCTCTCTCTGCAACCATGCTCATTTGGTGCTAATAACTTGAGTGGGCATGCATTTCCATACTCCCTTGTTTCCCATATAACAGACATGGTGACACATCTGATATTTACACTTCACACATGGTACTCACTAGGTTTCCGTTAAATGCTTCCTCTGCAATTGTTATGCAATTCCCTTGGTAATCAGTAAAAGGAAAGAGACTGCACTCTTCAGCATCTGAAACACAAAATTTGGTTATACGATTGAAGTGCACATCATTATTTTGCAACTAATAACTTTAAAAGTAATTGTGAATTTGTGAACTCACTATTTCTTTTGTCTATTGTGAGTCTCACTTCAAACTTTGAACTTTTTATTCTTAAACCTTGACCGTACCATTGTAAACTGTCTAGCTTTAGCTAAAGATTTTGAGATCTAATAGTTTCTTTTTTGATGTACTTTGCCCAAATCTATTGGCTTGTGATAAAAATTATCTGTAAAGGAGTAACATAATGGACAGAGTCTTGCAGTAAGTGCTCAATAAATGGATACTTCCACTAACTTATTGCGGAGCTTTGCTCCCTAACTTCCTGTAAGTCCCAAGTCATTTCAGCTGGCATTCTCTACAGAGGATTCTTGGACTGCATAAACAGAATAAACAACAGTTTTATAATCTATTCATCAAAGGATTATCTATTTTCATATTTCCTTACAACATTGGGTCACTTAGCTAATTAGTCAATTGATTCTATGCTGACTCTAAGAGCAATCCCACCACTCAATTTGTCCCTTTTATTTTGGGGAAACTTATTCCTTTATGCACAACCTGCTGATTCTCCTGCCACCCCAACATTAGGAATACTTCACAGACCGAATTAAACTACCACCTATCATGAAAAAGGAACTGGTGTTTTTCCAGCATGTATAATGAACAAACTCTTCTTGGGCTTCCAGCCAGGTACAGGTATTGATTATAACTGCTGTTTCGATGACAAACTTTGCCATCTTCTTCAGGGAAGATGCATTCTTTCGCATCATCCCTTTAGAAGATGGCAGAGAGGAGTTTATTTATCACCTAGCGTGTCCATGAGACGTACGAGGAAATGGAAGCACTCCGCAGAATGCACGCGGTCAGAGAAGGAATGCAGTATATGTGCAGCACAGGAGGTCAGAATTGTGTCCAGTTGACCTGAGCTATCAGACAACAGCAGTAGCTGCGACTCCCCACAAACCAGAACGAGGAAATTATAGAGATTATTCAGCAATAGCAAATCAAGTTCAGAAAGAGGGAAGGAAAATTTTAATTTCAGTGAAAGAGATGGTCAAAAGTTTTTAATATTACATTTTTTTTCAACAACAAAATTTGACACATGAAGGAGTGAGAACTCACATTGTAAGTTCATTTGACCTGCCAGAGAATTTGTTTGGCAAGAATTAAGGCCTCCAACGCCATTTAGAATTGACAAGTCTCAACATTCTCTGGTGAATTCAATATCTATCTGGCACTCGTGTAACACAAACTGACACTGTGCAATCTATTTACTTTCCAAATCTCCCAATGACGTGGAGTTGCAGTATAATTCTGGAGGAAGAAGGAAACCGAAAAGCAACCCTAGATATCCACATTTAACCTCATGAACAAGATGATAAGAAATTCCTCTCCGACGATTCTTTAGTAATACTGAGTGGAACTGGTTTCTCCGTTGCTTTCATAGTGAATATGTCTGTATTAAATTATTTGCCTTATAACTTAGCTAAATTATTAACCTAATTAAAAGTAATTATTTTTTAAATAATCAATACTTCAATTTCATTCGAAATATGTTAACATATTCCCATTATACTATAGTGCTGTTTCACTCCATCCTTAGTGTTAAAACAAGAAGTTGATTAAGTTGAATTTCATAGTCTGGTAGGTATTACTGTGTTGTCTGTTAAGCATAAATGTAAACATAATTAGACATGGTTGTGATCCTCCCCTTCCACCTCAACTACTCATCTCTTCAATTAAATATACCACTAATAGTCATCCTGTCAGTTCAAGGGTGAACAACAACAATTTTGCTGAAGTCCCAGGGAGATATTTGGAATCTAAGCGAAGTGGTCATATATTTAAGACCGAGAACAAAGTATATTTCTTTACCAAAACATTTGGAATTTTTTCCCAAAGAGAACTGTTGAGGCTCAGGCACTCAATTTATTCAAGAAAGAGGTTGATAGATATTTGTATATTCAGGGGACGAAGGATAACATTTTAATGTAGCAAAGTGATACAGAGTCACAGATTCATACAGCAATGGAAACAGACCCATTGGCTCAACTCATTTACGCTGATCAAAATACCCTTCTAACCAAGTCCTATTTGTCCACATTTGACCCATATTCTTTTTATTGAATAGTGCTCCAGGCACAAGAAAGTGTTTACCTCTTTTCAATCTCTCAATCTCTTTCTTGAATAAGGCAAGGGAAGTTGGAAGTGATAAATGACTATGCAGAATGCCTTCTTCTTAACTGAATAACTACAGCAAGATTCTCATTTTAACACAGAGAAATATCTCAAGACCCTTTACAGAGACATCGAGAAAAAATGTGAACAATTTTCGAATTGATCATTGGTCATTGAGAATGGAAACAATGGATCAGGTGCAGTCAGTGGAGAGCAAGAAAAAGACATCATTGTTTCACAAAGAGGGGGTATTTTAATGGGCTTGTGTGAGAGAATAGATTATAGGGAAATAAGTGGGGAAGTGGATTTCCCTTAGAGCCAACATGATCTTCTACTGTTTACCATCAGAATGCATTAAAAGACAACTTTAGTTGATGGACATCAGACAAGGAAAAGTTGCACATAAGAATCCCAAGAGTAGCCAAAGTGACATATGTCTGGATAAGGGTTTCAGCAGAGGGTGGGGCCAGGTGAGGCAACTTACTGGAGACAATCTTTGCAATGGAAGAAATATAGCAGTCAGAAGATCATTTTAGGGTCAAGTAGTCTACAGAACTTGGAAAAGATCAGGTTTGTTCTGACTGACACAGCATTTGGAGCAGAAGCTGGTTTATTAGCAAGAGATTCTTTGGGTATGATATATAAAACAATGCCAGGCATTAAAAACTGTAGCATGCCTTTTTGGATTATCTCTGAATATTTGGGAATATTAACAGATTAATTAACTAAACATTATGCATGAATATTACCTCTCCAATATCTTGTTTTCTCCAGACTTGAAAGAGGGATTCTTTTGGGTACTGGAGCTGGGTTCACAGCATAGGCACCATCTCCATTCTCAACCACTTTGTGTGTCTTTTCACGGTCAGTAAGTTGGTTTGGCTTTGGTGGCCGTGGAGGTGGGGTGTTTGATAAAAGATGAATCCCTGTTACCCCAAAGGGTAATGTATTGTGGTTTTTGTCAAAGTTAAAGATATGTGAGAATGAATAAACGGACAATGGAGATGAAGAAGCAGATGAAGGTCCACTGTGATCTTGGTTGGGAAGGATGACCATCTGCGAATCCTGCAAGTTTTTGTACATTGGTACATTGCAACACAACTGTGTTGGGGTGCTGCTCTTGGGCTGTAGATTCTCTTGAACATCTTCTGATCCCGGCAACTCAAAGGAATGATCAAACGATTTATCACATGGAGAACAACTGTTGCTTCTGCAAAAAGAAAATTATCTGATTTAGAAAGTATATCGTGTGTTGTTATCAGGATTCTCAGAAATGGCTCTAAACATATCAGGTACCCTAATTGTAAATGTAGAGGCTGTTATAATGGAGGCATTTCACAGATGCCAAGAGCTCATGAACAAAGGTGAGTCAGGAAGATGTTTTGCTCCAGTTAGACTGCAATTAGGCCACATCTGGAGTATTTCATGCAGTTTTGGTCACGCCATTATAGGAAGGATTTTGAAGCTTTGGAGAGTGTGCAGAAGAGCTTTACCAGAATGCCTGGATCAGAGGATGTGAGCTATAATGAGAGGTTGGACAACCTTAGGTTGTTTTCTCTGAAGTGGTGAAGGCTGAGGGGAGATATAATAGAGGTGTAGAAGCTAATGACGTGCATAGATTGAGTAGACAAGCAGTATCTTTTCCAAGGGTAGAAAAGTCCAATACTAGAAGGCAGGCATTTGGGGTGAAGGGGGTAAATTCAAGGAGTAAATTCAGAGAGTGGTGGATGCCTGGAATGCACTGCCTGGTGTGGTCATAGAGACAAATACTTTAGGGACTTTTAAGAGATGTTTAGATGGGCACATCATTGTGAGGAAAATGCAAGGATATGGACATTGTGTAGGCAGTATGGCATGGTTTTGTTGCCCATTTGATTATAATTTAAATGGTTTGGCACAACACTGCAATTTGAAGGGCCTGTTCCAGTGCTATATTGTTCTATATCCTACGTTCTATGTTCTGTGTTCTATGAGATGGGAGATCTGTAATCAATCTGGGAGAGAAAAATTCACCAGAACAGAGATAAACGTTCTTCTTCAAGAGAAAAATGCACCACGTGTACTTTCTTGCACAGTCAGCTCAATTTTGTTCAGAAGTCCTAATGCAGAACTTCAACCCACAGCCATAAGAAAAGCTGATCAGAGTACCATGTAGCTACTGGAAACAAGATAGTTCTGACCATATTGTACAGTATCATTTCAGGCAACGTTTCTTCAAATCAGAAGGCTTTACCAAATTATTTTATGGAACATTTATTGGTAAAAATGAACAAAAACTGGTCAATGCGCCTGTTCCATTTTGCTCACTTTTGTGCGTGGAGGAGAGATTTGGGGGTTGATGATCATGCTGTCATTTTTTTCTTTCTTGGTCTTGTGGCTATCCGAAGAGGGAGAATTTCAGAGTTGTATATTTTGATTAAAAAATGAGCCATTGAATCTTTTTTGAACCTTTATCATAAAAATAGAGAAATATGATACAAAATCCTTTTCACAATCAATGATTCACATGGATCCAAAAAACGAATTGGAATTATCATTGCAATTAGTATGGTCACTTGTGCAACCTTTTACACTACGGTTGCTTAGTACCTAGTATTGCATCTAAACAATTTTCTCTTACTTTCTTTTGAAGGAGACAGCACTAAGTAAAATTCTACATATGCTGAGCCTTCAGTTTCATGTCTTTAATCATCATGTATGAGAGAGTGGAGAGAGAGTGGAGAGAGGAGGGATGAGAGGGGTGAGAGGGAAAAGAGGGGGAGAAGGGGAGAGTGGGGAGAGGGGTGGAGGGGGAGGAGAAGGGGAATGGAGGGGTAAGGGAGAAGGTGGAAGGGAGAAGGGGGAGAGAGAGGACAGGGGAGAGGGGAGATGGGAGATAGAGGAGAGGAGTGAGGAGAGAGGGAGAGATTCACCTGCAACATAGCATTAGGACTGATTTGATTTGATTAACCTGGTGTTATATAAGAAAGTGAGTTATATTAAGAAACCCCTATTACATGAGCCAGAAGTCTGCTTCACTTCAATAAGTTTCCATTTTCTTTTTTACACAAGATGGCAGGGGGTAGGGAGTTGGGAAATTCATTGGACAATGATCAAAGGCAGGAAACCTTTAGTTTTTTTTCAGACCAAGCCCATTAAAGCCAATTACTGTGCTGGAGAGAGCTGTCGCAGTGCTCTGATCAGCCAACTCACAGTAGGTACAGTGAAGCTTCCTGCCAGACTTTAGTAAGGCCCCTTCCTGGGTCCTATTACCCTACTTCATCGTTTTGTGTGTCAGCTGCAAGGAGGCAGAGCAATGAAGAAATGAGAGCCTATGCCTCTCGGAGAAGAGCAGTTTCTTTATTCCTTTCTTCATCGACCTACTGCAGCCTTTGCACATATTCTTCCTAAAAGCCAGTGGCTGGCACCTGTAGAAATGGAAGTATATTGGAAAGGTTCTCTGCCTGGTCACTGTGCTTTGGCAATTTCAGTTTACACTTTATTCTGCATTACTCGACCTCAATGCACTGTGTAATGATTTGGTCTGTATAAACAGTACGCAAGACGAGCTTTTCACTCTACCTCGTTGTGTGTGACAATAAAGTGATAATCAAACACTCAGTATTGACACCCTATAGTTGAGATTTCACTATAAAAAACTCTCAGCACCAATGAAAACTCTGTCCCTCAATAACATGGTAAGATTGCAAATGACTTGTGGCCTTTATGGGTATACGAACCCTTTACAAGCTGATTCGGAGCAGGTTCTGTTCAGAGCGAAATGGAGCTGACTGACTTATGCCTCTTCTGCAGAAAAGGCAACACTGCCCTGAGCTCAGGGAAGCAAAAGTCAGCCCAGGTTCTCATTTACAATTGCTAGCGATGAAGCTGTTGGACAATACATTGCCAAGAAAAGGAGAAGTCAGAGTTCTGAAATCCCCAACGGAGAAACTTCATGCAATTATTCACAATTTGGATTTGAGTAATATAGACTAGTTAAGAAATCAGAAATGATAAAGCCTGAAGAACTACATCAGTAGTGTAACAGCAGAGGACAGAAAATTAGAAGAAATAGTCGACTGCTGGTATTCATTGGTATTCTGGCAGCAATTGTATCAGCTTAAATGATAAAATGCCTGCATAGCATTCTATGAATTAAATAAAGTGAGACAGCATAGAATGTATAGGAAATGAGTAACATTGATAACCATCTAAAGAAAAAAAATAGTGGTTAAAGTGGCTAGGTTTCCTTATAAATAAACTCATTGGTGGCCAGTGGCCTTCTATACAACAACTTTATTTGTGAAGTCTTTCCAAATCTTTTACCTGGCAGTATCTATTGATTTGGTCTCGCATTGGGATAAAATAAGATAATCCAGAGGCATGGAAGCAGACAGTGTGGAGTCCGATTCACTTCTCCTAGAGCCAGCTTCAGTACCAGAATCTTGAGATGAGGGAAACTGGTCTCTACTCGCCGATTGCTGTGTATGAGTTGAAACAGCAGGAGATGGTTGGAGTGATGAGGAGGTAGTTGGAGAAGAACTGCCAAGGGAATCTGAAAGAAAAATATTTATTATTCTGCTGCACACTGAACATTCTTAGTTACATAGCTGGTGGGAAGATTATCACCATCCTTCTCAACCTCCCCAACCCACAAGTCACAAACCCGACCTGGACATATTACAGTGGAGTAAAGGGAATTACAGAGGCATGAGAGAGGACCTGGCAAATGTTGATTGAAAGGGGTCACTAGCAGGGATGACAGCAGAGCAACAATAGCTGGAGTTTCTGGGAGCAACTTGAATGGCACAGGATAGATACATCACAAAAAGGAAGAAATGTCCTAAAGGAAGGATGACACAACCATGGCTGACAAGAGAAGTCAAAGCCAACATAAAAGCAAAAGGGAGGGCATATAACAGAGCAAAAGGTTCGAGGGAAGTTAGAGGGTTGGGAAGCTTTTAATAACCAACAGAAGGCAACTAGAACACTAGGAGTGAAAAGATGAAATATGAAGGTAAACTAGACAATAATATAAAAGAGGATACCAAACATTTTTTCAGATATATATATAGAATAAAAGAGAGGTGACAGTAGGTGTTGGACCGCTGGAAAATTATGCTGGATAGTTAGTAATGGGGGGTGGGGGTGAGGGGAAACAAGGAAATAGCAGATGAACTAAATGAGTATTTGGCATCAGCCTTCACTGTGGAAAACACTGAAGGTAGTTAAGTCATCTGTACCAAATAGACTACACCCAAGGGTTCTGAAAGAGATATTTGAGGAGATTGTGAAGGTATTAGTAATAATCTTTCAAGAATCACTAAATTCTGGAATGGTTCCAGAGTACTGGAAAATTGCAAATGTCACTCCTCTTGTTACGAAGGGTAGGAGGCAGAAGGAAAGCAATTATAGGCCAGTTAGTCTGACCTATGTGGTTGGGAAGATGTTGGAGTCAGTTTTTAAGGATGAGTTTTTGGGGTATTTGGAGGCACATGATAAAATAGGCCAAAGTCAGCATGGTTTCCTTAAAGGAAAATCCTGTCTGACAAATCTTTTGAAATTCTTTGAAGAATTAACAAACAGGATAGGCAAAGGAGAATCAGTGGACAATGTGTACTCAGATTTCCAACGGCCTTTGAAAAGGTGCCACATATGAGGCTGCTTAACAAGATAATGTAAGAGCCCCTGGTATCATGAACATAGCCCAGCACATCACACAAACCAATCTTCCATCCTTGAACTCACTTTACACCGTATGCTGTCGGAGCAGTTCTGCCAGGATAATCAAGGACTCGACCCACCGAGCCAACATACTTTTTGTCCCTCTTCTCTCTGGGAGAAGGTTCAGGAGCTTGAAGATTCATACGGCCAGATTTGAGAACATTTTCTTTCCAACTGTGATAAGACTGATGAACGGATCCTGACCCAGATCTGGGCCGTACCTTCCAAGTATCTGGACCTGACTTGCACTACTTTACTTCCCCTTTTCTATTTTCTAATTGTGATTTATAATTTAAATTTTTATTATATTTACGTCGATTTGTACTCCAGGGAGCACGAAGCGCAGAATCAAATATCGCTGTGATGATTGTACGCTCTAGTATCAATTGTTTGGTGACAATAAAGTAAAGTATTACAGGAAAGACACTAGCATGGATAGAGCATTGGCTGATTGGCAGGAGGCAAAGAGTGGGAACAAAGGGAGCCTTTTCTGATTGGCTGCCAGTAACTAGTGATGTTCTGCAGGGTATTTCAGTATTGCAGCTGCTTCTTTTTACATTACATATTTATGATTTGGATGACAGAACTGATGGCTTTGTGGCCAAATTTGTGAATGATTCAAAGATAAGTGGAGGGGCAGGTAGTGTTGAAGAAGGAGGGAGACTGCAGAAGGACTTAAGACAGATTAGGAGAATGAACAAAGGAGTGATAGATGGAATACTGTGTTGGGAAGTGTGTGGTCATGTACTTTGGTTAAAGGAAAAAAGTATGGGGTATTTTCTAAATGGGAAGAAAATTTAAAAATCTGAGGTGCAAATGACCTGGGAGACCTTGTGCAGAATTCCCTAAAGGATAATTTGCAGGTTGAGTTGGTGGTGAGGAAGGCAAATGCAATGTTGGCATTCATTTCAAAAGGACTAGAATATAAAAACAATGATGTAATCCTGAGGCTTTATAAAGCACTGGTGAGGCTTTGCTTAGAGTGTTCTGAGCAGTCTAGGGACCCTTTTCGAAGAAAGGATGTGTTGACATTGGAGAGGGTTCAAAGGAGGTTTATGAAAATGATTCTAAGATTGGAAGGTTTGTCATGTGAGGAGTGTTTGATGACTTTGGACTTGTACTCGCTGGAATTTAGAAGAATGAGGTAGGATCTCATTGAAACCTATCAAATGGTGAAATGCCTAGATTAAGTGGAAGTGGGAATGATGTTTCCTATGGTGGGGGTGTCTAGGACCAGAGGGCACAGCCTCAGAATAGAGAGACATCCATTTAGAACTGAGATGAGGAGGAATTTCCTTAGCCAGAGGGTGGTGAATCTGTAGAATTCATTGGCACAGGCAGCTGAAGAGGACAGGTCCTTGAGTGTATTTAAAGTGGAGGTTGCTAGATTCTTAATAAGTCAGGGCATGAAAGGTTACGAGGAGACGGCAGAAATGAGGTTGGACAGGAAATGGATCAGTCATGATCAAATGGCAGAGAAGACTCGATGGGCCGAATGTTCCAATTCTGCTCCAATGTCTTATTAGTGCTTGTTCATCAATGCCGGCTTAAAATCCTTGAACATCCTGCCTTGCCAAATGACTTTGTGTGAGCATCTTCACTCCACAGAGGACAGGAGTTCAAGAATAGCTAAATGTGACCTTTCAAGCACAGGGAAATTAATTGAAAATAAACAAAAATACAGATACTGGAAATCTAAAATAAAAGCAGACAGCATTGGAAATACTCAGCAGGTCAGGCTGTATCTGCGGGGACAGAAACAGAGATGACACTGAGTAGAGGGGCAGTTCCTCAGGATGTGCTTTGGTGGCTGTGAGACATGGGCTCACCCTTCCCTCTACATCTAGAACACTGGATCTATTCTGATAATGCTTCTCTTTCTAACAAGTGGTTCTCATTTATTAGAAACTCAATTGATAAAATATTTTCTGGACATATTTTCCCAAATTAACACCTAATTTAAAACAATACTGCAAAGTGTAACCAATTACAAACTGGATGGACATTTATGCTCAGTCAGTATTAAACTATTGAGATCCATATGACTGAATGAGAAAAAGAAAACATTTGCAAACCACACACACAAAATGCTGGTGGAACGCAGCAGGCCAGGCAGCATCTACAGGTAGAAGCAATGTCGACGTTTCAGGCCGAGACCCTTTGTTGTGTGTCCTGACGAAGGGTCTCAGCCCGAAACGTCGACATTGCTTCTCCCTATAGATGCTGCCTGGCCTGCTGCGTTCCACCAGCATTTTGTGTGTGTTGTTTGAATTTCCAGCATCTGCAGATTTCCTCGTGTTTGCATTTGCAAACTAGTTGTGGCATGGGTTAAATGTACACTAAACCATATCTGAGCAATGATTTATGCAACTAAAAGTTTATTGAACATAGAAAACTATTTTGCATAGGAACTTTGTAATCATTATAACTGAAGGAAACCCCTCTCTGAACATTGGTTTTACATTCTTCTGCAATACAGTTTCAAGTCAAGTCAACTCAACTTTTATTGTCATTTCGACCTAACCGCTGGTACAGTGCATAGTAAAAATGAGACAATGTTTTTCAGGACCATGGTGTTACATGACACAGTACAAAAAAACTAGACTGAACTACGTAATAAAAAAAACCAACACAGGCAAAGCTACACTAGACTACAGACCTACACTGGACTGCATAAAGTGGACAAAAACAGTGCAGGCATTATAATAAATAATAAACAGGACAGTAGGGCAAGGTGTCAGTCCAGGCTTCAGGTATTGAGGATTCTGATAGCTTGGGGGAAGAAACTGTTACATAGTCTGGTCATGAGAGTCCGAATGCTTCGGAGCCTTTTCCCAGACAGCAGGAGGGAGAAGAGATTATATGAGGGGTGCATGGGGTCCTTCATAATGCTGTTTCCTTTGCGGATGCAGCATGTAGTGTAAATGTCCATGATGGCGGGAAGAGAGACCCCGATGATCTTCTCAGCTGAACTCACTATCTGCTGCAGGGTCTTGCGATCCGAGATTGTGCAATTTCCAAACCAGGCAGTGATGCAGCTGCTCAGGATGCTCTCAATACAACCCCTGTAGAATGTGATGAGGATGGGGGGTGGGAGATGGACTTTCCTCAGCCTTCGCAGAAAGTAGAGATGCTGCTGGGCTTTCTTTGCTATGGAGCTGGTGTTGATTGTGGATCATTGATTGTGGTTTGTGGATGATTATCAGACATCACCAGTTTACTTTCTATTTGCTGACTAATCAAGCTGAAACCCTTAGAATGGCTCTTTAATGTATCCTTGAAAACTCAAATTTATTAACATTTGCTAAACTTTATAAATAAATTCAGTAAAATTAAAAGAAATAGCGTTATTTTAGACTTGTCCACCAGGGGGCACCAAAACTAAGTTACTGTACAAGGATTACGATGTACATTCACAGTCACTGCACAAATTCATCACAGGCTAAGATGCTAGACCAAAAAAGGATTGGATGTATTTTGAAAATGCAAGAAAACTGAAAGTAACCAAGAGTTTTTTTTACTTACTTATAACCTTCTATATATTCCCAGTATAATTGGCTGCAGTATACATGGCTGCAGGGAGATCAGACCTGGGAAATGAATGTACAAGGGTATATGTGCTATTGTAGGGACAGAAATGTGGGCAGAGGGGGTGGGGTGGCCCTATTGGTAAGGAATGAGATTCAGTCCTTTGCAAGGGGGGACATAGGATCAGGAGAAGTAGAGTCTGTGTGGATAGAACTGAGGAACAGTAAGGGCAAAAAGACCCTAATGGGTGTTGTCTACAGGCCACCAAACAGTAGCATGGATATTGGGTGCAAGTTGAATAGGGAGTTAACATTGGCATGTGGCAAAGGTAATGTCGCAGTAGTTATGGGGGATTTCAACGTGCAGGTGAACTGGGAGAATCAGGTTGGTGCTGGACCCCAGGATAGGGAGTTTGTAGAGTGCCTACGGGATGCATTCTTGGAACAGCTTGTACGAGAGCCAACCAGGGACAAGGCTATTTTGGATTTAGTCTTGTGTAATGAACAGGATTTGATAAGCGATCTTGAAGTAAAGGAGCCATTAGGAGGTAGTGACCATAATATGTTAAGTTTTTATCTGAAATTTGAGAAGGATAAGGGCAGATCGGAGGTGTCAGTGTTGCATTTGAACAGGGGAGACTATGGAGCCATGAGGGAGGAGCTGGCCAAAGTTAAATGGACGGATATCCTAGCAGAAAAGACAGTGGAACAGCAATGGCAGGTATTCTTGGGAATAATGCACAAGGTGCAAAATCAGTTCATCCCCCGGAGAAGGAAGGATTCAAAGGGGGGAAAGGGGCCACAGTGGTTCACAAAGGAAGTCAGAGATTGCATAGCATTAAAAAAAAGGAAGTATGACAGAGCTAAGGTGAGTGGGAGGACAGATGATTGGGAAGTTTTTAAGGAACAACAGAACTTAACTAAAAAGGCAATACGGGGAGAAAAAATGAGGTACGTACGCAAGTTAGCCAGGAATATAAAGGAGGATAGCAAAAGCTTTTTTAGGTATGTGAAGAGAAAGAAGATAGTTAAGAACAATGTTGGGCCCTTGAAGAATGAATTGGGTGAAATTGTTATGGGAAACAGAGAAATGGCAGAAGAATTTAATAAGTACTTTAGATCTGTCTTCACTAAGGAAGACACAAGCAATCTCCCAGATGTATGGATGGGCCAAGGACATAGGGTAACAGAGGAAATAAAACAGATTGACATTAGGAAGGAAACGGTGATGAGTAGACTGACGGGACTGAAGGCTGACAAATCCCCAGGTCCAGATGGTCTGCATCCTAGGGTACTAAAGGAGGTGGCCCCAGAAATTGCGGATGCATTGGTAATCATTTTCCAATGTTCCTTAGATTCAGGATCAGTTCCTGAGGATTGGAGAATGGCTAATGTTATCCCACTTTTTAAGAAAGGAGGGAAGGAGAAAACAGAGAACTATCGTCCTGTCAGCCTAACATCAGTAGTGGGGAAGATGCTAGAGTCCATTATTAAAGATGAAATAGTGGCATATCTAGATAGCAGTGATAGGATTGGGCTGAGCCAGCATGGATTTACCAAGGGCAAATCATGCTTGACTAATCTATTGAAGTTTTTCGAGGATGTAACCAGGAAGTTAAACAAGGGAGATCCAGTGGATGTAGTGTACCTTGATTTTCAGAAGGCATTTGATAAGGTCCAACATAGGAGATTGGTGGGTAAAATCAGAGCTCATGGCATTGGGGGAAGATATTGACATGGATAGAAAACTGGTTGGCAGATAGAAAGCAAAGTGTAACGGTGAATGGGTGTTTCTCGGAATGGCAGGTGGTGACTAGTGGGGTGCCACAGGGCTCGGTATTGGGACCACAGCTGTTTATGATTTACATCAACGATTTAGATGAAGGCATTGAGAATAACATCAGCAAGTTTGCTGATGATACTAAGCTGGGTGGCAGTGTGACATGTGATGAGGATGTTAGGAGAATTCAGGGTGACTTGGATAGGCTGAGTGAGTGGGCAGATACTTGGCAGATGATGTTTAATGTGAATAAGTGTGAGGTTATCCACTTTGGGAGTAAGAACAGGAAGGCAGATTATTATCTGAACGGTGTAGAGTTAGGTAAGGGAGAAATACAAAGAGATCTAGGAGTCCTTGTTCATCAGTCACTGAAGGTGAATAAGCAAGTGCAGCAGGCAGTGAAGAAGGCTAATGGAATGTTGGCCTTTATTACAAAGGGAATTGAGTACAAGAGCAAGGAAATCCTCTTGCATTTGTACAGAGCCCTGGTGAGACCACACCTGGAGTATTGTGTACAGTTTTGGTCTCCAGGGTTAAGGAAGGACATCCTGGCTATAGAGGAAGTGCAGCATAGATTCACGAGGTTAATTCCTGGGATGTCCGGACTGTCTTACGCAGAGAGGTTAGAGAGACTGGGCTTGTACACACTGGAATTAAGAAGATTGAGAGGGGATCTGATTGCAACATATAAGATTATTAAGGGATTGGACAAGATAGAGGCAGGAAATATGTTCCAGATGCTGGGAGAGTCCAGTACCAGAGGGCATGGTTTGAGAATAAGGGGTAGGTCATTTAGGACAGAGTTAAGGAAAAACTTCTTCTCCCAGAGAGTTGTGGGGGTCTAGAATGCACTGCCTCGGAAGGCAGTGGAGGCCAATTCTCTGGATGTTTTCAAGAAGGAGCTAGATAGGTATCTTATGGATAGGGGAATCAAGGGATATGGGGACAAGGCAGGAACCGGATATTGATAGTAGATGATCAGCCATGATCTCAGAATGGCGGTGCAGGCTCGAAGGGCCGAATGGTCTACTTCTGCACCTATTGTCTATTATAATTTCTCCTTCAATCATTCATTTGCTAGCTGGTGAGCCTTGTTTTAATTATAAATTTTTGTGTGTTTCTAGTATTGCCCCTCCATAGACAACTGATGGAACAGATCCACCTGTGGGTGGGACTGAACTTGACAACTCTTTGCTTTTCACCCTAATCGATGCCTGTGAGCAATTAAAGTGTAGCTGGAAACTGTAAAAGGTCACTTATTGGTGGTTCAAATGGAGCATAATTGGAATAAAGTGGAAAAGAAAACAGGAAAATCTGTTTATCTAAAATGGATTAGAGTTGAGATCTTTTGACTCCTTGACATATAAATTAGAAATGAACCCTTGACAGCATGAATTAGTGCAAGAAATAAAATTTTGTTTCTCATGCTAGTAAAATCTGACTAATTTCAGGAACTAGCCCACCTAACACTCATTTCTCCAGCAAGTTTTTCACTCCTAACTGTCTGACTTTCCAACTTTCACACTAGGACAGAGCTCATGGAGAATTTTATGCTGTCATTTGTGCAAAAACTCTCCTCCTGAGATTTCAGAAATCGATTTCAATGTCAATATGTCACCTGTGGCAT
The DNA here is from genome assembly GCF_048418815.1 of Hemitrygon akajei. Taxonomy (NCBI): domain Eukaryota; kingdom Metazoa; phylum Chordata; class Chondrichthyes; order Myliobatiformes; family Dasyatidae; genus Hemitrygon; species Hemitrygon akajei. The sequence continues at coordinate 37,704,863 of NC_133133.1, read as the reverse complement.
ATTTAACACAATACTGAGGGTGAATTTCATATATCATAACAATAATTTGTATTTATGGAGCATCTCCAACATAGAGAGGGTTTCCCCCTACCTGATAGACAAAACTGTTCACTGAAGCCGTACTCTTCTCTCCCATTTCAGAATGGTACTTTCCTCTTTCTCCTCGGTTCAAACTGGTAATCTTCTTCTGGATCAAGCTACTATTCTGCTACCACATTACACTCAGCTAGCTTTCAATCTGTTTCCCAAGGCTTTCCACCCCATTTAATGCAGCCCCTTCTTCCAAGATGTATCTCCCTGATCTTTCTTACCTGCTTCTTGCCTTTTATTTCCCCCATTCTAATTTTGCCTTCTCCAATCTCAGAACCTCCTTTCCACATTCTACCACTCTGCCTCTCGAAGTATTGTTTCTGTTGAGAGCTTAGCTGCTTCTTAGGATAATTCGGGCTACTCCACACTGTGGGTGAGAATTCTTGTTCTTGTAGCAATACCACTGGAATGTACAGAGGCCAGGCCACTTCCATTAGTAGGGAGTGCAGTCATGATGGTAAACACTAACAAGCAAGTAAATACTGAAACACAACATTTTGTGTACCACTGTCCCAGAGGGACACTGGATTGCATCAAAGGGGAAAGAGTTTAAAAGAAGTGGTGGTGGGGGGGCATCAGCACATTTTGCGTGCCATTCTTCCCGAGGTCAAATTGAATTGTGCACAATTAAGATACCTGACAAGATCCAACAAAAAGAAGTTAGGTCTAAGTGGAGTGGCTGTTGAATGAGTGGGCCAATGTTAGAATGGGGAGTTGAGGCTTTAGCGATGAGATTCATAGGTAGATTTTTTTTTCATTATTATTCTTTCTTTCTTTCTTAGTGCACATTTAGATCATTCAGAATGCTGAGGGGCTGATAGACATGGATAGGAGGGGTGACAAGGTCCTGCAAAGCGAATTCAGGAAGTTAGGTGCTAAGTTAAAGGACAGGACCTCCAGAAATGTGATCTCGGGACTGCTAACCGTACCACTTGCTAGTGATAGCGAGGCCAGAATTAGGAAGGCCACAGAGTTTAACACACGGCTAAGAAGATAGATGGTGCTGGAGGAGCCATAAGACTTTTAGATCGTTGGGCACTCTTCCAGGTAAGATGGCACCAGTACACAAAGAATGGTTTGCAGTTGAACTGGAGGGGGTCTAATATCCTAATGGGAAGGTTTGCTAGTGCTGCACAGGCTGGTGAAACTAGAGTTGCACAGCAATAGGTACTAGAGCTCCAGAACACATAGTGGAGTGGTTGAGGAGAAAGATGTTGTTAAGCCTACATACAAAATCAGTAAATCAAAAGGTGGGACTAGGATTCTGAGCTGCAAGGAGTACTGTAGGAAAAGCAGATGAGTGTAAGGCATAGATATGCATGTGGAATTATTATATTGTAGCCATTCGCGAGACTTGGTGCAGGAGAGGCAGGACTAGCAACTCAATATTCAGGGGTTCCGTTGTTTTAGAAATGATAGTGTGGGAGGGATTAAAGGGGGAGGGGTAGCATTACTAATCAGGGCAAATGTCTCAGCGGTGCTCAAACAGGACAGAGTGGAGAACTCATCTAGTGAGGCTTTATGGGTAGAATTGGGGAATAAGAAAGGTAACACCTTGTTCTTGGGATTATATTATAGACCACCAAACAGTCCACAAGATTTATAGGAGAAAATTTGTAGAGAGATCACAGACTGTTGCAAGAAACACAAGGCTGTGATCGTCAGCGATTTTAATTTTTCTCGTATTGACTGGGGCTCCCATACTGTAAAAAGGACTAGATTGGATCAAGTTTATCAAATGTGTTTTCTTATCAATATATTGAAGTCCCAACAAGAGAACAACCTTTGTGATACTTGATCTCCTATTTGGGAATGAGACAGGGCAGGTGATAGAAGTTTGTGTAGGGGAACACTTTGCATCCAATGAATATAATGCCATTACTTTCAAGGTAATTATGTAAAAGGATAGGTCTGGTCCGCGGGTTGAGATTCTAAATTGGAGAAAGGGCAATTTGGACGGTATCAGAAAGGATCTGGCAAAGGGGCAGGCTGTTTTCTGGCAAAGGTGTTCTTGGTAAGTGAAAAGCAACATTTTGAGAGTTCAAAGTTTCTATGTTCCTGTCAGAATAAAAGGACAAGGATAAAAGGTATAGGAAACTTTGATTTTCAAGAGATATTGAGGCCCTGGTTAATTAAAAAAGGGTGTGCATAGCAGGTACAGGCAGGCAGGAACAAACGAAGTACTTGAGGAGTATAAGAAATGCAAGAGAACACTTAAAAGGAGAGCTAAAAGAAGGCTTGAGACTGCGATCGCAGACAAGGTGAAGGAGAATCTTAAGGACTTCTACAGATACACTAAGAGTAAAATGATAGCAAGGGACATAATTGGTCCTGTGGAAGAACAAAGTGGTAATTTATACATGGAGACAAAAGGATTGGGGAGACCTTAAATGGAGTTCTTGCATCTGTATTTACTCAGGAAGCAGACACAGAGTCTAAGTTGTGTGGTAAGCCAGCAGCGAGGTTATGGACCCTACACAGATTACAAAGAAGGAGGTGCTTGCTGTCTTGAAGCAACTTAGGGTGGATAAATTCCCAGAGCCTAGCAAGGTGTTCCCTTGAATCCAATAGGAGGCTAGTGCAGAAATTGCAGGGGTCCTAGCAGAGATATTTAAAACAACTTTAGCCAGGGTTGGAGTACCAGAGGATTGGAGAATAACTAATGTTGTTCAGTTGTTGAAGAAAGGCTCTAAAAATAAGCCTGAAACCTTAGGCCAGTAAGCCTGACATCAGTAGTGTGAAAGTTATTGAAAGGTACTCTATGGGACTAGATGAATATGTAACTATTTGGATGGACAGGGACTGATTAAGGACAGTTAATGTGACTTTTTGCGTGGTAGGCCATGCCTAAACAATCTTACAGAATTTTTCTAGGAGGAAACCTAGAAAATTGATGAAAGCAGTGGATGTTATCTACAGCGACTTTAGCAAGGCTTTTGACAAGGTCCTGCATGGGAGGTTGGTCAGAAAGGTTCAGTCGCTTGGCGTTCAAGATGAGGTAGTTAATTTGTGGGAGAAGCCCATGTGGTAGTAGAGAGCTGCTTCTCTGACTACTGACTAGTGACTATTGGTGTGCCTCAGGGATCAGTGCTGGGTCCATTGTAGTTTATCATCCACAGGTACACCACCGATCTGGATGATAATATGGTAAACTGGATCAGGAAAATTGTAGATAACACCATGATTAGTACACAGCAAGGAAGACTATGAGTTGGCAGTGGGATCTAAACCAGCTGGAACAATGGGAAGAAAACTGGCAGATGGTAGTTAATGCAGACGAGTATGAGGTGTTGCACTTTGGGTGGACCAACCAGGGTAGGTCTTCTATTGTGAGAGGTAGGGCACTGGAGAGTGCGGTACCACAGAGGCATCTGGGAATACAGATCTACAATTCCTTGGAAGTGGCATCACAGGTAGATGGGTTTGTAAAGTTACTTTTGTCACCTTGGCCTTTATAAATCAATGTACTGAGTACAAGCATTGGGATTTTATGTTGAAAGTGTATAAAACGCTGATGAGGCCTAATTTGTGAGCAGCTTTGGTTACGTACCAACAGAGGAGATGTAACTAAGATTGAAAGAGTGCTGAGAAAATGTACAAGTTTGTTGCTAGGACTCGAGGACCTGAGTTATAGTGAAAGATTAAATAGGTTTTCCCTAGAACTGTAGAAGATTGAGGGGAAATTTGCTAAGAGTTATACAAAATTATGAGGAGTATAGATAAGGTAAATGCAGGCAGGGACTTCCACTGAGGTTGAGTGAGAAGGCAGAAGAATGAGGTCGAGATGGTAATAAATCAGCCATGATTGAATGGCAGAGAACACTTGATTGGCCAAATGGTCCTATGTCCTCTGGTCTCCAGTGGTTCTTTATCTTGGTGTTTGGAGAATTGGAGTCACTTGAGTCTTTGGGCATGGAAGGCACAACAGTTCAATTGCTTCCTTTCAATACCTATTGAGGACTGTACTCAGAAACTCTGGTAATATTGGTAGCCTCCATAGCTGTTTAGCCTCTTAGGATACTTTTCTGTTATCTAAAAACATCATCAGTTTCACTGTAAGAAGAGAGCTGAAGGGTGATGTGGAATCACAGGTGTGATGTTCAACTCTTGCCAGATGAATTATCTGAACAAGGTCAGTCTTAGTAACTTAGGGACCACAGAATGCACTCAAAATCAAAGTCAAAACCAACTTTATTGTCAAATGCACAAGTACAATGAAAATCTTACTTGTAGCAGTATCGCAGACTCGTAACTCTATGATTATAGTTAACGTATAATTCATCCACCTCTCCCGAATAGCTCAATTGTTTGTTCATGTCACGTGCAAAGCTATGAGTGATTCAGAGAGCGAAGTTTAATGGTTGAATGAAAACGATAGGTTGGTACCAACAATGTTAGCCTCATGAAGGAAACAAGTTACCCATGTTCAAGTTCATACAGCCATTCTAAAAATTGGATTAATATACTTATTTGGGAGTAGTATTAGCCTCTGCAATAGGTGCTCGATAATAAGAGCCCTACCAGGAAAGAAGAGTAAATATGGCACTGCAGCAAGCTGTCACTTCTTTCTAAAACCAATGTCAGTACCTTCACATGAGAAAGGGAGAGACCAGAGGGCAAAAAATAAACAAAAGAGGACAACAAAGAGAAAATATTCAGAATAAATGCAAAATAATCCAAGCACTCCCTTTCTGTAATCTTAAACTGTGATGATTTCCCAATGGTACTGAGCAGCTAAAGGAGATTCTTCAGATGAAGTAATCAAATCACCATACGTCAATGTCAATTCACTGCAAGCACGGCTGCAGCATCAAATATTCATGCTCAGTTTCTTATGTTAGGGAACATAGGAAGTCTTAAAAATAAAATGTAAGATATGTTCAAGTGAACACAACAGATGTGCTTCATGTTCTTAATTAAAGCCTACAAAATACCTCTGCAAGCCAGAAATGTAAATTATCAGAGCTGTTTGTCAGATTACAAAGCTAAAAAAAATTGGTTTGATACAGGAACATGATTGATGAGTAATAACGTGGCTTACAATTAAGATGCTGTTTAATGACTCCTTTCAAATGAAACAGATCTTATTTTTAACATCTCTGACGCAGATTGGGTAAAGGCGTTGCCCAGTATAAAGTGAAAATTCTTTGCTAAACAGCCACCCAGTCACTCCCACATAGGACTAGAGTCAGTTTTCTTGGCCATAGTACCCAAGATTAAGGAAGGAAGGAAAATCAGCCTCATCTTCACATGTCTAAAGATGCTCCTGTAGTGAAACTAACACTGACAGGGTGAGCAGTGAGGGAATTACTCACGGGTTAGTTACTGAACCATATCTGAACTTGTTTTCATATGATCTTTAGATGGCATTGGTGAGGGGGTTGGTGGTTCATGCAAATTACCTTTATCTTATCATATGAAGAAGGAAGGATAACAATCTTTCACACATTGCACTGGAAACTAATTTGGAGACAAAAAAAGACTGCAGACATTGGAATCTGAAGCAACAAACAACCTTCCAAAGGAACTCAACCAGTCAAGCAGAATCTGTGAGGAAGGGGAGCACTATCCACATTCTGGGTCACAACCCCACATCAGGACTGCGCACGGAGAAGAAAAATGGTCAGTACAAGAGAGGAGAGGGCACGGGGTGAGTTAGAGGCTGGTGGGTGACTGGTGGACTGGGTGAAGGATGAAAGGCAAGCTGAGCCACGTAGAGGAGGGGGGAGTCAGGAGACAGAGGCAAGCAGATGATGGGTGGAGACATACAATACGAATAGTGATAAGCAGGAACACAAAGGGAACCAGTGATGCAGAGACATATTGGCCAGTCCCTAACAGAGGGCTGAGGGCTCATGTTATGAAATTAACCTTTGCACGCTGAATGAAATGAAGGCAGCACAACAGTTTCAAGTCAGCTAGTCCTTTCAATGATTTCAGTGCTCAGACATCATGCACTGTGCTGTCGATTCACTGACTCATTAACTGGGGCTCAATGCTGTGAATCTTAAAGTTAACATGCATTGTATACAGGGGAAGATACACTGAAGTTGGGACAGGCAGATGGGCACAAATGTATCTTGTCTGAAATACAAAGAAAACCGACAAGAGTTTGGGCCACAGTGTAGTCTGAAATATATGGATGCTGCTTTGGAAATGTTAATCAGGTAGATTCCACGTGAAAGGGACGTCCTACATCTTCAGGGACCAGCATACCCCTGCCAAACGTCGAATCAGAGTGCAACAGGAGCACAGAGCAGTGAAGGACCTAAAGATGCTGCTACAGAAATGAACAATCAGAGTAAGCAAGCACATCTTCAAAGCCCATAGTCTCACAATTACAACAGGAAGCGCTCAAGTTCACCACGCTCCACTGCGTGCCTGCCAATAATCACTAAATCAGGGCATATCTAAAATTCGTTTGCTCCACTGCAGTATTAGAGATTTAACACTGCTGAAAGGCTCACATCTGCGAATCAAAGCGAACTCTTCCTATTGGCTAATCAGTCATGACAGGCATGCCTGTCGAACACACAGCATGACAACTGCTGACAAGGGAGCACAAAATCTGAAGCACCAGAATCGATCTCAAGAGGTCAGGAGATCCTGCATTACCTGTCTCCCAAGAGAAAGTTGTTGCTATTAGGTGAATGGTCATTGCTACGGCTGGGACTCCTCGCAGCAAATCTAACGCATTACTAATGACTGTATACTCATGCCTAATTCTCCTCCTGTCCTTCTGCCCAATGATGTGGGCATGCACTTCCTTCTCTCACCTGCTCTCCAGCCTTCCCCTTCCCCTTATTTCTCTTCTCAGGATGCACAAGAGCTGTAAACCAACCAGAAATTGATGCAAAAGTCAAGAAGGTAACATTGAACAGAACACAGTTTGATTAGTTAAATATTATTTTCAGCTTTTCTACCACTGATTGTATTTTATAAGCGAGCAAGTGGACAAGATTGGCTTGCAGCCAGGTCAGGGATAAAAGCAGGTGTCACTGGTTGAGGTCTTGCACAAGTTCCATTGTATAAGTCTCAGGCTGTTAATATGACAGGGCAATAAGGCTAGTAGTACAATACCTGGTATTTGTGGAAACCTGACCCACAAGACCCACATGCAGAATGTTTACCATTAACGTCACCTGATACAATGGAGAATTCTCCATTTCTATGCAGAATATGACAGCTGACAGAGGTCTCCTGCTCCCAGTGGGTCTTGTCTTCCAGTGCAGTGAAATCCTATATAGATTTTGTGGACTACCAGAATATACAGTGGTTGTATGCAATGTTTACCAAAAATGCAGAGGCATTTCAAAATAAATTAACATTGATCTTCTTAATCAGCACCATTATCCCCCAAGCCTGCACTGAAAACCTTCATTGGCTTAACTCAGCAATGCTTAAAAAAGAGAAGTAAGTGGGATTTAGTCATACAATGCCAAAACCAAACAATAGTACAACAGTACTGTGACTGACTTTTATCTCTCTTTTCTAGTCCTGATGAAGGGTCTCAGCCTTAAATGTCGACTGTAGGTAGCTGGTGGGACAAATTAGAAGAACATTGCCTCCAACTTCTTATCTCTTTTTTCTGGTCCTGACAAAGGGTGTCAACCCTAAACATTGACTGTTTACTCTTTTCCATTGATGCTGCCTGGCCTGCTGAATTCCTCCAGAATTTTGTGTGCTTTACTTTGATTTCCAGCATCTGTAGATTTTCTCTTGTTTGTGATCCGACAACAGCACCAATTCCATTTTATTTAACAAATGTGACTTGTCAGGCTTGTAGTTATGTAACTGAAAGCAAATTTTCATGAATTTAAAAACAAAGTTTTAGGCAGTGCTCTGGACTATGAGGAGTATACTGATCTTAGCAACTCTTTTCTCATTCGTGTTCTGTCTCAGGAATCTCTGACAGGCCTTGAGTGAAGAAGGAGAAGAACATAAGTGAGAGGGGTTGCTAGCTGTCAAAGCTCACTGCGATGCTCGCATCTTCTAAAAATCATCATAAATCTATCAGCAGGAGCTGACCGGCAAAACCCACAGTGCTGTCTGAGACTTCGTAAAAACCATCATAAATCTTTCAGCAGATCTGCTTTCTCCAGATATATCAGGCACCAAGAGCTAAGCCTCCTGGGATACGAAGAACTAGGGTAAGGGCCAGATTAGTCAGATAGGCTGCAAGTTAAATATCATCAATCACATGAAATGGACAATTAGACTCAGGGATAAATGATGCTTTTCTAATAAAAAAACTTGGGATTTGTGATCTGTCTTCCATGTTTGAAGGTCTTAATAGACAATAGACAGTAGGTGCAGGAGTAGGCCATTCAGCCCTTCTAGCCAGCACCGCCATTCACTGTGATCATGGCTGATCATACACAATCAGTACCCCATTCCTGCCCTGTCCCCATATCCCTTGACCCTGCTATCTATAAGAGCTCTATCTAACTCTCTCTTGAATGCATCTCTTGAATGCAACTTTAATTGATTTATTGATCTATTTATTTAGAAATAAAGTGCAGAACAGGCCCTTCTGCCCAACAAGCCATGCCACCCTGTAGCCCACCTATTTAACCGTGGCTTAATCACAGGACAATTAACCTACTATTTGATACATCTTTGGACTGTGGGAGGAAACTGGAGCACCCGGTGGAAACCCACACAGCCATGGGGAGAACGTACAAACGCCTTGTCTGCAGTGCTGAAATTGAACTCTGACCTCCGAAGGGTCAAGTTGTACTACCCCCGACGCTCACATGGCGCTGTAATAATAATCTGAATACTTATATTTTTAATAAAATTGTAGTTAATAGAAATGTTATGTATTATTTATAATTGCTCATCAGCACTTAGAAGGAAATGGTTTAACTCATACCCTTATGCCAAGCCCACACAGAAGGCTGGACTTTTAACTGCACTATATGATTGGAAACGGTTTTCACTTCAAATGGATGACAACTGCATCTGTTTTCCATTCATACTGTGGCAACTGGGAACGTGACCATTCATTTCCCAACATCTGACACCCATGTGATCCCCATGTGATTTCTGTTTCTGGGTACATTGAATGATGTCATCCCTATTCAACACTCCTTTTGGAATACAGCCAGGAAATTCAGATCATATACTTCTTGGGTCACTTATTATTGGCAGTGATGGACAATCTACTCTTAATTACCCTCCTGCCTGCAGGGTAGGAGAACTGCTTACCTCTATCCTTGTGCACCTCATTACCCCTCCAACCACAGCACTTCACTGTAACAACACTAGCAACATACCCTATTTGTTGCCCATGTCCCAACCACATCCCACACAGCCTGAGACTCACCCTAGTCTCCCATCTTTTTCTCTCTCTTTTCTTCCCTCTCAACCCTCCCCTGGTCATCCACCTAAAAAAGATGCAGAATTTTCTACCCAGCACCTTTATGAACCACTGTTCCCCCCCCATTCTCCCCAATCTGTTATCAAGCTCACAGCCTGGAGTCTAAGTCTCACTGCCTCAGTAAAACAGCCAGCATAATCAAAGACCCCACACACTCTGTTCATTCTCCTTACTCCCCTGTCCCATCCAGCAGAAGATACAAAAGCACATACCACCAGGCTCAACAACAGTTTCCATTCTGTTGTTATAAGTCTGTTAAATCAGTGGTCCCCAACCAAAGCATGTGCTACCAGGCCGCAAGGAAATGGTATGAATTGTCAATATGAAATGATGTGAGTCAGCTGCACCTTTCCTCATTCCCTGTCACGCCCACTGTTGAACTTGAACATATGCGAAGTCATCAGTTGCCTAAACGCAGTAATACCCTCACGCCAGGGATCACTGGTTGGCCTCGGGTAACCGGCCACCTCGTGCGGCCGGCGAGAAGTGCCGTTGCTACAGATGGGCACCGCCTCTAAACCTGTTTAGCACACCGAATGTTCGCGGGGAACCCGGTGCTAAAATATTCACAGACGATCTAATTCGGGCTCAGGGTTTTGTAAGTAGCAGAGCAGCTACCTCGCTGCGATCTACTGAAAGTCATCCCTCGAGCCAAACGTTTGTCAGCCAATAGATCCTACCTACCTACAAGGAAGGTGCGGGCATGTGCCCTATGGCACTCCTCGCTCGATCGGCTGTTCTCTCCAGACTGCGACCGCCGCGACCCGGCATGGGGACCTCTGGCCCTTACCTTATCCTCTCACTAATGTGTTGCAATGATTTTATATGTTCATACAAGGAAAATATGCACTGTGTGTTTAATATCCAAACGTTACTTAAAATGTTATGATGTTATTGACTTATAACTGAGTTATAATTGACTTATCACTATATTCATGCAAGGAAAATATGTGCTGTGTGTTTAATATTAAATTCATTAGATAAACCCTTTTAGAAATGAAACTGAGTGTATTAGGCATTTATAAATGACTTATAGTTGACTTATCACCTATATTACAGTTGATATTAACACCCCCACCCCGTTGGCCGGTCCGCAAGAATATTGTCAATATTAAACCAGTCCGCGGTGCAAAAAAGGTTGGTGACCCCTGTGTTAAATAGTTCCCTAATGCAGTAAGTCGGACTCCTGACTTCACAATCTACCTCATTATGATTTTACACCTTATTGTTTACCTGCACTACATTTTTCTGCAGCTGTTAAACTTCACTGTGCACTGTAATGGTTTTATCTTGTTCTATCTCAGTGAACTCTGCAATGATCTGATGTGTATGAACAATATGCAAGGCAAGCTTTTCACTGTACCTCGGTACAGTCAGTAAACCAATAATAAACTAATTCTAGTCCTCGTTCTTCCCTGGTAGATAGACAATGTTATGCCCTGCTGCATAGACAATTCCATTCTTCTCTATCCAACCCCAACTAACTACTAGTCCATCCCCTTTGCTCTACTTCCCAAACACCAATTCCCTACTTCCTTTGTCAAAACACAGGCCCAAGGAGTTCCCAAGCCAGCCTCCAGAGAGAAGATTGAGGCAGTATATTTTCAGTTATAAAAATGCATCATTGGGTTTTTCTGCACCATCATGCACTAGAAATGCAGGGCAGTAATGACTTTGTTCAGTCTGTTACTCACAAATCTTTCTAATTGCTGCTGAAATATCAGTTCTTAAAGGGTCAAATGGAGGCCGCCACCAAATAAATAGGACTTCCTAAAAGAATACTAAGCTAATTGTGGATACAAAACTGCAATCCTGGATGTCAGCACATCAACAATAACATTCTTCAACAACAACACACACACAAAATGCTGGTGGAACACAGCAGGCCAGGCAGCATCTATAGGGAGAAGCACTGTCGACGTTTCGGGCCGAGACCCTTTGTCAGGACTAACCGAAAGGAAAGATAGTAAGAGATTTGAAAGTAGTGGGGGGAGGGGGAAATGTGAAATGATAGGAGAAGACCGGAGGGGGTGGGATGAAGCTAAGAGCTGGAAAGGTGATTGGCGAAAGTGATACAGAGCTGGAGAAGGGAAAGGATCATGGGACGGGAGGCCTCAGGAGAAAGAAAGGAGTGAGGGGAACACCAGAGGGAGATGGAGAACAGGCAAACAACTAAATATGTCAGGGATGGGGTAAGAAGGGGAGGAGGGGCATTAATGGAAGTTAGAGAAGTCAATGTTCATGCCATCAAGTTGGAGGCTACCCAGCCAGTATATAAGGTGTTGTTCCTCCAACTTGAGTTTGGATTCATTTTGACAATAGAGGAGGCCATGGATAGACATATCAGAATGGGAATGGGACGTGGAATTAAAATGTGTGGCCACTGGGAGATCCTGCTTTTTCTGGCGGACCGAGCGTAGGTGTTCAGCGAAACGGTCTCCCAGTCTGCGTCGGGTCTCACCAATATATAAAAGGCCACACCGGAAGCACCGGACACAGTATACCACACCAGCCGACTCACAGGTGAAGTGTCGCCTCACCTGAAAGGACTATCTGGGGCCCTGAATGGTGGTGAGGAAGGAAGTGTAAGGGCAGGTGTAGCAATTGTTCCATTTACAAGGATAAGTGCCAGGAGGGAGATCGGTGGGAAGGGATGGGGGGGACGAGTGGACAAGGGAATCGTGTAGGGAGTGATCCCTGCGAAAAGCAGAGGGGGGGGAGGGAAAAATGTGCTTGGTAGTGGGATCCCGTTGGAAACATTCTTCAAGCAAGAAAGATACACCTCTAGCTGCACTTGGTCATATAAGCATATAAGACCTTAAGACCATAAGCCATAGGAGCAGAATTAGGCCATCTGGCCCATCAAGTCTGCCCCGCCATTCAATCATTGCTGATCCTTTTTACTTCTCCTGAGGTCAGGTTAACTGATTTATAATTTCCTTTCTGCTGTCTTCCTCCCTTCTTAAAGAGTGGAGTGACATTTGCAAATTTCCAGTCCTCTGGCACCATGCCAGAGTCCAATGATTTTTGAAAGCTAATTTCTAATGCCACCACAATCTCTAACGCTACCTCTTTCAGAACCCTCGGGTGCAGTTAATCTGGTCCGGGTGACTTATGTACCTTTAGGTCTTTCAGCTTTTTGAGCCTCTTCTCCCTTGTAACAGTAACTGCACTCACTTCTATTCCTTCACACACTACATCAGGCATACTGCTAGAATCTTCCACAGTGAAGACAGATGCAAAATACTTATTTAGTTCATCAGCCATCGCCGTGTCCCCATTATTATTTCTCCTTTCTAGCAGTCCTATGTCCACTCTCATTTCTCTTTTATTTTTAACATACTTGAAAAACTTTTACTATCTATTTTGATATTATTTGCTAGCTTGCTTTCATATTTCATCTTCTCCCTTCTAATGATTTTTTTAGCTGCTCTCGGTAGGTTTTTACAATCACAATCCTCTATCTTTCCACTGATTTTTGTTTTGTTGTATGCCCTTTCTTTTGCTTTTACAATAGCTTTGACTTCCCTTGTCAACCATGGTTGTACTAATTTACCATTTGAGTATTTCTTCATTTTTGGAATACACATGTCCTGCACCTTCCTCATTTTTCTCAGAAATGCTCACCATTGCTGCTCTGCTGACATCCCTGCCAGCAGCTCCTTCCAATTTACTTTGGCCAACTCCACTCTCATACCACTGGAACTTCCCTTACTCCACTGAAATGTTGCTACATCAGACTTTACTTTCTCCCTATCAAATTTCAAGTTGAACTCAATTATATTGTGGTCACTGGTTCCTAAGGGTTCTTTTACCTTAAGCTCCCTAATCACCTCCGGTTCATTACATAACACCCAATTCGGTATAGCTGATCCCCTAGTAGGCTCAATGACAAACTGCTCTAAAAAGCCATCTCTTAGGCTTTCAACCAACTCACTCTCATGGGATCCATTACCAACCTGATTTTCCCAATTGACCTGAATTTTAAAATTTCCCATGACTACCATAACATTGCCTTTCTGACTCGCCTTTTCTATTTCCTGTTGTAACCTGTGGTCCACCTCCTGGCCACAATTGGGAGGCCTGTATATAACTGTTATCCTTTTACCCTTTCAGTTTGCTAACTCAATCCACAAGGATTCAACATCTTCTGATCCTATGTCACATCTTTCTACAGATTTGATGCCATTTTTTACCAGCAGAGCCACACCACCCCCTCTGCCTACCTTCCTATCCCTCCGATAAAACGTGTAACCTTGGACATTCAGCTCCCAGCTACAACCATCCTTCAGTCACAATTCACTGATGGCCACATCATACCTTGCAATCTGTAATAGTGTAACAAGATCATCAACCTTATTTCTTATACTAAGCGCATTTAGATACAACACCTTGAGTACCATATTTGCTATCCTTTCTGATTCTGCGTCCCTCGTGTTTTGATACTCAGCCTGTTGGCTGCAACTAAACCCCATCACCTGCCTGCCCTTCCTGACAGTCTAACTGCATGCTATCTTTACTTTTTTTAACCATCCACCCTATCCTAAGTCCCTTCATTCCAGTTCCTACCCCCCGCCAAACTCATTTAAAACCTCCTCAACAGCTCTAACAAACCTGCCCGTGAGACTATTGGTCGCCCTCGGGTTCAGGTGAAACCTGTCACTTTTGAACAGGTCTTACCTCCCCCAGAAGAGATTCCAATGATCCAAGAACCTGATGCTCAGCCCTCTGCACCAGCATCTCAGCCACACATTTCTCTGCCAAATCACCCTTTTTCTACCCTCAATGACACATGGTACAGGCAGCAATCCAGAAATTACCACCCAGGAGGTCCTGCATCTCTGCTTTATACATAGCTCTTTAAATTCTCTTTTCAGGACTTCATTACTTTTTCTTCCTATGTCATTGTTACCAATACGAACCTAGACATCTGGCTGCTTCCCCTCCCTCCCCAAAATGATCTGAGACATCCCTGACTATGGAAGTTAAGGACAATGCTCAAACCCTCCCCTTCAAAGAACACAACTTCCTCAGTGTTTCCTGTGAATCTCTGGCCCGAGACTACTAAAAATGTTGGGTTGTTCTAAGAACTTTATGTTCTGGATGTTTACAGAAGCTTGTAAGGTTGACAGAAGAAACTACTTAGAAATATCTGTGGAAGATTCTATGGTCACCTCACAATCCACAAAATTGCACCAGAGACAGTTCACCCTTGTTCCCAAGGAACAGTTTAAGAAGGTTATGGCATCTGAGTGTTGTTGTCAATACCACTGTGGCCCAATTTTTACTTGCTTTTGGTCAACAAGTTACACTGTTGATTCTTAGAAGGAATTCAGAAATCACTGTTCCCTGTTTAAAGGAAGCCTCACTAAGTGTCCTACTTTTAAAAACTCTTAATAAACCATCTGCTAGTTAGAAAGGATCATTTGTCCAGAGATAGTATTTATCTGCTTTATGACACTTTGAATGAAAGATCTCAGCTTTGAGCATTGATGAAGACTAATTCAAATCGCAGTATGTATATCTTGCATTGATAGCATACTGACTGAGGAAGAGGGCAAAAGGACGAATGCTATAAAACTGGATCTTACATTGCCACTTTTACAAGCTCCATGTGAAAAATAAAAATTAATAGAGGTTTGCAATTTCTTTTCCAAATTTTTGGTGCATTTTACTGATGAATAAATATAGGAGCCCAGATACTTGCAGCAGATTCCTCTGGCATTGCCTGGAAGCCACTTCTGGGGTATTTGTCATTGTAAGAGTAGTAATTGTCATCAATCATCGCTATTCGTGCAGGTCCAGGCCTTCACAAGGCTTGTGAGGTTTGCATCAGCAGTACTTCCCCTCTGCGAATCCTATGCAGCTGCACACATCCTACCTCAACCTAAGTGTGACACATAGCTCCTGACGTTCACGCATCTCAGCTACTCACCTTCCTGATGATATGTTCCTCACATCCTCACCCACTCATCAGCTGATATGACTTCCACCAATTTATCAATTGCCCACCATTGATCACTGACTCTATCTCATGACTAACAAGCTATCCCAACATTGGGTTAGCTTGTTAGTCATGAGATAGTCAGTTGGGACTCACATAAAGTTAACAACATCCACCTCCTGAGTAATGCATTGGTGCCCTGTAAATTGTTCAATGTACCTCAGTTCAAAAACCTTAATCTTCCTATTTGAAGGGGGCGTAGTAAAGATATGGTTCCAAAGTTGTCAAGCTGAGGAGTGGTAGTGGGGACAAGCTCCCACCACCTAAAATTGCTCCTCACGGCATGCGCCTCAAATAGCCTCTGACAACCAAGTCCAACTCCTGGCCTTCTCCTGTGGCTTAGCCTCTAAACCTGGCGGAACTGTTTCTACTGACAAGAGAAGGGGCGAAGGCAGGGCTCCGCTCCTTAAAACCAGAGCTTCGGGTGGATGGAGCTCATCAATCTGGGGAAGGCAGTCCATCTAAGAGAGGGAAAACTCTGATTTCAAACTTCCGCTGCCTTGTGGCCATACACACTCATGGGAAAGGCTTCGGGAGTAAACCCTGAGGACAAATCCAGAGCTGGAGTCCCTAAGGCAGTCCGACGTTGCCTTCAACCTCGTTCTGGCAACTCCTGCGACAACACTGGTGCCAAGCTGTATCGGCCCTTGCCCTTCCCCTGGACAACATCAGTGGCGTGGAGAGGGGAGACTTGCAGCATGGGCAACTGCCGGTCTTCCATAAAACCTTGCCCAGGTCTGTGCCCTGGAGAGGGCACAGATCCATGGTCTCACGAGACTAACGGATGCCACACACAGTAAAGTTATATTAGATATTGATTGCTTTTCAACTTTACAGTAATTATATTTCATTTGTGCATCCCTCTGGACAGATATCACTTTAATAATTTGAAATCTATAAGTTAGAGACATCTGTACAGAAAAAAAACTAAGTTAGTTGTTGTGCCACACACACAGAATGCTGGAGGAACTCAGCAAGTCAGGCAGCATCTATAGAAATGAATAACCACCAACACTTTGGGCTGAGACCCTTCATTGCGATTCAAAAGGAAGGGCAAGAAACCAGAAAAAGGAGGTGGGGGGAGAGGAAGATTACAAGACAGAAGGTGCCAGGTGAAGCCTGGTGGGTGGGGAAGAGGCATGAAGTAAGAAGCAGGGAGGTAATAGGTGGAAAAGGTAAAGTGCTGAAGAAGTAATCTGATAAGAGACCGGAGTGGACAATGGGAGAAGGAGAAGGAAGAGAGGCACCGGGGGAGGTGACAGGCAGGTAAGGAGAAGAGGAGAGGTAAGAGGGGAGCCACAGTGGGGAATGGAAGAAGAGGGCAGGGGGATGGGGAAAATTAATGGAAGTTACAGAAATCAATGTTAATATCATCAGGCTGCCAAGGCGGAATATGAGGTGTTGCTCCTCCAACCTGAGAGTGGCCTTTTCGTGGCTGTACAGGAGGCCATGGGCCAACATATAGGAATGTGAATGGGGATTGGAATTAAAATCGTTGGCCAATTTGCTGTGCCAGTTGTGTTCCATTATTTCCTGATGCTACTTTAGGAAATCATTATTTGAACAGGGGCAAATTTATTTTAATTCCTCTTTCTTCAATATTACATGCGACAGTATTTGAAGCAAAATTAAATCCTGCTTTCCTTTTGCAGAATCACTTACGTAGAATTTTTGCATTGCATTCCGTGCTCAGATACAGTACGTGTTGGCATTACATTGAGCCATTCTGAACAAGTCACAATGGACAGAGAGGGCACTTACTCACCATGGCAGCAATCGTTTTAAATGCAGTGACCTCAGTGCTCTTTCTTGGCAAAACAGCCTCTCAAATGTAAGCCATTCATGAGGCAGAACAAAATAGTTCAGCTTTCTGCTGCACAGCAACACTGAACCCATGTCATTTCTGCTCATGACCTAAGGCTCTTAACAGACAAGATATTGTCTTTAGTGAGTTCCAAGAGACTCGGTTGATAGATCGATAACCTCCAAATATGTCAATCAGTTACTTAGTCGTGCTATGGGCCAGTGCGGCAGGACTTTTATTTTTAATAGCCCTGAACTAAGTAGGTTGCCTTGTGCTACCAGCTGCAATAGAAAATATTCAAAACTGGTTGATGATCTGTGTCAGTTGAAGCGCAGGCCGTTTTGATGACCCAGATGCCACAAAAGAGCTAAACAATTTTTTCTGAATTAGAAATAACGGGCAAACCTTGAAGCTAAGAGCCACACGAGATGATAAAGATAGTGTTCCTAGCCTATTTTTTTACCTCCATTTAAGGCATGTGACTAAAAACTGGAATGTGCTCTTTCTCATTGTGATAAACACAACTCTCTATAATGTTAATGCCCAGATGGATCATCTGATAAAATTCACTAAACTGAGCACAAGTACATTGAAAGTGAACAGTTACAATTCAATTGCCAATGTGGTTGAGGTAGTAAACAGTAAACTGGTAAAGCAGACTGAAAACATCAGTTCCTGTTAACCGTTACGCTGACAGACTGCTGGCTGCTCACGCTTGGTATGTGTCTATGAGAATCAGCTGTCAGTTGCACAATAATAGCAGTGACAAAAGGCATGCAAATACTGCGATCTGGAACAAAAGAGCTGAATTCTGGAAGTTACAGTGGGTCAGACAGCAACTACAGAGGCAAAGGGTGCAGGGTGAAGACACTCAAAGGAAAGAGGAAGGATTGCCAGCTTACAGAAGCATGATGGGGATGGGATAGAGACTCATACTGGATGTGGCATGAAATGGGTATAAGGTGATGGGCATTTGGAACCAGCTGGGAGTCAGTGGATGGAAATAGTAAACAAAAGGAAAAGAAAACTGAGTGGCGAGGGAACAGCAAAGAGAGCAGAATAACAGAGGTGTGGGCAACCCAAAACTGGAAAGCTCAATGCTCGTACCATTGGGCTGTAAATATCTAAGTAGAATATTCTTCCAATTTGCATTTGGCCATTCCACCGCAATAGGGCAGGCTGAGGGCAGAGTGGGAGTGAGAAAAGTTACCCCCCCGTGACATACAACGGGAAGCTCAAAATAGCTGTTGAGAAAGAGAGCAAGTACTTCACAAAACAGCCAATGGGTTTTCACCAGTATAATGGAAGCCATAACGCGATCACTGAATGCAGTAGAATAGATTGGAAGAGGTGCAAGTGATCTTCTACCTCACTTGTTCATGGATGGTTCTGAAGGAAGAGGTGAAGGGACAGGTGTTACACCTCCAACATTTGCAGGGGAATGTGCCAAGGGATGGTTAATGCTAATCTTTCCTCTTCCCTCTGGATCCTGATGCATGGCCTTGACACGAAATGTCAATTTAGACTATTTGCCTCAAAGATGTTACAGGCTCTGCTCACTACTGTATGTTCTTCTCCACTGACTGAACTGAATAGGCAAGGATGAGTATAAAAGGGAACCAAAACTCTCATGCACATTTAAAGCAGAGGTGAAATTTCTCTGTTTTGCAGTATTATACAGTTTTTTTAAAAAAAAACCTTATTACTTATGTTGACAGAGATTCTCTGTCCTCCCTTCTGCTCCATCTCTATTTTTGTAAATTCAGCTCACACATTGCTGTGTTGAAAATACTGTCAGGAAAGGAAGACCTTGTATGAGACAGGCTGCCAGTTGGGGTAGAGTTGCTCAAAACAGGCTTGTTATTTAGCAGACCAGAGCCAGTTCAGGGAATTAAATACAATCAGAGTCTGATTGGGAGAGGCTGAGGGATAAAGGGACTGGTTGCATCCTAGGCAACAAGTAAAGAGAAACTGGTATCTAATCAGCATACTTGGAATTCATCAGTGTAGGATGTTGGAAGCTGGAGTCCTCTACATAACAATTTACATTTTTTATGATTTATTATATTTTGCTATTTACAACCATTATAATTTCCTTTACTGAATAATATTACTTCAATTTATAAGCCCATGAAGCATTGGATCCAGTGATTCAGAATCTGATAGTCAATTTTACATCAACTCAAACCAAAAAGCACACGATGACAAAATGAGAGCAACCCTCGCAATAGTGAAGTAAGTGGGTAGGACTATAATTATCAGGGTGGAATAAATGACACAACTGTTTTCTGCAGTTACAAAGGCCAAGACTTGAAGTATCTAATCTAATTCTAATGCCTTAAAGAGCTGCTTCTATTGTGTTAAAAATATATTTGAAGTAACGGCTTTTTTCTTAAATCAAACATGATTTAAAAGAAACGGAATCATTCATGTTCATCACAAGAAAGCTGTAACAGCAATAGGGTTATAATAGTGGTGGAATTATCTTTCCCACTATTAACAGATTGCACTGGTGAAAGGGGACAAGTTTGGGTGGAGTATGTTATGTGCATCCAAAACAATATGCAGATTGTCCTACAAGAAGCAGGGCAGAATTCAACGTTCTCTTAGGAAATGAAACCCAAGTAGGAGGTTGAAATGTCCATGGTGGAATACCTTGGGAACAGTGACCATAAGTCAGTACAGTTCAAGGTAGTTATAGAAAGGGAGATAGGTGGAGGAGCACTCGGAGTATTATTAGCAGTTCTGGGCCTCTTATCTCAGAAAAGATGCACTAGCATTAGAGAGGGTCCAGAGGAGGTTCGTGAGAATGATTCTGGGAATGAAAGGGTTAAAGAATGAGGAGAATTTGATGGCTCTGGGCCTTCATTGAAACCTATTGAAAATTGAAAGGCCTAGATAGGGTGGATGTGGAGAGGGTGTTTTCTACAGTGAGGGAGTCCAGGACAAGACGGCACAGTCTCAGAATAGAGGGACATTGATTTAGAACAGAGATGAGCGGGAATTTCTTTAGCCAGAAGGTGGTGAATCTGTGGGTTTCATTTCCCACAGACAGCTGTGGAGTCATTTAAAGTGGAGGAGAATGGGTTTGAGAGGGATAATAAATCGCTTAGAAGTTTGCAAAGATTTGGCATGTTATCTAAAACTTTGACAAACTTCTCTAGATATGTGGTGGAGAGTATATGGACTGGCACCAATGGCCTTGAGAGAAAAAGTCTACATAAAGTAGTGGATTTGGCCCAGCCCATCCCAGGTAAGGTCTTCCCCACCACTGAGCATATCTACTTGGAGCAATATCGCAGGAAACTAGCATCCATCATCAAGCAACCCCATCATCCAGGCTATACTCTCTTCTGCCCGCTGCCATCAAGAAAAAGTTACAGAAGCTTCAAGACCCACATCACCAGGTTCAGGAACAGTTATTACCCCTCAACATCAGACTCTTGAACCAGAGGAGATGACTTCACTTGCCCTATCACTGAACAGTTCCAATAGCCTAAGGCTCACCTTGAAGGATTCTTCATCTCACGTTCTTGATATTTATTGCTTATTTATTATCATTATTTCTATTTTTTTGTATTTGCAAGGTTTGTTGTCTTTTGCACATTGATTGTTTGTCCTGTTCTGGATGGTCTTTCATTGATTTTATTGCGTTTCTTGTATTTACTGTGAATGCCCTCAAGAAAATGAATTCCAGGGTTGTATATGACGACATACAGTGGATATACTTTGATATTAAATTTACTTTGACCTTTGAGAAGTGATTTTTCGTAACTTTATTTAAGAAGAGCAGCAGCGATAGTTGAAGTAATTATAGTACATATCTTCTTCATCACTCTATCCACCATCAGTTGTAGGGAAATTACTGAAGAAAATGCTGATGGCTAGGATTTATGTACCTTTGTAAAGACAGAGGCTGGCCAGGGGTAACAACATTGCTTTGTGCAGGGGGATATCCAATTTTACTAAACTGATTTGAGTTCTTTTTAAGGAGGTTACTAAGAAAATTGATGAAACACTTTCAAGAGGCTATCTAATTAGGCTTTAATAAGACATTTGACAAGGTCCCGTGAGATTGTCTGGTCCAGAATAGTAAGCCTAGCTGGTTAATTGGATGCAAAATTGGCTTGGTGATGGGAAGCAGTGGTTAGTGGTGGGTATGGTTTTCAGCTTTGGAAGTTTGTCGCCAGTGGTAAACCACAAGAATCAATACTGGGACCCTAACTGCCCTCACGAACCATGACAGGCCCTCTTCTCGTTACTACCATCAGAGAAGAAGTACAGGAGCCTGGAGAGCCACTCTCAAATGGTTTCAGAACAGCTTCTTCCCCTCCACCATCAAATTTCTGAATGGTCCATCAACCAATGAAACTCATTACTCCTCTTTAGTTGCACTGTTTGTTTATTTTGTAATTTATAGCACTTTTTATATCGTTATGTCACATCAGTCAGTGATAATAAGTTAGATATGGCCCTTGTGGCTAAAGGGATCAGGGGGTATGGAGAGAAAGCAGGTACAGGGTTCTGAGTTGGATGATCAGCCATGATCATACTGAATGGCGGTGCAGGCTCGAAGGGCCGAATGGCCTACTCCTGCACCTATTTTCTATGTTTCTATAATAAACCTGATTCGGAAAATAGAACCAGAAAATGCTAGAAGAATTTTACAGGGCAGGTTGCAGTCTTGGAGAGCGAAGTAAAGAATCGAAGTTTCAGGTCACTGACACTTCATCAGAACCGAAAGTCAGAAAACACGCTTGTTTTAGGTTGCAGCAAAGGCGGAAAGTGGAAAATGTCCGTGATAGGGTGCACGCCAAGGTTGTCAAGGTAACGATTAAATTGAATGCAAGCACTTAAATACTGAAATGAAACAAAGGAACGAACTGAAGCTGAAATATCTAGCAACGCATGTGTAAAGAGAAAAACAAGGTAGTAATCTGAAATAATTGTCAATTGATCTGTTTCTCTTCCATAGCTTCAGCAAATGTATTTTACATTTACATCAATGAAAGTTTTTTGCTCCTTTGAACTTGACTATTTTAGAAATACAGTGCAAATTCATGTCATTCCTTAAGCTAGTCAACAGATTCCTCCCCACGCAGCTAAGTATGCAATATTTCACAACTTTGAAATTAGATGCTTTCTCTAATTATTGCTCAAACTTTAAGACAAAGGAAGCATTACTAATTCATTTTCACTGGTAATAAAGCGTCTCCACTTTCAAAACTTCACTTTGTTCACTGTCACAGAAAATAATATAATGAAAATGTTCATATAATGCAAGGGAATGAGAAGAACTGTGATGGCAGAATAAACTGATGCTATGCACGTGGCTGAATACAAGGCCAGCAGAAAAGCACAACATGTGGTAGAGTGGCAAACCTGAAACAAATTCCAGGAATAACAAGGACCAAATGCTAGTGTCTGTGGCCGAACCGTATTCTATGAATGTGGTTTGATTCTTGATGATAGAGATGCTGGCTTCAACCACCATCTCTGTCTAAAGAAGAAGTTTTTTTGTAACCAACATCATTTCATCAAAATCCATCCAATACTCAAAGTAATGGTGCAAATAATTCAGTAAACATTACAATTTTACCTGATCCATCATCGCTTGAGCTAAACCCGCAGATCTGTCTGATGTGCTGCACCCATTTATTCATTTCATCCTCAGTTTTAGCTACCAAGTAGAATGTCCGAGCTGGAGTCTTCACTTCAAAAATGTAATTGTTCTGGAATTCTTTTTTACTAAGCTTCAGCCCAGCTTCAATATTATTGCATTCGGTGAGATTTATCATGCGCAGTGGTTTCTTGGAGTGATGGTTTTTGTAGTATTCAAGGACATCGGGATTGCCACTCAATCGCCCACTACGCAGCACAAACCAACGTTTCCTCCAGGCCTGAAAGAAAGAGAGAACAGTTAGACCTAGTCACCATCGCAAAGGCAGGTTTTACAAAAAATGCTTCTCCCTTTTGGAGGGGTTGACTCTCTGTACTACATTTACTGTATTGTATATCATAGTGAATAGTTAGCATTCATTGGAAAATCCAATACCGAAAGTCAGTATGTGGTTTAAGAACATTAGAGGAGTTGGGTAGAAGTTGGAACCTTAGTGACCAAACCTGTCATTCTTAGGGAATGGGTATAAATGGATAATGAAACCAAGTCTGATAGCTGGAGATTAAATACAAACTAGCCTAATCTAACTAAATGGCTGAGAGCAGTAAATGGAATACTCATGTCCAAGGTTCTTGGTCCTTACTGGAAGTCCACACACACCTTTACATGTTTCTTTCACTCAGAGCAGGTATCTTGTAGGTTTTCAGCTCTCCGACACAAGATTGGTGGACCACAGAATGGTGGTGGGGTGTGGTTTCCAGGTTGCAGAATGTTACAGCATAAGCACTTCTGGGAATCTTGCACACATCAAGAGGACATACGACAATAATCTATAAACTATCTCTTACTCAATCTAGTGCAAAATTGTGTTTCAATGTATCCTTATTTGCATGCCTTGCGCTCAGGTGAATTTAGATATAGTTATTCCAGCTTATTGCCAAGTTCAGAAATTAAAACCATGGAAACCAGGTCTGCTCATGGTGAATTCAAAGGCAACACGAGTGAGTCTGCAGATGCTGGAAATAAATAAAAACACAAAATCCTGGCAGAACTCAGCAGGCCAGACAGCATCTATGGGAGGAGGTAGTGACAACATTTTGGGCCGAAACCCTTCATCAGGAGTGAAGTAACATGGGATGGCTGAGGGGGGATAAGAACTGGGGGGAGGGATGAAGTAGAGAGCTGGGAAGTGATAGGCTGGAGGGAAATGGGCTAGGGGGAAGGTGGAGAATTATGGGAAATAAAAGAGAAAGAAAGGTAGGGCTGAGGGGAGATTATAGTGAGGGGGGAAAAAGAGAGAGAAAGAGAACCAGACTAAAATTATAGATAGGGATGGGGTAAGGGGGGGCAGGGGTATCAACGGAGGTCTGTGAGTTGGATGTTCATGCCGGCAGGTAGGAGGCTACCTAGGCGGGAGATAAGGTATTACTCCATCAACCTGCATGTGGCCTCATCTTGACGGTAGAGGAGGCCATGGACAGACATGTCGGAGTGGGAGTGGTCTGTGGAATTGAAGTGTGTGGCCACAGGGAGATCCCGCCACTGCTGGAGGACTGAGCGCCGGTGTTCGGCGAAACGGTCTCCTAGTCTACGGCAGGTCTCCCCAATGTATAAATGGCCACATCGGGAGCACCGAATACAGTATATCACCCCAGTTGACTCGCAGGTGAAGTGGTGCCTCACCTGAAAGGACTGTCGGGGGCCTGGGATGGTGGTGAGGGAAGAAGTGTGGGGGCAGGTGTAGCACTTCTTCCATTTGCAGGGATAAGTGCCTGGAGGGAGGTCGGTGGGGAGGGATGGGAGGGATGAAGGAACAAGGGAGTCGCGTAGGGAGCGTTCCCTGAGGAAAGCCGAGAGTGGGGGGGAGGGGAAGATGTGGTTGGTGGTGGGATCACGTAGGAGGTGGCGGAGGTTACGGAGGATTATACGTTGGATCTGTAGGCTGGTAGGGTGATAGGTGAGGACCAGGGGGACTCTATCCCTGGTAGGCTGGCGGGGGGATGGGGTGAGGGCAGAGGTGCGTGAAATACGGGAGATGTGATGGAGGGCAGGGTTGCTCATGGTGAAGTTGGGCCTCATTTAAGATGAGTTGAGCCCACATGTTCTACAGCCTCCAGAGGCAGCTTCTATAAACTTGGAAGTGAACTTTGTCAACTTGTAATCATTTTGTTAATTTTATTCTTTTGTAGATTGAAACAATCTGGACGATCTGGAAACATCTTCTCATCAGGGTCTGATGCTATGTAGGGTAATGTTGCAAGTAAAATAGTTAAATTACTGGACTAATAATGAAGAATCCAGAAAACTGAGTTTAAACTCCTCCGTGATATGCTGTTGAATTTATATTCCATTAATTACTTGGAAATGTTTATAAAACTAATGACAATAAAAGTACCATATTGTTGGAAGACCATATCACATTCACTAACAGCTTTAGAAGAAGAAAGAACCTCTGATGTCCTCATCTAGTCTATTCTATCTGTCACTCCTGACCCTTCAATGTGGTGGACTCTTAGATGTGTTCACAAATGGCTTTGCACGGCACTCAGTTTAAGGACAATGAGGGATGGACAATAAATACTGTTCTTGCCAGATTTACTCCGTTTCTAATATGTAGAAGAAATCATTCTGATGTTTATACAGTTATCTAATACTTTGGAATGAGAGAACTATGAAAATTGGACGAGAAACTGTGGCGGTACTAAACACACAGAAGGAACACAAATGAGATTTTACAATTGGTTTTGTCTTCCCGAAATTTGAGAGTTCGAAAATCAGCCACTATTTTCACACCTTACTAGATATGCAAATGTGGAAATTTGTGTGTGAGTGAAGGCAAACTCTGTTTGTCACGAACCTTGTGGTTTAATGAATGTTACATTCAATACCAAGGTTCACATTAGCAAATTACTGAGTAAAATACTGCTCAGCAGCTAGCACTATAAAGCTTAGTCCAAGAAAGAGTCTACTCATACAGAAATGTGTAGCTTAGCAAAGCAATCTTCAGGGGAGAGTGGGGGGAGGGGTGGGGTGGAGAAAGAGAGACACAGAAAAAGCAAAATAAGTGTTAATAAAAACATGAATCTACATTTTACAATTAAACAGTCTGCCATTTTACAGATATTAAAATTTATATTAACTCAAGGTTTCTTGTATTACAAATGTGCAAATGTTTGTTGCCATGTAATGTAACTATGATGTTAAAGATAAAAGATTAGCAAGGTATTCTTGTAAATAGTATCACATGGTTTTGAATGAGATACATGTGGTAAAAGCGGTTTAACACAAAGAACAAAATGTCCTTTCATTTCATATTCTCAGCTTTTCTTCAAGGAGGAAATTCTATTGTAATTATCAAATCATTCACATCTTGCACACCTGCCTGGAATTATTTACAAGATCATCACGGTACAGTATTACAGAATTGATACAATGCAAGAAATCCATTCAATCAAGAATAAATCTACATATACAATATTCAGTTCGTTCTCAAGATACTGTTGTTTTACCTCAGAATTCAGGAAGCAGGCAACTACTTGCCGGCCTTCAGCTATAGCGCTCATATATACTAAATGAGTTGAAGAACTCATTATGTGGGACTGCTTTTTAACTGTATCAGCCAGCAGATAAAGACCGACTGGAATCAAAATGAAGATAGGAGTCATGTAAAGGTTACCTACAAGACTTTGGCTTGGCTATACCATCTGGAAATCTATTTCATATGTTGTCTTTTGTTAATGTGAAAAGCTTTCTGACATCACAGTTCAATGCAAAGAAGGTGCAAAGGGCAAAACAGAGATGATTGTACAAAAGATTGAACTGTTGTTAATCTACTTATCAAATAATTTGACTTTATATTTTTATTTTTTATATAAAATATAAATATTATTTATATTTTTGTTCTGTAGCTTCTACAGGATTTTACTTCGTTCTGAATATAGGATGGACAGAAAATATGTCCAGCCTTTTGTTTCCAGGTGAAAGGGACAATCTAATTGAAAATGTAACCAATTGAAAAGCACAATGTCCTTTGAATCATATGAATACTTAACTAAAGTCATTTTTCTCATTACATAATGCAACCTTACCATTTGTACTGGTTTGTCATGACTGGGTACATTGGGGGTAAAAATCAATCCCAAATCAATCTTGAGAGCTTAAACGTATTTTGAAGCCAATGGAGAGATGCTATCCATTTACAGTGAATCTAGTACTACCTGTGTTTACTTTATAATAGCACCTATTTAAACTAAAATCCTGTCAGTGCAATGTACGTATTTTAGCTTTATGACACTTACATTAGTCAGCTGTGAGTAACTGCTGATCAATTATTTATTCAAGCCTGACATTAGCCTGATTGTATTACATCATTTCTCAGTTATTGTACTGATAAGTGACACTTGACATGGTGCATGGGATAAAGGTGCACCTACAATAATAAAGGCCTTACTTTTGTTTCCACGAAATCATTAAAAATGTGTTTCCTCTTTGAAAAAAAAACTTTGCTATTTCTTTCTTCCAATTCTAGATATTTAAATTGAAAGGAACTGTGCCACACTGGCACTAGAAAATTACATGGTGGGGCTTGAATGCTTATTAATGTAGGAGGAAGGAGGCAGCTGTCATAGTGCCTGCAAAATCTAGCCTTTTTGTTAAAAAAAAGATGCCTCTTTGGAGAGCCATGCAATGTTATACACTGACAGAAATCCGATACATCCTCCGCAGATAACCCTCAGAATCCCAGAGCATCATTACTAATGATAAAACGGGGCTCCAGCTTTTAAAATGAGTCTAAAGAAAGGGAGCTTGACGGTGAATGTGTTTACTATATTTCAATGTGATTTGCACAGTCCCACACATTTATTAATTAATGCTGCAATGTGTTATCTTGAATACATTTCCAACATACATATAGCAGAAAAGGGTGAGAACAGAGTCCAGGGAAATGTGTCAACAATAAGGCTATGAGTGGTGGTGAGGATTTGTGAATTCTAATTTTGGATTTGTTGAGTTGGTTCATTTTAATTGGACTTGAGGAGTGACTTGAGGAGGATCTCAGTGTGCTGAGCAGCATCTTAATGCAAAGTTTTGACCCAAACCATCAACAATTACCTTCCTCCCACAAATACTGCTCGACCTGTTGAGTTCCTCTGGCAAATTGCTTGTTGTTTTAGATTTCAGCATTTATATTCCCTTGTGTTTCAACTGGAATAGTGTCTAAATTCAAGTGTCAAAACTCCTTGTTTATTTTACCCTTCAAAGAGAATATTTATTTATGTGAGACTTTTAGACAATAAAACCATCTCCCTTAATTGGTTTATTCAAATTATCCTGTTAATACTTACTAGATGGATTGACAGAGATAAATGACTACTCAAGCAAAATTTAGCAGGGCTTTTACTGTTCATACTCAGAAGTCAAAATGTTTTGTACTTGAAAATAATTTATTAGAGAAAAAGTTGTTTTGTCAATTGATAATGTTAGGTGAAGCATAAATACCAGTTACATTTGAGTGGGTATAAATTGGTGACAGAATCTTTTTGTGCACTGAGGCTCCTCCTAAATTCAACCTCATCCTAATGGTGTGCCAACAACAACCTGGCCCTTAACACCCAGAAGACCAAGGAGATCATTGTGGACTTCAGACATGCAAGGAGCCACACTCACATCCCCATCTACATCAACAGAGCTGTAGTGGAGCGTGTATCACGCTTCAAATTCCTTGGTGTCCACATTTCCGAGGATCTCACCTGGTCCCTGAACTCCTCCATCCTGATCAAAAAGGCACAACAGCTCCTTTATTTCCTGAGGAGCATCAAGAAAGCTCACCTCTGTCCCAGGATACTGACGGACTTTTACCGCTGTACCATTGAGAGCATACTCACCAACTGCATCTCAGTGTGGTATGGCAATTGTTCCGTATCAGACCGCAAAGCTCTCCAACGTGTGATGAAAACTGCCCAGCAGATTATCGGCACCCAATTGCACACCATTGAGAACATCTACCATAAACGCTGCCTGGGCAGGGCGAAAAGCATTATCAAGGATGCATCTCACCCTAACCATGGACTTCTTACTCTCTTCCCATCCAGTAGGCACTACAGGAGTCTCCGCTCCCGCACCAGATGGCACAGGAAGAGCTTCTTCCCTAAGGCTGTCACCCCGCTGAACCTCACATCACAGCGCTAAGCAGTATTGCACCCATATTGTACTGTCTCAGTACTTTTATATTTGTGTGCTGTAGCACTTGCTCTTTATTTGCAGTTATTTTGTAAATAACACTATTCTTTGCATTTCTCATTAGATGCTAACAGCATTTCATTGGCTTTGTATCTGTACTCGGCACAATGACAATAAAGTTGAATCTAATCTAATCTAAAAAATCGAATAACTTTGGTAAGATACTAATGTCTATTGTGTTGTGCTCAAGAGAATAAATTAATGGCCAAGCCTATTGCCATCAGATAGGTTCAGAATATGGAGGAAATTAGGCTGAAGGGTTGAGAGCTGGGATGCCTCACAGCTTGGTAGTGCTGCTCATCCATGCCGTGGTCTGAGAGGAGTATTCTGGCTTCTCTTGGCTCCATGTCTAAATTTAAAATGATTTAGTTATTTATTTTGCTGGTTGGCACTAGCGCTGACCCACAGGGACTGCTGACGGAGCAGCTGGACCTGTCGCAGTGGCATCCCGTTTAGGAGAGAGGTCTTAAAATAGTTGTTGCATCTTTCATTGACCCAATATGGTGAGGGATGCATTATAGGGTCCTGGCATTATGTGTGACGGTGCCATGAAATCAGCTCAATTTCACACCTGAGAAACATAAAATTAATTCCAATTTCCCTCCCCATCAGTGTTAAAACATCCAGCTAATAGTTCCGAGAGAAAATTATGCAATATTTTTAGCATCCCAATGGTCACATGTATTATTTACCTTGCCGCATCTCTGGGACTGATGCCAGAAGAGTACAAGTGTCCCATGGGATTGTAAATGGGATTCAGTATTTTTACAGACTGGTAGCAAATGTAATGTAGCTCCATTTATGAACACTTGAAACCAGTGAGTTTGACCTTCTCTAATCTGTGAAGTGAGTGTGTAGCTGTATGATGTGTGTAGAATGTGAGTTCCAGAGTAAGGGGGTGGGCTGGTCCCTCATTTCTAGTAAATATGGCTAAAATACAATGCCATAGTTGATAACTACAGCCACATCAATTAATAACTTCTATTTATTAGGAATGTACTAATATTATATGCAGTATCATTCATATCTTTTTTAGAAATATTATTTTATTGATTGATATTATTGATTGATTTTATATATGCATTATGAAATAATGCATAAGTATCTTGCTAACTTGAGAAGATGCTGGAAATCCAAGGCAACACACACACACACACACAAAATGCTGGAGGAACTCAGCAGGTCAGGTAGCATCTATGGAAAAGAGTACGTTGTGAACATTCATCAGGATGGGAGAAAAAGACGAGGAGTTAGAGCAAGAAGGTGGGGGGAGGGCAGGAAGAAGTACAGGGTGGCAGGTGACAGGTGATGCTGGGAGAGGGGATGAAGTAAAGAGCTGGGAAGTTGATTGGTGAAAGAGATAAAGAGCTGGAGGAGGGGGAGTCTGATAGGAGAGAATAGAAGATCATGGAAGAAAGGGAAGGAGGAGAAGCACCAGAGGGGGTTGAAGGGCAGGTAAAGAAAAAGATGACAGAGGGAAACAGGAATGGAGGATGGTGAAATACTCTTTTATCTTCTCTATATGTTTCATCAGTCTTCTCCATTCCATCAAAGGTCACCGTGCAGTGCAGTTTCAGAGATCCACACAATCACTGTCCTCTTCTAACAGTTATTTTTACTATGGGCCAGCATCTTGAAATTCTTACATCTCCACTGGAGAGCCTTAACACACATACTGTAGTGGTTCAAAAGCCTACCTCATTACCTCCCTCTTAGGAACAATAATTGATGGAGATGAGATGGGAAAATAAGGTACTATTAGATCTGGATGTTGAATGTAACTTGGCTATTTTACATCGGAGGGCACTACACCATGTTCGAATATTGGTCCTGTCCAATGCCCACTCTGTAAAAGCCATGGGTAAAAAGGATGGAAACATGTGACTAGAGGCACCAAAACACTGTCCAGGGTGAAGACTTTAAATGCGAGTGCTTTTTAAAGGGAACAATGCATGTGCACACATTAACATATACATGTATGTGTTTAGGACTACGTTTAAGAGGTAGGACGTTGCAAACCTTAAGCAAAGCTGCTGCCTCACAGCCCCAGCAGTGTAATTCATCTGATGATTTTATCCTTATTTTCCTAAGTTATTGTGTGTTATATCGGTCTTATGTGTTTTACAGCCTGGTCCAGAGAAGCATTGTCTCATTTGACAGCATTAATGTATATAGTTAAATGACAATAAACTTGACTTGCCAGGGTCTGGTGTCCATTCCTGACCTCCAGTGCTATCTGCGTGGCAGAGGCACATTTCCTCTCCATGCCTCCCATATCAAAAAGATATACAGGCTGGTAAGTTAATTGGCCATTGTAAATTGCCTCTCATGTGCAGTTGAGCCATAGAACCTGGTAGGTTGGAGGGGGTGGAAGGGAACATGAGAAAAATGTGGAGCAAAACAAATAGGATTAGCACTGTTACCCCACCAACCTCCGCATCTAGTGCATAATTCTTCATAACTTCTGCCATTTCCAGCAGGATCCCACCACCAAGCACATCTTCCCCCCCCCACCCCCTTGCTTTCTGCTCCCTGCAGGAATCGCTCCCTATGTGACCCTCTTGTCCACTCGTCCCTCACTACTGATCTCCCTCCTGGCACTTATCCTTGCAAGCGGGGCAACTGCTACACCTGCCCCTACACCTCCTCCCTCACTACCATTCAGGACTCCAAGGAGTCTTTCTGGGTGAGGAGACACTTCACCTGTGAGTCTGCTGGGTGCATCCGGTGCTCCTGGTGTGGCTTCCTGGATATCATTGAGACCCTACGCAGACTGGGAGACCGCTTTGCTAAGCACCTATACTCTGTCAGCCAGAAAAAGTGGGATTTCCCAGTGGCCACTCATTTTAATTCCACTTCTCTTTCCTATTACAACATGTCAGTCAATAGCCTCCTCTACTGTTGCAATGAGGCCACACTCAGAATGGAAGAGCAACACCTTATATTAGCAATCTGATGGCATGAACATCAATTTCTCAAACTTCTGCTCATGCCCCAACTCTTTCCTCCACAATTTCCCATTCCCATTTACCTCTCACCTTATCTCGCTACTTTCCCATCACCTTCGTTTGGTGTTCCTGCCCCTTTTGCTTCCTTCCATCGCCTTCTGTCCTCACCTTTCAGATTCCCCCTTGTCCAGCCCTGTATCTCTTTCGCCAATCAACTTAACAGCTCCTTACTTCACTCCTACCCCCCTCCCAGTTTCATCTATCACCTTGTATTTCTTCCTCCCATCCCCACGTTTCCTTACTCTGACTCCACATTTTAGTTTTCCCAGTCCTGCTGAAGGGTCTTTTCCTGAAACGTCAACTATACTCCCTCCATAGGCGATGCCTGACCTGCTAAGTTACTCCAGCATTTTGTGTGTGTTGCTTGCATTGTTATAGTGTAGCTGGGCACCTGATGGTTGTCAGTACAGTTTCTGTGGTATAAATATGGCTAAGATCGTCACAATTCTACCTCTACGTGCTAGTTTCAGAATCAAAATCAGTTTTATTATCAACCCTGATATATTATGTTGTTTTGTGGCAGAAGTACAAAGTAGGACATAAAAATTACCGTAAGTTACAATGAATAAATAAATAAACAGCCAAACAAACAGTGCAAAAGAGGAACAGCAAGGTAGTGTTTGTGGGTTCATGGACTGTTCAGAAATCTGATAGCGGAGGGGAAGAATCTTAAAACCTGGAGTGTAGGGATCATCCATAACTCCACCCTGATAACAGCAACAAGAAGAGGGCATTGGTGAGGGTCCTCAGTGATGGATGCTGCCTTCTTGATGTACTGCCTTCTAACGATGTCCTCAGTGGTGGGAAGGGTTGTGTCCCTGGTGGAGCCTGGCTCTTGTTTCCATCCCCAGCTTAGGGCAATCAGAACATATAATGAGGGTTCAAACCCAGAATGTCCCAGTCTTTACAGCTTTCATGAACATTTCCTTTTATATGTGTTACGCAAAGCTCTTTATCTTCTTTCTGGGTTTACATTTAAGTACCCATGACAATTTCAAGAATTATGCAAATACATCAGCACAAGGCACTTGCATGGCAATTCTCGTGCATCTTGCTGCAATTCAGCATGGTGAAAGTTGCACAGCTGTTGTCAGCCGTACAAGATTCGTGTGATTCTGTCCACTTAAAATAACTGCACTTACCAGCAGTGCGCTGTGTGTCTGATACAGTAAAATGGTCAGCAGCTTCTCTTGTTCCTGTTCTATTATTAACACAGTCATTGCTGATCCTTTGAGAATGAAGTTTTGTCAGGTGACAGAATACAACTGTCATGTTCAATGTGACAAGCAAGCACTCGATATTTCTCATTGCTGAATTTGTGCTTTTTTAAAGGAAATGCAACCTTAGTTCATGCTGTCCCTGTAAGGACCTGGGAAATCTGAAAAAAGGTGTTTTTTCTGGTTAACAATTTCCTATAACAGGAAACTGATTATATTTATCAAAAAATACATGAAAAAGGAAGTTTAAAAAAAGTTGCTGACCCAGAATCAGATGACAATGTTCAAGTTTGTTAAGAAACAGAGGCAACAGCAGCAGCAAAAGATTGGGTAATCTTTTGTCTTGCTTTACAGTTTCAGACCTAATGTCAGACATTCAAATTTTGGCATCTGTGTTGCTTGTCCAATTAATTTGCTTAAATTTGATAGAGTTCCCGTGTTCTGCTTACTGTTTTTTTTTTAGTTCTGTTTACACAATATATTCAGCTTTCATGTTATTAGACTAAAAAGCTCTGAAAGGCCTTCTGTTTGACAACTAGTTAAAGTCGTAGCTGCAAGATCTAGGGAATGGAATGACTGGTTGCAAATATAAAATCAAATAGACTGATTTGTTTCTTTTTAACCCCAAAGCAGCATTCACCATTATGACATAGATTAAGAAAAAAAATAAAGACCATTTGATGCCAGATATTGTAGGTTGACAAACAAAGTTTCTGGCCACTAATAATGTGGTAAATAAAGTGGAGAAGGTTTCCTTTGCTTTGCATTTCCTGTGAACCACGATTATGTTCATCTAGGTAGTAATTGGGCCTAGAAATTCATTAGCAATTTAAAAACATTTTTAACCTTTTTTTTAATGGCAGGCTATTCTATGCTTGGGCTGAACCCTTGCTGAAAGATTCTACTGCATATGAGACCAAGATTATCATATGCAATAAAAGACTTTCAAAGGCTTTTCCTTGGCTTGGCATCCCATTGCATTGATCGTGGACTAGGTCAGGTACGTCATAATTTTAGTTTGTTGCACATAAGGCTGGGTGAGAGGAGGGAGGAGGGAAACTGGGCTTATTAGGAGAGAAACTGGCCTTCAAAGATATCATGGAGAAAGAGGTGGAGCTGCAGATTAGGATACTTGAGTGTCAATTGGCTTTGGGATATCAGGATGCAATTGGTAAATCAGATTGTGATCAGAGCTAAGGGTTTGGAATTGGGATAGGTGGGAGGTGAGATCCAGAGGACAAAGGGTTGTGAAAAGAAGCTGTAAAACAGAACATTCTTGCCCCCAACTATGACATCACTCCTCTCTTATTCTGAGACTTCAACTCAGGGTCCCACTCTCTCCCACCCCTGCACCTTGCTCCTAAGGAGAGCTCTGAAAATCAGACCAACAGGTCATCTTTATGTCACGACAAAGCAAGGCTCAGGAATTTTCTGAAGGTCTGCTTCTGCAAGAGTGGCAAGTCACATCAGAAGGTCGTAAAAACACCAAAGAAATTCACAGAAATAGTCTGCAGACTAGCAGAAGATGAAGCTGCATACAGTTAGTTATGTCTCTGTGTCGGTACATGTTATAGTTTGAAGAACTAATAGCCATCCAATTACTTATGTCATTGTTTCCCTGAACAAATCCTGTGATGTAAAACATGTAGATATTGCCTTAAATGAAAGAATTTCTAGGCTCTAAAGTAGTAACAGCATTTAAGAATTGCCGGTGACCAGAAGGATTCTGAACCATTGAGCTCTATACTGTCGCAAGAAAGCAGCATCCATCATCAGGAACCCTCGCCACTCAGGACACATTCTCTTCTCACTGCTGCAATCAGAAAGAAAGTACAGGAGCCTCAGGACTCACACCATCATGTTCAGGAATAGTTATCACCCCTCAAACATCAGATCCTTGAACCAAAGGGGAGAACTTCACTCAATGTCACTTTCCCCATCATTGAAATGTTCCCACAACCAATAGACTCACTTTTAAGGTCTCTTCATCTCATGTTCTTAATATTTATTGCTTAGTTATTTATTTATTTGTTTGTTTGTTTGTTTGTTTGTTTGTTTATTATTATTTCCTCTTTTAGTATTTGTATAGTTTGTTGTCTTCTGCATTCTGGTTGGACGCCCTAGTTGAGCAGTCTTTCACAGATTCTGTTATGGTCATTATCTATAGATTTATGGGCTATGCCCACAAGAAAATTAATCTCAGGGTTGTATATGGTGACACCTATATGTACTTTGAAAATAACATTTACTTTGAAATTTGAATTCTCAATTATACTGAAAGATCAACTGTTAACGTCTAGATAGTAAAATAACAAGAATTTCAATGGAAGGGATAACATCAAAGCCTTCTTAAGGAGCAGCAGTTGGTTAAAGTTGTAATCATCTACTCTGATGCCACTTCCTCCTGTGCTCTTGTGTGATAGAGGAGTCTGTGACCTTTTCATATAATTATGGTTCATATTGTATATCATGGATTTAAATGGAAAGAAAATAACCAATTTTTATCAATGAAACCATTTTTAAAATAGTAAATGATTGAAAAGGTTTCATATCCAGGGATTTGAGTTCCTCTAAAATTAAATATGTGGGTGCTGTAGGGAAGTAGAAAGGCAAGCAGTTTGTTGGTAATTATTGCAAGAAGATTTCACGACTGGTGAAGAGATGTCTTGATCCAATTATATAAGGCCCTTATATGATGGTACTTGGAATATTGTGTCTATTGCTGTTCTCCCTATCAGAGGAAGATACCTTTGCAATAGGGTGAAGCAAAGGTACACCAGACAGGTTGATGTAGTTTATTCAGACAGGTCCTAAACTCTCAGATGTTCAGAAGAATGAGATGATCTCATTGAAACCCACAGAAGTCTTACAGGCTTGACAGAGTAAATATGAAGTTGATATTTCCCCTGGGAGATACGACTAGAAGCAGGTGTCACAGTCTAAAAATAAGAGGTCAGCCATTCAGGAAATAGACGAGAAGATTTTTTTTCCACTCAGTGAGTAGTAAATGTAGGGAATTTTCAAGTGAAGGCAGCAGTGGCATCTCCAGCTAAATTTACGACATTGTCAACTATGGCGTTAAATGCATCTCCAGTCAGCAGCCAATGCTTTTGAAGTCCCGTTATCTTTTCACTTTACTGCTCTCACAGTGCTTATGTACAAAACTCTGCATTGAGTTAAACACCTTCTTAAGATTCGTAAGATTCCTTCAGGATTTATAATGAGATCTTACTTGTGAAACTGAAGAAAGTTAAATAAAATATGCATTAAATTCAACACAGAATCATTGCCCACCTCAATATACTAATATTGTTGGTTAGTCTCATAATTGGTATTAACCAAGGTAATACACATACACAATCAATCCATAGCTATGCTGTGTAAATACAAGTAAACTCATGGCACAATGATATTTAATAATGATAAACAAGTACTTCTTTCAAAATACATTTAATAAATGCTTATCAATATTAGCAAAAACAAGACTCATAGACAAGAGAAAATCTGTAGATGCTGGAAATCGGAGCTACACACACAAAATGCTGGAGAGACTCAGCAGGGCAGGTGACATTTATGGAAAAGAGTACAAAAGACATTTCGGGTCAAAAACCTTTGGCGGACTCATAGAAATTGCTGTTTCAAGGGCAAATAAAGAGAGGGTGGCATAGATGTCTTTCCACCATGTGCTTCAAAATGAAATCCAAATTAATCCACACAGGAAGTTATATAAAATAACACTTACACACAGGAAGTGATGTTCATACAAAATGAACTGAATTCAAAACGAAATGCGGCCCTAGAGGCCAGAGCACTCCCTGCTTGGCACACATAGGTCGTCAAACGTAACTACTGAAACTAAAAATCAAATGATCATTTCATTAAATTGTCTCAGAGACTGGTCTTGAAAGGTTTTACAACCCAGTCTTTAACAACTCTGACTTTGAAAACACTGGCCTTGATGTCATTCCTGCTGGGTATCATGCTGCTTGGCTAATCAATTATGAGGAGAGGGTGAGCTGATTAGCCTGGAGCTCCCTTATGGCATGATCAGCCAGCTTGAGATCAGTAGGTATCTAGGTCCATTGGCTCTTCTGATTTCATCACCTGATACACTGGATCCTATTATTTCCTATTATTTCATTAAATATATAACCAAACACAACCTTGCTCTCGGTAAAGAACTTGATATCATCTAGTTCTGTGTCCAGCTCTTCAGGTGTCCTCTCTGCTGTCTTAATTGCTAGAATAGCTGCACGGACTTCAAGCCTTGATATTTATTTTTATTGATTTATCGAGATACAGCGCAGGATAGGCCTTTCTGGCCCTTTGAGCCGTACCACACAGCAATCCCCTGTTTGACCCTAGTCTAATCACAGGACAATGTACTATGACCAATTAAGTGTGGCAGGAAACCAGAGCACCAAAAGGAAACCCACTCAGTCATACTCCTTACAGACAGTGGCAAAATTGATCCCAGGGGTTGCTCACAAACCAGTCGGTGGTCACAAAAGGACAAGAATCTGAGGTGGTTTCAATGATCCTTTGTCACTAGGAAACTGTGGGGCATTTGTTCAATGTCTATTTTCACTGTGATGAACTCACCACCGTGAGGACCCCAAGCAGAGGTTTGGATACCGCAGGAGTACATTGTTCATTGAAATTTTTACTTGAATCAAAGTCAATTCATATTTGTGCAGGTTTCTGGGGGTACTGAACACCAAATTTAGGCAAAAACCAATTTTCTTTCTGGGGTCCGGTGGAGGCACTGACTCAACATGACTGTTCCTGGAAAGTCTCTCCATCAGCTCTGCACGATGATCTTACATTTCTGGTTTCCTTCTCAATGTGTGAATGAGGGACACGAGTTGATGGCGGGCCTGCTCTCAGTTATTTGGTAGAGTGAAAAGGAAAGGGAGCTACCCAACTGGTTGACCTGTAGCGATGTGCTACACACAGCGCTGGAATAACGACACGCAGTCGGTAAGTCGTTTCGAGACTAGTTTATTCAAACTTCATGGCGCTGGCATTTGATCCCTAGCGCCCGCCCTCTCCGGGCGGAAATGACATCAGAGGTGCGTTACCAAAGTCTCTTCCCCGCGTGCTGGCTATTTGTGAGCTGGTTCGCCTGCGCAGAAAGTGGGTCGCCACATAACCCCCCCACCCCCCAGAACCGGCGATACACCCCCCAATGTCCACAGTCTGGATCAGCCTCTGTTTGGGAGGTTTGCCTCTGCGCCGCGGTGCCTGAACCTCGACCGGCTGCGCCAAGTCCACATGGGCTGGTTTGAGTCGGTCCACCGTGAAAACCTCCTCTTTCCCCCCAATGTCCAGAACGTACGTGGACCCGTTGTTGTTGATCACCTTGAACGGCCCCTCGTACGGCCGCTGTAGCAGTGCCCGGTGTCCGCCCCTTCGTACAAACACAAACTTACAGTTCTGCAGGTCTTTGGGTACATGGGTCGGGGTCCGTCCATGCTGTGAAGTTGGTACAGGGGCCAGGTTGCCGAGCCTTTCGCATAGCCTGTCCAGGACTGCTGTGGCTTCTTCCTCTTGCCCCCTTGGGGTTGGTATGAACTCTCCCGGGACGGCCAGGGGCGCGCCGTACACCAACTCGGCCGACGAGGCATGCAGATCCTCTTTGGGCGCTGTGCAAATTCCAAGCAGGACCCAGGGAAGCTCGTCCACCCAGTTAGGTCCTCTCAGGCTGGCCATGAGAGCCGACTTCAAGTGACGGTGGAAGCGTTCCACTAGTCCGTTCGACTGTGGGTGGTAGGCAGTAGTTTTTTTAAAAAAAATTTTATTGAATTTTCAAATAGGTTACAGAAAGAAAAAAAAATTGTCAAACCCTCCCCCCAAACATATCCCTATAGAAAAAAAAGAGAAGAAAAAAGAAAGAAAGAAAGAATGCCTGGATATCGGAAGATCCCCACATGCTCCATGGAGTTCATAATAGCTTTAATATGTATATTTAATTCTTTCCCCAGATAACCAATAATTTTATCTTCGGAGCACCTAAATATTTAATCCTATCTTTTGTAAATAAGGACGCCAAATTTTCAGAAATATTTCATATTTATCTCTTAAATTATAAGTAATTTTTTCAAGTGGAATGCAGCTAAAAATTTCATTCTTCCAACGATCTATACTTAAGTATGAATCCGATTTCCAAGTAACTGCAATAGCCTTTTTGGTTACTGCCAATGCAATTTTTATGAATTCTTTCTGATATTTATTCAATTTGGATTTCGATTTTATCCCTTCAATATCGCCTAGTAAAAATAATGTTGGATTATGTGGAAGTTGTATTCCAAAAATTTGTTCCAGTAAAACTCTTAAATTTGTCCAAAAATGTTGAATTTTAAA
Organism: Hemitrygon akajei; assembly: GCF_048418815.1. NCBI lineage: Eukaryota > Metazoa > Chordata > Chondrichthyes > Myliobatiformes > Dasyatidae > Hemitrygon > Hemitrygon akajei. The sequence continues at coordinate 37,665,135 of NC_133133.1, read as the reverse complement.
ACAAGACTAAGTAGACTGTAAAAAAGGACCAATTTCTTGATTACGTCGAAAACATTGATCAGATAAATTTGAGTTCAATCTATTTATTTTTTGTGTTGTAATATATATTTGATGTAAGAAGTTATATTGTACTAATCTTAGTCGAACACTTTGTCATACTGTCAAGACATAATCTTGACCAACTTGTTTCATCAATTTTAATATTCAAATCAGTTTCCCATTTTTGTCTTGACTTACAAATTCCTTGTTTAATTACCTGTTTTTGAATCAAATTATACATACCAGAAATAATTTTTTTAATTTTTCCTTAATGAATTAAAGTTTCTATTTCATTAGGTTTCGGCAATAACATTGTTTGACCCAGTTTATCTCTTAAATAAGCCCTTAATTGGAAATAACAGAAAAGAGTGTTATTTGATATTTTATATTTATTCTTTAATTGGTCAAATTACATTAATATACCTCCTTCAAAACAGTCTCCTATATATCTAATCCCTTTGTGAAACCAATTATATAAAAGTTGATTATCCATTGTAAAAGAGATAAGTTTATTTTGAATTAAAGGTCTCTTTGCTAATAAAGATTTCTTTATCTCATCATCAACATTTATCTTATTCCATAACTCAATCAAATGTTTTCGTATAGGAGATTCTTTCTTTTCCCGTATCCATTTAGATTCCCATTTATATATAAAATCTTCTGGTATATTTTCTCCTATTTTATCTAATTCTATTCTAATCCATGCCGGTTTATCTTCATTAAAAAAAAATGCAATAAATCTAAGTTGATTTGCTTTGTAATAATTCTTAAAATTTGGTAATTGTAACCCTCCTAGGTCAAATTTCCATGTCAATTTTTCCAACGATATTCTTGACATCTTACCTTTCCAAAGGAATTTCCTCACACATTTATTTAACTCTTGAAAAAACTTCTGCGGTAATTGTATTGGTAATGTTTGGGATAAATATTGTAATCTAGGGAATATATTCATTTTTACAGCATTGACTCTACCTATTAATGTTATTGGTAACATCATCCATTTATCAAGATACTCAAATTTTTTTCAATACTGGCAAATAATTTAGTTTATATAAATTCTTTATATCATTATCAACTCTTATACCTAAATACTTTATACCATTTTATACCATTTATCGGCCATCTAAATTGAGTTATTAATTGACATTGACTATAATCTCCTTTAGTAAAGGGTAAAATTTCACTTTTATCCCAATTTATTTTGTACCCTGATATTTTCCCATATTCTTCCAATCTAGAAGATAATTTATGCAATGAATGCAATGGGTTAGTTAGATAAATCAGAACATCATCAGCAAATAAGTTAATCTTATATTCCTCCTGATTAACTCTGAAACCCATAATATCTGAGTCAGTTCTAATTAATTCAGCTAATGGTTCTATCGCCAACACAAATAAAGCAGGTGATAATGGACAACCTTGTCTAGTTGACCTTGTTAACTGAAATGATGTTGAAATTTGGCCATTTGTCACCACTTTAGCTTCGGGGTTAGTATTTATGGTTTTAATCCATTTTATAAAAGATACTCCTAATCCATATTTTTCCAATACCTTAAATAAAAAATCCCATTCCAATCTATCAAATGCTTTTTCTGCATCCGAAGCAACTGCCACACTCATTTCTTCCCTCTTTTGTGCCAGATGAATTATGCTAAGTAACCGAGTTACATTATCTGCCAATTGTCTATTTTTAATAAATCCTGTTTGGTCCATGTTTATTAATTTTGGTAAGTATTTAGATAATCTATTAGATAAAATCTTTGCTATTATTTTATAGTCTGTGTTCAACAAAGAAATAGGTCTATATGATGTTGGCTTTAAAAGATCCTGTCTTTTTTTGGCAATACTATTAAAATAGCTGTTGAAAAAGATTCTGGAAGTTTATGTATTCTTTCCGCTTGGTGTATTAGCTCCATAAAAGGAGGAATTAATAAATCTTTAAACTTTTTGTAAAATTCAGGTGGAAAACTATCTTCTCCTGGAGATTTATTACTCTGAAGTGATCCTAAAGCTTCTTCAACCTCTTTTAATGTAAAAGGCACATCTAATCCCTTCTGTTCTTCCGAATTCAATTTTGGGAGAGTTATTTGTGATAAAAACCTTTCTATCTCAACAATATCATTTTGTGATTCTGATTGATACAGTTCAGAATAAAAAATTTTAAAAGTTTCATTGATTTCTAAAGGTTTATAAGTAATTTTATTTACACTTGTTCTAATTGCATTTATCGTTTTGGAAGCCTGGTCTGTTTTTAACCGGCAAGCAAGAATCTTGTGTGATCTTTCACCTAGTTCATAATATCTCTGTTTAGTTTTCATAATTGCTTTTTCTGTTCGGTATGTCTGAAGTGTATTATATTGTAGCTTCTTATTAACAAGTTGTCTTTGTTTTTCTTCTGTCATATATCTTTGAGATTCTTTTTCTAATTTTGTAATCTCTTTTTCCAATTGATCTATTTCTACCATATACACCTTCTTAATTTCAGAAGTATAACTTATTATCTGGCCTCTCAATTATGCCTTCATCGCTTCCCATAATATAAATTTATCATCAACTGAATGTGAGTTTGTATCTAAAAAAAACTGAATCTGTTTTTTCATAAAATCACAAAAATCTTCATGTTTTAATAATATTGAATTAAATCTCCATCTGTAAATCGATTCCTTATCCATCATTATCATTGTCATTATCAAGGGGGGATGATCTGACAATATTCTTGCTTTATACTCCATATTTTTCACTCTGTCTTGAATATTCACTGATAGTAGGAAAAAATCTATCCTTGAATAAGTTTTATGTCTATTTGAATAAAATGAATAATCTCTTTCTCTTGGGTTAATTCTTCTCCATATATCAATCAAATTTAAATCTTTCATCAATGATAAAGTTAATTTTGCTACTTTTGGTTTTGTAACAACCTTTGTTGATCTATCTAAAACTGGGTCTAGACAAAAATTAAAATCTCCACCTATTAATATTTTGTCAAGTGCGTCAGCCAAATTCAAAAAGGCCTCTTGTATAAATTTTACATCGTTTTCATTTGGTGCATAAATAGTCATAAGAGTCCATAGTTCTGAAAAGATTTGACGATGTATAATTACATATCTTCCCGCAGAATCAATTAATACATTTTGTATTTTAATTGGTAAAGTTTTGTTGACCAAAATTGCAACTCCCCTCGGTTCTGAATTAAATGAAGCTGCTATAACATTTCCAACCCAGTCTCTCTTTAATTTCTGATGTTCTATCTCTGTTAAATGTGTTTCTTGTATAAAAGCTATATCTATTTTCATTTTCTTAATGTATGTTAAAATTCTTTTTCTTTTCACCGGTCCATTAAGCCCATTAACATTAAAACTTTAAAAATTCAGTGAATTAGTCATTATTTTTAACGGGGTTACTCCAGACTATAATAATACATAATATTTCAACTCTCATAGTACCTTGTGGAATTATTTTAAAATTCTCCATGTTGCTATGTGTCTCCCCTCCGATCATCCAGGCAAAGAAAGAAAGATAAAAGAAAAATAGATTATAAAGAAAAAAAACAAAAAAAAACCCTGCTAATGTTGTGAATGAAAAAAAACACAACATTACCCCCCTCCGTTGTACGGGTCATGGCAAACGCCATGATTACACACATGAATCCCAAAGCGATCGATCCAAAGTTCCCCCAGCTTCCCGGTAACATGAAAAAAGTATATATAAGAAAAATAATATCACTACTCTCGATTAATATTTCTCAAATTTTTACCTTTCTCCCCTGTATCATATAATTATAAGTATATTTAAATATTCTTCTGTCCTTAATGTCCATCAATTCACTTCACTGTCACCGTCTTCATCTTTAATCTGTTTCACTTTTAAATCTTTACTGTGTCTAGCGAATATTTGGGAGTTCTTGTGCAAACTCCTTTGCATCCCGATGATCAGTAAAAAATCTTCTTTTTCCATCATCCAAAAAAATTATCAGTGTTGCCGGGTGGCGCAATATAAATTTATAACCCTTTTCCCATAAAACTTTTTTCTCTGGATTAAATTCCTTCTTTTTCTTCAAAAGGTCATAACTTATATCAAGATAGAAAAGAACTGCTTTCCCTTCTATCATCAATGGCTCATTTCTCTTTCTGGCACGTTGGGCAGCAGCCTTCAGGATCTTTTCTTTATCTTGATATCTTAAGCATTTTATCAAGATTGGTCGTGGGTTTTGATCAGGTTGAGGTTTTGGTCTTAAGGCTCTGTGGACCCTTTCGATTTCAATCAACTGGGTTCCCTCTTCCATTTCCAAATTTTCTGGGATCCATTTTTGAAAAAATTTTATTGGATCCTCTCCCTCTATCCCTTCTTTAAGACCAACAATTTTAATATTATTTCGTCTACTAAAATTTTCAAGCACGTCTATTTTTTCCAACAGTCGTTTTCTTTCTGATGTTCAGGCAAGAATATTATCTTCCATTTTATTCACTCTATCAATAGTGTCTCCCGTTATTTCTTCCAGCTTTTTAACTTTCTTGTCCATTTTCTCCTGTTTTTTCACCATTTTATCAAACATAGTCTTCATATTTTTAATATCTTCTTTTAATATTTTTAATGTTTTTAATTCTTTTAATTCATGCATTATTTGCGCCAAAGCTTCTCTTATGTCTCCAGAATATCTTCCACCTCCAACCTCTTCCTGTTGTTCTTCTTTTACCTCCTCATCTTCATCTGTATGTTCCAGAGAATCCGAATCCACCTCGGGTTCATTTTCACTTCCACTTCCAATCGTAGCTGGGATTTGTAGTTCAAATTGCTCATGTTTGCGCATGCCCTTTCCTGCGCCGTGCGCAGTTCCTGTTGTTCCTTCTTGGAGACTGATGATGTTGCTGCCGATTTCTGTTCTGTATCGCCGGAGGTAAGATTCACTTGAGTCCGAGGCTTCTTCATGGCGGCCGGCCCAGCTTGTACTGTCTTCAAAGAAGTAGTTTTCTTCTTTGTCTGTTTAGGAGGCATATCTAAGGAAAATCCTGAGTAGTTTAGACGTAGTTTTTAGAAAATATTTACTAACTTTTCTTCACTTGAACATTAATTTATTAGTTTTTTTACGGGAGAGCTGGATTTCCACGTCTTGATCCTACGTCATCTCGTGACGTCCCGCCGGTGGTAGGCAGTTGTGTGGTGTAGCTGCATTCCCAACAGGCTGGCCACAGCCGACCACAGGCTGGAGGTGAACTGGGCGCCTCTGTCGGAGATAATGTGGGCCGGTACCCCGAAGCGTGCTACCCAGGTTGCAATCAGTGCTCGGGCGCAGGAATTGTCAGATGTGTTGGTGAATGGAACCGCCTCTGGCCACCTTGTGAACTGGTCTACCATAGTTAGGAGGTACTGCGCTCCTCGGGACACTGGTAGGGGGCCCACGATATCCACATGAATGTGGTTAAACCTCCGGTGGGTGGGTTCAAACTGCTGTGGCGGGGCTTTAGTGTGTCGCTGCACCTTGGCTGTTTGGCACTGCGCGCACGTTCTGGCCCTTTCACTGACATGCTCGCGAAGTCCATGCCATGCGAACTTGCTGGAGACCAGCCGGACGGTTGTCCTGATATATGGGTGCGACAAACCGTGTATGGAGTCAAAAACTCGCCGCCTCCAGGCTGCCGGGACGATGGGGCGAGGTTGGCTGGTAGCCACGTCGCACAGGAGGTTCCTATCACCTGGGCCTACGAGAAAGTCTTGCAGCTGCAAACCCAAGACTGCGGTCCTGTAGCTGGGCATCTCGTCGTCTGCCTGCTGCGTCTCCGTCAGTGCTGCATAGTCCACCCCCAGGGACAGGGCCTGGATAGCTGGCTTGGAGGGTGCGTCCACCACGACGTTGTCCACTCCCGAGACATGCTGGATGTCCGTCGTGTACTCGGAGATGTAGGACAGATGTCGCTGCTGGCGAGCTGACCAGGGATTGGACACCTTCGTGAATGCGAAGGTCAACGGTTTGTGGTCCGTGAACTCGGTGAACGGCCTGCCTTCTAAGAAGTACCTGAAATACCGGATTGCCAGATACAGTGCCAACAGCTCCTGGTCGAAAGCACTGTACTTGAGTTCGGGCGGCCGTAGGTGCTTGCTGAAGAACGCCAGAGGTTGCCAGCGCCCCTCGATGAGTTGCTCCAGCACCCCACCGACTGCTGTGTCGGATGCATCCACCATGAGGGCGGTCGGAACGTCTGTTCTGCAGTGCACAAGCATCGCGGCATCTGCCAAGGCTTCCATGGCTTTAACGAAAGCGGCCACGGCCTCCTCGTCCCAAGTAATGTTCTTGCCTTTACCCGACATCAGGGTGTACAAAGGGCGCATGATATGGGCTGCTTAGGGGAGGAAACAGTGGTAGAAGTTCACCATACCAACAAACTCCTGCAGGCCTTTGACCGTGTTGGGCCGGGCAAAGTGGCGGATCGCGTCTACCTTGGCGGGCAGAGGTGTTGCCCCGTCTTTGGTAATCCTGTGGCCCAGGAAGTCAATGGTATCGTGACCGAACTGGCATTTGACCGGGTTGATCGTGAGGCCGAAATCACTCAGGCGGGAGTAGAGCTGGCAGAGGTGGGACAGATGCTCCTGACGACAACTGCTGACTATAAGGATTTCGTCCAAATAGATGAACACAAAGTCCAGGTCACGTCCCACCGCACCCATTAGCCGCTGGAACATCTGTGCGGCATTTTTCAGGCCGAACGGCATTTGGAGGAACTCGAACAGGCCGAACGGGGTGATGAGTGCTGTTTTGGGGATGTCTTCAGGGTGCACTGGGATTTGATGGTATCCCCGGACAAGGTCTACTTTGGAAAAGATTCTTGCCCCTTGCAGGTTTGCTGCAAAGTCCTGTATGTGCGGCACGGGGTAGCAGTTTGGAGTTGTAGCCTCGTTCAGTCTGCGGTAGTCGCCACATGGTCTCCAACCCCCGGCTGCTTTGGGCACCATGTGCAGGGGGGAGGCCCATGGGCTGTCGGACCTCTGTACGTTCCAGAATTCCTCCATCCTCTTGAACTCCTCTTTCGCCAGGCGGTGCTTTTCCGGGGGGAGCCTTCGTGCGTGGGCGTGGAGGGGTGGTCCCTGGGTCGGGATGTGGTGCTGTACCCCGTGTCTGGGCATGGCTGCCGTGAACTGCGGTGCCAGAATCGATGGAAATTCCACCAGGATTCTGGTGAATTCATTGTCCGACAGCATGATGGAGTCCAGGTGTGGGGCCGGCAACTTGGCTTCACCCAGGGAGAACGTCTGGAAAGTCTCGGCATGTATCTGTCTTTTCCCTTGCAAGTTGACCAGCAGGCTGTGAGCTCGCAAGAAGTCTGCCCCCAGGAGTGGTTGGGCCATGGCGGCCAGTGTGAAGTCCCACGTGAACCGGCTGGCGCCGAACTGCAGCTGCACTGTGTGGGTGCTGTAGGTCCATCTCGTGCTGCCTTTTGCAGCCCTCAGGGTGGGTTCTGGCTTCCTGTTGCGGGTGTCGTACCCCATCGTGGGCAAGACGCTGATTTCCGCTCCAGTGTTGACCAAGAAGCGGCGTCCCGACTGTTTGTCCCAGACGTACAAGAGGCTGTCCTGGTGGCCAGCCACCATAGTCATTAGTGGCAGCTGGCCCTGGCCCTTGCAGGGCGGGCAACAATGGGGGGCTTTTGTGCCCCACCGCTGGTGGTAGAAACACCACTGTTCGTTGGCCTCCTCACTCCTGCCTCTGTGTTGTGTGCGCCCCCCTGCCGGGCATGGTCTGGTCTGCTGTTGGGTGCGTGGCCTGGTAACCTGACCGACGGATGCCACGCTCTCCCTCTTGGCTTTCCACAGCACGTCTGCCCGGGCCGCCACCTTCCGGGGGTCGCTGAAATCTGTGTCGGCCAGCAGCAGATGTATGTCCTCAGGCAGTTGCTCTAGGAACGCTTGCTCGAACACGAGGCAGGGCTTGTGTCCGTCAGCCAGGGCCAGCATCTCGTTCATCAATGCTGACGGCAGTCTGTCTCCCAAACCGTCCAGGTGAAGCAGATGGGCACCCCTCTCACGCCGTGAGAGGCCAAAGGTCCCGATGAGCAGCGCTTTGAATGCTTCATATTTGCCTTCTTCCGGGGGTGACTGTATGAAATCCGCAACCTGGGCGGCCGTCTCCTGGTCAAGGGCGCTCACCACATGGTAGTAACGCGTGGAATCAGAAGATATCTGCCGAATCTGGAACTGGGCTTCTGCTTGGCTGAACCACACGCTTGGTCGCAGCGTCCAGAAAGTCGGCAGTTTTAGCAAAACTGCGTGAACAGATGAAGAGTCGGTCATCTTTGGTCCAAATCCCATTTGGACCGTCGGGGTCACCAATGTAGCGATGTGCTACACACAGCGCTGGAATAATGACACGCAGTCGGTAAGTCGTTTCGAGACTAGTTTATTCAAACTTCCCGGCGCTGGCATTTGATCCCTAGCGCCCGCCCTCTCCGGGCGGAAATGACGTCAGAGGTGCATTACCAAAGTCTCCTCCCGCGCGCTGGCTATTTGTGAGTCGGTTCACCTGCGCAGAAAGTGGGTCGCCATAGACTCATCTTTACCGCATGCTTCATGATTTGAAGGAAGACCTCATCTTCGATGGAAGGTGACAATGTATAATCACCTGCTGAGTGAATGAAGATCAACTTGCCTAAATCTGGTTGAGCAGAGGTAAGTCTGTCAGGGCGCTTGGTTTGCTTAACTACAATCTTCTCATTCATACAGATTCTACTCACACAGGGTCTGAAATGACTTGGGCACCCTTTCTCCATGACATTAGTCTTAGACGAGCTGACAGTGGGCTGATGTGCCCCATAGAGACAGATGCCACCCACCATGACCCAACCCAGATCCAGTCATTGGGCATGAGGTGCATCATGCCGACCAGTGTGCTGTACTCGTACCTAATATGCACAGGTGTCTCTGCCAAGCCACAAAGGGAATATCAGCAGAACCGGTAAGTGAGAGAATATTGTCAGCTATGTTCTTAAGATGTGAATAACCTCATACAGCTTTGGGAATTGGGATTTCATTCCTGTTGTTGGGAATAGAGTCACTCTGAATGAGGGTTAGCAAGGGTAAGCAGACCTCCCTTCCTATTGACTCCATGACAAATCCATTGGCTCTCCTTCTGGCAATTTCTGATGTTCCAGAGCATGCCTTTAGAGTGTATGGGGAAACAGAACTTGAGATACTGAACAACACACACAAAATGCCACAGGAGCCCAGCAGGTTAGGCAGCATCTATGGAAACGAGTGAACAATTGAAGTTTCAGGCTGAGACCCTTCTTCAGGATTGAAATACTGAATATGTCGAAGAACGTTGATTTTGCTGAAGACACATTGCTCTGATCATTTAATATCACAAAACCTTCAATACAAACTTTTAAAAAAAGCTAAGTCTGAGCCAGGATCTTGACGGAGACTGCAACTCAGTGCCATCTTGAAAAAATAGTCTAAAGCTGTATGGGTAATAAGGAATTTCATTGTACCTTGCTGTATATGGCAATAAACTAATCTAATTTGATTTATCACTCTTGATGAAGGGTCTCATCTTCAAATGTCAACTGTTCATTTTCCTCCATAAACGCTGCTGAGTTCCTCTGGTGTTTTGTGTGTATTAGTCCTGATTCCCAGCATTGCTATCTTCCTTGTATCTCTGTTCTGATCTGATTGACAGGAGTTGTACAGAATCTCTCATTTTTAAAGTTGCATACACATATACAAATGCACATCTGTGCATGCATTATATATATTTACTTTGTATGTGTCCAAGTCTGTAAGTGCATCCATGTATATTAATATAGTGTGCTTCCATTTCTCTGATGGCTTGAGGATTTCTAGATTTTTCCACATGTATGCAGCTTGGCTTGTCACATGGATTTTGTGGTGGATCACTTCCAGGAATAGCGAGAAGCAGTTTACTTGGAAAACAAATTATGTCAATGAGGCAAGGGAGATTAGGTTTTCCTCTGAGTAAATTACATGGTAGAAAGAGTTGTCTGCAGTGAAAGGATAATTAATCACCTTCCATCCTTTCAATTTGCATGCCGAGGGGCCAGTGTTCCTGCTTCAAACTAAAGGAATCTTCTTGCCTGTGTGAAAGCCTTATGGTCTATTTTTGTTGTGTGGGCCTAGTTTGCTACCGTCAATAGGCCATGCTTCCTCTGTCCAGTGGGACAAGCAATCACGTTAGTAATTGTTAAGAGAACTACACCATGCTGCTGGAAAACAGGAATGCTTCAGCTTTAAAAAAAATATTAATACTCTTCTGGACCCCGACATTATCTCCAACAGGCTTGATGGCCAACTTCAGTTATCAGCTGACATCCCTGGTCGGTGACTGCATCAGCCCAATTCTTCTTCCTCCTCTCCTCCTTCACCACTGGTAATGCTGCACTCTTCAGCAGTAACAATTTTTAACTGTATTCAACCAACCAACTCCTGAAATGAAGGACTAACTGACTGATGGGATGGAGGTAAAGTCTGACCATGAAACTGGTGAGGCGTCTTGGTGCAATGATTCAATAGGCCCAATGGATGCCCACTCACCATATGTTTTGGGTAACTGTTGGAGATTATTTGCTCTCTTGCCTTTCACAATATAATTCTTACAAGTCTGTTTTCCATGGCTCTCACAGCTCATTTTAATACAATTATAGTATAGTGTACTCAGGCTTTGTAGATACAGTGTTATGTTTCATAGCTCCAAAACACTAAACTAATTAAAAAAAACAGGAATCCAAACTTTGATGCTAACATTTTTTTTTACTTCAAGCAAGGTGCGCACGTATCACAGGGGTAGCATCATGACTCATGACATTGTATTGACTTATTTTTACATATAATCCATAATGAATTATTTAAATGAACAAGAATGCTTGCTCAAACAACATACTTACAATATTACTAAAATACAGAAATATTAAATACATAACACTCTTTCCTGCTGAGCTAAAAACCCCAACTCAATACAGAATGCATTTTAACTACACACATACACAGTATATTACATAATACACCTGCTATACAGAAATCCATAGCATAGTAAATTTTTAAATAATCCCATTTAATTTATTTGGCTAGGCCAGTTTCTGTTTAAACATTGCAATTTTGTTCATGCTCACTTTCATTTCTGATTGCAACTCAGTTGCATCTCTTCTGTTGTTTCTATTGATACAGCTATTTCAACTGCTATTTTCAATGTAAGTTGTGCTTCAGTTAAAAACCATTTTTGAAATGTTTTCTTATAAGATTCCACAAGCTAAATCATCTCTCAGTGCATCATTAAGCCTATTATCAAATTGACAATGCTGAGACTATTTCTTCAATACAGCCACATACATTGAAATGGACTCCCTTTCCTTTTGATTCAGCTTATGAAATCTAAAGCACTGTGCAATCAACAATGGTTTTGATTCTAAATGTTCCTGCAATACTTTCACAATATCAGAAAAGCTCACTCCGACTGGTTTGGTTGGAGAAGTTAAATTCCTAGCTACACTGTATGCCTTTAAACCAATGCACCAACAAAACTGGTTTCTCACTGACTAATTTATTTTTGAAAATGCTGCTCAATCCATTTCATATTTAATATCCAGTTATCTGTTGTGTAATTAAACATGTTAATCTTTCTGATGTACCCAGCCATTTCTGCTCTTTTGTATGATCATTATCAAACAGTACTCACAGTTTGTGAATGCATGAACTCTTCCATTTTCAAAATTAATTGTCTTTCCTTTTGTAAAGTAAACATGCTGTTTTCTTCAAAAAAATAATGTACTACGCTTTTTAAAAACTCAACCGTTTCCCACTGTGCTTTTTTTATCTCGAATGTTTTGCTGCACTTCAACAGGTAGGTAGTCATCTAGCGTTTGATTAAAACTTCCTCATCACCAATGTTAAACTTTCTAACTCCAAAACTTTACAGTAATTAAAAGGAAAAGATGGGAATCTGAAATGTGGTCTTAACTTTGTTTTTTTTACTTCAATCAACACGTGCAAGTATCACATGGTAGCGTCATGATGTATGCAATTCACTTAGTTTTACATTTAACCTACCAGGAAATATTTAAATGACTAATTCACACACACACACACACACACACACACACACACACACACACACACACACACACACACACACACACACACACACACACACACACACACACACACACACACACACACACACACACTCTTTTCATTCTGCTGCTGTTGTACTGAGCATGTGTACTTCAACGTCTTGCCTGCTACATTTTCATAATGGGCCCTAGACTGAGCTGCTGTGTGCTTCAGTTGGTTATATGCCACCTGTCCCAGCATACACGACGGCATATTCAATTTCTTTAGTAATGAGGATATGTAAATGTGGATATATTATTTGTGTACTGTACTTAACGTAGATATTGCTGTTTATTTTGTAATATCATTGTAACTGCTATGTGGGATGCATCATATTCTAATTTATGAGTAGCCTTAAATTAACATAATTGATAATTAAAGATAGTATGTCCTAGTGAAAAGCAAAACTCATCATCCTAGTAAGAAAGGGGCTGCCAGGAGTTCACACAGAATGAGAATAATATGGAGCTATTGTTGTGTTTTCAGGTAGATATCTTTTTGAAAATATCAACAGTTTTCTTTTCACTATTTTCGCTAACTTTGTAAGTTTGATTTTTGACACATCTAATAAACACCCTCGCTCTAAAGTGGTAAGCCATTCCAGCCATTTTGGTCATAACCCACATATCTAACATTCATGCACATATATAATTTCCAGCGGACAACACTGAATGATGAGCAGGAGCAGGAAGGAGGTGAATTTCCCTAATCACCAGTCACTCAAACCCCAACTTCCCTTGTTTTTAGACTTGAATCATTTCTTTTGCTTGCTCTGCCACCAAAATGAGCAATTCTGTGCAGGATTCAATGCATTTTGCAAGCAACTTAGTCAGAATTATACAACTTGATATCAAATCCAAGGCAGGAGGAGTCATTGACGCAGCTTTGGGACTACCCCAGTTCTCTTGAAGTCATATCTATCTACCATTTCTCCTGTGATGTTCCAACAACATTTCCGTTATAGGAAAAGAAAGATAATGTAGATTAACAAATGGAAAGATTTGAGGACGAAAATAGGCCGATATCATTTTAACAGCACAAAGGAGGTGAATTGTTTAAATGTTTATTCAGATTTTATGAGCAGTTACAAAAGGAATTGCATTGCAAAGTCACAAAAATGCCTGTGCAGTTCAACAATTGATGTTGTTACTCTACATGAACCGCACAAAGGAAGTGAAATATCTAAGGTGCACTCAAGCAGTGAGGTACATATCGACCTTCAGTAATTTCATACACATTTCATTGTGTAGCAGTCCAACTCCAATCCAGCAAAGTTTAAATCTGGAGGTGAACATCCCAAAATATCTGCAGTATTATTTTTCTTGACTGTTCTGCTTTCTCCGTGAATACAAACACTTCTGCAACCTACTTTGCCAGATATTTTATTGCAAATATGAATGACTTTTAACCTAGAACTTAATATTCCTGATGCCAAATAAATGTAAGAGAATGGAACATATTAAAATTGCTACTTACTCAACAGGTATCAATCTCAGGCTGATATAACTGTAGTATAATTTTAGCTTCGGGTATTGTACTGTTTTATTTACTACAAGTGCTTATTGGGAACAGTATTTTGTTGGCAGGTCCTGCTCAGATTTCTACCTCTGTCATTGTTCTCTAGCTGAGAGAAATAGAACATCAGCTCTTTAATTACATTTCATCATTAACATATGGTTAATTGCCCTGTCATGTCAGTTCTCCATTGGCACTTCAGTGATTTGAATAGAAACTTTAAACTCCTGTAGCCTTATAAAACTTAAGTCAGGTAAAAAAGAAGCCCAACTATGTAATCACCCCTCAACTCATCTCACATCATCGTCTAACAAGCGTTTTAGATAATTTTTTATCAACACTATTTACAGTTGTACCCTTAACACATCTAAACAAACTATCAAATAGAAACTGGTTAGTAAGCAAACCATTGTTGAAATAAATATGGAAAAAAGGACAGTGTAATGTGATTCAGAATTAAAATAAAGCTGCTGTCTCAGTAGTTTAAATGTGGTTAGAGCTAAACAATTCACATCTTCCAACACTTCACCCTCACCCAAATCATATTTAAAGCAAAACAGTGTGGGAAGAAAGAGCATACTATTATCCACAAAATATGTTTCTTTAACACTACTTCTTTAAATCTTTCAAATGTAAGTAGAGCATAAGGCACCTGGACCTGAGTGGTTTTATATTGAAATGTTTAAAATCTTGAGGCTATCAAGCAATACAACACATATACTGTAAATAAATTATTTTTGATTAAAAAATGAGTTATATTTTCCTAGTTGGCCTTCTTTCTTGGGCAGTTAGCCAGAAGTTTTCTCATTTCAACAACACAAACCAAATTTTCCAGAAGCCATAGTTTTGATAAAATAAATATGTTTCTAACTTTATTAAAATAATGGAATGAAAATTCCTTTGATTCTTTAGAGTCTTGGCAAGTGGTGTTCATGTCTAACCTTTTGTAACAAAAAGGTCAACAAAAGATCATCCTGTTCCATGTATAACACTCAGACTTATATCAGATGACCTGAAAAGACCAAATGTTCTTAACTGAAAAGGAACATAAACAGGAGATTGTGCAAAGTGGATTTGTCACCATGGCTATATGATGTTTAGTTTCTACTTAGAAAGAATGGAAGATAATGTTTCATATTTGCATAAAACTTTTACTTCATGAAACCAGTTAGACACATAAAGTGATCTTCATTATTGAGTTAGACAATGAATTATAATGAAATAGTAACTGCTAGATTCCTTCCCTAAATTATTCAATCAGATGGCATTTTTTTCTGGTGTGGTAATTAGTCAAGATCAGTTCGAGAACAACACACACAAAATCCTGGAAGAACTCAGCATGTCAGGCAGCATCTGTGGAAATGACTAAACAGTCAACATTTCGGGCTAAGACCTTCTTTCTGGACTGGAAACTCACACTCTGGCCTCTTACCTCTACTCCCCACCTGCCTATTACCTTCCCTGGTGCCCCTCTTTCCCTTTCTCACATGGTCAACTTTCTCTCTTTTCAGACTCTTACGTCTCCAGCTCTTTACCTTTCCCACCCACCTGACCACCTATCACCTTCTAGCTCAGGCATGGGCAAACTACGACCCGGGGGCCATATGCGGCCCGTTAAGCTTTTTAATCCGGCCCGCAGAACTTGATGAAATTATATTAATAAACCTTGTTAACGTTTTTTTCCCCGCAATTCTGGCGTTTTCGCCACAACAAAACTAAATCCAGACTTTGATGCGCTGGCTAAAAAGGGAGATCAACAACACTGTTCCCACTGAAATTAAAAATAAGTTTCTTCGTTGTGTTATGTAAAAAATGCATTTGAAAATATTTTTTTCAATAAGCCTTACATGTTACATGTCATTTCTGTTAAGTGATGGACATGAGTAGTGCGCAGGTGCACGTACGTTCTCAAAATAAAAAATGCGCTCCAGATCAAATAACGCGCTCCGCATACTGGCGCGCTGTCACTGTTCTGTCCTTGTGCTGGTCGTTGTTGAATTTTGGCACAGGGGACAATTGAATAAGAAGGAGCAGGACAAGTAGACCTGCATCTCCTACCGTTTTTGAAATAAAGACAGTCAGGAGGAGAGTGATGATGATAATATCTTGAAGGATAACAGAATTTTCAGTGCTTTAAAATAATAACTGTTACTATTAAAAAAAGCTGTATTTTATTCATTTAATTTTCAGTGTTTTAAAAGTCATTTCAATAAATAGCTAAATACCATGGGACTTCAAAGACAGATATTTTGTCGTAATGCATTTGTTCATTTTCAATTGAAATTAAAGCACATGTTTTCTACATATCCCATGATATTTTATTTTCTCTTATGAGGTGTATTACCAAAACACTCCGTCCATCTGCTCCTGGTCCGGCCCCCCTGTCAAATTTTAGAACCCTTTGTGGCCCACAAGTCAAAAAGTTTGCCCACCCCTGTTCTAGCTAGTCCTCCTTCCCCTCCCCCTCCCCACCTTTTTATTCTGGCTTCTTCCTCTCCAGCCCTTCCAGTCCTAAAGAAGGGTCTCAGCCCGAAATGCTCACGATTTTTTCCTTTCTATTGATTACTGTCTGACCTGCTGAGTTCCTCCAATATTTTCTGTGTGTTGCTCTGGATTTTCAGCATCTGCAGAATCTCCTGTGTTTAAGGTCAATTCCACATTGTTTCATACCTCTCTTAATATTTGACCAAATACTTCCATATTTGGTCAAGGAACCTGACAACTTTTGTCAAGTTTTGCAAGCCACCTTTTGTCCCATCCCATAAGCACGATGGATGATACCATTCCCAATGTGAAATTCCTTTTGGAACTCACAGCAGGACCTTAGACCACACTGCCTGGGGATACTCACAGAACTCTTACCCAAGCCACATGGATCTGGGTTCACATTAGCGTAAGGCTGTGTTTACATTTTATTGTTTTGGTGATCTGCCAGCACTGTTCCAATCCTTCAAGCATACCACAGGGTATCAGAGCAAGAAAAGGAAGAGAATGCACAGATAATAAAGGAATTAAATGCCTGAACCCACCCAGCTTAAAATTGTTCGTTACTTGACAGGAGAATTTTTCTATTGAGCCAAAGGCATAACTTCGTATCTCATTTTAGGATTCGCTTGTTTGCAATGTGCTAAGTAATTCAGTATTTAAGCAAATTATAGCGTTTGTCAATGAGAATAGAATTTTTGACCCCAATTATACAGTGAGGATGGATTTTAATCTTCACTCCTACTCTTCTGAAGACATTGACTCCTTTTGGCACAATAGTTCACATCAACACTTTCCTGATGGGGCCAATCTTGATACTTGTTGAGTACATTTTACAGATGCCTGCTGGTTTTTATGAGTGTTAGCCACTCAACCTATTGATCTCTTGCTGATACATCTGATTCAACAGCATAGTTAGCATTGGCTAGACTCTAGACATTAAAGACATCTAGATCAATGTAAAATAAGCACGCTAGTTGGGTTTTACCAAGTAGTTATTAATATTTCCCTTTTTTGCCTCCTCGTGGTTAGAATTGCAAAGATTTGCCTAGATGAGCAAAGATGAATGTGTCTTGTTGCTCTTATAAGCAATAGGCAAAATATTATATACAGAGATAAAAGTGGGAAGAAGTAAGTGTTTTACTGTGTTCATTTTTATTTCGTGCAAAGCCACAATAAGGTGGAAGTCCTTTAAGGTGTTTCTGTTAATTTTGCAACATGTTTCTTGACCACAGGTTTCATCAGAATCCAAACCACCAACAGTCTTGATTTTATTATCGGTCAAGATGGGACAAGAAATTTATTACTGGTGTCCTGGTCAGCTGAAGCTGGCTACCCTACAGTTACCATAATGGAGTCTGCATTTAACAGCACTAAAAACCGATATGGGGATTGCAATGCATGAGTAATGCACACTCATTCATTGCAAGCCAAGCAGCATTTAACTTCATGTTCACTTTGGGAACTTTAGAATCAAGCTAACACCAGTCGTGCATCTGACTGGCTGGATTAATCAGCAAGAGAGGCAAAGTTCAGGCAAATCTACCTTGCACCACTTAAAATTGGCGCTGGAGTTTAAAAAAAAAATTATTGCAACACAGTGAGGAGCAATCCCTTCTGGCCCTTTGAGCTTTACTGCCCAGCAACCCAATTTAACCCTAACCTCATCTCGGGACAATTTCCAATGACCAACTGGTGTGTCTTTGGATTATGGGAGGAAACCGGACCAACCACGTTCATGGGGAGAACGCACAAACTCCTTACAGAGTGTGGCAAGAATTTCATCCGTGTCACTGGTACTGTAAAGCATTGTGCTAACCACTATGCTACCATACCACCCAAGTTTCTGCAAGTAGGTATATGGAAAGCCCATCCAATTGAGAAAATATCACCCATTGGCTTACCATGGGAGAGGATGGATTTCAGGGTTTTGAGAAGATGCCCATTGGAGTTCCAATGACTTTCGCCCACAGGAAGTCAAGAAAAAATAGTGTTAATGCCCCGAAACGTGTCCTGAAGATGTGGACTCTGAGCTGTAGTTGACCTCATGTGAGTGGTTAAGGTCAGTAATTTGCATCCTTGTAAACACCCTATTACTCAATTACTGACAAATTCTATCAAACAGGACATACCTATTAATCATCCCACTCTCCCACATGCAGGGATGCTGCAAGCCTCATGCCGCATTTCAGAATCTGTATATGTTGCTATCTCTCAACTATGACAAAGCTTTATTCAAAGCAGCACACGCAAAACTCTGGAAGCTCTTTTTTCATATGGACTATAGAACACTCTGTGCATACTTTCCCTCACACTACTAAATATAGGAGCATCTAACTCCAAGGGGCAGCATACCTGAATTTGATGGAGAAGATAGAAGACGGTACTGGCAATTACCAGGGCAGTATAATCAAGTCTTTTGTCAAATATATTTGCAAATGGTCCAATCACCTGTATGTACAGCAGGTAAGGAATTTTGATGAAAATACATCATCACTTTAGTATATACTTTCTGATGCCACAGATTATATGGACATAATAACTGACAGTGCAGGATAGAAGGGGAATCTGATTGCAGTGAAATAAGGATTCTACGGCAGTAAGTATGGGGATGGGTCATTGTGACCTGCTTCTGTATAGTATGTTTCTATGATTTTATGATCCTAAGAAACATTTGTACTCTTCACATGCAACCTGGGGAGATGGCAGAGATAATATAGATATTAGTTTGCCAATGGACAAAGTTGCACTTAAGTTTTCTCACTGAAGGGTTGGGTGGAGACTTAATTAGCTAATGGGGATACAAGCAAATGCTCACTGCATTGGGAAGCCAATCAGAAAATATATGTTCAATCTGAAAAAGTGTGAACTTCAGCACCAGCTTTTGCAGAGGTTTCTACTGAGCTTGATCCATACTTTCCAACTAGGAACTGGTGACCAAACCACTTGCACATTTGTGGACTCAGCCACGGTGCAGCATCTGATCCTCAATGCCTCATTTCAATGTGGCATGAGCAGCTGCTGACATATATGTGTTCAGCAGTGGAAACTCAGTCATCTGTTCAAGGCCATGACCCCAGCTGTGTCCAGTCTCTTCCAAAGCAAGTCACAACCCTTGACTCCATGACCCCAGCTGTGTCCAGTCTCTTCCAAAGCAAGTCACAACCCTTGACTCCATGACCCCAGCTGTGTCCAGTCTCTTCCAAAGCAAGTCACAATCCTTGACTCCATGACCCCAGCTGTGTCCAGTCTCTTCCAAAGCAAGTCACAACCCTTGACTCCATGACCCCAGCTGTGTCCAGTCTCTTCCAAAGCAAGTCACAACCCTTGACTCCATGACCCCAGCTGTGTCTGATCTCTTTCAAAGCAAGTCACAACCCTTGACTCCATGACCCCAGCTGTGTCCAGTCTCTTCCAAAGCAAGTCACAACCCTTGACTCCATGACCCCAGCTGTGTCCAGTCTCTTCCAAAGCAAGTCACAACCCTTGACTCCATGACCCCAGCTGTGTCCAGTCTCTTCCAAAGCAAGTCACAACCCTTGACTCCATGACCCCAGCTGTGTCCAGTCTCTTCCAAAGCAAGTCACAACCCTTGACTCCATGACCCCAGCTGTGTCCAGTCTCTTCCAAAGCAAGTCACAACCCTTGACTCCATGACCCCAGCTGTGTCCAGTCTCTTCCAAAGCAAGTCACAACCCTTGACTCCATGACCCCAGCTGTGTCCAGTCTCTTCCAAAGCAAGTCACAACCCTTGACTCCATGACCCCAGCTGTGTCCAGTCTCTTCCAAAGCAAGTCACAACCCTTGACTCCATGACCCCAGCTGTGTCCAGTCTCTTCCAAAGCAAGTCACAACCCTTGACTCCATGACCCCAGCTGTGTCCAGTCTCTTCCAAAGCAAGTCACAACCCTTGACTCCATGACCCCAGCTGTGTCCAGTCTCTTCCAAAGCAAGTCACAACCCTTGACTCCATGACCCCAGCTGTGTCCAGTCTCTTCCAAAGCAAGTCACAACCCTTGACTCCATGACCCCAGCTGTGTCCAGTCTCTTCCAAAGCAAGTCACAACCCTTGACTCCATGACTCCAGCTGTGTCTGATCTCTTTCAAAGCAAGTCACAACCCTTGACTCCATGACCCCAGCTGTGTCCAGTCTCTTCCAAAGCAAGTCACAACCCTTGACTCCATGACCCCAGCTGTGTCCAGTCTCTTCCAAAGCAAGTCACAACCCTTGACTCCATGACTCCAGCTGTGTCTGATCTCTTTCAAAGCAAGTCACAACCCTTGACTCCATGACCCCAGCTGTGTCCAGTCTCTTCCAAAGCAAGTCACAACCCTTGACTCCATGACCTCTGCTGTGTCCAGTCTCTTCCAAAGCAAGTCACAACCCTTGACTCCATGACCCCAGCTGTGTCCAGTCTCTTCCAAAGCAAGTCACAACCCTTGACTCCATGACCCCAGCTGTGTCTGATCTCTTTCAAAGCAAGTCACAACCCTTGACTCCATGACCCCTGCTGTGTCCAGTCTCTTCCAAAGCAAGTCACAACCCTTGACTCCATGACCCCAGCTGTGTCTGATCTCTTTCAAAGCAAGTCACAACCCTTGACTCCATGACCCCAGCTGTGTCTGATCTCTTTCAAAGCAAGTCACAACCCTTGACTCCATGACCCCAGCTGTGTCCAGTCTCTTCCAAAGCAAGTCACAACCCTTGACTCCATGACCCCAGCTGTGTCTGATCTCTTTCAAAGCAAGTCACAACCCTTGACTCCATGACCCCAGCTGTGTCTGATCTCTTTCAAAGCAAGTCACAACCCTTGACTCCATGACCCCTGCTGTGTCCAGTCTCTTCCAAAGCAAGTCACAACCCTTGACTCCATGACCCCAGCTGTGTCTGATCTCTTTCAAAGCAAGTCACAACCCTTGACTCCATGACCCCAGCTGTGTCTGATCTCTTTCAAAGCAAGTCACAACCCTTGACTCCATGACCCCAGCTGTGTCCAGTCTCTTCCAAAGCAAGTCACAACCCTTGACTCCATGACCCCAGCTGTGTCTGATCTCTTTCAAAGCAAAGCACATCCTCTCCCCCAGCTATGCTGAGCCATTGAGGAAGCTTGATGTAGAATTGGTCTGCAAGAGCTTATGGTAAACAGACATTAAGGGGTGAACCAGGATATTCAGGGTGCAGGGTGGCATTGACATTAATATTGCATAACAGCTGCAGTGTGCCAATTCTGATAAAGACTATATGCAAAGTGGGCTGAACTTATTTACTTAGTTTAGCATGTATTGCATCGTGACCAAGCAGATGTTGTCATATGAAAGGTGAGGACTGTGGCTGACTGGGGAAATACGTCAGTGGCTACTCATTATGAAAAATTTATATCAAGAGGCAGATTGCCTAGGTTGCCTCCTCCCTTTATCTCCTCATCTGCTAACTACATAAGTGTGTATGACAGCCCCTCCTCATGGTTGTGCAGCATAAAAATTGACGTGTTTTGTGGAGCATTACAGTGTTCTGCTTGAAGGGTCCCAGCAGTTGAAGCTTTGCTTCTGCATCTCAATGGGCTGGCTTTTCACATACTTTGTAGAACAATGGATCTCAGTACAAGCATGTGGGTTGCATGCTACAGGCATCAACCATGTCGTAGATGGATACAGATTACCCAATTATGACCCTTTGGTTTGCCGTGGTGACTCAGATGCAATTGGTAATGGGAAAAATATAGAATGGAGTTACTTCAACTTTGAATAGAGAAATGTGAGGTAACATCTCAACATAATAGTGGATGGGAAACAATGAGATTTCATATATTCAACTCTGTCCAGGAAGGAAGATGATGGTTAGCTATTCATTGGCTCTAATCACAATAACATCTACTAACAATTCTGTCCCAGTCCTGCTCTGAGATGGCAACCAATGTGGTTTGTGGTGACAGACGGCAGTAAGGACGTTCTTATTCCAGCTCAGCTGCATCATTCATTGTTATTTCTTGTAGTTCAGATAGGTAACTGTGATCTGTGGGATTCTGGACAGGTTTCTGCTCACAACCCTTCTTCTATTCCTCTCTCAGCAGTTACTCTTCCTCTGCTTATCTGCTTTCAGAGTGAAAATAATGCCAACGTTGACTCGTGTTTTCATCTCGGTCTGTAAAACATCAGCAAAAGGTCCTTCGGCTTCATCCATGCTACCTCATGTAGGCTTTTATTATTTGAAAGGAACTAGTGTGTTGCAGCCAGAAGAACCAACCTGCGACTAATTTGTAAATAATAAATGATTCCTCAGATGTGCTGCCGAGAGCCTTTACTACTACTGGATCCATGCTTGGTTTTGTTCATTTAAAAGCCTGTAGCTAGTACAATGAGCTCCAAAATGGCAGCACAAGCAATGCACATGATGATCTGCCTACTATGAATATTTCAAATATCTACTCACTACATGCGGGCTAACAACTTCACTTAATCTCAGTGACTAATCTATTGGATACCTCCTGTACCTCATGAAGTGGTCATTGAGTGTATGTTTTTGACATCTGCTTTGACATCAAGTGGTGTAATTGGTACCAAAGAAGTTTCTCTGTAGTTATGCATTAATTTATTTGCTTGACTGAATGCAAATTATGCCATTGATCAGTTCAGTTATGAAATGTTTGAAGTTCTAATTAAAAGAATACACTCAGCAGCCACTTTTCTAGGCCAGTACCCAATGGAGTGCCGCCCCCTGTGTGTATGTTCATGGTTTTCAGCTGCTGTAGCTCTCCATTTCAAGGTTTGACATGTTGTGCGTTCAGAGATCCACTTCTGCACACCACTGTTGTCACACATGGTATCTAAGTTATTGTCACCTTCCTGTCAGCTTGAACCAGCCTAGCCATTTTCCTCTGGTCTCTCTCATTAACAAAGCATTTTTGCCTACAGAACTGCCACTCACCGATTGTCTTTTTTTTGCATGGTTCTCTGTAATCTCTAGAGACTCTTTTACCTAGAAATCATTGGAGATCGGCAGATTCTGAGGTACTCAAAACACCCTGTCTAGCACCAACAGCCAATCCATGTCAGTCACTTTGATCACATTTCTTCCCCATTTTATTGTTTACTCTAAAAAAAAACCACAATGTCTCAACCATATCTGCATGATTTTATGCACTGAGTTGCTGCCAAACTATTGACTGATTAGAGATATAGGACCACAAGACCATTAGACATAGGAGCAGAATTAGGCCATTCAGCCCATTGATTCTGCTCTGCTATTCCATCATTGCTGAGCTATTAACCTTCTGAACCCCATTCTTCATCCTACTTCCAGTAACTTTTGACATCCCTACTAATCAAGAACCTATTGACCTCTGCTTTAAATATACCCTGTGACTTGAGCTCCTCAGCTGTCTATGGCAATGAATTTCACAGATTCAGCATTCTCTGGCTAAAGAAATTCATCCTCATATCTTCTCAAAAGGAATGTCATGGTATTCTGAGGCTGTGCCCTCTGGTCCTAGACTCTCCCACTACTGGAAAAAAATGTTCTCTGTATCCAATATTCAATAGAGTTCAATGAGATCCCCCCTCCTTCTTCTAAACTCCAGCGAGTACAGACTTAGAGCCATCAAACACTCCTCATGCATTAATCCTTCCCCCCCCCCCCACAATCTCCTCTGGACCCTCCCCAATGCCATTATTTCCTTTCTTAGATATGGGGCCCAAAATTGCTCACATAACACCATTTTGGACTCTTAAGTATATCAGTAGCACCCAAAGAATGATCAATAATGTTCTTGGTTTCCCAACAGAGGTTTCTAAATCCAAAACAACAAATGGGTCACAAAACTATTAGTTTTGGTTAAATCCCTGACATAAAAGGTTTCAAGCTTAAGCAACAGATTCATGGAGTCACGTTACAAAGTAGTAAACACATTCTGTTAAATGGACTAGTCAGCTGGTGCCCAACTTAAACGTTTGAAAAATGTGCATAAATCTAAGGTAATAGAAAATTGCATGCATTGTATCTGTAACTGTCAGATATAGAAGGCTCTGATTAGGTCCCATTTGGTTCTACAATATGCCTCAGAGGAGGTACTTAGCATATTCACCAGTGTCTATATCCTCAATTGTCTTTGCTCAAGCAGTGGCAATGGTTTAACCAGACATGCTAAACATTATAGGTTAAAAAGAAAATTCTGGATCATTATTAAGACTTCTCAAAATAGATTTTTTCTTTAACTTTAATTTTTACACTAACTGCTATGAGTTTGCCTCATAGTAAGTGAACCCTGCATATTTACTCTATAAATACTGCTAATATGAAAGTAGAATATTGTTTGGAGGTCATATTCAATAACAAGGGAGACTTGTTAATGTCTAATAGTAGTAAAAGCCATCACATTAGCAAGTGGTGTTGCTAATTAAAAACTGAAAACTAGAAACAAGATCGAAACAAAGAGCCAACCTAACTTTGTGTTGAGGTCTTATTGCCAAAGGGCTTGCATTCCAACAGTAAACAGGAACCTTGCTTGTCTCAGAGAGAAAGGCCCTTTGTGTTTTGAATTTGCATGAAACTTTTGAAAAAAAACACCTGCTTGATATTCAAAGCAGAACCTTTGAACAATGCAGAGTATTACTATGCAGCATGTTTCATATAAGTGCACAAAGCATATGCAAATCATAGATATTACTCTTCAGATCTTACCTTTAAACCAAGAATTACTTAAAGAGAATGAAGTGGAAATTTGTTTAATAACTCTGTTCTTTCCACAGATGTTGCCTGGCTAGCTAAGTGCTTAAAAATCCTTAGTCATCAAGGAAAAAAATACAATAATTCTGAGCTTTTTGTCTATGATGGAGCCTGCCATCAAATTTCATCTCCTGCAGATGAGGTTCAAGGTAGCTTGATTTACAAAAAAATAACCCCAGATGCACAACTCTACCATAAGTTTGCTTTATGTTTAAGAATATTTCATGTCAACTAAATACATCCTAGCAATTATTTAACCTATTTGAACACAACAGTTTGTCAACTGCCTGCACTGTATTTAATATTTCAGTAGAATTGTAAGGATATTGTTTGACGGAGCTTTCTTTATTTGTTTACATAATTCATTATGGGTTATTTGTAAGATACATGTGAATATCATATGTCATTACACCATCACGTCCTAAGTATACACCTCACTGAAGTAAAATTTAAGTAGACACGCATCTCCCTGCTCCCGTATTTTTCTTTCAATTAGTTTTATGTTTTGGAGTTACAAAACATAATACTGCCTTTCTTATACTGTATATGAAGAAAACAGCATTTAACACGATTTTGACACTTAAGACCTCTTTCTCCTCATCTAACTTAATTATTTTCAAATGCATTAAATGCTAAGATAATTTAATTATATGAATGAATGTTATGTGGGAGGACAATTAAGTATTATGTACATGACTAATGCATCACCCTGCTTGCACATGAGTAAAACCCAGTATGAATCAGTTATGAAGAGTTGGAGACAGAAGTTCCTCAAGCTGCAATTCCAGTGTATATACGAGAGCCACGCCCGATAATATCACCCAACACTCAAATAGGTCAATGGGATATAAAAGCATAAACACTGCTTCCGATGTACCACTCACTTCATCCAAAAATCAATCTCTTTTCATAGAAGGAATCATGGATTTGGCCAGTACACAATCCAACACCAGCAAGCTTTTTGTTGCCTCTAAGGAACGGGCTGATTTTCAACCCTACCACTATCACTGCGTCCATTCCCAAATAGCCTCCAACTCTTCTGGACACTAATTGGTGTACAGCAACACGCACAAAATGCTGGAAGAACTCAGCAGGTCAGGCAGCTTCTATGAAAATGAACAAACAGATGAAGTTGTGGGCTGAGACTCTTTTTCAAGACTGGAAAGGAAGGGAGAAGACACCAGAATGGGGTATAGTGTAACTTAGCATCTACCTGAACAACATTTGGACTGTGGCACTGTTACCTTCACTGACTTCATGACCTCAGAGTTGAAAGGTTAAAGTAAAATTTATTATCAAAATACATATACACTCAGAGGCTACTTTATTAGGTTCACTTCTACACCTGCTTGTTAATGCAAATGTCTAATCAGCCAATCATATGGCAGCAAGTTAATGCATAAAATTATGCAGACACGGTCAAAAGGTTCAACTGTTGTTTAGACAAAACATCGGAATGGGGAAGACGTGTGATCTAAGTGACTTTGACCTTGGAATGATCATTGGTGCCAGATGAGGTGGTTTGATTATCTCAGAAATCGCTGATCTCCTGGGATTTCACAACAGTCTCCGGAGTTTTCAGAAAATGGTGCGATAAACAAAAAGCATCCAGTGAGAGGCAGTTCTGTGGGCAAAAATGCCTTGTAAATGAGAGACGACAGAGGAGAATGGCCAGACTGGTTCAAGCTGACAGAAAAGTGACAGTAACTCAAATAATCATGTTACAACAGTGGTGTACAGAAGAGCATCACTGAATGCACAGTTTGCCAAATCTTAAAGTGTATGGGCTACAGCAGCAGAAGAGGACAAACGTACTTTCTGTGGCTACTTTACAAGGTAAAGGAGGATCTTCATAAAGTGGCCATTGCGTATATGCTACCATATGATACCTTGAGATTTATGGTTTTGCAGGCATTTACACGGAAATAAGAAAATACAATAGAATTTATGAAAAACTATACATAAACAAAGGCTGACAAGCGACACGTTTATTATACAGAAACCAGATTCCATCGGTGGATCAGTACCTATCTGACTTTTGCCTTGTAACTGAGGCTCAGGGCAACTAGATCAGTGCCAGTTCTGTGATCTCTCTGCTGGCTCTCGTCAGGGCCGCTGCAGGAGTTCAATGAATCTCATCAACTTTGTAAGAAATGAGAAGTGAAGTAAAGAAAGCTGATCCGAGCCTGCCCAATTTAACTGAATATTGCAACAACTCTGATTTCACAACCATTGTGTAACAAGTTACTGGCAGATCTTCACTTTTAGTCTGCACAGGTTATTTGCTAGTGGTATTCCTTTCCCCACAGAGTAATGATTAAAATACAGTGGATTTCATTTCATTGGGGCACATTGTGACTAGTATATTTTGGCCTAAATAAGCGGCTGCCCCAATCAGCCGCAGTTTTATGGAAATCGTTAAAAAGGTATAAAAGAGACAAATTACTGTTTAACTGATGTATTTAAATGAAATACAGGACAAATTAGAACCACGGTACAATACCATAATACTGTCCATTATTTCCTAATAGTAATCGACAGAGGAATTCATCCAGTGTATTTTGCTGTGTTCTTTTATTTGACTGTAAATGAACTAAGTCAGTGCAGATATCTAGAGAATCAGAATGAAGTTTAATATCACAGACATATGTCATGAAAGTTGTTGTTTTGCGGCAGCAGTACATTACAATACTCAATTATAAAATCTATAAATTACAATAAAGAGTATATATTTTAAAAATAAATTAAGTAGGTAATGCTAAGGAGAGGGAAAAGAATACTGAGGTAGTGTTCATGGGTTCAATGTCCATTCAACAATCTGATGGTAGAGGAGAAGAAGCTGCTTCTGAAACATTGAGTGTGTATCTTCAGGCTCCTGTGCCTACTCCTTGATGTTTATAATGATAGGGTCCTCCATGATAGATGCTGCCTTTTTGAGGCATTGTCCTTTTAAGGTGTCCTGGATGCTGGGGAAACTAGTGCCCATGACGGAACTGGCTGAGTTTATGACTCTCTGCAGCTTTTTCCAATGCTATGTAGTGTCCCCTCCGTACCAGATACTGACGCAACCAGTTAGAATGCTCTCCACAGTGCATCTGTAGAAATTTGTGAGTAACTCTGGTGGCACGCCAATTCTCTTCAAACTCCTAATGAAATATAGTCATTGTCTTGTCTTCTTTGGAATTGCATGAATATGTTGGGCCCAGGATAGATCCTCAGAGATGCTGACACCCAGAAATGTGAAACTGCTCACCCTTTCCATTGTTGATCTCTCAACGAAGACTGATGAGTGTTCCCTTGACTTACCCTTCCTAAAGTCCACAATCAATTACCTGGCCTTGCATTGAGTGCAAGGTTGTTGCTGCGACATCACTCAACCAGCTGATCTCTCTTACTCCTGTACACCTTCTCATCACCATCTGAAATTCTGCCAACAATAGCTGGCAAATTTATAGATAGTGTTTGAGTTGTGCTTAGCCACACTATTGTGGGTGTAGTGTTAGGGTCCAGTCCGGAGCCCGCCTTCCGGGTCTTGCTCCGGTCCACGGACTCCGGACTCCGGGCCTTGCAGCCAGCCCTCCTGTCACCCGGAGCCATTGGATCATCTTGGCTTAAGGAGGTACACCTGTCGCCTATTAGGGGGCAGGTGTTTATAAGGGGCTCGGGGACTGAGCCTAATTGGGGGGTCATCTTGCTCTGAAGCTGGTTTAACCTGCTCTGAATCCTGATCTGTGCCCGGTCCGCCGGCTCTGAATCCTGCTCTGTGCCCGGTCCGCCGGCTCTGAATCCTGATCTGTGCCCGGTCCGCCGGCTCTGAATCCTGATCTGTGCCCGGTCCGCCGGCTCTGAATCCTGCTCTGTGCCCGGTCCGCCGGCTCTGAATCCTGATCTGTGCCCGGTCCGCCGGCTCTGAATCCTGATCTGTGCCCGGTCCGCCGGCTCTGAATCCTGCTCTGTGCCCGGTCCGCCAACTCTGAATCCTGCCGTGTGCCCGGTCCGCCGGCTCTGAATCCTGATCTGTACCCGGTCCGCCGGCTCTGAATCCTGATCTGTGCCCGGTCCGCCGGCTCTGAATCCTGCTCTGTACCCGCTCCGCCGGCTCTGAATCCTGCTCTGTACCCGGTCTGCCGGCTCTGAACCCTGCTCTGTGCCCGGTCCGCCGGCTCTGAATCCTGCTCTGTACCTGGTCCGCCGGCTCTGAATCCTGATGTGTGCCCGGTCCGCCGGCTCTGAATCCTGATGTGTGCCCGGTCCGCCGGCTCTGAATCCTGCTCTGTACCCAGTCCGCCGGCTCTGAATCCTGCTCTGTACCCGGTCCGCCAGCTCTGAATCCTGCTCTGTACCCGGTCCGCCGGCTCTGAATCCTGCTCTGTGCCCGGTCCGCCGGCTCTGAATCCTGCTCTGTGCCCGGTCCGCCGGCTCTGAATCCTGATCTGTGCCCGGTCCGCCGGCTCTGAATCCTGATCTGTACCCGGTCCGCCGGCTCTGAATCCTGATCTGTACCCGGTCCGCCGGCTCTGAATCCTGATGTGTGCCCGGTCCGCCGGCTCTGAATCCTGATCTGTACCCGGTCCGCCGGCTCTGAATCCTGCTCTGTGCCCGGTCCGCCGGCTCTGAATCCTGCTCTGTGCCCGGTCCGCCGGCTCTGAATCCTGCTCTGTGCCCGGTCCGCCGGCTCTGAATCCTGCTCTGTGCCCGGTCCGCCGGCTCTGAATCCTGCTCTGTGCCCGGTCCGCCGGCTCTGAATCCTGTTCTGCCCTGATTGCCGGCCTGCTCTGTATCTGTTCTGTCCAGGTTTGTCTTGTTTTCCTGCTTCTCTCGTGTGCGCTGGTCCCGCTGTTCTGCCGTATTCGCCTTGCCCGCGCTGTCACACTGTTTGCTTGCTTCTCCCTATTTACCGCTGTATCCCGGTTGTCCTGCTGCTCACCCTGGACCCAGCTCCCTTCTGTTCCCTTGCCTCTGTTGGGTAAGCCAGGTCGTCGCTGTTACCCCTCAGGTGGTTCTGTCCCTTCCTGTCCCTTGCCCCTGTCGGGTAAGCCAGGCTGTGGCCGTTACCCCTTGGGTGTTTCTGTCCCTTCCTGTCCCTTGCCCCTGTCGGGTAAGCCAGGCTGTTGCCATTACCCTACGGGTGGTTCTGTCCCTTCCTGTCCCTCACCTTTGATGGGCTGTGCCCCGCACCTGCCCGGGTGTCCGCGCCTTGCCCAGGCCTCTGTGTTTCCGCCTGGGAGGCGGCCCTGCCTGGGATCCATGCGGCCCGTCCTAGGGACTCCGACCCTTCTCACCCCTTGCTCCCTACGGGTTGTGCCCGCACCTGCCCAGGTGTTCCATGTCTTGCCCGGGCCTCCATGTTCCTGCCTGGGAGGCGGCCCTGCCCAGGAGTTATGCGCCCACCCCAGGGGGCTCTTCTGCCTTGCCTGAACTCTGGGATCCTCCTGCCTCCCCTGACCTCCGGGATCCAGCCCCGCCTGCATTACCCCTTGCATGCCATGGCATCCCCATCCTGTCCTACCCCCAGGACTTCAGTGCCTGCGTCCTGTATTTGGGTCCATTCCATGTCCGCTCATGACAGTGTAGTGAGAATATAGCAGTCATTAATCATTTAGAGTTCCTTGTGTTTTTCTTGAATGACTTGTTCTTTGTAATGCAGTCTCCTGGTGTTTTCTGTATAAACTGGTTAAGTGTGTTTTGATAAGCTCGGGGTTGCCCTGTTATCTGAATTATTTAAATGGATGCCTGATTAACATCAATCTCGGGGTCCTAATTTTGAGAATGTTACCTCACGGTGTTGTTTGGCTGAGCCACTGATGTTCTGTTGGAATTCTTATGAACTGGTCACCATCTCTACACAGGAGTCTGTCTTTCCTCTGCACTTGGGTTCCAACAATACCAGTGTACATGGTGACAGCTGTAAGCTATTTTCAATTATTTTAACAGTTACCTTTCAGGTTTCAATTTTGCTCAGTGTGCAAGCTCAAATTACTGAAGTGTTGCATCAAAGTGTGCATGAACTGAACTTGAATTAATCTTGGATGGGTAATTAACATGTTACTGTTCACTGTGAAACAAATTTTGGAGGGAAAATAATCTTTTCTGGGAATCAGGACCACTTGTATTCCAGAAAAATAAACCATAATCATAAGAAGTCAAGAATTATATTTGTACCACCTAAGCTCAAAATGCTTACATTGTTTAAACGTGTAGGTAATGAGCTTACAAACTATAATAAAAACCACAATCACAGTGTGTGAACAGTGCAAAACCAACTGTGGTTTTTGTTGTTATAAATGCTCATATCACTACTTTAAATTTAGGAATTGAAGAAAAAATTCCTTTTCATTAAGGTAAAGGGGATGTATTTAAAAGAGACCTTTGGGGCAAGTTCTTCATGCAGAGGCTGGTGTATATATGCTAGAGGAAATAGTTGAGGCAAGTACAATTATAACATTTTTAAAAATATTCAGACAGGTACATGCATAGGAAAGGTGTAGTGTGATATGAGACAAATATGGGTACTAGCGTAGTTGGGCATCTTGGTCAGCATGGTCAGTCCCTCAATTTCCTCACTAGCAGACAGTACAGATTGGCAGCAAGGTGCACCACAGGGCTGTGTGCTTAACACATCCTTTATGCACTTTATACCTACAAATGTGTGGCAAAGTACAGCTCCAATTGTAGGCTGAATCAAAGATAGTGACAATCAGTGTATAGGAGGGAGAATGAAAATCTGGTTGAGGGGTGCCACACCAACAATCTCTCACTCAATGTCAGCAAAACCAAAGGCTGGTTATCAACTACAGATGCAGAAGATGGATTTACATGAGCCAGTGTTCATTAGGGATTTGAGGTGGAGAGTGTCAGCAGTTTTAAATTAACCATATAACCATATAACAATCACAGCACGGAAACAGGCCATTCCGGCCCTCCTAGTCCGTGGTGAACTCTTAATCTCACCTAGTCCCACCTACCCGCACACAGCCCATAACCCTCCACTCCTTTCCTGTCCATATACCTATCCAATTTTACCTTAAATGACACAACTGAACTGGCCTCTACTACTTCTACAGGAAGCTCATTCCACACAGCTATCACTCTCTTGAGTAAAGAAATACCCCCTCGTGTTTCCCTTAAACTTTTGCCCCCGAACTCTCAAATCATGTCCTCTCGTTTGAATCTCCCCTACTCTCAATGGAAACAGCCTATTCACGTCAACTCTATCTATCCCTCTCAAAATTTTAAATACCTTGATCAAATCCCCCCTCAACCTTCTATGCTCCAATGAATAGATCTAGGAGATCTAGGCCTCATATGGAGCCAGTGATCATTAATGGAGAATGTGTGGAGCAGGTTAAGACCTACAAGTATCTGGGAGTACAGTTAGACGAGAAGCTAGACTGGACTGCCAACACAGATGCCTTGTGCAGGAAGGCACAGAGTCGACTGTACTTCCTTAGAAGGTTGGCGTCATTCAATGTATGTAGTGAGATGCTGAAGATGTTCTATAGGTCAGTTGTGGAGAGCGCCCTCTTCTTTGTGGTGGCGTGTTGGGGAGGAAGCATTAAGAAGAGGGACGCCTCACGTCTTAATAAGCTGGTAAGGAAGGCGGGCTCTGTCGTGGGCAAAGTACTGGAGAGTTTAACATCGGTAGCTGAGCGAAGGGCGCTGAGTAGGCTACGGTCAATTATGGAAAACCCTGAACATCCTCTACATAGCACCATCCAGAGACAGAGAAGCAGTTTCAGCGACAGGTTACTATCGATGCAATGCTCCTCAGACAGGATGAAGAGGTCAATACTCCCCAATGCCATTAGGCTTTACAATTCAACCGCCAGGACTTAAGAACTTTTTAAAAGCTATTATTAATGCTTTTTGAGATAGTGATTTAGATGCATATCATATTTTTTACTGAGTTAAGTATTGTATGTAATTAGTTTTGCTACAACAAGTGTATGGGACATTGGAAAAAAAAGTTGAATTTCCCCATGGGGATGAATAAAGTATCTATCTATCTATCTATCTATCTATCTATCTATCTATCTATCTATCTATCTATCTATCTATCTATCTATCTAGAGACCTAACTTGTTCAACCTTTCTCTGTAACTTAAGTGCTGAAACCCAGGTACCATCCTAGTAAATCGTCTCTGCACTCTCTCTAATTTATTGATATCTTTCCTATAATTCGGTGACCAGAACTGTACACAATATCCCAAATTTGGCCTTACCAATGCCTTGTACAATTTTAACATTACATCCCAACTTCTGTACTCAATGCTCTGATTTATAAAGGCCAGCATTCCAAAAGCCTTCTTCACCACCCTATCTACATGAGACTCCACCTTCAGGGAACTATGCACTGTTATTCCTAGATCTCTCTGTTCCACTGCATTCCTCAATGCCCTACCATTTACCCTGTATGTTCTATTTGGATTATTTCTGTCAAAATGTAGAATTTCACACTTCTTAGCATTAAACTCCATCTGCCAACGTTCAGCCCATTCTTCTAACCAGCATAAATCTCCCTGCAAGCTTTGAAAACCCACCTCATTATCCACAACACCTCCTACCTTAGTATCATCGGCATACTTACTAATCCAATTTACCACCCCATCATCCAGACCATTTATGTATATTACAAACAACATTGGGCCCAAAACAGATCCCTGAGGCACCCCGCTAGTCACCGGCCTCCATCCCGATAAACAATTATCCACCACTACTCTTTGGCATCTCCCATCTAGCCACTGTTGAATCCATTTTATTACTCCAGCATTAATACCTAATGACTGAACCTTCTTAACTAACCTTCCATGTGGAACTTTGTCAAAGGCCTTGCTGAAGTCCATATAGACTACATCCACTGCCTTACCCTCATCAACATTCCTCGTAACTTCTTCAAAAAATTCAATAAGGTTTGTCAAACATGACCTTCCACGCACAAATCCATGCTGGCTACTCCTAATCAGATCCTGTCTATCCAGATACTTATAAATACTATCTCTAAGAATACTTTCCATTAATTTACCCACCACTGATGTCAAACTGACAGGTCTATAATTGCCAGGCTTACTTCTAGAACCCTTTTTAAACAATGGAACCACATAAGCAATATGCCAATCCTCCGGCACAATCCCCATTTCTAATGACATCTGAAAGATCTCCGTCAGAGCTCCTGCTATCTCTACACAAACTTCCCTCAAGGTCCTGGGGAATATCCTGTCAGGACCCGGAGATTTATCCACTTTTAAATTTCTTAAAAGTGCCAGTACTTCCACCTCTTTAATTGTCATAGGTTCCATAACTTCCTTACTTGTTTCCCACATCTTACACAATTCAATATCCTTCTCCTTAGTGAATACCGAAGAGACAAAATAGTTCAAAATCTCTCCCATCTCCCTCGGCTCCACACATAGCTGACCACCCTGATTCTCTAAGGGACCAATTTTATCCCTCACTATCCTCTTGCTTTTTATATAACTGTAGAAACCTTTTGGATTTACTTCCACCTTATTTGCCAAACCAAACTCGTATCTTCTTTTAGCTTTTCTAATCTCTTTCTTAAGATTCCTTTTACATTGTTTATATTCCTCGAGCAATTCCTTTGCTCCATGCTGCCTATATCTATTGTAGACATCCCTCTTTTTCCGAACCAAGTTTCTAATATCCCTTGAAAACCATGGCGCTTTCAAACCTTTAACCTTTCCTTTCAACCTAACAGGAACATAAAGATTCTGAACCCTCATAATTTCACCCTTAAATGACCTCCATTTCTCTATTACATCCTTCCCATAAAACAACTTGACCCAATCCACTCTCTCTAAATCCCTGCGCATCTCCTCAAAGTTAGCCTTTCTCCAATCAAAAATCTCAACTCTAGGTCCAGTCCTGTCCTTCTCCATAATTATATTGAAGCTAATGCTATTGTGATCACTGGACCCGAAGTGCTCCCCAACACATACATCTGTCAGCTGACCTATCGCATTCCCTAACAGGAGATCCAACACTGCCCCATCTCTAGTCGGTACTTCTATGTATTGTTGCAAAAAACTATCCTGCACACATTTCACAAACTCTAAACCATCCAGCCCTTTTACAGAATGAGCTTCCCAATCTATGTGTGGAAAATTAAAATCTCCCACAATCACCACCTTGTGTTTACTACAAATATCTGCTATCTCCTTACACACTTGCTCTTCCAACTCATGCTCCCCATTAGGTGGCCTATAATACACTCCTATCAGTGTTACTACACCTTTCCCATTCCTCAATTCCACCCAAGTAGCCTCCCTAGAGGAGCTCTCTAATCTATCCTTCCAAAGCACCGCCATAAGATTTTCTCGGACAAGCAATGCAACACCTCCTCCTCTGGCCCCTCCTACTCTATCACACCTGAAGCAACTAAATCCAGGAATATTTAGTTGCCAATCACACCCTTCCTGCAACCATGTTTCACTAATAGCTACAACATCATAATTCCAGGTATCAATCCACGCTTTAAGCTCATCCACCTTTCTTACAATGCTCCTAGCATTAAAATAGATACATTTAAGATACTCTCCACCTCCTCCTCTCTTTTCATCCCTAACAATGCATTCAAATTTATTATCCTTTTCTTTCTTCCCTACATCTTCGGGCTGAACGCATCCCTTCTCCATCACCTGCCTTTCCTCCCTCATTCCTTGGCATTATTTTATCAGAGGATCTGTCTTGGGACCAGAAGGTAAATGCCATCACAAAGAAGGCACAAAAGCGCCTCTTCTTTCTTAGAGGTTTGTGTAGAATCGACATGTCACCAACAACTTTGACAAACTTCTACAGAAGCCACTAGAGAGAGTATCTTAACTGGTTGCAACACAGCCTGGTATGAAAACATCAATGTCCAGAGACAGAAAAAGGAAGGAGGTACAAAAGGCTTGGGTTCCACACCACCAGGTTCAGGAGCAGTTTAATCCTACAACCATCAGTCTCTTGACCTGCTGTGGATAACTTCACTCACCACAACTCTGGACTGATTCTATGACCTACAGATTCACTTTCAAGGACTCATGTCCTCAATTATTTTTATTTGCACAAATTGTCTTCTTTTGCACATTATTTGTTTGTTAGTCTTGGTGTATAGTTTTATTTTGAAAATTCTATTGTATTTCTGTATTTTCCTGTAAATGCTTGCAAGAAAGTGAATTTCAGTATGGTAATATGGTAACATGATAACGTATACAGACTTTGATAATAAGTTTACTTGGACTTTCACCAGTTGAGGCAAAGGCCTGTATAACTGTACTGTATAATGCTATGATTCTATGTAATAAAGGAGCATTTGTGTGTAATTCTAAAACTGGTTATTTTAAAGACTTAAAGCTTTTAAAATAGAACACTTTATTAAAAAGACAAAATTTGATATCAATCTGAGCTTCCAGTTTTAGATTTAATATCGAAGTGATGGTGTCTTGCCCTTAAGGCATTTGGTTAGCTTTATTACATCTTCGCTTTAGTAATTTGTTTGTAATTATTTTCTAGTTAAAGTTAAGGTTGTTGAAAATAAATTCATTCTCTGTGATGAATCGCGGCACGTGATGACGTCACACCCGGTTTTGCCGCGTCTTGTGGGTAAATACCGGTTTGGAGAAACGGGAAGGCAGGGGCTTGTGTGTGCAGGATCAGCATGAGAAAAGTTTCACTCTACGCACTAAGAAACATCATTGAAACGACGCTGTAAGTTCATATGACAATCGATATGTTGAAGTAAAAATGTTAACGCTGATTCTGTTAAAAGTAATGACGGTTGATAAAGTTTATTTTCTTGTGCTATTGAAAGCGTTGCTGGATAGTTTGTGTTGAAGTGTATTTAAAGTTGTTGATGGCGTAGGTAGGTTCTGATTGTATGTTGTACTTTAATGTAATATAGTTTGTTGCAGTTTTACTTTTACAAGTATTTATGATGTAAATGTGATGCCAAGAAGGAAACAAATACTGTATATATTTTGTATTGTTTTATCAACAGTTTTCACCATAGGTTAATGTGGAAGAGTGAACAGTAAACGGTTAATCTTACTGCGATCCTTGCCTTCATTGACTACAGTTTAACTCGGTGTTTAGTTCAGAGTTTCTACACCTGCACGAGAATACTACAGATGGTAATATTTGTTAACAAGATCATGAGGTGAATTTCAGTACCAAGATGATCCAAATGTATCTGATATGCAATAGCTGAGATCCAATGTATCGTTATTGTCTATATTGGTGTTGCAAAGGTTATGGTATCATCCATGCTATAAAAATAGCATACTCTCTCAATATGGAGAAATAATTCAGAAATAAAGTCAATATACTGCCTAATGTGACAAATGAAGAGATCTCACGGGTGTAATTGGGTGAAGGGGGCTCTATGGGTCAGAAGGGTCTAGCTCTGTAATGTACCTCCAAATAAGATAAGTGAAATAAAATTATATGTTTATCAAATCTCTATTAAGCAAAATGGACTCCATGATTCAATTAAGTTTGATAAATCACCAATAGTAATTTGCTGTAAATATCTTTGCTAATGCTTATACTGATCAGCATATACACAAAATCTAAAAACTTGAAATGATGAGCTGCTGAATCTCCAGCTTTCATCTTGATCACCAGGTATTTTAACAGACTTTTCAAGTGGTTTATTTGGAAATTTAACAGTTGCTTCTGTTTGGTAGATAAAGTTATCTTTAAGTCAAAGGATATATGTAATTACTACTATAGTGCAAGTCAAACCCACAAATTGCATTGTCCAGGAAGGGGAACAGGCTTTCAGTAAAATAATAAAATGCCCAACTCTTACATTCATTCAATAAGCTCCCACAAAAATATGTCCCAGGTATATATGTGCCACATAAATATAGCTTTGAATGCAACATAATGTGCAATAAAGT
This sequence comes from Hemitrygon akajei, assembly GCF_048418815.1. NCBI lineage: Eukaryota > Metazoa > Chordata > Chondrichthyes > Myliobatiformes > Dasyatidae > Hemitrygon > Hemitrygon akajei. The sequence continues at coordinate 37,627,365 of NC_133133.1, read as the reverse complement.
TCTGAAAACTAGAAGTAAGCAAAAGTGGAAGCCAGAGCTTTGAGAGTATATGCTCTGGAAGTTGTTTACATTACTATATTCAGTTTTAGCCCATAGAATTGATGTCAAATTTCTACCCTATTGCTTCTGCATACATCTTTTGACAGATTTTCATAATCACAACTTGACAGACTGATTCGGATCTGCTGTTAATTTTGATCTTATGTGTTAGTCTGAAACAGGCGATAATGAACCTCCCCAACATTACATATACTGTACTTCCTGATTTTCACTTTCACCAATTTCAATAGGAATCCCAAACAGGACAGTCGTAAAATAGGCAACTGGCCCCTGTCAAAATTACTCATATGCTGCGATCATGCAATTTTAAATAGAGCGTAAGTATTGTTTAATCCAATAATCCTCTGCTTTCAATCCTTTTTCAGACAAAAATCATCTTGTTTTTATTCCTTTTCTGCAAAAAATCATTGTACCAGTGACATGCATTTTCACAAAGAACTACATTTAATGTCTTACTTACTGAGTCTCTGTTCAGCTAAAATGAAAGCCCAGGAATAATGTACTTAATAGCAGCACACTAAATTTAAAGATACAAATCACACTCTGTTTTTGTACTGGACAGTTAACTTCCTTCTATCAGACACCCAGTTAGTCCTTGAAACATTTGTATTCCATTTAAATGGCTGAGTGATTCTCAGTCTGGAGTAAATTTATTGGGGTAAAATTTGTCTTTATCAACTGGGCAAATACCTGCCCGTATATTTTCCGCCATATTTTCATTTTGTTAGTTTCAGTACCAAATATCCAAGGAGAAGTTTCTAGCTCATCTATGAATAACTCTCTGGGTACTTATTTCAGGCATAGGAGATGCACAGTCCATTTATAATATCCCTTGAAGAAGTGATGCTGTGTCACTTTCATGAGTGCTGACTAGAGTATTTGGTTTAGGCTATTTTGTAGCAGTTAAGCATCAACCATAAAGCCATGAATCTAGGATCATATGTAAGCCAGGCCAGATAAGAGAAAATAAATGATAATTCCTATCTCCTTTCAATGAACAGCATAGAAATTTGCAATAATCCATGTTTTAGTGTTTTATTCATGAATTTGTGAATTTCCAGGGGATTTGAAAAAAGCTCTAATACTAGTCCTTGTATCTAGATTACAAATTCATTAACATATTTGAAATGTTACCACTTATTATTTTGATTCAAACAATGCATCACAGCAATGCAGCAATCTGGGTTGGATTTTAGAACTTGATCTTAAGAGCTGGATTTGAATGCATATCCCTCTGATTACAGTATAATCAACTGAACTACAGCAGGGTCCACACCAAATATATTCCTGTAAAATAGTCAAAATTTTATCAAGTTACTAATACTCCTGAAATGCATTATGCATACTAATATCACTATCGATTTTCAGTTGTAGTTCAAACAACACAATTAATTTATAGATATCTGGTGTCACCCACTTGTGATTTGGGGAAGGAGAACACTGATGATCTACTGGTTTAAAATTAAAAGATGATGATGTTCTGTGAGTCTTCACCTACCGTAGACAAAAAAATTGATAGGGGAAGCAGCAAGTCCAGAAAAATATATGTACAAATCAATTGACCTATTTTTCCAGGATTCTGCAGAGCTACATCAAACAAGTGAGAATTCTGAACAAAATTCAAGATGCCCTTAAAAAAAAAGGATATACCCTTCTTTAAAATATGTGTAACACAAATGGCAAATGAAGCTATCCCCCTTCCTTGGAATTATGAAAATACTTGTTAGAAACTGGTATTCACTATGTTAAATGTCTGGTTATTATATCATTAAAATTTTAAATGGGGAAATTAATGAAAATATTAGAAAAAAATATGCTTTTAAAACACCATCCTTCCTGAAATGACAAATGATAGCATTAGGATAAAGAAGTGTTTTCCAAAACAAAATTAAAAGAGTATGAATGAAGGGTCAAATGAACACCACAAGAAAATAAAATAATCTAATGGGTTTTGCAGTAATTCTGCTGGCAACTGATGATATCCTGTTTCTTGGTAAAGAACCTTCAACTTCTTCAGTCACATCATAGATTGTTTTCTGTGGAGTTTTTGCTCTGGGTTTCACAGAATCAAGCAAGCCCATGTTGTGGTTATACACCCAATGTCCTTATCGTCAACCACTATCACCTTCTGATAAACAAACTACAAACTCCTCTAACAGAATTATGATGCATAAAAAATACCTAAATAATTTATTTTAATTCTGAATGGAGCCAATTACACTATGACTATAAAAAACTAAACACAAAACACCTTCAGCTATGATCCTCACAATGATGATGCTGCAACAACAGATCTGTCAGAAATATGATGATAAAATTAATCGATGCACACATCAATTCAACTTGAATTATATATCATATTTAACTATTATACCAAGTCTATAAAATTCCCTAGACTAATCATGCAAAAATTATATGAGTCAATGATTGTTCCAGTTTCAGATGTTAACCTACATAGGTGACCACATAACAGCTTTATAATTTATATCTATACATTTCAATGCTGTATCTTGAGATGTGTGGCAAATATTAGAAGCTGGCATGTTTAAAAAATTAAAAAATAATAGGTGGAATCATAGAGTATGCTAGTCTTATGATTCCAGTTTCAAATGCTAGCAAATACATTTAAAATATTTCATCTTTTTACACGTTCGGTTCACAGTATGTATTTCCAACATTATCTTTTCACTTCTAATACGTCAAGCACATGATGAAGATCTCATACATTTTGTAAATTACTGAGTTTGCCCTCAGCAAGTCTTTCATTGAAGTTCATCCCTGATGAAATTGAGGAAATGACATTTTTTTGGTGATTGATGGAGCTTGCCCTTAATCTCAGGATTTTTTCAACTTCCACTGATTTCAGTATATTAATTACTATAAATATTGATATTAATTTTATATGTTTTATACGCCTTCTCACACCAATGACATAAGGGAAGTACAAAGATTTTAATATGTTGTTGTTTACCAAATGCATATAAATAACTATGGCCGTATATTGCATTCTGCTTCTGAAACTAAGCTCTGTAGGTTTCAATGAAATGCAAATTTAGCAGCAAGGTACACTGCCCAAGGGCTACAATAGATGCAGGTGTGACACTAGTGATGAAGGGCAGTGATGTACTGTATGTATAGATGTGTAAAATAATGCTCAGTTTGTGGAAAGTATGCTTCTTTTTACTTTGAATAGCTATTTCAGATCTGGTGTTAATACCCACACCCAAAGTAGCTCTAAATGCAACTTGCACCCAGTATACATGCATTTAGCGCGCAACGCTTGGAATTTTAAAACTCTTGTTTCCTGGAAACTAACAACACAGTTCAGGGTGTGTGCCAGCTAATTACAGTCAGCATTCTGTCAGTGCTATCATTGCTGACACACTTAAAATCTTTCGATTTGGCTTTGCTTCTTTTTATCACCTTTCTTTTCACCTCGGAAAATAATCTAACTTAATAATATTCAAATTATTTTAAACTGAAGTGAAAGTACTGCGTTGCTTTATATATTGTTTTTCATTTATGAAAGAATATTCTTTCATGGGACTGGCAGATTAGGGATGTATTACTTAATATGAAGCAAAATCATGTTATAAAAGAAGCAGAGAACAAAAGTTCATTTTGATATAACTTTTCAGTAAAAATTATTGCTTTGAGTAAGAACTTAAATTTGCTGAGATCATTTCTATGTACCCCTTACAACTTTGTGAACTTGGATGATGGTAAGGAAATTATTTACTTCTGCTTTTACTGGAGACCTTGTCAGAGAATGTGATCTTTGTAAGAGTATGTTGGGAATAAGAGCCAGATCTGAAGTGGCTTCAGATGATTGAAGATTTTTGTATGGCAGTTATGCTATACAGTTAGATTCTGGGTCCTTGTTGTGGGGAATGTCTCAGCTGCATAGAAACTGCATGATGACAAACTATGAGTCACCAACATCATTTCTCCTCTATCTTGCATCTCTTCATCCACTGCATGACGTAAAAATGAAGATACCAGTGTTTGAAAAAATCATGAAATTTGGTACTTTGTTTAGAGATGAAGTAGTAGTATAAGTCCTAACACTTGCCGGAAAAATTATTAAAAAAAAGAAATGCAGTTGAAGAAATACTGACAGAGCTTTCTTACAATGATATTAGTCTCATGGCTAATTATCTCAACCAAACTATAAATATTTGAGGCAGATTTGAGCAGAAATATGAAGGCAATGGTTCACAGCATTAACCACACACTCGAGACCCACTTAATTATAGTAGAATTGGCTTGCATTTAACAAATCTGTCAGCTTTTTGGAAGGAGAATGCAGGCCCTCTTTTTTTCATTGCAGATTTGAGGCAGACATTTAATGACAGACTTGGTTAAAATCCTTTGTCAAAGGAGAATCTGGGGTCAAAGGCATGTACAGGAATTTAAATTTGTATGTTTATTGGAATTTTGTTTTAACATTACACAAATAAGGCATGTGCACAAGCTCCTAATGTGCTCAAATATAACAGAGCGATGTCATGTCTGTGCTACTTTTCAGTCCTCACACATGTCCTTGCCCAGCATGAAAGCTCCCCCTGCAATACCATGATTCCTTATCCCTGCTTTGGGTTTCACACACCAGAGTGAATCATATTATTATAGATAAGCAGGAAAGACTTCCTGTATTTTTATACAAAAGGAACATAAATTGGTTTGCTACATTTACTCTAACGTATGCACACACAAAATACTGGAGAAACTCAACGGGTCAGGCAGCATCTGTGGAAAAGATCATTATCTTGGAAGGTCCAAGCCAACATCTTGGACCGAGACCCAAGCAGCATCTATGGAAAGGCATAAAGACTTGATGTTTCAGGCCGAGACTCTTCGTTAGATCCTGATGTAGGGTTTTCAACCAAAGCGTTGACTTTCCATAGATGCTATCTGACCTTCTAAGTTCCTCCGGCCTTTTGTCTGCGTTCTGCAGATTTCAGCATTTGCAATATCTCTTGCATTTATGATTCACTACATTTACCTCAGATTTGGTATTTCAGTTTTTCAACATGCCACTGAGAATGCTTTATCTTTCAAAACATTAAGCCCATTGCAAAGACTTGTGGTTTCTGCATTATTTCACCTCTCAGAAAACAATATATGCCTTGAAGCTTTGGGCAACATTGTATAAAATGTAAAAGTGCTGTCCCACAACTGAACTAATTATTCAGTCTTTCGAAGAACCATCATTTACCCATATTAGACTCTCAAAAACTGATGTCAGCAATGTTAACGGTGTTGTTGAGAACTGCCCAAACTTGTTTGTCAGTATTCTGGGCAATCTCATTTTAATTTTAATTTAATGTTTCTATAATGATGTATACATTGAAGGCTGCCAAAAGTATTCAAGTTTGGCATGTATTTATCAACATGATAATAGTGCTATTAACCGAACTTTGAAATCCCCTAAATCCAAAAAAAGGAACTAATCGCCAGTTTTCCCTGGCTGCAATATGGAGCAAACTATTTCATACAAATAACAATCCCTATAAATTTCCTTTATAGTTTCACATCATCCTTTCATATTATTTTGTATGTAATGGAATGAGGCCATACAAGCCATTGAACTTATGATAGGTCTCACGGTAATCCCATCACTTCCGTTCCCCGACTTGTCTCCCCAGTAACACATACTGTCTGTCCCACTTGTCCCAATCCACCCTGCTACCATCCATCTACACCATTGGTAGTGTACAACAACCAGATTGTTCATAAACAACACATCTTTTGAGGTGTGAAAGGAAAAAGAGACATCTGCGGGGAAAACCCATTTCGAGAATGCATAACCTCCATGCGAGTGGAGATCAGGATCTTAAAACCATGTTGCTGAAGCAGTGAGTCAGCAGAACTGTGCTACACACCCACCAACACTGGTGAAATCCACTAATAATATTATTTATTTGTTTGTTTGTTTGTTTATTTATTTATTGAGCTATAGCATGGAATAGGCCCTTACGGCCCTTTGAGCCACACCGCCCAGCAAACCCCCTAATTTAACCCTATCCTAATCACGGGACAATTTGCAATGAACATTTAACCTACTAACAGGTATATCTTTGGACTGTGAGATGAAGCCGGCGCACCCAGAGGAAACCACATGGGAGAATGAACAAATTACCACTGAAATAATAGAACAATACTCTTTGATTTAGTAAGCATTCACAGCATAACACAGGAAAGAGTGATGCACCTCAGTCAAGCATGCTGACGGATGATGAGGCTTGTATGCTGAAAGATTCTTGTCAAAGATGCTGAAAGTCAATTTCTTACACTCAGGCAGTGAGTTGCCTGTTGATTCAAAGACTGAATCATCACACTACATCTTACTTATTTCTGCAGTGTGTAAACACTTAGGCACTTGCTAGCAAAGACCAAGGATTTGTTTTCTTCTTCATTGTTCACGGGCATTGATGGTGATTCTGATTTCAGCTCTCCTTTTATGTTTGTTAACAAAGCCAATGAAGAATAAAATTGGAGATGTACTGTACCTCTCACCTCATCAGATATTTAAAAAGGCAACAGAGCACAAATATTTATAACCACTATAGAAATTACATGGTAGCTCAATATTTGTACGATAGCTGATAAGTATCTCCTTTGCTTGTCAGACAGTAGATGTTGCACTTTGATGTAGATATACAGAATATATATAAAAGCAACGATTAACAAAGAGGAGAAAAGATTAACTGAATGGTTGATTAATCCAATGAACTTTTAAAAGGGAATAAGATAGAGGTTATATTACGGTCCAGGATTCTGATCATTTCCAGCAGTCGCCCTAAACTCCTTACAGTGCACTACAATCTCAACGACTGCAAAATTCCTAGATGATACTATTCTCACAGTCTGCACTAGTAAACACCTTTAGCAGTCTAAACCCTGGAATTCCAGAATTTATGAAGAGATTAATCCTTAAATCTTTTCACCTCTTTCTCCTCCTTTGAGATTCTCCACTGAATCTTTTTGTTCATGTAATGTGTTCTAATACTCTATATCGCCAAGCATTAAATTCTTTCTTTAATAAAACTTCTGTTGAAAATAAAACTATTAGATTTTAACAGGGCTATTTAAATTCAATTTGCTGTTGATGTTAAACCAGTGTATTTACTAATCTACTCGTTTTGTAGCAACTTTCTTTCAACTCCTTTCATTGACCAGCTGCACACTTTCCCTGCAAAATTCCCAACATGAACAATAAAAAAATCTCTGAAATTCTTCAAATATTCATATACCTGTCATGTATTTTCTAAATTGACTCATTTGTTTACTGTCACTAACTTCCAATTTTCTCCTTTTAAACTGCCAAATTTACTTTCTACTGTGACTCATGAAAAATGTGACTTTTGCCAGTCATTGTAATCTCCTCATAATCAGAAAGTGGACATGTATAATTCCTGAGAATGAGGCGGCCCCAAACACCAGATAACTGCATCAGCTACTTACAAGTTAAAAAAAGAGAAAAACATGTTTTGAATTCCTTTTACTGCAAAAAGGAACCTCCCACAGTCCTTTCCTCTTTATCTTTTGTCCACATTTGTTTTTGTGGGAGTAAGAGTATGTTGATAGTTTTAACCCTATATTTTACTAAAATAAAATCCTTCTGCCCACTGTGGTGAGTCAGCAGAAGGTGAATTGCAAGATTAAGATTGCCTCTGCAATTGAAAACCAGGACTCCCCTGGACAAAAAGAGATTTTTTAAAAATCAAACAATTCTTTTCGATTCTGGGCAACAGATGTGAAGAGACAAGGCAGCCAACCTTTGGACAATATTCAAGCACAGAAAGGAAACCATTTCCAAAAAAAAAAGAAAAAGTAGAAACTCCACAGTAAGAAAGATAGTTGGATGAGAGCCATGTCAGGGATCTTTATTCCTTTTAAAGTCAAAAACCAGCAAGGTTAAGAGCTAAAATGGAACAAATTAAAGTAAAAAGCAACATCTTGAAACTGCTGCATTTTCTAACAAAAATAATAAGCTGGTAAAGGGTTAAATGTTCATAAAACATTCAGAATGGTGATATACCAAATATTAAGTTTTTTCTGTTTGGCAGCTGCATACAATGCAACTTCCTTTTAAAATGCAGGTGCCATTTTTCTTAAAATCAGAAACTAAGTACTAGTCCCTTCAAACTGGAACTGCTGTGAGGAGTTCCTCCTCATTTACTGGAAACCGTAAGTTATGGTCCAAAAGCACATTTCTTAAACAGTCAGAAACTTGGCAAGCAGCTTTGAGGTTTGGCATATGTAACAGGCATTTGTAACAAAACGGGCAATCCCACCTCAGAGTAATAAACTATGAGATTAACAATCCACTTAAAGTCTTCTCAGGTGTACTATTATTTGCATTTCTCATTTTATTTTTGTTGTTATGGGAAACCAATTCCAAGAAAACGTATTGTTTTGACCACTGAATAATTATAATTAGGGGGAACTACATTAGGGAAAGTAGTAGTAAATTAAGGAACTTCAAACTAATCTACTCAACCATACTTACTGTTAAAATCCACGGTATCAGTTGATGTAAAAAGTTTTTCAAAACATATTTTCTGTAGAAATTGTTACAACTGAACGGATAAGTAAAACTGACAAAGGAGCAATCTTGAAATGTAATTGAATTCGTGAGATTGCCATGGTAAATTGCACAAATTTACATTTGTCTTCAATTTAGTCACAAAAGATTTTCAGACATTCATTATGCTGGTTTCTCTTCATCTTCATGATTGTATTAAAGCTCTACTAACAATTAGGATAGGATCAGTATACCGCAGACTTTCTGTAATTATTTTTCCTCCAAGCAAAGTAATTATATCTCATTCAAATATACAGAATGGAAGTTTCCATGATAAAATGGAGAGGTGTTGTCTGTAACTTAATCCCTCGAAATTCTATTTGAATTCAGCAGACAAGTCAAAGTCTGCTGCAAAGGGCAAGTCAGCAGAGTGCTTAACTTGCTGGGCTACTGCTCTAGATATATGAGTTGAAATCCCACTAGAGTAGTTGCATAATTTAAATTTAAGAAATTAAATAAACCTGGAACAAAATAATGTTATTAGTAACAATAAAATTATTAATTATTGCAAAAAAATCCTTTTTGCTGATAATCATAAAAGTGATCTTGCAGATGCTGGAATTCCAGACCAACTCACACAAAATGCTAGAAGAACTCAGCAGGTCAGGCAGCATCTATGGAAATTAATAAGCGGTTGACCGTTTATCAGGACTAGAAAGGACTAGAAAGGGAGATGCCAGAGTAAAGTGGGGGAGGGGAAGGAGGACACACCAGAAGGTGATAGATGAAGTCAGGTGGGTGGGGGAGAGGAGATGATGCAGAAGCTGGGAGATGATAAGTGGAAAATTCAAGGCTGGAGAAGAAGGAGATAAGGAGATAAGAGTGGATCATGGGAGAAAGAGAAGGAGGGAAGGCACCAGGGAGAGGTGATTGGCAGTTGAAGAGAAGAGGTAAGAGGCCAGAGTGGGGAAGGGAGAGAGGAAAAATTACCATAAATTGGAGAAATCAATGTTCATGTCATGAAGGTGAAGGCGAGGTAGATAAGGTGTTACTCCTCCAATCTGAGAGTGGCCTCATCATGACGGAAGAGGAAGCCATGGACCAACGTGTCAGAATGGGAATAGGACTTGAACTGGTTGGCCAGTATTTACTGGCAACATCATAGAGTCAAATAAAAACAAGGCACAGATATATGCTTATGGAAGCCATCAAGTAGCCATCTAAATCAATCATATTAGCCTTCTGTGCTTTGGTGATTCAGGTTCTTATCTGGATACTTATTATATATTGTGAACAGTATTTACCTTTATCACTTCATAATGCTGTGTGTTCCTAATTCCTACCACTCTGAGATGAATGAACATCTTTTGCTGATTCCCGTTAAGTCTCTTATCCCTTGCTCTAAACCCATGCCCTTTGCTTTTAAACAATTCTACAGTGGGCAAAGGTTTCTTATAAGTTACTTTATGCCTCTTATTGTGTTAGCAATGAAAGAAAATCTAAATTCAGTACCCTGTCTTGAGCTGGCATATTGTTAAATCTAGACCCACAAAATGATTAATTCTACACTGCCTACTAAAATAAGGGGGCAACTTCTGATGGACAGTAAATGCTAGCCTTATATCCCATCAACCAGTAAATAAAAACAAATCTAAAACATTCTGTATAATTTCAAATCATCTGCAGGCCCAATGGATCTAATCCTGCCCTCAAATGAAGTAGATATAACTGTAATTGCACATTTTCCGTATATTTTTTGAATGGACGCCTTCTTCAGCAAATGTTTAGCTTAAACTAATAATAGGTAGAAATAATGCAATTCGCCTGATGAATTATCTACAACTATTATCACAAAAGAGGGCATCATAAATAAAAATGAACCCCGGTATCCAAACAAAACAGGGGTTTCAGAAACAAAATGGCACAGCTAATCCTCCACAGTATACATCATCTGTGAACCTGTCGTGAACTGGAGGGAGGGCAAGGCATAGTCACACTCGTCTAAGTACAGGATGTACGTTTAGACATAGACCAATACCTTCCCACTGGTTTGGATTTGTGAGCAGTTTATTTGGCCAAAGAAAACATGCTGTAACATCATCCAACTTAACAGAAGCATGGCCAGTGAGAAAGATAGGCAGAAATGAAGATGTAACTCTCCTATGTGAGAAAATAAGCCCTGCAGCTTTGGCAGTGGAGCTATTTCTACAACTTATATTTCAGAACAGCTTTACTTCTTTGCCTCCCTTCCCCCACCCCCACCACCTTCCTCTTGGTCCTGTTTTCGGTTGGGGACAAGGATTGTCTCTTCACGATCACACTTTCAGCATAAATGCATTACAGACGTCAACAAAGTGTTAACCAATGCACTTTACTCAACATATGTGCATGATGTTGCAAACAGTACTTTATTATCACAAGGGAACTTGAATTATTAACAAGAATTTCTTTCAATTATTGAACACTGGTAAACTCTGCTTTCAAAACTTTGTTCGTGAGTGCTTGGTATAAGCTAGAAAATCTGTTTTACCATTTTACCTTTAGTTTCCTACAAAGTAATGAAATAAATTGATTTCATATGAAATAAAGTAATGAAATGAATTGCTTCCTCCCCTCTACCACCTGATTTCTAAATGGGCGTGAACCCATGAACACTACCTCACTACTTTTTTGTAATTCTGTACTATTTATTTTAACTTAACTACTTAATATACATTTTATATATATATCAGTGGAATTTAACTAAACTGTTACAATAACTTATGGCTAACATGAGAGGGCACAGTTTTAAGGCGCTTGGAAGTAGGTACAGAGTGTCACGAGTAAGTTTTTTATGCAAAGAGTGGTGAGTGCATGGAATGGGCTGCCGGCGACAGTGGTGGAGGCAAATATGATAGGGTCTTTTAAGAGACTCCTGGGTAGGTACATGGAGCTTAACAAAAAAGAGGGTTATGGGTAACCTGGGTAATTTCTAAAGTAAGTACATGTTTGGCACAGCATTGTGGGCTGAAAAGCCTGCATTGTGCTGTAGGTTTTCTATGTTTAACAAACATCAAACTTTGGTCATTATATGCTTCAATTGATAAACACAATAAAGTCTGAACCACACATTTAAAATGAAAGGATTACTTCAAAATTTCATTTAAATTCCATCACTACTATGCATTCCACAAAAAGTAGTTCCAAAATTTAAAATGCAAATGGAATAAAATAAATAAATTTTCTTTCATCCCATATTGCCTTAAGAATTTGGATTACCATATTTCAAATTTAGAGCTGTCACAACAAATTACTCGCTCAGTCTACTCTGCTTCAAATCACAAGGGTCCTCTAATCAAAAGGTTCTTTAATTGTTTCCATGCTGTTTTTGTTATTGTCCTTCAGAATCACATCCAAGACAAAAAAAACAAATGTAAAAGATATAAAATTTGCGAAATATATGGTTTCATGATCTATCCAGAAAATGTTGACCAAAGGAGCATTGTACGTGAGCAAAATACACAAAATGCTGGAGGAACTCAGCAGGCCAGGCAGCATCTATGGCAGTTGACCTGTTCCTCGATGGTACTTTTTTCCACAGATGATGCCTGGCCTGCTGAGTTCCTCCAGCATTGTAGAACCATGTGTGTTGTTCATATTTCCAGCATCAGCAGATTTTCTCTTGTTTGTGATTTGATTGCATGCAGGCGCCATCTTGACTGGAAGCCTGTTGAGTGTGCTAAATTTGCTAAATCTAAGATGGAGTAGCAGCTTGTAGGCTAAAATTTACTCTGGTATCTTGACATGAAATGCGATGAGAAAACAGGCCAGGGTTTCTCTGCTAGAAAGAAAGTGAGATATTGGACAGACATAAGAGTTAGCTTTGAAGTCCAATGCTAAGTAGCCCACCTGTATCTTCATGTTGGAGTCTCAAAAATCGAGTGTGACCATTTGGGTAATACAATCAACGTCTGTAAAACTGAATGCCAATAGGAATCAACTTCACAGGCAAAAAAGATACCAGGATACCAGCAGAATTAAAAACCCTTCAAACTTCAAAATTAGCGAAAATTGAAACAGTCACGAGTGAAATTGGAAAACAACATGGCCAAGCAAGTGGACTGGTCAGGACATAAACTGACCAAAGCAATTTAACTTGGGTTAGGTTGCATTAATAAACATTGCATCAATAAACAACTTTGGAAGATGGATCAAGCATGCCTGGCATTTTTCACTGTATTCTCACAAATTCTACTTCTACCCTAACAAAGTAAGCTGGAGCTTTTGGAATGAAAAGCTCTCATTGTGAGGGTCATGATAACCTTGTCCCCACCACAGAATCTTTCCAAGTGCCTGCAGCTAACCTCTGATGCATCAGACAAGTCATCCATGCACCGTATGCAAAAGTAAATCATTTCATACATTTTATTTCAGGAAAAACAGGTGGCACTTCACGCACTGAGATTTAACAACATTGCTGGCATCTCCCAGTTTCAGGCCAATATATTTATGGATCATGAGTGATTTTCCTGAAGTTGATTGTGTATATGACTTTTTCATTCCCAGCGAGACCAAAATACCGAACAATTCTGCAGGAAAGGAATGGAGGGTTATGGGCTGAGTGCGGGTCAGTGGGACTAGGTGAGAGTAAGCGTTCGGCACGGACTAGAAGGGCTGAGATGGCCTGTTTCAGTACTGTAATTGTTATACGGTTATAATTGCAGCGGATTTAAATTTTTTTTGGGGGGTGGGGGTACAAGAAGTTGGGTTGCCAAGTGTTCCACTCTGTTTCTTTTGTCAATAGCCATCCTACCCCTGCTGTTGAGTTTTACCCCATTGGACATCTGAAGATGAGATCCCATTGCTCTGCAATGTACACCCAGTGTGTGTGGAGTCATCATCACGAGATGCTGCGTTTGTGCAATCTAGTAATGAATAGTAGTAACAGATGCCAAAGGAACAAAGGTACAGCAGCAGGCAAACCCAAAGCCCGAGAAAGAAGAGACAAAGACTAAAGGAAAGCAAGAGCAAGCTATTAGAAGCGGGTAAGGACAGCTTTAACTCGGACAGCATGGGCTAGAAGGTACAAAGGTAAGAACACATGCCATAACCAATCGGCTAAATTGCATACCTCAATCCAAACAATGCAACCATCCCCACATTACAATCTAAAAAGCACCACAATTTCCTAGCAGTAAGAGAGGGAAATCCAGATAACTCACAATCTCCTCTCCATGACCACCAATGCTGATCAAATAAACCTCTGATTCATTTACTTAGGTGGCCTATGAGCAGCTTCTAACTTGCAATGACATGAAATTTGGCATTGCTTTAATGATTCAGGATTCCCACACCTGAAGGAGACAACTAGAACCACCTCCTACCAGACTCTTTCCAGGGCAGGCCCAAACATTTTGCAGGCTTTCCCTATGACGCAAGAACTTTTCTCTTGATATTTCTCTGATAAGAATCCTTGATCTCTTCATCAAGTGGCTGCAGTCTTTGTCTACTTAATAGTAGTAACAGTTACTCATTTCTGGACATCATAGGAGAGAGCACCTTTAACGACTTATGCCCTCTTCAGATTGACGTGTAGAAAGTTGTAGGAAGCCACAGCCATTCTATTGAGGTCCATTCAGGAACTGTGCAGGTTGCACATTGGTACAACTTTCCAGGTGTAAACTAGCCATTGCCATTTCTAATACCTTTTTGGCCAATTTCCTAATTTTATTGCAGAAAAAAAAACAAACTGCTGATATAGAATGTAGCACCAACTAGTGAACAAAGATATCAAATTTCTATGCATGTAAATTTTAAATGAGCTGTTACTGTTTAACTTTATCTAACGGTACGTCATACCTTGATTAAGAGTCAAATTTACATTTTATCTGATTCCCAGAATCAAATATCCCCCTTTAATAAAAATAAACAGAGAAACTGCAACACATGGATTCATAGGTGATTAACACAGCAAGAGGTTCAGATGTCTTTGAAATAATAAGAGCTTATTGACGTCATCCAGGTTTTGAGGCATTTAACTGCTTTGAAATGCAGTACTTGAGTCCTTTATAAGTGTAAAGTGGAAATTTTCCAAGTCTGTGGGACAAAGCCTTCTCCAACACATTATCTCACTAGACAACATGCTAAGAGCAACCTCTTCATATCCAGGGTAGATCAAATCCACTGCTCAAAAAGGATAATTTTAGTTTTATACTCTGGTATATTCTGTGTTTAAGACTTGTCTGTCATTTATATGTCTGCCAGGTCTTAAGATGCTTAAGAAGTGCTCTTTCTTGAGTAGTTATTTTCTTTCTTTCTATCTATCTATTTTGAGATACAGCACGGTCACAGGCCCTTCCGGCCCAATGAGCCCATGCCACCCAATCAACCTACTAACCAATATACCTTTGGAAACCAGAACACTCAAAAGAAATCCGTATGGTCACGGTAAGAATGATGGGAATTGAACCCAGGTCACTGGCATTGATCACTAAGCTGCTGTGCCACTCCAGAAAGAGGGAATACCTGGATCAAATTAGTTCAGTTCCTGCATCAGTGGAGATGAGACTGCAAATGACCACAGAAAATAAAGGTATAAATGTATTTCACTGTTTATTGATTGCAAGTGCATTTCAAATAGTATTGATGTTGTCCCATGTGACTCACACTATTTTACTAATTAATCACAAGGTTTATATTTAAGTTATATTACTCTAAAATATTCCGTAGCATACAGTATTTATTGCACACTTCAGAAGATACCCTTTAGTGCCTAAAGTTGATTGTTAAAGCCCTGCAATTCACAAGCATAATTTTTTCATAAAATTGAACTGGAAAATGCAGTTCAATATTGAGGGATATTAGCCCCTGGTTGAATTATTTGGAGGTCTACATGGTGCCAAGATCTAACCTAATAATTCTTCCATACAACAAAGATTATTCTGCACAACAAAAAAGCAGAAATGCAAATAAATAAAAACAAAGAATATAAATTTTGTAAAAACAAGAATATAACCAAAGAATGAGTAGAGACAATCAGGGAACAAGGTAAGTTATATGTGTGGGTGCAAGATGAAGATCAGGTTCTTAATGAATATATATGGTTACCTTTGCAAAAAATGGCTACTGAAGCGGTGGTGGAGAATCAGAGAACTCCAATGCTATGGCATTATTTAGAACCATGGAATCCTTGGGTAATACAACACAGAAATAGAAATGTCACTTGTCTGTTTCCCTCCATAGGTGCTGCTTGACCTGCTGAGTTGCCCCAAATGTTTGTGTTTTGTTCCAGTAGATTTTTGTCACATATCTACTGTAAAGATGTTTATTGAGGGTTATTACCAGATTTTTTTCATAGTGAGTTCCAGACCATCCACCAGGTAGCATTTTATTTCTTATCTCCCTTCTAAACCGTCTGCCAACAAATTTAAATTTAGACCCTTCATTTTGAATGCTTCTGCTAAGAAAAGAAGGTCCTTCCCATTTATTCAATTTATGGTCTTCATAATTTAATGAACTCGAGTATATCATGTACTTCTTTCTTCCCTCTCCCCATGTTCTAACTCTGACATCTCATCTCTTTTTTCCAGTCCTGATGAAGGGTTTCGACCCAAAATGTCGACTGTTTACACTTTTCCATAGATGTTGCCTGGCCTGCTGAGATCATCCAGCATTTTGTGTGTATTGCTTAGGCTGAATAGCTCTTTTTCAGGCGTAATGGGCCAAATGCGCAACTCTGCACTATAAAGTTTACATGATTCCTTGATTTGCATTAGAAGGGAACAAATGTCATCCTATCAGTCAGGAGAAGAGGAAGAAGGGAAAGTAGGATTATAAACCAGTAAGCCTGATATATGTTATCAGGAATTTATTATTAAGGACATAATAAGTGGGCACAAGGGAAGATATTATGATGAAGTACAATGAGAGCTGTTTATTAAATGAAAAAATGTTTACAAACTTAACACAGATCATTAAGCTGTATCTTGTAGGCAGGTAAGCAAGAACCAATGGATGTCATACACTTGAAGTTTCAAAAAGCAATCGAAAACAACACAAGGGGTTTTACATGAAATAGGGCTCATCGAGTTGTTGACCATATGTTGGGATGCAAAGCAAACTGGTTATAGAAGAGAAATAGGAACGTATAAATAAATAATTATTTTCCAGTTTGGCAAGTTGTTACCACTAGAATGCCGAAAGAAATATTAGAGGGCCTTCAACTATTAGATTAGAGTTGATTAGCTTTTATTTGGCACATATACATTGAAACATCAAAATGTGTCACTTGTGTCAGATTAAATCAGCAAGGGTTGTGCTGGGAAGCCCTTAAGTGCCGCCATCCTTCTGGCACCATAAAAAAAAACTGCAACTCAGTAACCCTAATTTGAATGTCTTTGGAATGTAGGACAAAACCAGAGCACCTGGAAGGAAGTCACACAGTCATGGAGAGAATGCACAAACTCCTCACAGGCTGCAGCGGGAGCTGAACTCTAATCGATGATCACTAACACTGTAAATCGACTGTGCCAACTGCTACTCTAATTACTTTGTGGAAGTGATAGATGAAAGGTATTTGGGAAGGTCAGTCATGAAGGTGCAAAGAGCCTGCAAATGGATATAGCAGGTGATGAGTGACAAAGAAGGTGACAGATGTATAATGATAAAAAATGTGATATTATTCACTTTTCAAATGCAGATCAATATATTTTTAACATTTTTTTGAATGAAGAGGATCCAACAAGTATTGATGTACAAGGAGGCTGTCCAAGAAGCACAAGCACAAGGAAAGTATACAGATATCGCAAGCAAATAGCACATTGACCTTTAAAGCAATGGTGTTGTTCAAAGCTCAAAGTAAATTTATTATCAAAGTACATACATATCACCATATACAACCCTGAGATTAATTTTCTTGCGAGCATACTCAATAAATGTATAGAATAATAACCATAACAGAATCAATGAAAGATCACATCAACTTGAGCATTCAACCAATGTGCAAAAGACAACTGTGCAAATACAAAAGGAAACTAATAATAACAAATCAATAAACAATAAATATCAAGAACATCAGATGACAAGTCCTTGAAAGAGAGTCCATGGGTTGTGAGAATATTTCAGTGATGGGGAAAGTGAATTTGAGTGAAGTTAACCCCTTTGGTTCAAGTGACAGATGCTTCAGGGGTAGCGACTCTTCTTGAACCTGGTGGTGTGAGTCCTATAGCTCCTGTGCCCTTTTTCCTGTTGCCAGCAGGGAGAAGAGAGCATGCCCTGGGTAGTGGGGTCGCAAATGATGGGTGCTGCTTTCCTGCGACGGTGTGTCATGTAGATGTGCTCAGTCAAGAGAAGAGCTTCATCTGTGATGGACTGGTTCGTATATAATACATTTAGTTTAGGATTCACCAGATTGATATCTAGGATGAAGGGTAGACATTTGAAAGATGCTTCCTTTAGCTGGTCAGTCTAGTTGTGAAATGTATTTTTTCAGGATAATTGTATCCTGAACAAATGAAAATAAATTTCTTTACTCTGAGGAAATCTCTGACACCAAGTTGGATAAGTCACCGGGACCGGATGAGATGTACCCCAGGCTACTGTGGGAGGCGAGGGAGGAGATTGCTGAGCCTCTGACAATGACCTTTGCATCATCAATGGGGATGGGAGAGGTTCTGTAGGATTGGAGGGTTGGAGATGATGTTCCCTTATTTAAGAAAAGGAGTAGAGATAGCCCAGGAAATTATAGACCAGAGTCTTACCTCAGTGGTTGGTAAGTTGATGAAGAAGATTTTGAGAGGCAGGATTTATGAACACTTGTAAAGGCATAATCTGATTAGGAATAGTCAGCATAGCTTTGTCAAAGGCAGGTCGTGCCTTACAAACCTGACTGAAAATATTTTTTTGAGGATGTGACTAAACACATTGATGAAGGTAGAGCAGTAGATGTAGTGTATATGGATTTCAGCAAGGCATTTGATAAGGTATCCTATGCAAGGCTTATTGAGAAAGTAAGGAGGCATGGGATCTAAGGGGACCTTGCTTTGTGGATCAAGAACTGGCTTGCCCACAGAAGGCAAAGTTTGATGGTAGATGGGTCATATTCTGCATGGAGGTTGGTGACCAGTGGAGTACCTCAGGGATCTGTTCTGGGACACCTGTTCGTAATTTTTATAAATTACGATGATGAGGAAGTGGAGGGATGGCTTAGTAAATTTGCTGATGACACAAAGGTTGGGGGTGTTGTGGATAGTGTGGAGGGCTGTCAGAGGTTCTTGCAAGACATCGATAGGATGCAAAACTGGGCTGAGAAGTGGCAGATGGAGTTCAACCCAGCTAAGTGTGAGGTCGTTCATTTTGGTCGGTCAAATATGATTGCAGAATATAGTATTAATGGTAAGACTCTTGGCAGTATGGAAGATCAGAGGAATCTTGGGGTTCATGTCCATAGGACATTCAAAGCTACTGCGCAGGTTGACTCTGTGGTTAAGAAGGCATAAGGTGCATTGGCCTTCATCAGCCATGGGATTGAGCTTAAGAGCTGAGAGGTAATGTTACAGCTATATAGGACCCTGGTCAGACCCCATGTGGAGTACTGTGCCCAGTTCTGGTCACCTCACTACAGAAGGAATGTGGAAGCGATAGAAAGGGTACAGAGGAGATTTACAAGGATGTTGCCTGGATTTGGGAGCATGTCTTATGAGAATTGGTTGAATGAACTTGGCCTTTTCTTCTTAGAGTGACAGAGGATGAGAGCTAAACCGACAGAGGTATATAAGATGATGAGAGGCTTTGATCGTGTGGATAGGCAGAGGCTTTTTCCCAGGGCTGAAAAGGTTAACATAAGAGGACATAGTTTTTAAGGTGCTTGGAAGTAGGTACAGAGGGGATGCCAGGGATAAGTTCTTTATGCAGAGAGTGGTGAGTGCGTGGAATGGGCTGCCGGCGACAATGGTGGAGGTGGATACAATAGGGTCTTTTAAGAGGCTCCTGGATAGGTACATGGAGCTTAGGAAAATAGTGGGCTATGGGTAATCCTAGGTAATTTCTAAAGTAAGCACATGTTTGGCACAGGATTATGGGCTGAAGGGCCTGTACTGTGCTGTAGGTTTTCTACATTTCTATAATACACACTATTCCAGAGGGCTACTGATGCCATTCACTATATCCGAGTCTGAGATCAATGGGTTTTTAAATACTTTGCAAATCAAAGGGCAATGGCAATAAGGCAGAAAGTAGATGTGATAAAGCAATGGGCTACACAACAAATGGCCAATGGACCACTTCTGGCTTCTGAGATATTTCTGTTCAATTTTCATCAGGAGCCATAAGCCACCTGCACACTGTATTTTCCCATCTGTTGCATCTGCATCTCCCTGGTCAGAATTTACCTGCAGCAAATCTTGTGTAAACTTAGTCTCCACAACCAGCCTCTAACTGCAAGGCCCAGAACAGTGCAAGGACTCCTGCCATAAGTAACAAGCATTCCCTTAGCAATGGCTTACAATCAAATTTATTGCTATCAAAGAACTTGGAATGTTGATATTTACAAGTATTAAAAGATATTCAAGACCTATTAAAAATTGATGTATTAATTTGTTTTAAACTAACCTTCTAATTAAACATGAAAAATTGGTAAATATGTTAGTGTATTTTAATATGGTGCAGATAGAATTCAGCACCTCATATTCCATCTAGGTAACTTCCAACCTGCATGAACACAAATTTCATCCTCCGGTAGAAGAAATTCCTCCCCCCCCCCCCACCCTTCCCTATTATTCTTTTCCCACTCTAGCCTCTTATCTCTTCTCACCTGCCTATCACCTCCCCAGGTACCCCTCCTTCTTCCCATTCTCCCATGGTCCACTCTCCTCTCCTATCAGATCCCTTCCTCTCCAGTTCTTTACCTTTCCCACTCACCTGGGTCACCTATCACCTTCTAGCTATTCTTGTTCTCCTCCCCCACTTATTATTATGACATCTTCCCCCTTCATTTCCAGTCCTGAAGAAGGGTCTCAGCCCGAGATGTCAAATGTTTATCCATTTCCACAGAAGCTTCCTGGACTGTTGAGTTCCTCTAGCATTTTGTGTGTGTTGCTTTTGATATAGTTTGCTGTTTTTAAGTTAATATTTAAACACGTGTAGGTTTCAAAAAATGCAAATTACCTGAACTTTATATCCCTCACTTAGCAGTTGTTCCACTCCACTGAAATTATCACTTGCTAACTTGGGTCAGGTCAAGCCGAGTGCAGCTTCAGCAAGATTCTCCAGTGTAAATACTGAGAAACTGCAAGAAACTGGAGCTCAGCAACTGGATTGAAGTAGGAGTCTAATCTCAACACTGTCCAAATGACCCCAGCAAGAACTTCTGAGGAAGTTTAGAACATCCATGCTCATATTTAAGGAAATCAATCTGGCCTTTCCTGGGAAAGAATTGGTATATTTAATTAACTTTGTTCTTGATGAATGTCGGAACAGATTTGAAGGATGGCACAATGGCATGGTGGGAACACTGGCACAAGTAGTAGAGATGCAGCCTTAGAGATCCAGTGACGGGCCTCAATTATGAACTCCAGTACTATGTATTTGTATGCAGTCTACATGTCCTCCTTCTGACCATATGTGTCTCCTCTGGGTGCTCCAGGTTCTTCTCATATCCAAAGACATGCAAATTAGTTAGCCAATTGACCACTGTAGATGACCCTTTGCGTGTAGATATGTGCTAGAATCCAGGAGGAGCTGGCAACAACGTGAGGACAATTAAATGGAAACAATCTAAATGGGTAAACATGAGGAAATCTGCAGATGCTGGAAATTCAAACAACACACACAAAATGCTGGTGGAACACAGCAGGCCAAGCAGCATCTATAAGGAGAAGCACTGTCGACGTTTCGGGCCAAGACCGTTAGCTAGGACTTGGTGAAGCATCGTTTTCCCTTCTTCATGACTTCATGATCACATGGCTTCTATCAACTTCCATTCCTCATGTTTTTTTTATATATTCTTATATTCTCAGTTATAAATACAGGATGCTTGGCTAATTATTTCCCTCTGTGGCTCTGTGGCAATGTCACACCTGAAATCCTGTCTTCAGTAATAATTGAAAGCTCATTTAAATCTGAATAGCTTAAGTGAAAGTTTTACTTCAAACTTATAATATCACATCTGTGAAAATTCATATACTACAACTTCCATGACCGTATTTCATAGCTTCCATGAGTACTCTAATAGCTCATATGTATTAAGTATATAGCTCAAACAGAATCAAAGTGCTTGACCTGAAAGGAGTCTTATACACCTTCTGACAATGTGAATAATTTCTCATGTTATATATTGTTGACCTTCACCTAATGGCTCCTGCTGAAATGTAGGGAACTTGCACTGCTGGTTGAAGACGGAATCAGGATTGATCATGGTGTCTGCAAAAGCTGAAAAGCCAGCCAGTGTACAGCTTTGTTCACGTGGAATATCAATTTGAGGGTGATATTTTGGGGAGAGGGAGGAGCAGCGTTCTTATCCTTAACGCTTTTGTTGGTTTAAATAATAATAATAATAATAATAATAATAAGTACTTCATTGATCCTAAGAAGGAAATTATTTCATTAGAGCAGCAACATTTGTAAACACACTTAGCAATAATAAGTATTAATAATAAATAAAATAATACCAACTAGTAATAAATACAGAAAAATAATATACACAATAATAATTTATTGTGCAGTACTGTGCAGTACTGTGCAATACTGTGCAATAATAATGTATGAAATAATAAAACAGAGACTATTGTACAACGATGTGTGTTCTCTTGTTGCACAGAGATGAACTGTTTTATATGCCTGTTTCATTTGGTAGATCTCATGGTCCGGTTCGTTAACTACTCATTTCAGTTAACTTCCTTTTCCCCGTGTTCCACTGGGCTCCTTGATTAGGGCACCTGATCCTCATTCGAACTAGCAGCATAAAAACTCCGGCTTACATCTACTCACTGCTGGTTCGTCACCTCAGCAGTGTGGCTATGCTCCTTCTGGGCCGCCAAGAATAAGGGACTGTCTTCCAAGCTGCCAGGAATAAGGGACCACCTTCATGAGCTTCTCCATGACAAGATCCCTCCTGTTTGTTTTTGTCGTCTTGTGTCCGGCTGAGTATTGCTGGCCGTTTTGCCGCCCATCCGAGCCGCAATACAAATTGTCTGTTGTTGTTCGTTTTTGTCATCTCATGTCCAGCTGAGTGTTGCTGGCTGTCTTGCCGCCGCTACAAGCCGGGATGCGAGTGGTCTGTCATTGTTTTATTTTGTCACATCCGAGTCCCAGTTCAAGTCAAGGCTCCGAGTCCCAGTCCCAGTCCAAGTCTGGGCTTCAAGTCCAAGTCGTCCAAATCTGGGTTCCGAGTCCAAGTTAAGTCCAAATCTGGGTTCCGCGTCCAAGTCAAGTCCAAGTCTAAGTCAAGTCCAAGCTGTATCGAGTCTCCGAGCCTATGTCCTGCACTTAGGTCCGCTCCTGTCGCCCATTGCAACAGTAGGGTTAGAGTTACATAATTACTAAATAAGACCATATTTTGATGCAAACTTTCTTTATTCAGAATAAGTAAGAGATTAGCAACAATGGAAGTCATTGGAAAAGTCTCGAGATCACACATAACTTAATACAAATACTTATAATAGGAATATGCCACTCTAACAGCCTATCCTTGTCATTCACTGGCAGTGCTATCATTGAATTACTCCTTAATTTCCCCTTGGGGTGTACCACTGATCAGAAGCATGGCCCGATCATCAAATTACACTGAGATATCAAGAGCACATCAAAAGATAGGAATGCTACGGCAAATGACTAATCTCATAATACCCCAAAGCCTCTTTCTGATCTACAATACACATATCAGTAATGTTAAGCAGGCTCTGCAGTGCTATTAACACGTAGGACGTTGGACACCTTTTACGACAGAGCAAACCTCTTTACCTGCACCACTTCCATCATCCTAAACAATCACCATCACTACCACTAATGCAACGTCACAATGTGTACCATCTGCAAAGTGTACTGTACTTACCTGACTGGGCTACTCTGGCAGCTCCTCCCAAGCCAGTAAGGTCTTCCATCATGAAATTCAATTGGAAACACCACTGCTGGCTTGTTCTCTTCAAAGTCACTCATTATTCCAAGTTAATGTCTCATCATTTCTACATCAGTCTTCTGAAACACCCTCCCAACATCACAATGGGAGAACGTTCTGCAAAAGGGCTGCAGTGTGCGATAGGCAAGTCTCCTATTACTCTTCCAAATTGTTTTGAATAGACCAGGAAGAGTAAGGAAGTTTGGCTAAGCCAAGAGCAGGACATAAATCAAATGGAAAATTGAGTGGACCATTAGCAGATGAGATTCAATCCCAATAAGTTCAGCTGATGCATTTTAAGAAATCAAATAGGAGTATGGCATACAGTATACAGTAAAAATTATTAGGGAATACAGTAGAAGGGTCCAAGGTCATAGTTCCCTCAAAATGGCAACACGGATGGATGGAATTGTGGAGAAAGTATATCACACACTTGTCTTTATAGGACAGAACACAGAATACAAAAGTTGAAAGGTTATGTTGTAACTTTAAGAAAAATTGTACTTTTAGGCTGCACTTGGATTGTTGTGTACCGCTCTGGTCTCAACACAATAGGAAGGTTGTGATTTCTGTGGAATGACTGTAGAGCAGATTCACAAAGATGGGATCACAGCACTTCCGTTATGGGAAAAGATTGGACATGCTGAGCTTGTTTTCCTTGGAATGAAGGAGACTGGTTAGAATCAGATACAATCACAAAGTTTGGGAGATATTTAGACACGCACCCAAATAGGCAAGGCATACGAGTCCCAATGCAGCAAATGGGATTCGTGTCGATGGAGAAAGAAAGGTCACCGTGGACGTGGTGGGCCGAGGGAATCCTTTCTATGCTTTTCGACAATGGATATCCTGGCATGTATTACCAGGCATAATGACTGCACGTTGAAAACGGCTGCTTGCGGGAAGAACCCAGAGCTCACATGCAAATCCACTATTTTGTGTAACAAATGTTGGAGGAAGCTTGGTAAACAAGTTCAACTTAACCACTGAAGTGAGGTTGTTTTGATTTGCAAATACGTTTCTTGCCTCCTCCCCCCCCCCCCCCCACACACACACACACAACTGTGGCTAAACTGGGATTTCGGAGCACTGAACCTTATTTATGAGTATCTTGCAAAACATATTTCTGACGGAGCTTGATAGCCTTCCAAGGACGGCGGAGGCTCCCAAGTCACCCAGGATGGTTTGCATAACTCAGCCGTTTGCTAGTAATTTATCACATACCCAAATGATAAATTCTGTCACCTGTGCAAAATCACCACAAGGCATCGACTGACTTAATTGATGCCCGGTTACAAAAACAAACTTGTTCCAAATCTTTCCAAACATGACTTTCTCTTGCGACAGTTCAGCCCCGCCATAGAACATTAACTTACGTAATGATAATAATAGAATAGTTAGATTACTTAAATATTTTAATCCATTCTGCATATGTCCGTTAGCAGAACTAGCTCTTCGGTTTATGGGATAACACCACATGAAGTTATAAGTACATGTCACTGTTCTGCAAGACAACTTCCCACGGCAGCGCTGATCCAGGGTGCAATTGTGAGTCATGTTCGTAAAAGATTAGCAAACTGGAGCATATGGCTAGGATCACAAATGAAGAAGTGCCAAATTAATCATGTTTATAAAATCATAGCTTTAAGTTACCAAGCACAACAACCCCTCCCCCAGACATCTCTGTTAAGTACAGATCATTTACATGCGCTATTCCTGAAGTGTCTGCCATAGGTCATCTACAATGTCGATTGCATGTGACCCCAGTATTGTTTTCAAATTATTGACGCGTCTTCTCTGAAGAGACTTTGAGAACACTGCGAGGTCCGCGACACCATTTATAGCCGTTTGTGTCCACGCTCAGCTAATAGCAGTTGCACGCTGTGAACTACGTTAAATAACGATTCTCCCTTTTGTGTGCAAGTTCCAGCTGAATCGCAGCTTGGAGTGCGTTAGCAACCTTATGGCACAGCTTCCGATTTGGTGATGTTTTGAAAACACGCCCAAGTTTCTCAGAAAAACAGGCGAACAGTTTAGCTATACAGTGAGGGCAGCGAATCCCCAACCCCCAACCAAATCCATGTGAAAAACACAGTAGCCGAAAAAACTTTTACAACACAATCAATAAAACTAACGAAGCTAGTTGAAATGATTTTTTATGTTGCGAAGCAGCACGTACATCCCGAAGCAGCTTGTGTCCATAGGTTAATACATTATTTATTTCGGCCAGAATTATATAGTGAAATATTACCACGATCAGAGCAATACGTGATTAAGGTACCCTCTTGCACAAGGCTGTTGGTGATTTCTCCTACTGTTCTGTAGCAGATCTGAACTGAGTCAGTATCAATAATCAATTGAAAGCAGTTCTTTACTTACATAGCGCTTTAATTTCTTCTCTGGAGGCGATTTGATGAGCCAGCCAGTGTATACGATGTCTTCTACACTCATGACTGCAAGTGGATGGGAGACACTTGCGTTCTGCGGTATAATGTTTTGGGTTGATTTTGCTGTCACTCAGCTTCTCCATACACAATGCAATGTAAAATCCATCACAGTATCTCTCATCTGCACAAGTTCCTTATGTTGGAGGCGGAAGCAGCGCGAGGAACCGCATACACCAGTTCTCCCACCCATTATACAAAGCTATCCAATAATAGTCACATCATGGCTTGACGTTGGGTCAACAACAAATACTCATCATACCCTCCCCTTTCAAAATGCTGAAAGAAAAACTGAAAGCGTTTGTTGGAATGTTAGAATTACGGGAGATAAAAGTCTAATCGTTGTGTTATTCCAGTATTTTGAATGGCGACACGTCAGTTATTTACACAAGAGTCCAATCACTAATGAAATGATCTTGGGCTTAAAAATAGAATTGAAATTTACATAATATACAATTTCGCAATGTAAGTCTAGTGCAGGTCATGGTAAGCAGTAAAAATCCGGAGTTGTTTTTTGTCCTACGCTGATGACAATAT
Source organism: Hemitrygon akajei (assembly GCF_048418815.1). NCBI lineage: Eukaryota > Metazoa > Chordata > Chondrichthyes > Myliobatiformes > Dasyatidae > Hemitrygon > Hemitrygon akajei. Next base: position 37,600,706 of record NC_133133.1, on the reverse strand, counting down.
ATATTAAAACCGACACTGCCGTTATACAACAAACATTTCTGCTCGGTACGACTTCTTATTTCTACTTTCGAACTTGCTTCCCCTGGCGCTCTGATCGCACCTGCTGGTCTTCTGTATTAATATATCTGAGGCGTTAAAAAAAACTTAGGGTCATAGAAAAGTACAGCTCAGAAACAGTCCCTTCGGCCCATCTGGTTCGTGCCAGCCCATTTAAACTGCCTACTCCCATCGTCCTGCACCATCACTTCTATAAGATCCTTACGGAAGGATTACAGCATGACCAAAATTAACGTTAAAGGGCTTATGTCAATGTTACCAACACTGCTTTTTGCCCCCGAGCAATATATGTACTTTAATGTAAGCACAATAACTAATAGCTTCAATATCCAAATTACAAGTAGGAGCCTCAATATTATATATCAGTATTCTTCTTCAAACTAAGTTATAGCATATTTCATTTTTCACACATTTGAAGTACCTGGCAGAGACCTGATGTAAATACCAATGGATGATAATTTGGTAAACAGGATCAGCAAATTTTCAGATGACACCAAGATGTTGTTAGGAAGGCTTCAAAGCTTGCAGCAGAATCTAGACCTGCTGAAAAAAAAAATGGGCTGAAAAGTGGTAGATGGAATTTAATGCAGACAAGTATGAAGTGTTGCACTTTGGGAAGCCAAACCAGGGTAAGACCTACATGATAAGTGGTAGGGCACTGAGAAGTCTGATAGAACAACGGGATATGGGATTAGAGAACCAAAATCCCTTGAAAGTGGTGTCACAGGTAGATACGGTCACAAAGGGAGCTTTTGGCAATGGGCCTTCATAAATCAAGTACTGAGTACAGGAATTGTGTTGTTATGTTGAGTTGTATCAGGTGCTGATGAGGCCCTAATTTGGTGTATGTGTGCAGTTCTGGTCACCTACCTACAGGAAAGATATCAATAAGATTGAAAAAGTGCTGACAAGATTTACAAGGATGTAACCAGGACTTGAGGATCTGACTTATAGGGAAAGGTTGAATAGGCTAGGACTTTATTCTCTAAAGTGTAGGAGAATGAGGGGAGAGGTATACAAAATTATGAGGGGTATAGATAGGGCAAATGCAACCAGGCTTTATTCATTGAGGTTGGGTAAGACTAAAACCAGAGGTCATGGGTTATTGGTGTAAGGTGAAATGTTTAAGGGGAACATGAGTGGGAATTCAGAGAGTGGTAGGAGTGTGGAACTAGCTGTCAGTGGAAGTTGTGGATCCAAATTTCTTTTCAACATTTAAGAGAAATTTGGATATGTACATAGATAGGAGGAGTACAGGGTGCTATAGTCCAGGTTTAGGTTGATGGGACTAGGCCGAATAATAGCTGGGCATGGACAAGCTGGGTCAAAGGCCTGTTCCTGTGCTGTAGTGTTCTAGTGACTTTCTGTCTCATTGTCATCATTCATCTCAGTATTCTAATATCTCATATTTCAATCATTATTAATATGGTCCATTTCTTTCTGTTAGATTCTATTTAATATTACAATGACCATATGTAACACACTGCCCCTCTCACTCATTCTCACTGTGTTGCAGTCAGGTTTAACTGAAAATTCCAACTTTAACTCATTCCATTCCAGGTATATCATACCCAAATTATTCTTATAAATTTTAACCTCTTTTATAGAATTGGACTTTCAGTTATTTTACATCATTTCTTAGTTTCTACCTTTCTCTGTTTTCAAAGAATATTAAAAGTACTATGTCAGTGCTGTGTGGTATTTCATTCTACAAGAATTAGGCACTTGCATAGACGCTGAGGACATTTTCTAGTTCCCCCCCACCCCCAGCTGATAAACTTGGATGACTAATGCCCACTCTCAGAATCAAAGTGACCTTCTAAGACTCCAATGTAGCTGAAATAATGTGCCCAGACATTGTGAGTTGAGGTCCAATGGTCACCTTGTTTGTAAAGTTACGAGATATGGTATCAAAAAATGATTAAGGAAGTTGACTGGGTAGATGCAGAATTAACTGTAATCACAATCTCAGAGATAAGATGAAATTTGTTCACCCAGAATCTTTGGACTGTGAAGCCTCCATACTGACTATATCAAGAGAGATTAATAGATCTTTACATATTAATAGAATCAACGGATGTGAGATGTAGGAATGTCATACAAAAATAATTTTGAACTTACTGAATTCCATCCTAAATGGACTACTTTATTTATAAGAAACAGACCAAACTAAACCAACTCATAACCAAGCTGGTGGTACTCCTGGCATTCCAACAGTAATTTCAAAACAAAGAGCTTTTCAAAAATTTAACTGAAATGAGTCAGAAGGCCTAAGAGTAATTTTCAAAGAATCTATTCACTCACAAAGGTACAATGGGCCTAATTTTCAATGATGCTTCCATACAGGTCACTCTATATGTTCCATACAGGACTTAAGAACTTTTTAAAAGCTATTATTAATGCTGTTTGAGATAGTGATTTAGATGCATATCATATTTTTTTACTGAGTTAAGTATTGTATGTTATTAGTTTTGCTACAACAAGTGTATGGGACATTGGAAAAAAAGTTGAATTTCCCCATGGGGATGAATAAAGAATCTATCTATCTATCTATCTATCTCTCTATACAGGTCACTCAGTTAGGTAGAGTTGTTCTCCAACCTTGGCAATGCATTTGCAAACATTTCGTCACCATACAAAGAGTGCTGTTCAATTAGTCAGTTCATGGAATTGATGACAAAAGGACCAGAACTAGGATGTCTTTGGTCTCATCATTAAAGTTCAGGTTCATGATCTCTCCTGCATGGAAAAAAAAGAGCTGACCAAAACTTCACTTTGTGCTACTGACATCAAAAGTACACCAAGGCTTTTGATATTTGTAATCTCCATTAAAATTTAAGCATTTCATTTTAGATTATTTTTATGATTTTTTCCCAAAATAACAGACATAGGAAATATTACAAAATGTGACATGTCATCCAGTTTATAGTAACTAGTTGAAACCATGCCTTTGATGAGAGCAATATCTCACTTTACAAAGACTAGCTAATGTCTCCATTTAAGGACATAATCAATCTAAGAAAAAATTCTAACCATTGTTCATTGAATGCATGTAACAATTTTAGATATCTTGATATTTTTACAAATCCTGAAGATTATTTTAAAGCTTAACAAAAGAATACATGGGATAAAAATACTTGTGCATTTGACAGCCACACAGGTTCAACAAAAGCTATGAGAGTGTTGTGATTATTTAAAAAAAGAAGATAATTACTTTGATGGAACAAAAAAGGGCAATTCTTTCTGAAAGCCTTTCTGCTTTTGTCACGATATACAGTACTTCAGCTTTACTTTACTGTTCCCTGGCTATGGCTGGAAACTGCATTTTGCACATTGATCAGCAGCTCTACCCTGAAAATGACCATCCAATGCACCAGCTTGATAAAGATGGGAGCAAGCCAATTCTTTGTGGAAGACATAATGGTCCATGTTGATCCTCTGAATATTTACAGAAAACGCGCAAATAAATCATTGAGGATTATTGAGGGTATTTTTTTAATTAGTTGGCCAAATATATTGTCCTATCTTTTGCATAATTAGGTGATTGCACAAAATCTAAGGAATGAATTTGGAATCTACCTGATGGGTATGGTTCAGTATCATATAAAACAATACTCAAAAATTATACAAGGGACATGAGAACTTAAGAAATAAGAATAGGAATATATTTTCCCACCATTCAATAACAGCCGATCTTGGGCTGTTTATTTTTTCTGTCCATTCCTTCTGCCTTCAGTTCCTCAATGCGAAAGCCACCATGCTATGGGAATAGGTCGAAGATGTTCATCTTTTTGGAGTGGCATGCTTAACATTGTGCTACGTGATTATGTGGACGGGCATGACTCAGCTGACTGCCCTACACTTTGCATGAGCCTTGGTCCAGTTATCTAATTGAAAATACCATGGCTTGCAAACATTCAACACATGAGACAGTAACTGCCATGTTGTGATGAAGATACAGTATATATAATTTGGCAAGTAATAAGTCTAAAAGCCCAGAACACCGCTTGTATGATTTTCATTCATGTTGATTTAAATATTGCCAATCAGTTCAGAATGGTATTGTCATACTTAGTCACAACCTTACAAAATTAAGAAAGGGAAAATGCAACCATGCTTATGTATTCCAATTGGTTGCAATGTGTGGTATATGCTTACTGAGAGCTGATGTAGGGCAGATTCAGGATAGACACAAATAGTATGCTAAATCTCAGTTCTGAGTCACACACAAAGAATGATAACTTGGTCAAGCTAGAAAAGGTTGCGTGTTGGCACTGAATTTATATCATTGCTTAAAATGGTAGATTCAGAAGAGGAGGAAATAAATAAAGTCTGAAGTGGGTTTCAACAATGTAACATATGGTGTAATTTGTGATGCCATTTGAAATGCTTGGTGTATCATTGATTAGAGACGCATTCCAGTTCATACATTATGCAATATTTACATGTAAATACAGGCAAATACACACCCTTATACATTTCATGAATATAATTACATTGTAGTTACAATGAATAATTGACCTAGGATCCTCATAGCCTTGATGAGGGAAGAACTTGTTCATGATGCTAGGCACTGTAGATAGATCTGTATTAAATATTCAGTGTTTATTTTGCAGGACATCAATATATTTTATTACATAGAAGGGAGATAAAAAGTGTTTTTACTATTGAGAGAATTGTCTGTTTCTCAATTCTTGTGGACAAAAGTCAACTGTTTTACAATAAGCATTCCAGCCAACAATGCAATGAATTATTTCTAATCACAGAATCAAAAATATTACAAATCCTGCAACATTTGGATAAATTATTCATAGCCCACAAATTACATAATTTATGTTATGGTAATGAAATTTTGTATTAATTGTGAACAAAGGCTCTTCTACTGTTGCTTGGCATAGCCCCAATATACAATACAAATAATCAGCCACATCAGGATAAAGTCTTACTTCTTATTGTTTAATATATTTAGTAATAGATCCAGTGACACAGTCGATAAAAACTTGCACACAAGCTAAGCTGTGCCTCGCTGTAGATTTGCAGAGCCATATTTAATTCAATGGCAAAATAAAACACCTAACTGGTTTCCAAACTCCATGGATATACTCAGAGTTCAGGATGCATTTTCCAGGATGGTTTATTGATATGGCGAACCCAGCATAATTAAAAACTCCATTTACTGAGCATTCAGGGCAGGCTGATGTTATCAACTGTCATGTGCTTGAGGCTCTAGTGATCTGTGAAGTGATAGCTGCTTTTGCTATAATGCTGTCATTTTTATGGAAAGGATCTCTAGGGGCTGCATCACCGTTACCTCATGCCATCTCTGTTGCTCTGAGATATTTGACCCTAAGATATAGACTTCTTGTTTCTGTTGCTGCTGCACAATCTCCACTTCCACGCATTCACTTTCTGTTATTCATGGCTTGTCCCAATACTGCAGCAATCCCTGTAGGCAGTCAAGTATTTCAAACACAAATAACTTGCTCTACATAGAGCCTTGAATGGAGTTAATGTTTCATGACTTTTCATGGGAGTGTAATGAAGGAAGAACTGAAACTATGTCTGAAAGGAGATCAGGTCTCCTTTTATGGGCAGCGTAATAGCATAACAGTTAGTGCGATGCTTTACAGCACCTGTAGTCAGCAATTGGGATTCAATCCCACTGCTACCTGTGAGAAGATTGTAAGTTCTCCCCAAGACTGCATGGGTTTGCTCTGAGTGCTTCAGTTTCCTCCCATGGTCCAAAGACATGCTGATTAGTAGGTTAATTGTAAATTGTCCGCTGATTAGGTTAGAGTTGAATCAGGGGTGGTGTGGGCAGAAGAGTCGGAAGGGTCTACTCCACACTGGATCTCAATAAAATTATTATTTTTTTAAAATTCCCACCACTCTCTGGAAGGAGTTTGTGACCACATGGGTTTCCTCCAGATGCTCCGGTTCCTCCTGTTTTCCGAATACGGACAGGTTAAGGTTAGTAAATTGTGGGACTGCTCTGCTGGTGCCAGAAGCATGGTGACACTTGCAGGCTACCCACACCCTCATACTGACACAAACGAGCATTTCATTGCATGTTTTGATATTTCGATGTACCTGTGACAAAAAGAACTAATCTTAAGTCATTAAAAAAGAGGAGTGGCAAGTCTTCACAGCTATATGGCATAAAGAAACATTACCAGATGAAAGGACACATGAGTGAAGAGAAGTGAATTTTAAAATGCAGGATCTTCTCTTATTTCCTGAGAATCCCTGGGCTATAACTGCTCAGAAATTGTGAAGGAGCAGCCAGTAAGCACTGAGCATCTTGAGTCTCTATGATGAGAGCATGCACAAACCAATACAAATTAACACAATACGTCCTAAACCACCCAGCCATCGAGGAGAATTTTCTCCACCTGTGACAAAGTCTGGGATCCAACATAAAAATAGGGAGTGAAAGCAATTGTTTTCAAACCTGAGATTAGCCAAAATAAAGGAAAGTAGTCGTCTTGTAAGTCTTCCATATTTGAGTCTTGTGGTTCTATGAGTTGAAGATGACTATTTAAAAAATGTTAAATGCAAATTTAAAATATCAAGAAATACTTGAATCAAAAGATTAATCAATATAACAATTAATATAAGCATTGCTTTGTATGTTATCGGTGGCCTCTGCTTTCCTGTGGTATGCACTTGCAAGGCCCACAAAGGTTGAACTCAACTGATTTAATGGGAAAGCACATCAACTTCTCTGCTATAGAAATATATACAATTGTATAAGTAAAATATATACAGTGATATAATTGTCATGCAGGATTTCTATATGCAAACAGATTGGGAAATCAGGTTGGTACTGGATCCTATGAGAAGGGGTTTGTAAAGTCCCTATGAGTTGGCTTTTTAGATAGGTTTGTGATTGAGCCCACTGGAAAAAGGACAATTCTGGATTTGGTGTTGTGCAATCAACCAGATTTAGTTAGAGAGCGAAAAGTGAAGGAACACTTAGGAGACAGTGATCATTAAATGGTAAAATTAACCCGGCATTTTGAGAGGGAGAACCTAAAATCGAATGTATCAGTCGTACAGTTGAGTGAAGGCAACTATAGAGACATGGGAGAGGAGCTGGTCAAAGTTGATTGGCAGGGATTTCCACAGAGATGACGGTAGAACAGCAAAGGCTGGTGTTTCTGAGAGTATTTCGGAAGGCAGGATCAGTTCATCCCAAGGAAGAAAAAGTATTCTAAAGGTAGGATGAGGCAACTGTGGCTGACAAAGGAATTCAAAGACAGCATAAAAGCAAAAGAGACATTATAGAATATGGCAAAAATTAGTGGGAAGCTAGATGATTATGAAGCCTTTAAAAAGAGTAGACATCGATCCGCTGGAAAATGATGCTAGTAAGCAGTCGTCGATCCCAGAGGATCAAGGGGTTTTTGCCTCTGGTGGACTGTGTCCTCTCCAGGGTGCAAGCCTGGACAGGAATATTTGAATAATTGGCTGTTGCCCAGGCAGTGGGTTCCCCTCTCCATGTCACTGATTAGTCCAAGGAAAGGGCAAGCGCTGATACAGCTTGGCACCAGTGTCATCGCAGAGGTTGCCAGAGTGAAGTTGTAAGCAACATGACACTGCCTTAGCGACCCCAGCTCCAGATTTCTTCCTCAGGGTTTACTCCCGAAGCCTTTTCCATGGGTGGGTATGGCCACAAGGCAGTGGAGGTTTAAAATCAGAGTTTTCCTTCTCCTAGGTGGGCTGCTGTCCAGGGCTGACATGCCCCACCTGCCCAAAGCAGCTGGTTTTGAGGTGCCAGTGGTCTGTCTTTGCCCCTTCTCTTGTCAGTAGAAACAGTTCTGCTGGGTCTAGTAGCTGAACCACATGTGCAGGCCAAGAGTTGGACTTGATTGTCAGAGGCTGTTAGAGTTGCACACCATTTGGAGCACTTTATAGGTAGTGGGAGCTTAACCTCACTACCACCCCCAGCTATGACAACCTTAGGAACCAAAATTATGTTACTGAGGAAGTAATGGGGAAAGAAATAAAATGATGGATGAATTGAATAAGTATTTTGCATCAGTCCTTACAGTGGAAACACCAGCAAAATGCTAGAAATTCCAAAGAGTCAAGGGGCAGAAGCCAGTATAGTTGCTATTACTAAGGAGAAAGTGCTTATGAAGCTGAAAGGTCTGAAGGTAGATATGTTAACTGAACCACTTGGTCTACATGTCAGGGTTCTGAAAGAAACGTCATTGTTGTTCTGCCTTCATCCCCGCTAATGTCTCCTTCCAATCAACTTTGGCCCGCTCCTGTCTCATACCTCTATAATTCCCTTTACGCCACTGTAATAGAGATAATCTAACTTTATCTTCTCTCGCTGAAACCACAGGGAGAATTCTATCATATTACAACGATGGGATCATAAGGGTTCCTTTATCTTAAGCTCCATGATCAAATCTGGTTCATTACTCAACACCCAATCCAGAATTGCATTTTTTCTGGTGGGCTCAACAACAAGATGGCCACCATGTTAGGCATTCTACAAATTCCTCTTGCTTGATTTTCCAAGCCTACCTCTATATTGAAATCTCCCATGACTATCGTAACATTGCTCTTTTTACATGCATTTTCTATCTCCCATTGTAATATCTATGCCAATCCTAGCTACTGTTCTGAGACCCACATGTAACTCTCATGAGGTGTTTTTATCCTGATAGTTTCTATTATCTACTCACAAGGTTCTACATCTTCCGAACCTATGTCACCTCTTTCTAGGACTTGGTTTCATTTTTTACCAATGGAGTCTCTCCACCACCACTACCTACCTGGGTACAATGTGTGTCCTTTGATGTTAAGCTCCCAACTACGATCTTCTTTCAGCCATGACTCAGTGACGCCCACAGCATCATAACTGCCAACCTCTAACTGTGCTACAAGATGATCTACATCATCCTTTAGGAAGAAGCACTGTCGACGATTCAGGCCAAGACCCTTCGTTAGGACTAACCTCCTCCAAACCAAAGGTGTAGCCGTGGGTACCCGCATGTTGACTTTGTGGAACAGTCCATGTTCCAAGACTATACAGGTATCTGTCCCCCTCTTTTCCTTCGCTATATCGATGACTGCATTGGTGCTGCCTCCTGCACGTATGCTGAGCTCGTTGACTTCGTTAGCTTTGCCTCCAACTTTCACCCTGCCCTCAAATTTACCTGGTCCATTTCCGACACATCCCTCCCCTTTCTTGAACTTTCTGTTTCTATTTCTGGAGATGGCATCTCTACTGATATTTACTATAAGCCCACTGACTCTCACAGCTACCTGGACTATTCCTCTTCCCACCCTGTCTCTTGCAAAAATGCCATCCCCTTCTTGCAATTCCTCCGACTCCACCGCATCTGCTCCCAGGATGGGGCTTTTCATTCCAGGACAAAGAAGATGCCTTCCTTTTTTAAACAAAGGGGCTTCCCTTCTTTCACCATCGACTCTGCTCTCAAACGCATCTCTCCCATTTCCCGCACATCTGCCCTCACCCCATCCTCCCGCCACCCCACTCAGGATAGGGTTCCCCTTGTCCTCACCTACTACCCCATCAGCCTCTAGGTCCAACGTATAATTCTCTGTAACTTCCACCATTGCCAATGGGATCCCACTACCAAGCACATATTTCCCTCCCCCACTTCCTGCTTTCTGCGGGGATCGTTCCCTACGCAACTCCCTTGTCCATTGGTCCCTCCTATCCCTTCCCACCGATCTCCCTCCTGGCACATCCTTGTAAGCAGAACAAGTGCTACACCTGCCCTTCCACTTCCTTCCTCACCACCATTCAGGGCCCCTGACAGTCCTTCCAGGTGAGGCGACACTTCACCTGTGAGTCAGCTGGTGTGGTATACTGCGTCCGGCACTCCCGATGTGGCCTTTTATATATTGGTGAGACCTGACGCAGACTGGGAGACCGTTTCGCTGAACACCTACGCTCTGTCCACCAGAGAAAGCAGGACCTCCCAGTGGCCACACATTTTAATTCCACGTTCCATTCCCATTCTGATATGTCTATCCATGTCTATCTCTACTGTCAAGATGAAGCCACACTCAGGTTGGAGGAATAACACCTTATATACTGTCTGGGTAGCCTCCAACCTGATGGCATGAACATTGACTTCTCTACCTTCCGTTAATGCCCCTCTTCCCCTTCTTACCCCATCCCTGATTTATTTATTCCCCCCCCTTTTTGCTCTCTCTCTGCCCATCACTCTGCCTGTTCTCCATCTCCTTCTGGTGCTCTCCTCCCCCTTTCTTTCTCCCTAGGCCTCCCGTCCCATGATCCTTTCCCTTCTCCAGCTCTGTATCCCTTTTGCCAATCACCTTTCCAGCTCTTAGCTTCACCCCACCCACTCCGGTCTTCTCCTATCATTTTGCATTTCCCCCTCCCCCTCCTACTTTCAAATCTCTTACCATCTTTTCTTTCAGTTAGTCCTGACGAAGGGTCTCGGACCGAAATGTCGACAGTGCTTCTCCCTATAGATACTGCCTGGCCTGCTGAGTTCCACCAGCATTTTGTGTGTGTTGCTTGAATTTCCAGCTTCTGCAGATTTCCTCGTGTTTACCTAATTCTTTATACTGTGTGCATTCAAATATAACAATGGTACTGTATTCATCACCCTTTTCAGTTTTGCCCCCCATGTTACACTTCAGCTTATCACACGGAATGGAATTTTGCTCTATCATCTGCCCGTCCTTTCTTGCGGCCTCACTACACACTGCAGTTACTTGTATACCATTCTCAGCCCTACCACTCCAGTTCTCTCCTCCCTGCCAAATCAGTTTAAACCCTCCCAACGGCTCTAGCAAACCTGCCTGCAAGTATATTGCAAACACAAGGAAATCTGCAGATGCTGGAAATTCAAGCAACACACACAAAATGCTGGTGGAACGCAGCAGGCCGGGCAGCATCTATAGGAAGAAGCACAGTCGATGTTTCAGGCTGAGACCCTTCGTCAGGACTAACTGAAAGAAAAGATAGTAAGAGATTTGAAAGTAGGAGGGGGAGTGGGAAATGCGAAATGGTAGGAGAAGATCGGAGTGGGTGGGGTGAAGCTAAGAGCTGGAAAGGTGATGGAAAAAGGGATACAGAGTTGGAGAAGGGAAAGGATCATGGGACGGGAGCCCTAGGGAGAAAGAAAGGGGGAGGGGAGTACCAGAGGGAGATGGAGAGCAGGCAAAGAGTGATTGTGAGAGGGGCAGAAAGAGAAAAAAAAGGAGGGGAGATAAATAAATAAATAAGTGATGGGGTAAGAAAGGGAGGAGGGGCATTAACGGAAGTTAGAGAAATTAATGTTTATGCCATCAGGTTGGAGGCTACCCAGACGGAACATAAGGTGTTGTTTCTCCAACCTGAGTGTGGCTTCATCTTGACGCAGACTGGGAGACCGATTCGCTGAACACCTACACTATGTCGGCCAGAGAAAGCAGGATCTCCTAGTGGCCACACATTTTAATTACACGTCCCATTCCCATTCTGATATGTCTATCCATGGCCTCCTCTACTGTCAAGATGAAGCCACACTCAGGTTGGAGGAACAACACCTTATATACTGTCTGGGTAGCCTCCAACCTGATGGCATGAACATTGACTTCTCTAACTTCCGTTAATGCCCCTCCTCCGCTTCTTACCCCATCCCTTATTTATTTATTTATCTCCCCCTCCTTTTTTTTCTCTCTCTGCCCATCACCCTGCCTGTTCTCCATCTTCCTCTGGTGCTCTCCTCCCCCATTCTTTCTCCCTAGGCCTCCCGTCCCATGATCCTCTCCCTTCTCCTGCTCTGTATCCCTTTTGCCAATCACCTTTCCAGTTCTTAGGTTCACCCCACCCCCTCCTGTTTTCTCCTATCATTTTGGATTTCCCCCTCCCCCTCCTACTTTCAAATCTCTTACTATCTTTTCTTTCAATTAGTCCTGACGAAGGGTCTCAGCCTGAAACATCGACTGTGCTTCTTCCTATAGATGCTGCCTGGCCCGCTGCGTTCCACCAGCATTTTGTGTGTGTTGCAGGTATATTGGTCCTCCTCAGGTTCAGGTGTAATCCATCCCTTTTGTACAGGTCATACCTTCCCCAGAAAAGATCCCAATGTTCCAGAAATCAGAAACCCTGCCCCCTGCACCAATTCCTCAGCCACACGTACATCAGCCAAGTTGTACTATTTTTACCCTCATTGGTACGTGACACAGGCAGCAAACCAGAGATTACTACCCTGAAGATCCTGCTTTGCAGCTTTCTACCTCACTCCCTATATTGTCTCTTCAGGACCTCTTCTCTTTTCCTATCTACTGTATACCATTGGTACCAATATGTACCATGAAATCTGGCTGCTTACCCTTTCTATTTAGAATGTTGTAGACCCGATCTGAGACATCCTTGACCATGGCACCTGGGAGGCAATATACCACCCAGGGTGTCTCTTTCACATCTACAGAATCTTCTGTCTGCTCCTCTAGCTATTGAAGCCCCTATCATTACTGCACTCTGCTTCCCCCACCCGCTCCTATTCTGAGCTACATAACCAGACTCAGTGGCAGCAACCCAGTCACTGCAGCTTCCCCCAGTAGGTTGTCACCACCAACATTATCCAAAGAAGCAAACTTATTTTTGAGGGGAACGGTCACAGGGGTACTCTGCATTGGTTGCTCATTCCCTTTACTTCTGCTGACAGTCACTTAGGCATGACTACATCCCTGTATCTGTCTGTCACCTTTTCATTCTCCCGTATGAGGCAAAGGTCATTCAGCTGCAGCTCCAGTACCCTAACATTGTCTCTCAGGAGCTGTAGCTCAGTGCACTTCATGCAGATGTTGTTATCAGTGAGACTGGAAATCGCCCAGAGTTCTCACACAGAAACATAGAAACATAGAAAACCTACAGAACAATAAAAGCCCCTCGGCCCACGAAGTTGTGCTGAACATATCCCTACCTTGGAAATTACGAGGCTTTCCTATAGCCCTCTATCTTACTAAGTTCCATTTACCTTTCTAAAAGCCTCTTAAAAGACCCTATCGTATCCGCCTCCACCACCGTTGCCGGCAGCCCATTCCACACATTCACCACTCTGTGTAAAAAACTTACCCCTGACATCTCCTCTGTCCCTACTCCCCGGCACCTTAAACCCGTGTCCTCTTGTGGCAACCATTTCAGCCCTGGGAAAAAGCCTCTGACTATCCACACGATCAATGCAAACATTTCACACAATAATCATATGATTATCTCTGTGCCCATTCAAACTGCACTAGCTATATACTAATAGACAAAGAAAAAGAAAGAAAAAGCTTACTAGAAACTTACTAATACTGTCAGTGCCTGTTCTCTCTGAAGTCTGTTGAGCCAAAGCTTGATCACTCTAACACTGCCCCTCACACAATGGCCGCTCCCACCATGGCCGCTCTGCTTACACTGATTAAGCTAATTCCTAATCCCCCTCAGGCAAATGTTACTAATTCCAAATGGTTTAACAATGCAGATGAGATTTATTGGTGCAATTCAGGTTCCTTGTTAATACCTGTATTCAATATTTATTATTCACAATAAACACAACATATTCAAAGCTAGGAAAGTGTTGCCAACTTTGTAACCAGGAGTTGGTCAACAATATTTTCTGACCAATGACCAATATGGCCTAGACTAGATCAGTTTCCTGAGATGTTACAGTGTACATGACCTTTATACTATTCAATGTGTAAATTAATATTAACTTAGTTTAATTTGTGTCCTTTAGGATAAGATGTTTGTAAAACAATGATAGCTGATAGTTGAATATACCTGTGATTATACAGGACACTCATCAGCTTTATGTAATTTTTTCCCCTCTTTATTGTTTCAGAACAATTCCTAATTGCCATATCCATTATTATTTTATGATCAGTCAACACATTTTGGATAGCTGAACTTTGACCCATCTGTGATAGTTATGTTTTTGGCCATTACAAGGCATTCCTTTCTGTTTATTTCTCACAAGATTCTAGTTTCACAGCCCAAAATGATTTGGGCTGGAATTGATAACATATATCCACAATAATTTAACTATTGCTGAAATACCTTTGTGCAAACTTTAGCAAACCTCAAAACTTGTTTAAAACTTTCCAAAAGTCTAGTACAACAAAGTTCATTAAGTTCATGCTTACCAGCATCTGGAAACCATACATTGTTTTCAAGCAATTGAAATAAATTGTTAATGTGTCACCTTTTTCTGGTGGCTCAGATCATGGCCTTCTTTATTGAAATCATAATTTATTGCATTTAAAGTACATTCTTTTCTGACAGGGTTTTGGGATGAGCTTGCAATAAGTTCAATATACTGGGGATAACTGGTGTATATTAATGGAGACTAGTGGTGTTCCACTGGGGTCTGTGTTGGGACTGCTTCTTTTTATGTTATATGCCAATGACTTTGATGATGGAAATGATGGCTTTGTGGCCAAGTTTGCAGATGATATGAAGATAGGTGGAGGGGCAGGTAGTTTTGAGGAAACAGTGTCTACAGAAGGATTTGGACAGATTAAGAGAATGGGCAGAGGAATACAGTGCCGGAAAGTGTATGGTCATACACTTTGGTAAAAAAAAAAGTGAAAGCAGTCTATTCCCTAAATGGAGAGAAAATTTTTAAAATCTGAGGTGCAAGGAGATTTGGCAGTTGTGTAGGATTCACTAAGAGTTAAATTGCAGGTTGACTTGGTGGTGAGGAAGACAAGTAAGATTTAGGAGCAGAATTAGGTCACTTGGCCATCATAAGACCATAGGAGCAGAATAATTTGGGTAATTTGAGCAGTTAATTTGGTCACCATAAGACCAAAATCTGACGCTAGCATTCATTTTGAGAGAAATAGAATATAAAAGCAAAGATGCAATGATGAGGCTTTATAAAGCACTGGGGAGGACTCACTTGGAGTATTGTGAGCAGTTTTAGGCCCCTTGTCCGAGAAAGGATGTGCCGGCATTGGAAAGAGTTCAAAGGAATTTCACAAAGATTATTCCAGGATTGACAAGTTTGTTATATGAGGAGTGTTTGATGGCTCTGGGCCTCTACTCACTGCAATTCAAAAGAATGAGCGGTGGAGGGAGGGAGACCTCATTGAACCTTATTGAATGTTGAAAGGCCTCAGTCAAGTGGATGTGGAGAGGATGTTTCCTATGGTGGAGGAGTCCAAGGCCAGAGAACACAGACTCAGAATAGGGGGATGAAGAGAAATTTCTTTAGCTAAAGATTGGTGAATTTGTGGGATTCGTTGCCACAGGCGGCTGTGGAGACCAAGCTATTGGGTGTATTTAAGGCAGGGTTGATAGAATCTTGATTAGATAGATAGATAGATAGATACTTTATTCATCCCCATGGGGAAATTCAACATTTTTCCAATGTCCCATACACTTGTTGTAGCAAAAACTCATTACATACAATACTTAACTCAGTAATAATATGATATGCATCTAAATCACTAACTCAAAGGCATTAATAATAGCTTTAAAAAAAAGTTCTTAAGTCCTGGCAGTTGAATTGTAAAGCCTAATGGCATTGGGGAGTATTGACCTCTTCATCCTGTCTGAGGAGCATTGCATCGACAGTAACCTGTCGCTGAAACTGCTTCTCTGTCTCTGGATGGTGCTATGTAGAGTCAGGCATGAAGGGATACTGGAGAAGGCAGGGTATTGGGGCTGAGGGAAAATTTATCAACCATGACAAAATGATCGAGCAGACTCAATGGGACAAATGGCCTAGTTTTGCGCCTAAAATTTATGGTCTTATATCAATGCCTCTAAGGCCTCATTTAGAACAGCTTGTCCTGGTGGAAAGGTAGTTCTTAATCAACGCTATTGTAACAGATCGCCGTGAAACAGGAACACCTCCTTTTCCCTTATTAAGGAGAGAGAGAGAGAGCCTGTCGTATGTTGAATTACTGGGTGAACAGGTTGTCTTTGGGGTACTGCAAGTCTGTGTCTTTATTGATGCTTTGTTGCATGCTTGAATGCAGGGTGGGGGACGCTGAAGCTTTTTTTGCTGGTGGGGGAGGGAAGATCGTTGCTTTGCTGGTGCTTATACGTGGGTGGGGGGAGCTGGGGTGAGACTTTGGGGTTCTAGCATTTAACTGTCGTTCATTGTTTGGGGCACTCCTGTTTTTGTGGATGATTGTGAAGAAAAATAATTTCGGGATGTATATTGTATACATTTCTCTGACATTAAATGTACCTTTCAAACTTTTGAGATCATCTGATGAGATTTGTATTGTTATTTATGGGACTTTGTTATGTGCAAATTGTCTGCTACAATTCTGCTGTTAAAACAGGAACTATATCTTATAACCATACGATCTAATAAGGACATGAAAGGCACCATGTAATTTCAAGTTATTTCTTTAATCAATATAATTTTGTCCAATGCCAATTGTTAATCAATGACATCAAACATTTACAACACTCAAAAGTTCAACAAACTAATTTCAGTTTTATCTTGCTTTTTTAAACTCATATTTATTTTAAAATGTTCGAAGTTGTCATTGAAGTACATATGATACCGTATACAACCTGAGATTCATTTTCTTGTGGGCATACTCAATAAATCTAATAGCCATAACAGAATCAATGAAAGAACTCACCAACCAATGTGCAAAAGACAACAAACTGTGCAGATACGATATAAAGAAAATATAGAAATAGTAATAATAATAAATAAATAAACAAGCAATAAATATCGAGAACAGGAGATGAAGGTTGAACGTGAGGTTGAAGATGAGATTGAAAGTGAGCCCATAGATTGTGGGAAATTCAGTGATGGGGCAAATGAAGCTGAGTGAAGTTATGCCCTTTGGTTCAAGGTTGAGGGGTAATAACTCTTCCTGAACCTGGTAAAGTGAGTCCTGAGGCATAATTTCAAATAATATCATTTGAATAGTTATTATGCTCCTACTGTCAATAACTATTTCAGTTTGAATGGAATGTGTATTGAATAATTGTGAATGCATTCCAGAGCTTTGTGTTTGAGAGTGGCATGTCCCAGTAGTGCCACCACATGGCCAGTGCAATGAGTTTTCACTATGCCATTCATTCCACAGAATAATATCTGACACAGAGTACTGAGTTTCCTTTTGAGAAATTCAGCCCTGCAGAAATTGCATCTTTTACCATTAACTCAGGTGCACTAAAGAGTGGATGCTTGTAGATCATCTGCCGTTTTTGGTCTGTGGGAACATTTGGCTCAGCTTCAGTGACTGGTGACAATATTGAATTTTACAAAATCTCCTCATTGTGGGGATCTGGACCAAATAGAAACCAAACAGATATATACTTAAAAAAAAAATTTGTATCTTTCTTTCTTTATCCTCCCAAAGCATCACAATAAATGGAGTGCAAGGCACTGAACAATTGCAGAGATGTAATGCGAATCCTGGATGTTGTTTCTGGGGTCTTGGCCAAGAGCAACCAATTTAATCTGTAAACATTATCTCAGCTAGAGCTGCTGCCAGTATGATTTCAAGCATTAGTTCATATTGGTTCATTGCATTCTGCATTACTGATCTCTTGGCAGAAGGTAACAAATGTCTTTTTTTAATTTTAACTCCCTAAACCCACCAAAACTTAAAATAGCTCAATATATTCTCCATCTATTCAAACTTCTCACCACCGATTATGCTTCCCTGACATCAATCCAGTGTGCAATTCTTTTATCCACCACAAACATAGCGTTCTCTACTTTAAAAATTCTTCTTTAAACTTATTTATTTGATTTGTCTGATCACAAGTTAGGCTTGCCTAATAGTTATTATGGCCCTGAGATATGTTCTGTGAATTTTGATGATGTAGTTACAATCATTAATGGAAATATGTTGGATTACATATTTGTACCTTTGCCAAATAATCACAATGGCATATAGTATATCATCGATAATATCAAATGAGAACCTGAACAGATCTTAAAATGGGCAGAATGATCCACTGATTTTTTTTGTTCCCGTAAGTAAAATACTTCTGAAAGAAAAAGAAACTGTCAATCTAGGTCTTACTGTCTTTGTTATATATTTGAGAGAGTGGAACACTACAGAGCAGTCAGAAAATTATGATTATATTCCTGTTTAAGTGCATAGATACTTGTAATCACCTTGCATTTCTTAGCACTGTTACTCTTGCCTAAATAATAAAAGTAATATGGAAAACAATAATAACAAAATATTCTTATGTAATTCACAAACGAGGGAGGTAACCAGCCATCATGAACAAATGATTGATACTAAAATGCACAAAATATGTTTATTGATCCTTGTTTGGTGTTAAAATACTGCACATATGAAGTGTGTAAAAACTAGCATGATGTTGAAATACATTAGCTGCATCACTACTAAAGAAATATTCAATAGTAATTTGCTTAACCCATTGAGAAAGCCTGTGAAGTTCAATTACAAATACTTACAATCCCCAGTACATTTGACATCATCTGACATTTTGATGTTACTATGATGAGTGAGTGTCTTTTTTTTAAACCACTAAAAAGATCCAAGTTTCAAGATTGTTTTAATGTTCTTTCCTGTATGAAAGTCTAAAGGAGAATAAAATAATTGTTGCTCTCTACGTTTCTCAGCACAAATAAACCCTATAAAAGATAAAAAAGACAATAATGATTACGAAACATAATAAATACATGTAAATACATAAGATGTATATTGAATGTATGTCCTTAAAGTGACATTAGGTTGTATATAAGGTATATAGGAAATAATAAAGTAGTAGTAGAGTTTGTGAATGAAGGTGTTGATCAGTCTTACTATTTGGGGAATGTAACTGTTTTTGAGTCTGATGGTTCTGGCATGGATGCTACTTAGCCTCCTCCCTAATGGGAGTGGGACAGTTTATGAGTAGGGTGGGTGGGATCCTTCATGATGTTACTGGCCTTTTTCTGGCACCTTTCTGTATATATGCCCATGACAGCAGATAGACTGGTGCAGATGATGCTTTGGTTAGTTTTGGCACCCATTGTAGAGCCTTCCTAACCACTGCAGTACAGCTTCTGTACCAAGTAGTAACGTAACTTGTCAGGATGCTCTCTGCTGCGCATCTGCAGAATGATCTGAGTATGAATGTACAAAGCCCAGCTCTCTTCAGCCTCCTCAGAAAGTACAGGATATTTGATATTTTAACTATCATATGTTTCAACTTTCCATTCCCAATCTGTCATATTGGTCCCTCCTCTACTGCCCCGTTGAGGCCACACACAGGTTGGAGGAGCAACACCTCATATTCCATCTGGAGATCCTACAACCTGATGGCATAAACAATTTCTCTAATCTACTGTAATTTCTCCCCCCTCCCATTCTCTCTTTTTCTATTCCTCATCTTGCTCCCCTCTTACTCCTTCTCTTCTTCTCATCTCCCTATCACCTCCCTCTGGAGCTCTTCCTCCTTCCCTTCCTTCCACAGACCATTGTCTTCTCCCCAGATTCCTTCTTCTTCAGCCTTTACTGCTTCCATCTATCATTTCCCAGTTTCTTACATCATTCCCCCCATCATCATCCCCATCATCTGCCTTCACCTATCGGCTGCCAGCTTGTATTTCTTCCCTTCCCCATACCTTCTTATTCTGCCTTCTTTCCCCTCCATTTCAGTCCTGATGTAGGGTATCAGCTCAACATATTGGCAATTTATTCCCCTCTATAGATTTGGCCTGTCTTGCTGAGCTTCTCCAGATCTTTCTGTGTTTTGCTTTTTATTTCCAGCATCTACAGTATCTCTTGCATACATGATGTAACGGTTACCTGTTGTAGGCAACATTACTTCCACAAACAAGAAGTAGCAAGTACCATGAGTTTTTAAAAATTAGTGTTGGAAACCATACAATAAAACAATGTGGCTGCAATGGAAAGTATTATGGATTTGAATTCTCAGTGGGCTATAAGTAGTTGAGCTTGCTTTTTGAAAGACAGGAACTATAATGACTCCATTTCCAGTCTACAGAAATGGACAATACAAGTGACTTATTTTACTGGTAGTAACACTGTGTTAAGCCCTTTTTTGCTACCCTCATTGGTAATCTTTATCAAAATAAGTTCCTGTATTCTTCAGGGGCAGGCAAAACTGGCATGTATTGTCCTGTTATGGAAAGGTTGTTTAGACCTTTCTTCTCTACTTTCTGTTCAATGTTAGAGATACTCCTCAACCATCAGAATACCACAAATAAAAATACAGATAGTCAGTAGTAAAAAAAAAATTACTATCAGAGTTTGTACATTTTACTTTCATAAAGATGTTAATATTTGGAGATGCCCACTGCTTCCAGAAAGCCAAAAGTAAGACAAACATTCTCTTTTCTGAGCTTATGATTATGGAGAGATACTTGCTGAAACAAGGCAATTTCAATCAAGAACATTGACCTAAACAACTCTTGCAACAGCCTATAATACAGAAATATAATTAATGGCAAGTTGTGAAGCTTTGAGTCATTATCTGGGAAAAAAATGAACCAGCATTACACACAAATCTCTGTCCCAATAAAAAAATAGAAAATACTGGAAATACTTGAACATTGGACAACATCTGTGGAAAGAGACACAGGATTAACTTAGCATCATGAACACCCTCTGTCCAAACTAGAAAAGAGAGAAAACAACTGCTAAGTTTTGATGAAGGGCCTTAGTCTAAATGTTAACTGCTCTTTTTTCTATAGATACAGCATCCCCTATTGAGCATTCCCAGCAGTTTCTGTTTTTTTTCTTATCAAGGAGAGTATATTTGTTTTGAATTGGAGGGGAGATGAAAAGTGCAAATATGAAACATCTATGGTATGACGCCATGCAGATAATGTGCAAATGAAATGATCTCATTGAGAATAGTTAGAGAGAGAGAGAAAACACAAAGGGATGTGAAAGCTCTGAAATGACAGCGGGCAGAGATGGGTGACAATACAAAAGGTGTGAAATGCTGAGCAGGAAACAATACATTGTTGTTGCATATGGGCTAGCAGAGGGAAAGGAACTAAACAACTAAGATATATGCAACACACACAAAATTCTGGAGGAACTCAGCAGGTCAGGCAGGATCTATGGAAATTAATAAAATATTGCCATTTCAGGCTAAGGTCTTTCTTCAAGACTGTTTAGGAAGGGGGAAGATGTCAGAATAAAAATGTGGTGGGGGGGTGGGGGGAAGCTAGCTAGAAGGTGATAGGTGAAGCCAGACGGGGTAGAAAAAATAAATGGCTGAAGAAGAAGGAATCTGATAGGAGAGGTGAGTGGACCATAGGAGAAAGAGAAGGAGGAGGGGACGTATGGAGAGATGATAGGCAGGTGAGAAGAGGTAAGAAGCCAGAGTAAGGAATAGAAGAGTTGAGGGAATTTTTTGCTGGAAGAAGAATTCAATATTCACGACCACAGGTTGGAGGCTACCTAAATAAGGTGTTGCTCCTCCACCCTGTCAGAATGGGAATGGAAATTGGAATTAAAATGTTTGGCCACGGGGAGACCTGTTTTTGGCAGAAGCAACAGAAGTGCTTGACAAAGCGTGCATTGGGAGCACTGGACACAATAGACGACCAGATCAGATTTGCGGCTGAAATGTTGCCTCACCTGGAAGGACCCTCTTCATTCCCTTTCTCCCATAGTCCACTCTCCTCTCCTATCAGATTCATCCTTGACCAGTTTTTATCTTTTCAACTTACCTGGCTTCATCTATCACCTTCTAGCTACCTTCCTTCCCCTTCCCTCACCTTTTTATTCCGGCATTATCCCCTTCCTTTTCAGTCCTGAAGAAGGTTTTCAGCCTGGAATGTCAACTGTTTATAAACTTCCTTAGAATCTGTCTGACCTGCTGAGTTCCTCCAGCATTTCATATATTAATTTGGATTTCCAACATCTGCAGACTTTCTTGTGCTTATGATTAACTATTAAATGTGGATGATCTGTACCAGAAATGGGCAAGTCTGATATGAACAAAGAAAGCTGAAATCAATACCGTCATAGAGAAGTACAGCACAGAAACAGGCTCTTTGGCCCATCTAGTCCATGCCAAAAGCATTTAAACTGCCTACTCCCATAAATCTGCAGTGGGACCATAGCCCTCCATATCCCTACTGTCCATGTACATATCCAAACTTCACTTGAACATTGAAATCAAGCTGGCATGGACCACCTGTGCTGGCAGCTCATTCCACACTCTTTTGGCCCTTTGAGGGAAGAAGTTTCTCCTCATGTTCCTCTTGAACCTCACCTTTCATCTTTAAGCCATGACCTCTGGTTGTAGTCCCATCCAAACACAGTGGAAAAAGCCTGTTTGCATTTACCCTATCTATACCCCTCATAATTTTGTATACATCTATCAAGTCTCCTCTTACTCTTCTACATTCTAAAGAATATAGTCCTAAGCTATTCAATCTTTCCTTACAACTCTGGTCCTCCAGACCTGGCAAAATCCTTGTAAATTTTCTTTGCACTCTTTCAACATTGTTTACATCTTTCCTGTAGATAGGTGACTAAAACTGCATACTATACTCCAAATTAGGCCTCACTGACATCTTATAGAAGTTCAACATAACATACCATCTTCTGAACTCAATACATTGTTTTATGAATGCCAATGTGCCATGCCAAAAGCTCTCTTTACAACCCTATCCACCTGTGATGGCACATTCAATGAATTATATACCTATGTTCTCTGATCCCTTTGTTCTACCACACTCCTCAGTGCCCTACTGTTCACTGTGTAAGGCCTACCCTGGTTGGTTCTACTGAAGTGCAAAACCTTGCAATTATCTGCATTAAGTTCCATCTGCCATTTTTTAAGCCCATTTTTCTAGCAGATCCTGATCCCTCTGCAAGCTATGACAGCCTTCCTCATTGTCCACTACACCCCCAATCTTGGTGTCATCTGCAAATCTGCTGATCCAGTTAGCCACATTATCATTCACATCATTGATATAGATGACAAACAACAAAGGACTCAGCACCAATCTCTACCGCACACCACTAGTCATAGGCCTCCATTCAGAGAGACAGCCCTCCACTATCACTCTCTGGCTTCTCCCACAAAGTAATTGTCTAATCCAATTTATTACCTCATCCTGAATGCCAAGCAACTAAATCTTCTTGATCAGCCTCCCACATGGGATCTTGTCAAATGCCTTACTAAAGTCCATGTAGACAACATTCACTGCCCTGTCTTCATCAACTTTCTTGATAACTTCCTCAAAAAACTGTATAAGATTGGTTTGATGTACTACAACATGAAGCCATGTTGACTATCCTTAATCAGTCCATGTCTATCCAAATACTTATATAACTAGTCCCTTAGAATACTTTCCAATAACTTTCCCACAATTGATATCAGACTCACCAGCCTATAATTCCCTGGTTTCTATCTAGAGTCTTTCTTAAACAGCAGAACAACATTGGCTATCTTCTGATTCTCTGGTACCCTTCCTGTCGATAAGAATGATTTCACTATCTCAGCTGGGGCCCAGCAATTTTTACATTTGCCTCCTGTAGGGTCCAGGAGAACACCTTGTCAGGTCCTGGAGATTTACCCACCCTGATTTACCTCAGGGTAGCAATCACATCCAACTCTGTAATCTGAACAGAGTACTTGAAGCTGATGCTGCTTTGATGCAAAGATGCAAGGAATGTATTTAAGATCTCCAAATATTTTCTCCATTTGTATCAGAAACGATTAGTTTTGCTGTATGTCATCTTCAGTTGCTCAGGTTTACTCTCACCATTGGGCCTTTTTCATAGCTTAACATTTAACAGCTTTTACATGAGACCATCACAGAATTAGTCCATTCGGCCAATTGTGTATGCTCTGCCATTCCATCATTGCAGATATATTTTCCATCTCAACCCCATTCTCCTGCCTATTCCGCACTAACTTTGAAGCCCTGACTAACCAAGAACCTATCAACCTCCACTTAAATGTACTTAATGACATGGCCTCCATAGCAGTCTGTGGCAATGAATTCACACTACCGTCGGGCTAAAGAAATTACTCCTCATCTCTTTTCTAAATAGGCATCCCTCTGTGCCCTCTAATCCTAGACTCACCCACTATAGGAAACATCTTCCTCACATCCACTCTGTCTGGACCTTTGCTTGTATTCTCTTTCATTAACTGCTGTAACTTCACAAGTTTTATGTTCCTTTGTTCATGCTGTCCCTAACCTTGTCATTTACTTACCAGCTAGATAACTTCGTTAACAGCTATTGCCCCCACAACAACACTGACATCACAATACCATATCAGAGATACGCTTCTCCTCCCTTCCATAATCCGCAATTGAAAACGAACTTCACACACAAAATGCTGGATGAACTCGCAGGCCAGGCAGCAAATATGGAAAAAGAGTACTTTTCCTTTGGTGCTGCCTGGCCTGCCGAGTTCCTCCAGCATTTTGTGTGCGTTGCTTGGACTTCCAGCATCTTGCAGATTTCCTCTTGCTTTTAAAACGAACTTGTTTTCTCCCTTTCCCAGTTCTGATGATTTTGTTTGCCTTTCCCTTTGTTGCTACAACTGCCAGCCTTTTCTGCTTTATTAAAAGCGTCTGCAGAGTTTTACCTTAAAAAGCCATTGTCCTACCCCCAACAAGCAAGGCTAAAGTGACAGATGTGCCTGATCATACGCATGGGGCAACATGTCACGGAGTGGCAGAGGTGCGTCTGCTGGATGATTGGTGGAGTGGTGACAAATCTCGCGATAGCTTTTTGACAACACGGCGAGGAGAGTATTTTTAAAATAACAGTAGAATGATAATCGGTGCGTGAATAAAACCCCCAGCGTTACATGGTGGGGCTTTTCCTGCGCCAGGGGAAGCGACGATGTGTGAGGACGAGCGAGCCGGCACCTCCGGGCAGCCCGACAAGGTGGGGGTGAGTGTGCAAGCGGGACCGTGCATTGTGTCCAACTTTGTACCGGCTGATGCCGGGACGCGGCAGACGGCGGAGACCTCGGCCTCCGCCGCCCCGAGGAAGGGCGCGACATTTCCCCCCGCCGAGCACTGCGTGCGTCGGTGGGGGGTGGGGGGGGGTGTTGATTGTGTCGGCGGCGGGAGAGGTTTTCTCCTCAGCGCGCCGTGGACACCCTGAGGTCCGGAGGACAGTTCGCGGCCCTCTGGGCCCTGTTTCTGCGCCGCCTGCGATGGCGTGGAAGAGAGTGGCGGAGGTGGTGGAATGGAGGAGGAGGAGGAGGACGGTTGTCCAACCGCCGGCCACAAAGCTGCATTGTGTGACGTTTGTACTGGGGGCGGTGATAACTGAAATGGCTAGACAGCAGGCTGAACACCCCGCCAGAAAAAAAATGGTTTCTTAACTTTACCCAGATCTGTATTTTTAATTTCTCTATATTATGTGCTTGAATTAAAGAGAGAAGTTATATGAAAAATATAAAATTTGTGGAGGATGCAAATAGGTATAGATGATTCCATACGATCACGAAGGTTTGATTTCCTCCTGCGGGGCAATTATTTATGCACAGTGGGGAAGGAAGATACGATAGAAGGTGCTCTCAGATAGACACAGAATGGCGGGGTTTGAACCATATGTAAGCCGAAGGGAATAGTTGTTAGAGTAATTAGTTTGGTTCATCGTAGGCCTGTTCCTTTGCCGGAGAACGTAGATCACATGCTCTTATTTTTTGTTTTCACATGTAAATGTTTCTTAAGCTCCCTTCTCTAGTTTTCTAGGACTCTTGTCAATAAAGGACGAGAGTTTATTGTCACTAATCTCTTACTATTTTTATGAAAACACAAATCTGTCTCTATATTTCTTGTGTATTTACTCCCCTGCTGCCTTTCTCCTTTTTCAGTTCCTTGGCCTTTTCGTGCTTGTTCAGTGATTCATGTCCTCAGGCTGACAACTCGTTTTGGTTGTACTTTAAGTCACACTTTTAATCTGATAAAGAGTTTTTAAATTTATGTGGTTACCATCTTCATATCACATTTCAGTCAATCCTTAAGGGATACATTGTTATTAACACTTGTGAATTATTTCTTCAACTATTTGAATTGGTTACCAGCTGTTGTATCTTTCAGCTGATACTTGTTGATCAAGTACTGTACACTGGAGCCTCTTTTTTTCCCTCTGACCTATAAATGGTTTCATCCCCCTGAGATTCTCAGATCCTTACTCAACAACCAGCATATTTATGTATTACAAGACCTTTAGGTGTCAATGCTCTTTTAATTCTCTCAGAAATGCTTGACTGTCACACAGCAAACCTATTCCCAACTTCAATGATCACTGTGCCAAGACTCACTATAAAAACACATTTCCACATTAGGTTTATAAGATTGACTACTACTGCAATATGTTTCCTCTATTTTTGCAGTACTTATTTAAATAAAATTTCTTTTTCATATGTACTTATTGTAATTTATACTTTTTATTATTATGTATTGAATGTACTGCTGCTACAAAACAGTAAATTTCATGACATATGCCAGTGATATTAAACCTGATTCTGATACATCAAGTGATCTAATCATCATTTGGCCATATCAAGTCAAGTCACTTTTTATTGTCATTTCGACCATGTACTATGTACAGTACATAGTAAAAATGAGACAACATTTTTCAGGACCATGGTGTTACATGACACAGTACAAAAACTAGACTGAAGTACGTAAAAAACAACACAGAGAAAAAAGAAACTACACTGGACTACAGACCTACCCAGGACTGCATAAAATGCACAAAACAGTGCAGGCATTACAATAAATAATAAACAGGGCAATAGGGCTGTAAGTATGTTGAGTTTATTGGATGGAGGTCACAAATAGTAAGGAAAATAAGACTTATGAGTAATTTGTTTGGGGGGAGGGCCTTTGAGTGAAACACTGAAGGCCTCTACAAAAGTACAGCAGGAACTAGAGAAGGGTAATGGAATGCTGGCCCCAATTTCAAGGGGGTGGAGTGTAAAATTAGTAAAGCTTAATGCAGCTGCAAAGACACCAATGAGATCACATCAGAATCAGGCTGAATGTCACATGACAACAGTACCTTGTACATAATAAAAATACTGCAAATTACAGTAAGGAGTATATATAGTTAAAAATTTAGTGCAAAAAGAGAAAAAACAAAGTAGATAAGTTCATGGATTCAATGACCATTCAGGAAACTGACGACAGAGGGAAAGAAGCTATTCCTGAATCATTGAGTGTGTTCCTTCAGTCTCCTGTACCTTCTCCCTGATGTTAGCAATGAGAAGAGGACATGTCCTGAATGATGGGGGTCCTTAATGATGGATGGTGCCCTTTTGAAGCATTGTACCTTGAAGATGTCCTGGATACGGGGGGAGGCTAGTGCCCATGATGATATTTGACTGAGTTAGCAACTTCCTGCAACTGATTTCGATCCTATGCGGTGACCCCCCCCCAGCACTGAGGCATATTAGACATTGATGCAGCCGGTTAGAATGTTGTTCATGGTACATTTATAGAAATTTGAGAGAGTCTTTGGTGATGTACCAAGTCTCCAAAACTTCCAATAAAATATAGCTGATGTCATGCCTTCTTTGTAATAGCATAGATATGTTGGGCCCAGGATAGATCTTTAGAGATGTTGGCACCCAGGAACTTGAACTTGAACTTGCTCATCCTTTCCACTTCTGATCCCTCAATGAGGGTTGGTATGTGTTCCCTAATCTTGCCCTTTCTGATGTCCACAATAACTTCTTTGGTCTTTCTGACATTGGGTGCGAGGTAGTTGCTGCAACATCACTCAACCAGCTGATCTATCCACTCCTGTATGTCTTTTTGTCACCATATGAAATTCTGCCAACAACAACTGTGTCATCGGTGAATTTATAGATGGCATTTGAGCTGTGCCTATCCACACAGTCACGGATATAGAGAGAGTAGAGCAGTGGGCTAAGCACACATCCTTGAAGTGCACCAGTGTCAATTATGGTGAGGCGGGGTTGTTTTTCCAATCACATGGACTGTGGTCTTCTGGTGAGAAAGTCAAGGATCTAGTTACAGAGGGAAGTACAGAGGCCCAGGTTTTGTAGCATTTTGATCAGAGCTATTGGATTAATTGTGTTAAATGCTGAGCTGTAGTCTTGTAATGCCCGACATTTCAGTTAGTTCTTTGATAACATCGTGTTCCTAAGAAGCTTCACACTGTATAAGATCCCATGCTAAAAGCAATTGTGTCAGTAGGGAAGAGGGAGTTAATGGTTAGAAAGATACAGACTTACAGTAAGTTATTTTTCCCATAAGATTTTCAAAAATAAATGTTTTTTTTAAAAACAATGTTTGTTGCAAGCTAAAAATACTGAAGGATGTATATTACATTGTTTAAAAAAAATCCTTGCATTGTGTCAAAGAAAGCCATTACTTTCAATTTCTAATGGCTTTCTGCCATTAAATTTACAGCCTCTGTTCTTAAGAGACAAAGGTGTTCGATTACTGCAGAGAGGTTACATGCGAACAGATTTTTTTCCCTCAATAGTTTTTTCTTGCTTGTTAGTTTCCAAACAAGTGGTTCTCTATTCCCAATCAAATTCAGATTATTCCAGATTTGTCCTGTGGAATACAAACAGTGTTCCTAATTCATTAACTGCTTTATACAATCAGTGACCACTTTATTAGGTACCCCTGCTCATTAATACAAATATCTAATCAGCCAATTATGTGGCAGCAACTCAATGCATAATAGCATGCAGACATGATCAAGAGGTTTAGTTGTTGTTTGGACCAAACATCAGAATGGGGAAGAAATGTGACCTACATGACTTTCACTGTGGAATGATTGTTGATGCCAGACAGGGTGGTTTGAGTATCTCAGAAACTGCTGGTCTCCTGGGATTTTGGAGAATGGTGCAAGAAACGAAAAAATAATCCAGTGAACGGCAGTTCTGTGCGTGACGACATCTTGTTAATGAGAGGTCAGAGGAGAATGGCCCAACTGGTTCACACTGACAGGAAAGCGACAGTAATTCAATACAGGAGGTGCCTAATAAAGTGGGCAGTGAACGCATATCCATTTTGCTCTAGGGAACTGTGCTATAGCAGAACTATAAACAATTTTAATTTTCCTATTTAAGATATTACTTCCTTGGAAGCAATTCAGAGAAGGATGCTCTGGATTATGAAGTTATTATCCAACAACTGGTTTGGATTCTGTTAGGTGGAGTACTAAAGAAGGTGGTGATCATTTTAGGGCTAAACAGGGTAACCACTGAGTGGATGTTTCATGGAACCTGGCACATTACAGCACAGTCCACAATGCTGTGCTGACTTTTTAACCTACTCTATCATTAATCTTTCTCTCCCACTTAGCTCTCCATTTTACTTTCATCCATGTGCCTATGAATTCCTTAAAAGTCTCTAATGTACCTGCCTGCACCACTACCCCTGGCAGTGCATTGGCAATCATCCAGGCACCCACACTCTGTAAAAAAAAAACAACAAAAAAAAACAACTCTTAACTTGACATCCCCGTATGCTTTTGTCCTATCACCATAAAATTAAAATCATACCCCCCCCCCCATATTTTCCATTTCTATCAGAAAAAGTGTATGGCTGTCCACTCTATCTGTGCCTCCTTTCTTGTACAATTTTATCAATTCATGTCTCATCCTCCTTTGCTCCAAATAGAAAAGCCTAGCTCACTTAACCTTTCCCCGTAAGACATGCTGCCTAATCTAGGCAGCATCATTGTATATCTCCTCTGCACCTTCTCAAACACTTCCACATCCATCCTTTAATGAGGGGTCCAGAACTGAACACAATATTCCAAGTGTGGTCTAATTAAGATTTTATAGAGCTGCCTTGGGGCTCTTGAACTCAGTCTTCCTGACTAATGAAGGCCAACACACTTTGCGCCTTCTTAACAACCCTATCAATTTGTACAGCAACTTAAGGGATCTATGGATATGGGCCTCAAGATCCCTCTGTTGCTCAACACTGCTAAGAATCCTATTATTACCTCTATTTTCTGCCTACAAATTCGATCTTCCAAAGTGAATCACTTCATGCTTTTCTGGGTTGAACTCCATCTGCTACTTCTCAGCCCAGCTCTGCATCCTGTTAATATCTTGTTGTAATCTATGGCAACATTCTACACTATGCGTAACTCCACCAACCTGTGTGTCATCTGCAAACCTCTTCACCTGCCCTCATTCAGGTTATTTATAAAAATCACAAATAGCAGTGGTGCTACAACAGATCCCTGTGGAGCACCACTAGTCACTGACCACTAGGCAGAATATGCTTCTTTCACAACCACCCTCTGTTTTCTATGGGCAAGCTGAACTGAATCCACACAGCCAATTTTCCTTGGATCCCATGCCTCCTGACTTTCTGCTTGAGCTCACTATGGGGAGCCTTACTAAAATCCATATACACAACATCTACTGCTCAATTCTTCATTAATGTGCTTTGTCACATCTTCAGTGTCACATCCTATGTGGCAGCAACTCAATGCATAATAGCATGCAAACATGATCAAGAGGTTCAGTTGTTGTTTGGACCAAACATCAGAATGGGGAAGAAATGTGACCTACATGACTTTCACTGTGGAATGATTGTTGATGCCAGACAGGGTGGTCTGAGTATCTCAGAAACTCAGAAAATTCAGTTAGGCTCATGAGGCATGACCTGCCTTTCATAACATCATTATGACTATCCCTAATCAGACTTGGTTTCTCCAAATGCTCATAAATTTTGTCTCGTTTGATGGTATACATGTATATAGTTAAATAACAATACACATGACTTTCCAATAATTTCCTAATACTAAAGTAAGGATCATTCATCTATAGTTCCCAAGGTTATTCCTGTTCCCTTTTTTAAAAAAAACTTTTTTTATTGTGTTTTCAAATAGTTACAGGATAAAAGTGTGTGAAAAAGAAAATATGTGTTACCCATCCCCCCTCCCCCCTAACATCCCTATTGAAAAAAAGAAGAAAGAAAGAAAGAAAAAAAAGGAATGCCTGGATATTGGAAGATATATATACTAAAGTTATTACGAACTCCATGGAGCATGTGGGGATCTTCCTGTTCCCTTTCTTGAATAAAGGAATAATATTTGCCATCCTACTCTTGTTCCTGATGCCTTTTGCATTACAATAGACAAACTTCAACCCATCTCACTGACTACAATTTTGCCCTATCAACTGCCTATCCTTACTCACAGTTTCTCTGCTAAATGCCCCACCCTCTGATCTATCACTCTGGTTCCCATACTCCTGACAAACTAGTTGAAACCCTGCCAATCAATTCTAGCAAATCTGCCTGCAAGGATATTGGTCCACCTCAAGTTTAGGTGTAACTCCATAATACCATAAAATATAGGAGCAGAATGAGGCCATTTGGCCCAATCAAGTCTGCTCTGCCAGTTCATCATGGCTGATCCAATTTGTCTCTTAGCTCCAATCTCTTACCTTCTCCCCGTATCCCTTCATGTCCTGACCAATCAAGAATCTGACTTAAATATACATAAATACTTGGCATTCATGGCTGCCTGTGATGAAGAATTCCATAGATTCACCACCTAAAGAAATTCCTGTTCATCTCCATTCTAAAAGGATGCTCCTCTATTCTGAGTAGGTGACCTGTGGTTTTAGACACTCCCACCAGAGGAAGCATTCTCTCCACGTCCACTCTATCATGGCCTTTCACCATTTAATAGATTTCAATAAGGTCACCCTTCATTTTCTAAATTCCAGTGGATACAGGCCCAGAGCCATCATATGACAAGCTATTCAGTCCTGGAATCATTTTTGTGAAACTCTTTTGAACCCTGTCCAGTTTCAGCACATCCTTTCTAAGATAAGAAACCCAAAGCTGCTTACAATACTCTAAGTGAAGTCTCACCAGTGCTTTATACAGTCTCAGAATAACATTATTACTTTTATATTCAAGTCTACTTGAAATGAATGCTAACATTACATTTGCCTTCCTTACCATAGACTCAACTTGCAAATTAACCTCAGGGAAATCCTGCACAAGGACTCCAAAGCCCCTTTGCACCTCAGGTTTTTTTTTGTATTTTCTCTCCATTTAGAAAATAGTCAACCTTTTCATTTTTTCTACCTGTTACGTACCCCGTAACTGGGTGTCAGACCAGCAGAGAAAGAAGAATCTGTTGGGAGTCTGGTGGTACCAAAACTAAAGATGTTTATTAGTAAACTACACAATACAGTATCAAAAATGCAAATATACGTATAAAACAAGTTAGCAGTAATAAACCTAAAAGTGTAGGAATAATAATAAGCAATAATAAACAAGCTCTATCGATGTCTAGGGGTAAATGAATTGTCATAGAAAAGTATGAAGTTCAGTTCATAAATGCTGAGGTAGTTTATGGTTGTGTTGAAATCGTTGGAGAGAGAGAGAGAGAGAGAGAGAGCAAGCAAGATGTAACAGCTACAGCAGGCAAACCTTCCGTTGCTTTCTTAATCCGTCGTATCGTTGTGGTCATTCAGTTATGACCCCTCCGTCCTTCTGCTAGACCGTTCTCCTGTGGTGGACTCGTCACTCTGGCATGAGTGGACACACACACAAGTCCCCACCGGCCCTGCTGTAACACTGTGAGCTTTACTGACCGATCTCCTGGTTCGGTCTCCGAAACCCTCACCTTTCTGTGGGTTCACAACACTCAGTCAGTGTCCACTGGTGTGTCAGAAGGGTGTCTCTCCAGACCTGTCTTTTATCCCCACTCACGGGGCCTCAGCTATCTATCAACTCTGAATGACCGTGTCCATCAAATCAGGCCACTCCTGCTATCTCCTGAGGAATGTTAACGAGCAAAGTAAAGTCCTTGTAGTGGAGGGTGAATAATCTAGGAAGAGTCAGAATACAGTAAATCAACAGTTTCTCTCTCCCTCTTATTTGTAGCAGATGTTCTTGCCTGTGTTTCATCTCTCTCTCTCATGAGCAGCATAGCAACCGCAATAGTTTGTAGTTCTCAGGAGGGGGGTTGGGAATGGTTAACTCTGCACCCCATTGTCCGTCAGGTCTGTTCATCACTCATAACATACCAAAGTGCATGCCCATACATTTCCTTACACTGTATTCCATCTGCCATTTCTTTGTGCATTTTCCCAATCTGTCTGTCCTCTGTAACCTCTCTACTTCCTGAAAACTACCTTCTGCTCCACCTATCTTCATGTCGTCTATAAACTTTGCAACATAGTTATCAACTCCATCATCCAAATCATTGACATATAAGGTAAAAAGAATAGGGCCCATCACAGACTTCTGTGGAACATCACTGGCCACCAGCAGCCAGCCAGAAAAGGCTCCCTTTATTCCCACTCTTTGCCTTTGCCAATCAGCCACTGTTTTATCCATGCTCGAATCTTTCCTGTAATGCCATGGGCCTTTAGCTTGTCAAGCAGCCTCAATATGCGGCACCTTGTCAAAGGCCTTCTGAAAGACCAAGTACATAACGTCAACCAATTCTCCATTGTCTATCCTACTTGTTGTTTCTTCAAAGAATTCCAACAGATTTGTCAAGCAAGATTTTCCTTGAAACCATGCTGAATTTGGCCTATTTTGTCATGTACCCTGAGACCTTCTCTGTAATAATCGACTCCAACATCTTCTTAACCACTGAGATCAGACTAACTGGCCTGAAGTTTCCTTTCTTCTGCCTCTCTCTCTTCTTGAAGAGTCAAGTAATATTTGCAATTTTCCAGTCTTCTGGCACTATTCCAAAATTTAGTGTTTCTTGAAAGATCATTACTAATGCCTCCACGATCTCTTCAGCTACCTCTTTCAGAACTATGGGAAGTATACCAGCTGGTCCAAGTGACTTATCTATCTATGGTTATGGTAATTTCATTCACTTTATGACCCCTGATACCTGGAACTTCCATCATATTGCTTGTGTTTTCCATCATGAAGGCTGATGCAAAATGCTTATTCAGTTAGTCTGCCATTTTGTTAGATAGATAGATAGATAGATACTTTATTCATCCCCATGGGGAAATTCAACTTTTTTCCAATGTCCCATACACTTGTTGTAGCAAAACTAATTACATACAATACTTAACAGTAAAAAATATGATATGCATCTAAATCACTATCTCAAAAAGCATTAATAATAGCTTTTAAAAAGTTCTTAAGTCCTGGCGGTAGAATTGTAAAGCCTAATGGCATTGGGGAGTATTGACCTCTTCATCCTGTCTGAGGAACATTGCATCGATAGTAACCTGTCGCTGAAACTGCTTCTCTGTCTCTGGATGGTGCTATGTAGAGGATGTTCAGAGTTATCCATAATTGACTGTAGCCTACTCAGCGCCCTTCGCTCGGCTACCGATGTTAAACTCTCGAGTACTTTGCCCACGACAGAGCCCGCCTTCCTTACCAGCTTATTAAGACGTGAGGCGTCCCTCTTCTTAATGCTTCCTCCCCAACACGCCACCACAAAGAAGAGGGCGCTCTCCACAACTGACCTATAGAACATCTTCAGCATCTCACTACAGACATTGAATGACGCCAACCTTCTTAGGAAGTACAGTCGACTCTGTGCCTTCCTGCACAAGGCATCTGTGTTGGCAGTCCAGTCTAGCTTCTCGTCTAACTGTACTCCCAGATACTTGTAGGTCTTAACCTGCTCCACACATTCTCCATTAATGATCACTGGCTCCATATGAGGCCTAGATCTCCTAAAGTCCACCACCATCTCCTTGGTCTTGGTGATATTGAGACGCAGGTAGTTTGAGTTGCACCATATCACAAAGTCCTGTATCAGTTTCCTATACTCCTCCTCCTGTCCATTTCTGACACACCCCACTATGGCCATGTCATCAGCGAACTTCTGCACATGGCAGGACTCCGAGTTATATTGGAAGTCTGATGTGTACAGGGTGAACAGGACCAGAGAGAGTACGGTTCCCTGCGGCGCCCCTGTGCTGCTGACCACCGTGTCAGACCTACAGTCTCCCAACCGCACATACTGAGGTCTATCTGTCAAGTAGTCCACTATCCAATCCACCATGTGAGAGTCTACTCCCATCTCCGTTAGTTTGTGCCTTAAGATCTTGGGCTGGATGGTGTTAAAGGCACTAGAGAAGTCAAGGAATGTAATCCTCACAGCACAACTGACCCCCTCTAGGTGAGAGAGTGATTTGTGCAGCAAATACGTGATAGCATCCTCCACTCCCACCTTCTCCTTATACGCAAACTGAAGAGGATCCTGGGCGTGCCTGGTTTGTGGCCTCAGATTCTGTATTATCAGCCGCTCCATGGTCTTCATAACGTGCGACGTCAAGGCAACAGGTCTGAAGTCATTCAACTCCTTTGGTTGTGGTTTCTTCGGTACCGGGACAATACAGGATGTTTTCCACTGTCTGGGTACTCTTCTCTGCTCCAGGCTCATGTTGAAGATGCGCTGTAGTGGTTCTCCCAGCTCAGTCGCACAGGCCCTCAGTAATCGTGGGGAAACTCCATCCGGTCCAGCCGCCTTGCTGGTACAGATCTTCCTCAGTTGACCTTCCACCTGTGCAGCCGTAATCCTGGGCGTGGGCAAGGTCTCCTGTGAGTGGCTATTTTCCTGTGAGGGAAGTAAGCCTGGTGTGGATTTCTGCGGTGAGGATGAGATTGAGCTGTCGAACCTGTTGAAGAAGTTGTTCAGCTGGTTCGCTTTCTCCACATCTCCACTTATGTTCGCCCCCCGCTTTGCACCGCATCCGGTGATGATCTTCATCCCATCCCACACCTCCTTCATGCTTTTTTTCTGCAGTTTTTGTTCTAGCTTCCTCCTATACTGCTCCTTTGCCCCCCTTATCTGTACTCTGAGTTCCTTCTGAACTCTTTTAAGCTCCAACCGATCACCATCTTTAAAGGCCCTCTTCTTCTGGTTTAGTAATGGTCCCCCATTACTATCTCTCCAACATAGTTTTCCAGCAGTCCTATATCCACTCTCACCTCTCTTTTACACTTTATGTATCTGAAGAAACTTTTGGTATCTCCTTTAATATTATTGGCTAGCTAACTTTCATATTCCAACTTTACCTTCTTACTAACTCTTTTAGTTGCCTTCTGTTGGTTTTTAAAAGCTTTGCAATCCTCTTAACGTCCCAATAATTTTTTCTCTATTATATGCCCTTTCTTTGGCTTTTATGTTGGCTTCAATTTCTCTTGTTAGCCACAGTCATGTCATCTTTCCTTTAGAAAACTTCTTCCTCTTTGTGATGTACATATCCTGTCCCTTCTGCATTGCTTCCAGAAATTCCACTCATTGCTGCTTTGCCATAATTCCTTCCAGAGTTTTTTTCCAACTCATCCTTTTTGTACAGGTCATACTTTCTCCAGAAGATATGCCAATGATCCACAAATCTGAAACCCTGCCCCCCTGCTTCAATTCCTCAGCCACACATTCCTCTGCCAGATCATTATATTCTTGTTTCATTGTTGAGTGGTACAGGCAGCCATCCAGAGATTGCTATTATTGAGATCCTGTTTTTCAGCTTCCTACCTAGTACCTCATACTAGATTGTACCTCATACAATCTCTTCTCCCTCCTGCCGTCTGGGAAAAGGCTCAGAAGCATTCGGGCTCTCACGACCAGACTACGTAACAGTTTCTTCCCCCAAGCTATCAGACTCCTCAATACGCGAAGCCTGGACTGACACCTTGGCCTACTGTCCTGTTTATTATTTATTGTAATGCCTGCACTGTTTTTGTGCACTTTATGCAGTCCAGTGTAGGTCTGTGGTCTAGTGTAGCTTTCGCTGTGTTTTTTTTTATTACGTAGTTCAGTCTAGTTTTTTGTACTGTGCCATGTAACACCATGGTCCTGAAAAACGTTGTCTCATTTTTACTATGCATTGTACCAGCAGTTATGGTCGAAATGACAATAAAAGTTGACTTGACTTAGTTCCCTATATTCTCACTTCAGGACATTATCCCTTTTCCTATCTATGTTGCTGGGACAAATATGTACCATGATGTCTGGCTGCTCGCCCTTCCCCTTTAGAATGCTGTGGACCCAGTCTGAGACATTCCTGACCCTGGCACCTGGAAGGCAACATACAATCTGAGAGTCTCTTTCACATCTACAAAATGCTCTGTCTGTTCCTCTAACTAATAGCACAAGTGACTTGTGGCGAGGGTTGCATGCCATCGCAGACTTCAGAACCAAATGTAGTGTCGCCAACATCGTGGCCTCTCTCCCAGATGAGCTCAATTGCTTTTATTCTTGGTTTGATGCTAACTGAGCCTCTGAGGAAAGCCACCACTACATCCTGCAGCCTGGTCATCTCTGAGGCTGAGGTATGCAGATGTTTCCCACGAGCAGACAGTTGCAAGACTGCAGGACTGGACGGCATCCCAGAGTGAGTACTCAGGATATGCGTAGCACAACTGGCAAGTGTATTTACAGTTCACCTACCGACACAACCAATCAACAAGTGACACAATAGCCACTGCTCTACATACTGTCCTTACACATCTGGAGAAGAAAGATGCTTATGTGAGAATGCTGTTCTTCGATTACAATTCAGCATTCAACACCATAAATCCACCCAGGCTTGACAGGAAACTCAGAGACCTTATCCTTGACCCTGCCTTATGTAGCTGGATCCTGGACTTCCTGTCAGGTTGCCGTAGGTGGTAAGAGCGGGCTCCCTCACCTCCACCTCTCTGACTCTCACCACAGGAGCCCCTCAGGGCTGTGTACTAAGTCTCCTCGTTTACCTGTATACCCATGACTGTGTCGCCACCTACAGCTCTAGTCTGCTAATTCAATTTGTTGACCACACTACATTGATTGGCCTCACCTCAAAGAATAACGAGGTGGCCTACAGGGAAGAAGTAATCTCTTTGACATAAACAACCTCTCCCTCAGTGTCACAAAAACAAAGGAGCTGGTTGTGGATTGGAGGAGGAATGGAGATGGGCTAACCCCTATGGATGTCAATGGATCTGGGGTTGAGAGGGTAAACAGCTTTAAGTTCTTCGGCATGCTCGTCACTGAGGACCTCATGGTCTATACAAACCAGCTGTGTGGTGAAAAAGGCACAACAGTGCCTCTTTCACCTCAAACAGTTGAGGAAGTTTGGTATGGGCCCCAAATCCTAAGAACTTTCTACAGGGGCACAATTGAGAACATCCTGACTGGCTGTATCACTGCCTGGTACGGGAACTCTACCTCCCTTTATTGCAGGACTCTGCAGAGAGTGGTACGGACAGCCCAGCGCATCTGTAGTTGTGAAGTTCCCATTATTAAGGACATTTACAAAGACAGGTGTGAGAAAAGGGCTCAAAGGATCGTTGGGGACCTGAGTCACCCCAACCACGATCTATTCCAGCTGCTACCATCTGGGAAACGGTACTGCAGCATAAAAGCCAGGACCAGCAGACTCCAGGACAGCTTCTTCCACAAGGCCATCAGACTGATTAACTCACACTGATTTGAGTGTATTCTATGTTACATTGACTATTCTATTTATTATAATTATAAATTGCACATTGCACATTTAGACGGAGACGTAATGTAAAGATTTTTATTCATTTATGTGAAGGATGTAAGAACTAAAGTCAATTCAATTCAATTCAACTAATTAATCCCTGATCACTGCTGCTCTCCTCTTCTCCCCCTTCCCTTCCGAGCCACAGAGCTAGACCTAGTCACTCTGGCTTTCCTTCAACTTTATCTAAGTGGTATACTTATTGCTGAAGGGAGAACAGGTACAGAGAAGCTCTATGCTATCTGCCTATTGCCCTTCCTGACTCCTGCAGATTATAGATGACTACTTTCTTGTAGCTCTTATGTATCACTTCCTCATTCTTCCATTTGAGCCATAGGTCATCCAGCTGTAGCTCCAGTTTCCTAACATGTTCTGTAAGGAGCTGCAGCTGGAGCATGCAGGTGTAGTTATCAGGGAGATTGGATATCTCCCAGATCTCCTAAATCTGGAAGAAGAGCACACTGCTGACCCTGGATCTATTCTCACTGCTCTAGCTAGCCATTAATAAAGGAAGAAAACTTAGTAGAAACTTACCTTTATCTTGGCCTCTTCTTCTCAAAGCCTCTTGCTCTCCAGTCTAGCATTGTCCCACTCCAACACTGACTGCTCTGCTTAACCCTCACCTTTTTATAGCATTTAAGTGCCTAATAAACCATGATATCTCAAAAAGTTCTGCAAGGTCGCATTCACTTTTTAAATCTCATGCTCACTCAGCTCTAAATAAATGAATGTTCATGATATTTCAAACCCGTGGAAAAGTTCCAAAGGCTCAGCTTTTTAAATCTCGCTCTCCCTCACCTCCAAACAGGCACTGCTCATTCCATGTAATGGGAGAGCCAAAGGTCAGAGAATCACAATAAGAGTTCATCAATTCAAAGTTCAAATACAGGTGTCCCCCCCTTTACAAAGGTAGAGCGTTCCTATGAGACCTTTCTTAAGCTGAAATGGAGTAAAACGAAGAACCATTAATTTATATGGGAAAAATTTTCTTAAAAGCGAAAATCCTCTTTGTAATGTGAAAACAGGTTACTAATGTAGGTCTTTTATAAAAGCGAAGTGGCGTAAAGCGGACATTCGTAAAGCGGGGGACACCTGTACATTTATTATCAAAATGCTTATATGTCACCCTGAGATTCATTTTCTTGTCAGCCTACACAGTAAATCCAAGAAACATAAGTCAAGTCAACTTTTATTGTCATTTTGACCATAACTGCTGGTACAGTGCATAGTAAAAATGAGACAATTTTTTTCAGGACCATGGTGACACAGTATAAAAAACTAGACTGAACTACATAATAAAATTAATAGAATTAATGAAAGACCACTCCCACTCCCAAAAGGATTGACAAACACTGAATGTGCACAGGACAACCAACTGCAAATATGAAAGAGAATAATAATAAATAAGCAATAAATATTGAGAACATTGGGTGAAGAGTCCTTGAAAAAGAGACCATAGGTTGTGGGAACAGTTCAGTAATGTTTTGAGTGAAGTGAACTCCTCTGGTGATTTACAACTGACCTGGGGAGGAATTTTTTCACTGACTTTATGGAACTTTGCAACTTTGGTACATAAGTGCAATGGGTACACAAGAAGGATAATGCAAAGCTGGCTCTTATTTCAAGGCTGTAGAGTATAACAGCAGGAAAGTTGATGCAACAATGAAGGCACCAATTAGGTCACATGTAGTGAGCAGGTAGTTCTGTTATAGTGTTCGTCATTGGGTAAACTTCAGGCTCAGATAGATTAGTAGGAAATTGAGGATTATGGAGAGGACAGTATTGTGGATGTGTAAATGTCACATCAGAAATGATCCTATTGAATGGGAGAGCAGGCAGGAGAATCTAAGTAGCCTACCCCTGTTCTTATGGTCTGGTCTTATTCTCCCATCATAAGTACTTGGCAAACTAGCACAGTCCCAATCATTTCTGGGAAATAGTGAGAAAGTATCCTTTACCAACTACAGGTGGCGTCCGTTTTTTGAAAGTTTGCTTTACGACAGCTTGCTGTTATGAAAGACCTACATTAGTACGTGTTTTCGCTAACCAAAGAGGATTTTTGCTTTTACGGAAAAAAGACGCCCGCTTTATACGTGTGTTTACCCCGAGAAAGACTACCATGACCGTGAAGCCTTGTGAGGGCAGTTGTGTGCGCATGCGTGTACGTGTGTACGCATGTACATATGTATGCATGTACGTGCCGATTTTTTTTCTCCAGATTGATTTTGGCTTGCTGTCTTCCCGATTTTGATAAGTGAAACTAGACCGTACATACAATATTTCTACTTTATATAGGCTGTATACTTATCATATCATTCCTGCTTTTACTATATGTTAGTGTTATTTTAGGTTTTATGTGCTATTTGGTATGATTTGGTAGGTTATTTTTTGGGTCTGGGAATGCTCAAAAATTTTTCTCATATAAATTAATGGTAATTGCTTCTTCGCTTCACGACATTTTGGCTTACAAACGGTTTCATAGGAATGCTCTACCTTCGGATAGCAGGGGAAACGTGTACCAGGAATATCCTCATGAACATACCCTGATTTTGTAAGTTTTGTCTGAAAAAGTAATCCACATGGTTGAAGTATTTAGAGCAATCAGAACCACCCCGACCGAGCAGTGTACAACTCAGAATCAGAATCAGACTTTAATCGCCAAGTACCTATGCACATACAAGGAATTTACTTTCGGCAGATGTTGTCTCTCTGCTCATAACAATAATAATGATAAATATAAATGAAAATATAGATTATACATACAGGTAGTGCAATCCAAGTAACAGTTAGCCGACAGTTAACCGGCAGTTAACTGTTCAGCAAAGTGACCGCAGTAGGGAAAAATCTTCTCCAGTGCCTATTAGTCTTAGTCTGGAGGGATCTGAAGCGCCTACCAGACGGAAGCAGATCAAACAGTCCATGCGCAGGATGGGAGGAGTCCTTTATGATGTTCCCCGCCCTCTTCTTCAACCTGGAAGAGTACAGGTCCACAATAGAGGGCAGGGAGGCTCCAATGATGCGCTCGGCAGTCCTCACTGTGCACTGTAGTCTGGTTCTATCCTGCTTGGTGGCGGCTCCAAACCACACAATGATGGAGGTGCACAGGACAGACTCAGTGACTGCAGTGTAGAACTGCAGCAGCAATTCCTGAGGCAGACCGTATTTCCTCAAGAACCGCAGGAAATACATCCGCTGCTGGGCCTTCTTCAGGATGGAGCTGATGTTCTGCTCCCACTTCAGATCCTGAGAGATGGTGGTTCCCAGGAACCTGAAGTTCTCCACGGTGGACACAGGACTGCTGAGGACTGTGAGGGGAGACATAGCGGGGGGATGTCTCCTGAAATCCACTATCATCTCCTTTGTCTTGAGCGTGTTCAGCTCCAGATTGTTCCGACTGCACCAGAGCGCCAGTTGGTGCACTGTATGTTTATTTATTTAGAGATGCAGCTCAGTAAGGGGCCTTCCCAGCCCAACGTACCCACACTGCCTAGTTACACCCATGTGACTAACTAATCTAGTAACCCATATGTCTTTGGAATGTAGGAGGAAACTGCAGGAAACCCACGTGGCCACTGGGAGAATGTACAAACTCCTTACATTAACAGTGGGAGTTGAATCTGGGTCATTGGCACTGTAAAGCATTACGACATCCGCTGTGCTACAGTGCTGTCCCATTCTGAGGAATTCTAAACCAGACATTCTTTTGGATTGTTGTATAATGTTAATATTATTATAGTTCTGGAATAATAAAATTCTGATGTTTTACCGCAGCTCTATGTTCAGACCAGCCCTGGACCAAAACAAGAACCTTCAAATACACAGGTACATTGTCAGAATCTGTTCTGAGACTACGTGCATTCTGATTTATACAAATATGTTAGATTTTTTACTTTTGTTTAATCTGTGGATGCCCAAGTTTTATCTGAAGTTGTGATCTTTGAAAGAAATTTAGCTCTGATTTTGGTCTACTTTTTTGTTCCCAGGTTTTGACTGCAGAGGAAATTTAGTTTAAGAAACATTTTTTTCTTTTCCTTCTTCCCATTTTTTCAGGGTCTATTTTTATAAATGCCAATTATTTTGAGTCCCTTATAACCAGGGATCCACAAGCAATGATAAGAAACAACAAATTGTGCCTTGAATATTGAACTATACCTAATTGTTTCAGATTCTAAAATATTTTCCAAAATTTGTTGACTGCACTTGCTAATGTTTTATGCTCAGGCTGCTGTTACTTTCTTTGTCTTAGGGTCATTTGGGAGATTCTTAGATAGGCATAAGGATGAAAGAAAAATGGAGGGCTATTTGGGAGGGAAGGGTTAGATTGATCTTGGAGTAAGTTAAAAGATCAGTACAACATTATGGGCCAGAAGGCTTGACCTGAGCTTACTGTTCTGTGTTCTTAAGCAATTTACTTTGGATTTTAATTCCCTTAGATTCAGTATTTATATTTTGCTTTTATTAACTTTTATTAATGAATGTAACATCAGATATATAAAGTAAATAGATTTTTTTGGTGAATAGTTATGTTTGATTTAAACATAAAAATAACAACTTTCAAGTTAAAATTTGCATCAGCATTTCTACCTCCCATTATAAATAGGAAGTAATATATACAAACACAATTATCCGGGCATGTGACACTTTAGCTACGGTTTCCTTAAAGCCTTGATGTTTCTTCTATCTTCATGGTTTTTCTCTTAGAGAATTACACAATTGTTATGTATTTTCAATAGCCTATCACCAGCATGTGGTTGACCATGTGCAAATATGAGAAAAGTAATTCATACTTATGATAGTTTTCATAGATGTAATAACTCTTTATTTCTTGTCAATATCACAACTCAAATTATCTCCTGAACCCCCATTTTATTGCAGTGATGTGATGTCTCAGAGATGAGTTTGATATACAAATAGCTTGAAAACATTAACACTCAAAGGTGAAGCACCTTCACTCTGTCTACGTAGATAAAGGTGGATTTTCTCAGTGGCTACCCATTTTAATTCTACTTCCCATTCTGACATTTTGGTCCATGGCCTCCTCTACTGCCACAGTGAAGCCATTGTCAGGTTGGAGGAGCAAAACCTCATATTCTGTCTTAGTAGCCTTCATCCTGATGACATGAACATTGATCTCTTTAACTTCTGGTAATTTCCCCTCCCCTTCTCTCTTTTTCCATTCCCCATTCTGGCTCCCCTTACCGATTCTCCTCTCCTCACTTATCCATCACCTTCCTCTGGTGCCCGTCCTCCTTTCTCGCTTGGTCTACTCTTTCCTCTTATCGGATTTCAATCTTTTACTTCTTCCACCTATTACCTCCCAGCTTTTCACTTAATTCCCCCCTCGCTTATCCTCACCTGGCTTCACGTATCATTCAGCTTCTACTCCTTTCCCTTTCCCCATCTTGTTATTCTGGCTTCTTCCCTCTTCCTTTCCAGTCCTGATGAAGGGTCTCAACCTGAAGTGTCGACTGTTTATTCCTCTCCATAGATACTGACTGACGTGCTGAGTTTCTCCAGCATTTTATGTGTGTTACTCTGTATTTTTAGCATCCGCAGAATTGCTTATGATGAATACACCACTTGCAACATTTTGCTGAAATTCTAATGACACCATTTTAGTCCTTTGTGAGTAGCAATGAACTGTTTCTGAAAAGGAGATTATAACTTATCCAGGTAGTAAAGTGGGTAGTACAAATTTCATATAGCAGCAGTGTTTTGCTGCCTTTTTAAAGAATAAAATGGGATCAACAAAGTACAAAGGCGTGTACTCTGTTTTCTGCATTCTCCTTGCTGGGTTGAGTAGGACAAAGGTTTCATCTTTCCTTGTTTCCCCTTCACCTGATGACCCCATGTCTGAGTGAACAAATTTATCATCTTGGAGGTTCACATAATTTTCTGTAATTATAATCCATTGACTATGTTACCGCAGCATAGAAATTTTGCCAGGTATATTTAATATTTAGAGATCACAATTTTTAGTTTCTTGTACAGGATGTTTATGAGTGATGTGGCTATTCCC
This sequence comes from Hemitrygon akajei, assembly GCF_048418815.1. Lineage (NCBI taxonomy): Eukaryota > Metazoa > Chordata > Chondrichthyes > Myliobatiformes > Dasyatidae > Hemitrygon > Hemitrygon akajei. The sequence continues at coordinate 37,556,244 of NC_133133.1, read as the reverse complement.
TCATAATTAAGAATACTGCTTTGGATACTGTTGTGGGGGATGACTTCACTGGGGAATGTAACGGAGACTGGGTTAAGTGTTATGTCTCAATGCAAGGACCATAAGAAATAAGGTGGATGATCTTGTTGCACATTGTCCAGTTTGATATTGTGGCCATCACTGAATCATGGCTGAAGGATAGTTCTGGTTGGGAGCTAAATTTGCAAGGTTACGTGTATCGGAGGGATAGGTAGGTAGACAGAGGGGCTGGTGTGGCTCTGCTGGTAAAGAATGGCATCAAATCAGTAGAAAGACGTGATATAGGATTGGAAAATGTTGAATCTTGTGGATTGAGTTAAGAAACTGCAAGAGTGAAAGGACCTTGATGGCAGTTATATACAGGCCTCCCAACAGTAGCTGGGATGTGGACCACAGATTACAACTGGAAAAGGTGTGTCAAAATGTCAATGTTATTATAGTCATGGGAGATATTATAGTCAGGTCAATTGGGAAAATCAGGTTGGAAATGGATCCCATGAGAGTGAGTTTGTTGAATGCCTATGAGAGCAGTTTTTAGAGCAGTTTGTTGTTAAGCCTACTAGGGTATCTGCTATACTTGATTGGGTGTTATGTTATGAATTGGAGGTGATTAGGGAGCTTAAGGTAAAAGAACTCTTGGACAGTGATCACAATATGATTGAGTTCAACTTGAAATTTGATAAGGAGAAAGTAAAATCTGATGTAGCAGTGGAGTAAAGGAAATTGCAGTGGTATGAGAGAAGAGTTGGGCAATGTAAGTTAGAAGGAGCTGCTGGCAGGGATGACAGCAGAGCAGCAAGGGTGTGAGTTCTGGGAAGAATAAAGAAGATGCAGGATAGATGTATTCCAAAAGTAAAGATAAACTCAAACAGCACCATTGTACAACCGTGACTGTCAAGGAGGTCAAAGCTAATGTAAAAGCAAAATAGAGGGCATACAACAAAGCAAAAATTAGTAGGAAGATAGAGGATTGGGAAGCTTTTAAAAACCCTAAAAGAATCATTAGGAGTGAAAAGATGAAATGTGAAAGCAAGCAAGTAAGCAAACAATATCAAATTGGATAGTAAAAGTTTTTTCAAGTATGTAAAACATACTTGGACTTCAGTAAGGCCTTTGACAAGGTTCCGCACGGAAGGTTAGTTAGGAAGGTTCAATCGTTAGGTATTAATATTGAAGTAGTAAAATAGATTCAACAGTGGCTGGATGGCAGATGCCAGAGAGTAGTGGTGGATAACCGTTTGTCAGGTTGGAGGCCGGTGACTAGTGGTGTGTCTCAGAGATCTGTGTTGGGTCCAATGTTGTTTGTCATATACATTAATGATCTGGATGATGGGGTGATAAATTGGATTAGTAAGTATGCAGATGATACTAAGGTAGGTGGCGTTGTGGATAATGAAGTAGGTTTTCAAAGCTTGCAGAGAGATTTAGGCCAGCTAGAAGAGCGGGCTGAACGATGGCAGATGGAGTTTAATGCTGATAAGTGTGAGGTGCTACATTTTGGTAGGAATAGTCCAAATAGGACATACATCGTAAATGGTAGGGCATTGAAGAATGCAGTAGAACAGAGTGATCTACGAATAATTGTGCATAGTTCCCTGAAGGTGGAATCTCATGTGGATAGGGTGGTGAAGAAAGCTTTTGGTATGCTGGCCTTTATAAATCAGAGCATTGAGTATAGGAGTTGGGATGTAATGTTAAAATTCTAAAAGGCATTGGTAAGGCCGAATTTGGAGTATTGTGTACAGTTCTGGTCACGGAATTATAGGAATTATCAACAAAATAGAGAGAGTACAGAGAAGATTTACTAGAATGTTACCTGGGTTTCAGCACCTAAGTTACAGGGAAAGGCTGAACAAGTTAGGTCTTAATTCTTTGGAGCGTAGAAGGTTGAGGGGGTACTTGATAGAGGTATTTAAAATAATGAGGGGGATAGAGCGAGTTGACGTGGATAGGCTTTTTCCATTGAGAGTAGGGGAGATTCAAACAAGAAGACATGATTTGAGGGTTAGGGGCAAAAGTTTAAGGGTAACACGAGGGGGAATTTCTTTACTCAGAGAGTGGTAGCTGTGTGGAACGAGCTTCCAGTAGAAGTGGTAGAGTCAAGTTCGGTATTGTCATTTAGAGTAAAATTGGATAGGTATATGGGCAGGAAAGGAATGGAGGGTTACAGGCTGAGTGCGGGCCAGTGGGACTAGGTGAGTGTAAGCGTCGGCACGGACTAGAAGGGTCGAGATGGCCTGTTTCCGTGCTGTAATTGTTATATGGTTATAACATAAAAGAGAGATGAGAATGGATATAGGACCGCTAGAAAATGAGGCCGTAGAAATAATAACGGGGCCAAAGAGATGGCAGAAGAACTAAATGAGTATTTTGCACCAGTCTTCACTGTGGAAGACACTAGCAGTATGCCAGATGTTGAAGGGTGTGAGGGAAGAGAAGTGAGTGCAGTTACTATTACAAGGGAGAAGGTGCTTAGAAAGCTGAAAGACCTAAAGGGAACATAAGTCACCTGGACCAGATGAACTTCATCCTAGGGTTCTGAAAGAGGTAGCATTAGAGATTGTGTTGACATTAGAAATGATCTTTCAGAAATCATTGGACTCTGGCATGGTACCAGAGGACTGGAAAATTCCAATGTCACTTCACTCTTTAAGAAAGGAGGAAGGCAGCAGAAAGGAAATTGTACACCAATTAGCTTGACCTCAGTGGTTGGGAAGATGTTATAGAGTCAATTGTTAAGGATGAGGTGATGGAGTACGGTACTTGTTGACACGGGACAAGATAATACAAAGTCAGCATGGTTTCCTTTAGGGGAAATCCTGCCTGACGAACCTGTTGGAATTCTTTGATGAGATTACAATGAGGATAGATAAAGCGATGCGGTAGATGTTGTATACATGAGGCTGCTTACCAAGTTAAGAGCCCATTGTATACAGGAATGTTACTGGCATGGTTACAACATTGTCTGATTGTTAGGAGGCAGCGACTGAGAATAAAAGGATAATTTTCCAGTTTGCTGCCAGTGACTAGTGGTGTTTAACAGGGGTCAGTATTTGGACCATTTCTTTTTATGTTGTGTATTGTGAGCAGTTCCTCATCTAAGAAAAAGTGTACTGGCATTGGGGAGGGTTCAGAGGAGGTTCACAAGGATGATTCCAGGAATGATAGGGTTATCATACAAGGAATATTTGATAGCTCTGCCCCTGTACTTGCTAGAATTTAGAAGGATGGTGCAGAATCTCAATGAAACCTTTCGAAGGGTCTAGTCAGAGTGGATGTGAAAAGGATTTTTCCATGGTGGGGGAGACTAGGACAAGAGGGCACAGCCTCAGGATAGAGGGGCGTCCATTTAAAACAGAGATGCAGAGAAATTTCTTTAGCCAGAGGGTGGTGAATTTGTGGAATTTATTACCACAGGCAACTGTGAAGGCCCAGTCGTTGGGTGTATTTAAAGTAGAGCTTGATAGTTTATTGATTGGACACAGCATCAAAGAATATGGGCAGAAGGTCATGGAGTGGGACTGAGCAGGGGAAAGAAGAATCAGCCACGATTGAATGGTGGAGCAAACTCGATGGGCCAAGTGGCCTAATTCTGCTGCTATATTTTATGGTCTTGTGATGTGTACAATTAAAAATAATCTCCCATCTCTCACTTCTCGTGTTTCCATCCTCCTCACCAACCCCACAATCTTCCTCCACCCCCCCTTTTTTGTCCCTTTTCCCTTACCCTGCTTCCAGCCAGCCCTACATCGCCATTTCCCCCACCTGACCCCTAACTCTACCAAACCACAAATTTCATCTATTAGCTCTCCATCCTCGCTCTGGCTTTCTTCTTTCTGCTAATTGTTACCATTACCACTCTCATTACTTTTCAGATTCCAATATTGGTAGCTTTTGTAATCCTGTATATCACTTTCTAGCTGTCACTATCTTCTTTCTTCCCTCCATCCACTTAGCTCCCTCTTCCTATTTTTTTTTGTTTGCCTCTATTTATTATCTGCCTGCCTCTGTCTTTCAGCTCCACTGCTCCCTGCCCCCTACTTGGCTTGATCTATCCTGATGGAGGGTCTTGGCCTGAATGTCGAATGTTCATTTTTCACCATAGATGCTGTCTGAATTGCTGAATTGCTCCAGCATTTTGTGTGTATTGTTCACCCCATCCCTCCTCTCCCCTCCCCTCCCCTCAGTTCACCAATTACCTCTTGTCATCCCTTGGTTGGAACAGAGTTTATCTCCACTTTCCATTCTTAATTGTATTGCAGGATTACCCTGAAATCTCTCAAATTCCAATCCCCACAGACGTTGCTTGGCCCTGCTGAGTTCCTCCAGCAGATTGTTGCTTCGGATTTCAAATTAACTATCTCTTTGTGCTTCAGATAAATCTCTCTACTCAGAGGAATCAAGTTCATAAGTTAGTGTATCTTTTTTTGTGTTTTTGTTCTTTTTTTGCTCTCTACACTATTTAAATGACGTTTCCTTTTTAATATTTTTGCTTTTGTTTTAATACTTTACTCAGGTTTTAGCCAAGCTTATTACATTTCTCCCAATTGCACACATGTTATAGTGCATTTAAATTACAATATTTAGCTACGAAGCATATTCCCAGATCACTAGAGCCAGCTATCAATGTTAAAGGAACAGTTATCCTAACATGCTGGATTAAACTATTTGGAGTTTAGAACTGAACTGTGTGATCTGATAACCTCTGATGGCTCATAAACCAGTACAATTCTTGTACAGTTTGATCCTGACAGAAAACAAGTTCCAAAATATAATTTATTAAATCCAGGTCTTCCCTTTTAGCTTGTTGCATAATCCCTTGGTAAGCTGCAGAATCAGACCAGTAAATCTCAAATAGTATATGTTCTTATTGATTTTAGAGTAATTGCTGTTAGGTAAGTGTTTAACTCAGGAATAGAGCATATTTCATGCTACTTAAAAGAAACCAAGTAGATTTACGATAGTAAGCATGCTTCTTTTGACCTTTTCTCCATTCCAGAACAGCTTAGAGAAGATGCGAACTTTTACTTGGAAAATCTTTGAGCTATTCAAAGTAGGTAATCATATTAGTATTGTATTAGGTCTAGAGGTAAGGGAAGTTTTAACTGGAGCTATCTATAATAAGGATAGCAGTGGAAATTAAAGTGGCCATAGATAATCTAAAGCAGAAAGAGAAAATGTTAATGAAAGGCCGAACTTGCAAGGTGGAGACCCTTGGTTGCAACAGTTTAATTTGTCCAAGAGCTACTGCGTCTTTTCTCCTTCATGCAATGTTGAGTTAGGAATATCTGTTCTGATTACTTAATAATGAGATGTTTGTGGCATTATTATAAAATATATAGGACAGTAACATAAGACTAGTTTGGAAAATCCTGATGTGTATCTGTTATTGATAATCTGAGCTTCCCAATAACTTGGCGGCTTTGTAGCTGCACTTTGTAGACCAATCAAGTCTTCTTTCTGAACTGTAGGTTTTGCTAACAATGCTTGGCTGTGAATGACCTAGAGATGAACCTGGGTAGAGAAATTATTTTGCTGATTTTTTCTGTAATTATGTAGCTCTAAACATTTAAGAGCTCTGTGGTGCCCAGATGAAACAGATAATCAGGGCATTTGAAATCTGAAATTAAGTTCTTGATTTTGGACAGCAGCTGTTGGAATAGTTACAATGACAGATTCATTTATTTTCTAATTTTCCAGTATTGTTAACATGGATAAAGTGAGGATTCACTAAATTCCCAAATCCAATTCCATAAGACATTGGAGGAGATTTTGGCCATTCTGCCCATTCAGTCTGCTCCACCATTCCACTATGGCTGGTTATTATCTCCCTGTCCTATTCTCCAGTCTTATAAACATAGAAACATAGAAATCCTACAGCACAATACAGGTCCTTCGGCCCACAAAGTTGTGCCGAACATGTCCCTACCTCAGAAATTATTAGGCTTACCTATAGCCCTCTATTTTACTAAGCTCCATGTACCTATCTAAAAGCCTCTTAAAAGACCTTATTGTATCCGCCTCCACCACCATTGCCGGCAGCCCATTCCACGCACTCAGCACTCTCTGAGTAAAAAACTTACCCCTGACATCTCTTCTGTACCTGCTTCCCTAGCACCTTAAACCTGTCTCATCTTGTGGCAACCATTTCAGCCCTGGGAAAAAGTCTCTGACTATCCACACGATCAATGCCTTTCATCATCTTGTACACCTCTATCAGGTCACTTCTCATCCTCCTTCGCTCCAAGGAGAAAAGGCTTGAATTCACTCAACCTATTCTCATAAGGCATGCTCCCCAATCCAGAACATCTGTTTCCAATTTAAGCCTCCAATTTCCTGCCTGATAGCCTCATAATTCCCCTCACTCCAATTAAACTCTTTTCTAACTTGTCTGTTCCTATCTCTCTTCAATGCTATTGTAAAGGAGATAGAATTATGATCACTGAGAGATTCTGACACCTGACCAGGTTCATTTCCCAATACCAAATCAAGTACAGCCTCTCCTCTTGTAGGCATATCTACATATTGTGTCAAGAAACCTTCCTTGAAATCTTCCAAGAAATCTTCTCCACATAACCTTTTACATCTTTACTAATCAAGAACCTATCAACCTCACTTTAAATGTAGCCGATGATTATCTGCTCCTTCAACTGATAGTGGGAGTTGTTTTATTTACATAAGGGCTATTGCTGGCAGATGTTGGAAAATATGAAAGGAAGAATTGCTTGGTATTTGGTGGATGGTTTATGTTGTGTCTGGTAACTGCAAAACATAAAAAATGAATTGAAAGAAAAGCAAGAGTGCCAGTAATGCAAGACTTAACTTTGTCTTTCACTTTAAGCGAGGTGTGCTCAGTGGCGTGCCAGCATAATGATCTATGACATTTATGTCCTTTACATATAAGATGCAGTACATTATATAAACAACAATGTTTAATCAAATGATATATTCACAATATTACTAAAATATTAAATGCACAACCCTAATTCCTGCTTAGCTATGAAGTCAAACACAATATAGAATGCATCTCAATTTATATACAGTACATTTTATATAGTATATAATACAACCACTTTATAGACATCCACAGCATAATAAATTTTAAATTGTTCCATCAAGCCTAAAGATTTAATTACTATGGAGGCTTTCTTACTCTAGTGGGATAATGTCTTTCTTGACAAGGGGGCTTAGCAGGTGAAACAATCTCAGGTTTTGTGACCTCCTCTGTGGTGGTTGTATGAGCTGACTCTGGGACTGCAGGAAGAGGTTCTGGCAGCAGCCCGCCCACTCAAACTTTCAACCAATCTCTGTCGTTTTACATCAACAGAGCACTGCCACTCATATAACAACTGAGAGGTCTGCTCTGCCCAAGTCTCATACTCCTGTTCGCCTTTAGGGGTGGGCTTCATTCTCAAGAATAAGTGGAAACTACCATAGCTGGGACTTTGGACCTGGGTATTTTTCCATTTATTCACCAGAGAGGTAAGGGCAGATACTAACTCATAATTCTCACTCTTCCCTGCGGGGCGGGGACTAATTAGACATTATAAATCTGACCACTCCTATCCCTCACTCCTCAGAAACCTTGTCTTTGAAGTATCGACTTGTGATTCGGTATGCTTCGCAATCTTAACTTTGCCACCAACTTTAACAGTACTTAATAGGCGAATAACAATTTGTCCGGAGTACGAGTATCTACCCCACTCAACACGCACGCATTAGATACGGGTAACCCTGTGGATGAACACCACTGCTCCACCCTGGCAGCATCCATGCTAGCACAGACTTAAAACACACAACCCACTGGTTCAATGCTCAGGGCAATCACACAGTATCCAATGAAATCAATACCGGAACAAAACCCCTACAATTATAACCCTCGAGTTCAACCTGTGGCGCTAGTCTAGGGGAAGACAGTTCCCAGCCCCGACAAATTTGTGAAATCTTTTTTGTGCGGATGCTGTGTGATGTTTTCCCTTATTATAAATCAGTACCATGAAATAACAAACAGTAAACCAAAATGCAATTAAACAATTTAGCTTTTTAATTCTTAATTTGACTAGAGGGTTAGTAATGAAAACAAAAAGGAAAAGGCCCATTTTAATGAAACAGTCTAATGTGCACATTGGAACTCACAATTTTCCCCCAGGCGTTGTCGACTCCCAGCCCCATTCCATTTGCACTCTGTCCTGCAGTCTACGACCTCTCCGTTCTGTCATCTTCTCTCTCCATCTTCTGCCGAACAAAAGCCTGGGAATCCTTCTCTCTCGGGCACTCAAGAAAGAAAACACTCCCCTCATTGGACAGTGCATATTCCAAAGCTCCCATTATGTCTAGTCATAACCCAAGCACTGCAGCTACAGAGAAACCATTACATTAGCAGTGAAACCTTTCCCAGGGCATAACATTATCATTTAATAATATACATGTTCTTGTTAAAAACGAGCCGTGCTCACTGGTTTTCAAATCTGCACCCTAACTACATAACATGAGAGGAAAAAAATATCTTATTAGCATAAAGCCAAAGCAAATGATTAGTCCTGAAATGCAAATACATAGAAATTGAATATATTTCTATGTATACAATCTGAAATCTCTAACATAATTGTGGTGAAGTTCACTGGTCCCTTCTTTCCATTGAAATAGAATTGAAACTTCAGAAGATAATGCTATTCCTCATACATTATATTTCTTTTCCATGGGGTATTTCTTTATGTGTGACTTTAAAACAAAACATCAATAGGCTTTACTAGCTTCCCATATGACACAGTATGAAAAGGTGCAGCATCTTGTCATATATGCCAGAAGATAAGAGGTTCAATTTTGGTTTTTGTTATTCTATCTGAGTGAGCTCTAATAGTTTAACAAAGATTGTGATTTTTTTTTCAGTGCCTCAGGTCCTGAGATGACAAAAGGCTTTGAAAAGGACTGGCAGAGGTCAAAAGGGAAGGAGGGAAAAAGTGCATCATGACCATAGAGGACTCATTCATGATTTCAGTGAACAATGTTACTGTGCTATAGCTTGGGTTGAAAACTGAAAGGAGAGATTCAAAATGCTGTAGAGGGAAAAGATGGCAGAGGAACATAAACTGGTAGTTTGTAAGAGCAGAATGGTTGGAAATGGGTGCTTTGAGGAAGTGACACCACTGGTTTCAAAAGGATTGGAGTCAGTTTCTGGAGAGAGAGAGAGAGCTGGTAAAATATTGTTAAAATTTGCAGATAATAGAATAAAGATACAGGTCATTGGTATAAGTATAGATATGACCCTATGAAAATGTTCTGACCAATAAGAAAGAATCTGGCATAAAATCAGACAAAGCTAGTTGCAATCCATAGTAAGATATTGGTTATTACAAGCATATGGAGCCCATAGAGAAGGCACCACTTATCTTTGTTGTGATACATTTGCAGACCTGACTATCTTGATGACTAGTGGAAACATTGAGATGTGAAAAGGTTTGATGAACTTTTTAAGTTAAAGAACCTGTAGGCATGGCTGATATTGTTTTGTTTTTAACTTGCAGAGCTTTATTTTGCAAAGTAAACAACCTCCAAAAAGTTCAAATACTGGAACTGATATGGATCCAGAATACGAAGAGAAAATGGTAAGAATTGATCGGAGGATCTAAAACAGTAATGCCTGTATTTTATGTGTACATATTATTGCAAATCATTTATCAGAGTTTTTCTAGGATAAAATCTATGTGAGCCATTGGGCCAGTATCAAAAGAGGTAGGGGCAGTTTTAACTTTGGGTGTAACCTAGGTTCAACAGAATGTTACTGAGAGTTACTGTAGGTCACTTTTGAGATCCTCTTTCCAGTTTGTCATTGATATTGAGAGACATATTGGTCAGTGAGTGAGGCACAAAGAGCAGAAGTCAAGTGGGGATGATAGCAGAAGGTGTGTTTTGTGAAGTCAGTTGGCGCATAGTGGGATAGCTGAGATTGCCGGGAGAGATCAGGGCTCAAAATGATTGGATTGGATGGCGGAGGATTGTGGAGAACAAGAGGACAGCAGTTTGTAGAGAATGGGGTGGACAATAGGTAGTCTGGGATTTTGCATATATCTTGAATATGTTGTTACTCTTACTGGCTTGATTATAATGTTATAAAGGTGCAGTATGGCACAACAATCCTCACTTTCTTTTAGCTGCTGGTTTTCTTTGCCCTGGGGACCTGTCCTTCTAGAGGGAAAAAAAGGATCTAATGCACCTCATTGCCAAACTTAAAAGTACAACCTGTTTTCTGGAAGCAGGTTAATTGTTTGCTGGATTGGAAAACTGTTTATTTCAGACCTAAACTAGATGTGAAGTTTGTGCTCCTCTCCTTTCATCATATTGTTCAAATCATACTTGTAAAGTTATTTAACATATATGATGTTGTTCTCAGAATGCTGGCTCTGTGGTTATTGATTTTAATTTGCTGGCAACTTCAATAGCTATGATGAAACAACAGTAGCAGATACCATATGAGTACTTTTCCCAGTGATTAAGACTATGTGTTACTTCTTGTTGATGTGATCCTAATGTTCATCTTCCCAATCACAAGGCCTTGGAGCTGCAGCCATCCTAGCCCTCAAGATATCTCATCCTCAGGTCCCACCACTTGAAGAGGCCCTAGTAGCCTTATAAGGCTGGTAATCAGGGACATAAAACCAGTTGAAATTTATATAAATAAAATGTTCAGAATAAGTAAAAATTGAAAATAAATTAATTTGTAAATGAGTTAAGGCATGTTAAGATCAAATGGTGAAAAGATGTGGAAGCAATAAAATTAACGAATCCTGCTTTATTAATTAAACTCACAGCCTCATGTGAATGACCACTAGCGGAATGCTTTCAGGTGCGAGATACGAAGAAATACTCAGGATGTTGTGGTGGGATTAAGGCAGTCACATCTGGTCTTAACACCTTCTTTACTTTTATACTCTAATGCATGGGCATGGAAATCCAAAAGCACACTCAACATGCAATTTAGCTAGTCTTTCCAGACCTGCCAGTGCATCAGTGTGTTAAAGCTAACTGGAAATATTCAACTAATTTTATTATAAATGCTATAATTTAGTCTTGATGAAATGGACTGGTTTCTTTTTGAACCTACTTTCAAAGGTGATGAGTGATACACATATAAATATGGTTTCTTCTGTGTATCTAGGGTAACATAGACTTCATAACTAAAGACAAATATTGGATGTTTTTAAGAGGGAAGCATCTTGTTTGTGGTGGAAGTTCCATTGTATCAAAGAAAAATTTATTTGAAATGCCAAGAATCAAGTTTTAATTGCAAATTATTTTGTGTTTTTTTTTCATTTTCAGAAAATGGACCGAACCAAAAGATTTGAATTTCTTTTAAAACAGACTGAGCTTTTTGCGCATTTTATCCAACCAGCTGCTCAAAAAGCCCCATCATCTCCACTAAAGTTGAAACTGGGAAGGCCTCGAACAAAACTGGATGAAAAGCAATCACTGCTTTCAGTTGGAGAGTAAGCAACATTCAAAACCATAGCATTTAAAAAGAAACGTTGACCTTTCTAATGTCTTTTTAAAATATGACAGAATCTGTGTGTTATCAAACACTTTTCATCTCTTAATAGTTTTTCAAGAGCAAATCAGTATGAGCACCAATCAACCCAACCTCAGATTTGCTTGTCATAAATATTTAGAACCTATAATGATCAAGTGATTCTTAATTTTAAATGCTCTTCCCCATTTTATTTTCATAGAAAAGGGTTTATTAACTTCCTGAATCTGATGAATGATGGCTAAAAAGTCAAGTTATCATTTTACTTTTCAATTAGTCGTGAATCTGGTGTATATTTCAGACGAGCTCAATAAGATCCAAAATGAGAAAAGATGAGAAGAGAGACACAAGATGATGTGTCCCTCAGAAGATTATGCAATCTGAAACAACAGTCAATCTGCTGGATGCACTTAGAAGGTCAGACAGCAACTATGGGAGGAAAGGAGTTGTCCATGTTTTGGGCCGGAACCCTGAATCAGAACCTGAACTATCATCAATTTCTTTCCTCCTATAATTGCTGCTTGACCCACTGAGGTCTTTGAGCAGATTGTTTCTTGTAAAAAGGATGAGGAGTATTGGTGCTGTTTTTTATCTTGTTTATTTATTTATTTAGTGATTACTGCATGGAAACAGCCCCTTGCGGCCCAACGAACCCACACTGCCCAATTACACCCATGTAACCAATTAACCTACTCACCCCTATGTTTTTGGAATGTGGGAGGAAACCCACACAGTCACGAGGTGAACATACAAACTCCTTACAGTCAGTGGAAGAATTGAATCCAGGTTGCTGGTGCTAAATTGGCATTATGCTGATTGCTACGCTACCGTGCCCCCACCTCCCATCTTTTCTTTATTTGGACGGAGACCTTTCATTAGGCATGACCTGTTGAGTTCCTCCACCATTTTCCAGCATCTCCAAAATCTCTTGTGTTTATTGGTATATGGAATGAACTGCCAGAGGAAAGGCAGGAACAATTTCAGTTGCAATATTTAGAAAGGTTTTATTTAGACAGATGTATGGATAGGAAGGATTTAGAGCAGGGATTTCCATCCTTTTTTATGCCATGGACCCCTGCCATTAACCAAGGGTCTGTTGACTCCAGGTAGGGAACTCCTGATTTAGAGGGATATTGCCTAAACACAAGCAAATGGGACTAGTGCAGGTAGGCATCCTCGTCAATATTAATGAGTTGGACCAAAGAGCCTGTCTCTGTGTTATATAACTCTATAACCTATTATTATAATTCCGTAAATCTTTCCTCATCATATAATGTTGATGTGAGCCTTTCAGTATATTGCTATGGTTAATTTAGTTTTGTGTGTGGCATGAATATAAACAGGTGTTGGAAAAGCTGTGAAGGACTTTTAAATTTGTTCTGCATTCATAAAATGAGTTGCATTTTAGTTTTCTTTTGAGCAATCAGTGTAAAAATTTTATTTAGAATGCTTTAGAATTTGTTAGTGTCAGAGTGGCAGATTTTCTGGACAATTGATGTTGCAACACATCTTTAGCACACCTTTTTAGGTAATATGTAGTACTATAATCCATGTTTCAGTATACCCATTAAGCTCGAAGGGTACATGGAATTTAAGTGATTGCCTGGAAAGGCAGAATTTTAGAATGAGCCAAGTAGAGAATATAAAAAAAAAGGATCTACTGCTTTCCCAGCATATGTGGTGAATAAACTCTTCTCGAGCTTCCAGCCAGGTATAGGTATCGATTTTAACCGAAGTTTCAATGACCAATTCTGCCATTTTCATCAATGATGATGTCTGGGCAAGTCTAGTATGGTGATATTTATACCCCTATTGTCTGTCCCTCTTGATTGGTTTGTCCTCAGCGTACAATGTAAGCAAGGTGGCACGGCAGAAACCTGAGTGGATGAGGACTGACCAGACAGGAGGGATGGATGATGGGGTTATACATACCACCAGACTAGACAAATAGAGAGTTTCTGGGACCATGAAAATTCATTGGTTGTCCAATGGTAAATCTTTGCAAATGTGTTTTAGTTACCTAGAACAATGATCCATCATTCTGCTTTGAGTTGTGGACCTAATTATTTACTATACAATAATAGAAAGCAACAGTCACTGCTTTGAACATCTTCCATCTGGTGACATTAATTTAAGCTGTGATCTACACCCACATATTCCTCTCTGCTGTTACCCTGTTCCTGCAGTGTTGCAAAATAGCAGTCTTTTCCTGAGACATTCAGCTTTTCTCCAGGCTCCTGCTGTTGATTATTAGTCAGAGGCTGCTGTTAGGGTAGGTGGTGTGAAAGAAATTTTGCAATTGTCAGTGGAAGCCAAGACTGAAGTCTTGGAGTAGCATTCTCATTTAGCTATGGAATAGTAAAAGAGTATGGCAGCGTGCAGTGCTGTGGAGAAGTATGAAGAACTGACTTGCAGCCCACAAAATCGACAGCTGATAATAAATATTGAATTTTTAAACAGGAAAAATTAAGTAACTGTAGGCAGAGCAAAAATCAGAACTGCAGTTCTAAAGACAGGTAATTGAAAGGTAGAGAAAGCAAGTACTTGTTTCAAATAAAACAAAGGTTTAGAGAAATAAAATGCAAAAAGAGAATGCAACATTACATCTCTCCAGCACTTCTATTGTTACAAATATGGTAATTTGCCTTAAATGAATGATGGCAATAATTCTGTTGTGTACCAGGTAACAAGTTGAATGTCTGTCTAGTTAATCTGTTTTTCAATGGTATTGATTTAGGGAAGGGGCCAGGTTGTGCTCTTTTTGAATTGTCCCATGGGATCTATGAATCCAATTTTTGATATTGATTTTAATTAAGTTATTTTACTTGAGTTACTGTAGTCATTAGTATAGAAGACTGACATATGTATACATAACTTAAAAAAAGGTATTGGATGAATTAAAATCTCAGAGAAGATTTCAGATTAGTAACAGTCAACATATGGAGTATGTACTAATATCCTTAATATTCAATTATCATGAAACCTGAGGCTTATTTGTTCATTACCTGAGCTAAGTAGAAACACTAGATTTCAAATTAGTTACTATAGAGACAGAGACGGTATCAAATCCTGTATTGAACATCCTGCCTTTTCTATCATAACACCCAATGCTGGAAAAAAAACTGTTATTCCTCCTGAAAATTTCCAAGGTGTTACTATTACAGTGCTTCATTTTATTCAGGGTTTCATCTTTAAATTCAAATGTGACTAATTGACAAGCTACATTGTAAAATCATAACTAAGATTAAAAATGTTTGTCTCTGAAATTAAAATTGGATATCGGTCTTGTATAGATCACATCTTCCATCTGGTGAAATTAACCACTCAGTGAAATTAATTTCTTTTAAAATAGTGGACCTAACAGCTGTGATCTGTGCCCACATGTTACTCTCTGCTGTTACTCTGTTCCTGCAGTGTTGCTTCATAACAGTTTTTTCCTGAGACATTCAGCTTTACTCCCAAGTTGCTGTTGTTATTAGTCAGATACTGCTGTTAGGGTAGGTGGTGTGAAATAAATTTTAAATTGCCAATGGAAGCCAAGTCTGAAGTCTTGAGGTAGCATTCTCATTTAGCCTTTGAACAGTGGAATAGTATGGCAGCATGCAATGCTGTGGAGAAATATGAAGAACTGATTTGCAGTCCCACAACATTGACAACTGATAATAAATGTTTATTTTCAAAACTGGAAAAATCAAGTAAATGTAGGCAGAACAAAAATCAGAGCTGCGGTTCTAAAGAACAGGTAATTGAAAGGTAGAGAAAGCAAAAAGCTGAAGAATCATTTAGAAAGCAAAGGTTTAGAAAAATAACATACGAAAAAAGCCTCCTTTCATCTCTCCGGTGCTACCATTGTTACATATGGGGTAACTTGCTTTAAATGAATGATGGCAGTAATTCTGTTGTGTACAAGGTAGCAAGTAGCAAGTTGAATGCCTGTCTAATAAGTCTCTTTTTCAATGCTGTTGATTTAGAGAAGAATGTTGACCAGGTTGTACTCTTTTTGAATAGTCCCATGGGACCTATGAATCCAATTTTTAACATTGATTTTAATAAAGTTATTTTACTTGAGTTACTGAAGTCATTAGTACTCCAGTAACATACTTCTGTACTAACATAATTCTGTTTGGTAGTACAGAAGACTGACATATGTCTGCGTAATAAAAAAGGTTTGGAATGAATTGAAATCGCAGAGAAATTTTCGGCTGAGTAACAGTTAACATATAGAGTACAGTGGCATGCAAAAGTTCGGGCATCTCGGTCAAAATTTCTGTTACTGTGAATAGTTAAGTGAGTAGAAGACGAATTGATCTCCAAAAGTCATAAAGTTAAAGATGAAACATTCTTTTCAACATTTTAACATTTTAAGCAAGATTAGTGTATTATTTGTGTTTTGTACAGTTTTGGAGTGGGGGGAAAAAAGGAAAGGAGCACCATGCAAAAGTTTGGGCACCCCAAGAGATTTGAGCTCTCAGATAACTTTTACCAAGGTTCTCAGACCTTAATTAGTTTGTTAGGGCTATGGCTTGTTCACAGTCATCGTTAAGAAAGGCCACGTGATGCAAATTTCAAAGCTTTATAAATACCCTGACTCCTCAAACAATCAGCAGCCATGGGCTCCTCTAAGCAGCTGCCTAGCACTCTGAAAATTAAAATAAATGATGCCCACAAAGCAGGAGAAGGCTATAAGAAGATAGCAAAGCATTTTCAGGTAGCTGTTTCCTCAGTTCGTAATGTAATTAAGAAATGACAGTTAACAGGAACGGTTGAGGTCTGGAAGACCAAGAAAACTTTCCGAGAGAACTGCTCGTAGGATTGCTAGAAAGGCAAATCAAAACCCCCATTTGACTACAAAAGACCTTCAGGAAGATTAGCAAGCTCTGGAGTGGAGGTGCACTGTTCTACTATGCAGTGACACCTACACAAATATGACCTTCGTGGAAGAGTCATCAGAAGAAAACCTTTCCTGTGTCCTCACCACAAAATTCAGCATCAGAAGTTTGCAAAGGAACATCCAAACAAGCCTGATGCATTTTGGAAACAAGTCCTGTGGATTGATGAAGTTAAACTAGAACTTTTTGGCTGTATGTTTGGAGAAAAAAGGGTGCAGAATTTCATGAAAAGAACACCTCTCCAACTGTTAAGCATGGGGGTGGATCGATCATGCGTTGGGCTTGTGTTGCAGCCAGTGGCACGGGGAACATTTCACTGGTAGAGGGAAGAATGAATTAAATGAAATACCAACAAATTCTGGAAGCAAACATCACACCATCTGTAAAAAAAAAAGCTGAAGATGAAAAGAGGATGGCTTCTACAACAGGATAATGATCCTAAACACACCTCAAAATCCACAACAGACTACCTCAAGAGGCGCAAGCTGAAAGTTTTGCCATGGCCCTCACAGTCCCCCAACCTAAACATCATCGAAAATCTGTGGACAGACCTCAAAAGAGCAGTGCATGTAAGATGGCCCAAGAATCTCACAGAACTAGAAGCCTTTTGCAAGGAAGAATGGGTGAAAATTCCCCAAACAAGAATTGAAAGACTCTTAGCTGGCTCCAGAAAGCGTTTACAAGCTGTGATACTTGTCAAAGGGGGCGTTACTAAGTACTGACCATGCAGGGTGCCCAAACTTTTGCTTCGGGCCCTTTTCCTTTTTTGTTATTTTGAAACTAAAAGATGGAAATAAAAAAGTAATCTTGCTTAAAATATTAAAGAAATGTGTCATCTTTAACTTTATGCCTTTTGGAAATCAGGTCATCTTTTACTCGCTTAGCTATTCATAGCAACAGAAATTTTGTCCAGGGTGCCCAAACTTTTGCATGTCAGTGTGTGTTATATTATTCTTAATATTCAGTTATCATGAAAGCTGAGAGATATTTGGGTTGTGAAGAAACACAGGCATCAAAACTGTTTAAAAAAGTAAATTTGTACTAGCTGATTTCTATAGATGCCACATTTCTGTGGCAGGGATTTAAAATATCTAAGACATGAACATGTTTACATCTTCCAATGAATAATTTGAATTTATAAATCAAACTTTCCAAAACTCATGTCTGTTTTCCAATAGTCTGCAAGTCGAGTGATGGTTTTGTGCATGTGTTAGGCATTCAATTTATCACCATCAACCCATCACTCTTCTCCTCCACCACACGTCTGGTTATATCTTTCACGTTTTTTTTTGCATTACTATACTCCAGTTAA
This sequence comes from Hemitrygon akajei, assembly GCF_048418815.1. Taxonomy (NCBI): domain Eukaryota; kingdom Metazoa; phylum Chordata; class Chondrichthyes; order Myliobatiformes; family Dasyatidae; genus Hemitrygon; species Hemitrygon akajei. The sequence continues at coordinate 37,538,504 of NC_133133.1, read as the reverse complement.
AATATATATTGATATATTATAAATGTTGTAGTTTTAAAATTCATTATATTTCTACGCTGATTCTGATCTTGCCAACATTAAGCAATCGTCATCGACGTACAGAACAGGAGGAGGATGAAGAACTGCTTTCTGAAAGTAAAAAGGCATCGAATGTGTGTGTTCGATTTGAAGAATCACCATCCTGTAAGTATGACCATGATTTGCTGAGTGGTGTTATTAGATTTAGGGATCACGTATTCATAAATGTGTTGCAAGTTTTTTTTGTTGTACATTGAATCTACTTTTACAAACATTATATATTTCTATCGAATTAAATCCTGTTTTTTTGAAAAACAGTTTGAAAGAAATTTAACTGTGCAGTTGCAAAACCCTTTGGTTCCTGTGAGTGGTGCTATTGCATTTACAGTGGCCATTGATACTGTGAAACACAACCTGGCCCAATTACAGTCATTTTGTTCATTCTGCCTTTGCTATTCAAATTTTTACAGAAGGTCTTTCTTGAAAATGATTTGAACATAAATAATGAGTATCTAGCCTGAGCCCTTGTAAAATAATTGACCAGTATTAATTATTAGGTACTTGTACAATACAGAATCAGCTTCCTTGACCCACTGATTCAATACTGACCTGACCATCAATCATCCACTGCCATCAATTCTACATTAATTCCATATTCTTTTATTCTCCCCACACTTTCCCTCTGATATTTTTCACAATTTAAAGCTTAGGTATGTAAAATCTCTATGTTGAACACATTAGGTTAATAGTTTCAGTAACGTAATCAATTTTTGACCATATGTGAAATCCAGTGTCATTTTAACTGCAGAGAATATACCACTTACAGATCAGAGAGCTGTGTACACTACACACATATACACAAGTTTGTCCATTGAAACAAAGCACAAACTTTGGAATTACTATATTATAGAATATGGGAGTCGTAGCAAGACTATATACAGTATAATCTTGTTGAAATGTATAAAATTCTTATTGAGTTTGGCTGGTTTGATACAAGAAACCAGGTTGGTGATTCTAGAAGCAGTTGTCAAAATAAGAAAAAAATAATTTTGACGGCAAAATGAGAGGAAATATTTTCACAGAGGAGAGTGAAGATGGAATTCACTACCCAAGAAGGTAGTGGAAGCTCAGTCAGTGTTTTAAAGTGAGAAATAAATACCGTAGATTCCGGACTACAGAGCGCACCTGATTAAAAGCCGCTGGCTCTAATTTTAGAAATAAAATCAATTTTTTAATTGTACAGGCCGCACCGGATTTTAGGCCGCACCGGATTTTCGGCCGCAGGTGTCCCACGTTGTAATATGAGATATTTACACAGAAAGATATTACACGTGAGGATTTTTTAACTTTTAATTAAATCCATATGGTAACAAAAACAAATACATATTGCAAATGCTTTTTTTCGAACCGTGCCCGTAACGCGGCTACTTTTAAATATACGTTGCGTATACTTCTTTACTGAACAACATTCCAATATCTCCTAACGACTGGTAAAAAATATATATACTGCAGCCTACCAGGAAAAGTTATTGATCGCCTTTAACTTAAAAGCAGCGTTCGCTCAGATCCAAAGCCGCTCGCGTAATGTGCTCCCTCCCTCCGTCCCGTTTTATCGCAAACGGCATTTTTCCCACAAGACGCGGCGAAACCGGGTGTGACGTCATAGCATCCCGCGATGTAGTACAGAAAACAAATATAGTTAAAACTCTTCTAACTTTAACTAGAAAATGAATTACTAAGCGAAAATATTATAAACTAAATAACTGCCATAAAGGCAGCACAATGCTTTTCTTCGAGTGTTTTCCATGTTGATGAGGGTGAGTACAAATGACTGATTTACAATAATTTAATTGTGAAAGTGCGCTTGATTTATCGTACAATTTCATTGGACCTCTGTGAACTACTCATCAATTTTATTGGTCTACTGTTATGAGGCAAAATGTTTACGAGGCGGCATGAAAAAAATCATGTATTAGCCGCTCCGTTTTAAAGGCCGCAAAGTTCAAAGCTGTTCAAAATGTGGGAAAAAAGTAGCGGCTTAAAATCCGGAATCTACGGTAGTTTTTTTTTGAATATTAAGGGAGAGGGTGATATGTGATTGTAAAAGGGAAGTGGCAATGATGTAAAACGTCAGTCATGATCTTATTGCCTAGTATGTCAGGGCTACCCTTGCTTCTGTCTCTTATGCTCTTGTAAGTATTGAATCCCTAACTAGAAGTTGAGAACTCGCATACCATTCTTGGTCCACTCATCTCATCTCGGGTTTCAACCTGTTTGTTCAGTGGAGATAAAATTGCTGTCAGCTCTCAAAGCTGGTGAACATTGTACCATTCATATACTTCTCTTGCTTTCTCTTGACTGTAAAGGTGAATGATTGTCATTTTATGGGAGACTATTTTCATTGTTACTTCCACTCGATAGAGTCCTTGCTGAAGGTCAGAGTATATCTATCTAAAGAGCTGTTGAAGTAAGGTTAGTCCTCGTGCGAGTAATTATTTTGAAATCTTATTTTATACTTTTCTCGAAACATTGCCAAGACAAAGTTGAAATCCCAATAATTCTGTGAAAATTATGGGGCTCTTTGGCTCTGTAGTCCAAATAGTGTGTTGTTATAGTCATTTGAGACAGAGGGCTGCTGAAATCACATTATTTTATGGATTTAATCATCATACAAGTTTTTTCATCTACTGGAAGCTGCACTGAATTTGCTAGTTTGTAAAAAAAGGAATTCAAATCAACCATTTCATTTCAAATTTTCTTTGAATTCTAGATGTGAAATCAGGAACCCTTAGAGATTATCAAATACGTGGATTGAACTGGATGATTTCTCTTTATGAAAATGGAATTAATGGTATACTTGCTGATGAGATGGTAAGGAAGAGCATTTTTATTCAGTTCACCTTTGTATCAGTGCAAAATGTCAATATTTAGCTGATGTATTGGGATGCCATGCATAAACCACTTCAGTATTGTAATACACCTGATAAATTGTCCTCAATATGATTGAAAACAGTGACTTGATTGCAACTGAGGTATATTGGATCCGAATGATTATTCGTAGATTAGACTGTTTAATTGTTATTTCATTTGTAGTTTAACAATTAATTATCTACTTATATTTTATATTATTACTTATCTACAAGTAATTGCTGCCTCGTGATCACAGTGCATATATGCAGTTATTCAGTGTGTCCCCTAGTGATTATATTTGTATAATTCTGGGAAGTTCTGGAAGCTTCTTGGTGCTGTATTATTTAGATAAGAGCTTTCTCATTGGTTGAATCTTATCTACAAGTTTGAATGGGATTTTCCTTATCTGTCGGTATCAAAATTGCTGACCACAAGTCAGTACCATGTTTGTCTCTTATATCTTTTGACTTTCCTTCTCTTCAATCAGTACACCTTTATCATAGTCGGTTTCCAACTCTCCTTGTTCTGTTAGCACTTTATAAAACAATCATGAAGCAGCAACTTCTGTGCCTCTTTCCTGACTTCTGATTAAAACATCAGAACCCAGTAATTGGCATGGTCAGCGAAGAATGGTTGCAAAGTTTAAGGGCTTAGAATAATAACAGCAAAAGTGGAATTTTTAACACTCAACAAAAGAATTTAAGAACTTCATCTGATGTAATTTGTCAAAGAGAAACAACTTGTTCTGGCTCCTGTACATCAGAAAATACTGCATGGCTATTTTGAAGAATAACAGATCTGTAAAAATTATATGGAAGTCCAGTAGAGCAATGTGCAAGCTGGTAGGGCGCAGATTAAATACACAAGATGGTAGAGCATCAAAAAATATTAAATCTTACAAGCAGCAGAGCATGAATAAAAAAAATTAATGTGTGCAAGCCAGTAGAGTTTGTCAGAAAACTTAAATATGTGCAAGTGGAGCACAGAGAAAGCTTAAAATTTCAGTTACAACCTGTTAGTAATTTGAGATTGCGGTCAAAAAATTATAAATTGTATAGGAAATAAGATCAAATCAAAACATTGGCCAAAGTAGTGAAACCTACTAAGAGCTCTTATCTGAATAAAACTTTCAGTTTGATTAAAATTAATGGAAAAGTCTGGACAAAAAATGCCAGCAATGTTAAGTTTATTAAGAATAAGAAGCCATGCAATAAAATGTAGAGAATCATTGAGGGAAACGGAAAACCAGGAATGGCTGCTTGTGATTTATAGGTAAGATCTGGCGTTCTGCGCTGGGAAACAGCTCACAGTCTCCTGACACAGTGACACTATCTGAAACCCAAGGAATAATAGGATGGGCATGACATGGACTCTACAGCGACCCCTATCAACTCAACTGAGGATGACAGTGATGAAACAACACGATTAAAAGCTGTGTTCACACATACAAACAAGCTGGATGAACTCAGCAGGTCGGGCAGCATCCGTTGAAAGGAGCAGACAACGTTTCGGGCCGAGACCCTTCCTCAGGACTGAAGAAGGAGGGGGCAGGGGCCCCATAAAGAAGGTGGGGGGAGGGTGCAAAACCAATCAGAGGAAAGATCAAGGGGTGGGAGAGGGGAAGCAGAGAGGGGATAGGCAGGAGAGGTGAAGAAGGAAGCTAAGGGGAAAGCACTATAGTAGAAGAAGGCAGAAGGCAGGAGGCAGAGTGAAAGTGTGATAGGGGAAGTGAGAGGGAGGGAATTACCAGAAGTTGGAGAATTCAGTGTTCATACCAAGGGGCTGGAGACTACCTAGATGGTATATGAGGTGTTGCTCCTCCAACCTGAGTTTGGCCTCATCATGGCAGTGTCGACATATCTGAATGGGAATATGAAGCAGAGTTGAAGTGGGTGGCAACCAGGAGATCCTGTCTGTTGTTGCGGACGGAGCGGAGGTGCTCGATGAAGCGGTCCCCCAATCTGTGTCGGGTCTTGCCAATGTAGAGGAGACCGCACCGGGAGCACCGGATGCAATAGATTATTGAGCAACACCTCATGTACCGTCTGGGTAGTCATCAGCCCGTTGGTATGAACATCAAATTCTTCAACTTCCAGTAATTCCCTCCCTCTCCCTTCCCCCATCTCACTTTCACTCTGCCTCCTCTTCCAGCTGCCTATCACCTCTCTCATGATTCTTCCTTCTTCTATCACCCATAGTGCTTTCCCCTTAGATTCCTTCTTCACCTCTCCTGCCTATCCCCTCCCTGCTTCTGGTCCCCCACCCCTTGATCGTTCCTCTGATTGGTTTTCCACCCTCCCCCCACCTTCTTTATGGGGCCCCTGCCCCCTCCTTCTTCAGTCCAGACGAAGGGCCTCAGCTGGAAACGTTGACTGCTCCTTTCAACGGATGCTGCCTGACCTGCTGAGTTCATCCAGCTTGTTTGTATGTGTTGATTTGACCACAGCATCTGCAGTGTACTTTGTGTTTAAAAGCTATGTTGCAACTTGCTCCAGTAAAGACCAAGGGAGTGAAGGCACACAGGACTGAAGATGAAACCATTGCTAATCAATGTATTGACAATCTAATGGCAGATACATCAACTATTGTTCAACCACACAATCTGTTGAAAGGCAGTAAATTCTCAGATGCCCCTATGACTCTTAATGAAGAACAAATGAATGTGTTTCAAACTTTAAAGGTGACATTGTGTATTGCATCTGCATTAAAATTTCCTAATACAGGTAAATCATTTACCCTGTATGTCAATGAGAAACATGTGATGGCAGTCTTAACTCAAGAACATGGAGACTGACAGAGTTCTGTTGGTTATTACTCTGCTAAAGATCTGATACTGTAACTGAAGATATAATAGTTTCTGGAACTGAAGTGCCAGCGTCAGGAAGCAATGCTCCTGGTACCTCTGTTCAACAGGCAAATCTGAAAGCTCTGATTGAAGCCTGTAAGTTGGGAGAAGAATGATGAGCTACTAACTACACTGATTCTTGATTTCTTACGGCTACAGGGCCTCCAATCAAGAATGACCAACTAGTACAAGAACTCATGAGTGGTGTAGATCTGCAGTCAGAAGTTGCTGTATTAAAATGTAAAAGCCGCTCCAAAATGACCACAATGGAAAACCGTGGAAATGCATTTGCGGGTGAAATTGCAAAAACTGCAGCATGGAAAGGGGTAACTGAAGTAAAATAAATAAAATTACCAAGAACATATTCAGTGAACCTGCCAGGAAAAGTGGTTCTAAATGGAGAATGGTGGGAAGTTAAACAGTGATGGAATATGGAGATGTGACATTAGTCACAGGCTGGTAGTTTGCTTTCTTATCTGGCACAGCACATACAATCCCTTGGATATATTTGTTACTTCTGGGAGCCCTCAATCTCAGAGAGGCTGATGTACACATTATAGTAGACAGTTCAATTATCGTGTGAAATTAACTCAAGCATTCCAGCCTGCTTCTCAACAGGTTTCTGCCACTTGCAATGATCCACCAGAAGGAGGACACTCCCTGGTTCCTGGCAAGTGTTCCTGATTAAGGAACCGCTAGGCGCTTGATGGGAAGGTCCTTATGAAGTGCTGTTAATTACTAATTCAGTGGTGAAGGCAAAAGTAAGTGGAAACATGCCAACTGCTGCAGAAGAACTAAAGTGGTACCCGACGAGGACAGCAAACGGTGAAGTTAACATGCTCGTGACCTCTTGATCTAGTGCGTACATTGCTGGGCTACAGGGAGTAAACCTCTTGATCTAATGTGTACATTGCTGGGCTACAGGGAGTAAACCTCTTGATCTACTGCATACACTGCTGGGCTACAGGGAGTAAACCTCTTGATCTAGTGCTTACACTGCTGGGCTACAGGGAGTAAACCTCCTGATCTAGTGCTTACACTGCTGGGCTACAGGGAGTAAACCTCTTGATCTAGTGCTTACACTGCTGGGCTACAGGGAGTAAACCTCTTGATCTTGTGCTTACACTGCTGGGCTACAGGGAGTAAACCTCTTGATCTTGTGCTTACACTGCTGGGCTACAGGGAGTAAACCTCTTGATCTACTGCGTACACTGCTGGGCTACAGGGAGTAAACCTCTTGATCTACTGCGTACACTGCTGGGCTACAGGGAGTAAACCTCTTGATCTAGTGCTTACACTGCTGGGCTACAGGGAGTAAACCTCTTGATCTACTGCGTACACTGCTGGACTACAGGGAGTAAACCTCTTGATCTAGTGCTTACACTGCTGGGCTACAGGGAGTAAACCTCCTGATCTAGTGCGTACACTGCTGGGCTACAGGGAGTAAACCTCTTGATCTAGTGCGTACACTGCTGGGCTACAGGGAGTAAACCTCTTGATCTAGTGCGTACACTGCTGGGCTACAGGGAGTAAACCTCTTGATTAGTGTGTACACTGCTGGGCTACAGGGAGTAAACCTCTTGATCTAGTGTGTACACTGCTGGGCTACAGGGAGTGAACCTCTTGATTAGTGTGTACATTGCTGGGCTACAGGGAGTAAACCTCTTGATCTAGTGTGTACACTGCTGGGCTACAGGGAGTAAACCTCTTGATCTAGTGCGTACACTGCTGGGCTACAGGGAGTAAACCTCTTGATCTAATGTGTACATTGCTGGGCTACAGGGAGTAAACCTCTTGATTTAGTGCTTACACTGCTGGGCTACAAGGAGTAAACCTCTAGATCTAGTGCTTACACTGCTGGAATAAATCACTAACCAGCCAGAAGACTTCAAGCAAGTCGACAACTACTGGACATTATGCTGTTTATTCTAATATTAGTTGTTATATTTTTTGCCAATTTCTGCGATTTATAATGAGTCATATTATTCATGCCAATATGCCTTTTCATAACTTAATTTTTTTTTCTTGCTTAAAGATGATCATTAATAGAATAGTTCAAATTTACTTTGTGTGCCTACTAATCTGCCTGACCATGACATAATCCTATAAATACTTTGAAGAATATATACCCTTTGATATTTCTCAACTTAGATAGTTTTTTGATTATTTTATACTTATTGTTGTTACTATAAGTTTTTCTTCCTGTGAATTTTCATTTCTAAATGTGTGATTTAGAATCAAAGGGGATATTGTTGGATCCAACTGTTTATTCTTAGATTAGACTGTTTAATTGTTATTTTCTTTACAGTTTAACAATTAATTATCTGCTTTTATTTCATATAATTACCTATATAAAAGTTAACTGCTTACTGTGCTCTCTAGTGGTCACAGTGTGTATTTGCGGTTGATAAACATGTCCTCCAGTGTGTACGGTACTGTGCAAAAGCCTTGGGCACCCTAGATTTTTTAAATAATAGATTTAGTTTTTTTGTCTTCTACAGTAGTGTGTCAGTGAAAAAGAGCACATTTTAGATTTCCAAATAATAATTTTCCAAAAAAATTAAATGTTACAGTGAAATTTTTGTACTTCATTAAAGAAATTAACATACCACTTAACATACCATTAATAGACCACTTTTCAAATAAAAACATGAGTACTTTGTAGGTATATAGCTCAGTGCATGATTAAACAGATAACAACCAGGTGCTAATAATCAATGACATAATGAATTGAATAAACTGTACTGATTATCTGAAACAGAAATAGGTGTAGAAGGAATAAAACTAGAAGGACAAGCAACTAAAAGGTACGGATGTGACAGGTTAATGCTCAAATCATCAATTCTTACACCACCGTAAGAGTGGGCACAGCAACAAGACACAATGTGGCAATCCTGCAACAGCAAGGTCTCTCCCAAGGAGAAATTACTTGGCAGAATAGTGTTTCAAGGTATGCTGTCAAAGAAGAAGCACAAAAAATGGGCACACCAGAAGCTCAATGGTTGGCCACAGAAACCGAGTGCAGCAGATGGGAGATACGTCAGACTGATGTCCTTTCTAACTTGGAAGATGTCCAGCACTGCTATCAATTCTGAACTCATCGAAACTGCTGGAACCCAAGTGCACCGCTCTGCAGTTTGGAGAAGTCTTGTCATAAGTAGTCTTCACAGTGCTAGTAGTCTTGCTGCTAAAAAGCAAGTCCTCTGAAGTGGAAACAAAACCAAGAGACCCACCTACGGACAAAATACTGAACAATGGCAGCAAGTGCTCTGGAGTGACACATCAAAATTTGAAATGTTTGGTTCAAGCAGATATTTTGTATGTAAAAGAGCTGGAGAGCACTACATGGATGATTGTGGATAACAGTGAAGCATGACAGAGGTTCCAAGGAAGTTTAGGGCTGCATTTCTACAAATGGATGTGGTGATCTGGTCAGAATTAATGGAATCCTCAATGCTGAAAAGTACAAGCAGTTTCTCATCCATCACACAATACCATTAGGCAGGCGCCTAATTGGTCCAAACTTCATTGTGCAGCAGGACAAAGACCCCAAACACACAACCAAGGTCATAAAGGACTATCTTCAATGAAAAGAAGAACAAGAATTTTGCAACAGATGATAGGGTCTCCATGGAGCTCTGATCTCAACATCATCGAGGCTGTCTGGAATTACCTGGAGAGACAGAAGTAAGTGAGATAGCTAAAGTCTGTAGAAGAACTGTGACAAGTTCTTCAAGATGGTTAGAACAACCTACCAGCCGATTTTCTTATAAAACTGCTCGACTGTGTACCTAAGAAAATTTAATTGCAGTTTTAAAGGCAAAGGGTGGTCACACCAAATATTGATACGATTTAGTTTACTGATTTTATGGTAAATATTTTGATATTTTGTAGCTTTAAATTTCATTATTTTTGAAAGCATTTTTGCTTTACAGATTATTTTTTACATGTGCCTAAGACTTGCACAGTTCTGTATATTGATATAATTCTGGGAATTTCTGGAAGCTTTTCTTGGTGCTGCATTATTTGAATAAGTTTTCTCATTGGTTGACTCTTATCTGCAAATTTAAATGGAATTTTCCTTATGTATGCATATTTAAAAAAAAGTGGACCACAAGGCAGCACCATCTTAGTCTCTTAGATCTTTTGATTCTCTCTCTCTCTTCAATCAGTAGATCTCTATCACTGTCCATTTTCAACAGTTTTTTTTCTATTAACACTTAATAAAACAATAATGAAACAATGTTTTGTGCCTCTTTCCTGACTTCTGAATGAACCTTAGATTAAAACATCAGAATCTGACCAGAGGCTCAATTTCTTAGTCCAGAAGCCCTTCATAATTTGTTAGAATGAAGTCCCATTCCTGTTGTATGAAGACCACCGAACTGAGTCTAGAAGGAAACAAGATGCTTGCCATGTTGTGATATTAGCTCCTCTCTTTAACAATACTCTATGTGAAAATTGTTGCAAACATTTTATGTGTTCAAATTGCCGCCTTTGTTCAAACTAAAGTCACTGATAATTTTCCTCTAATTGTATAAAAAGAAACCCAGAAATCAGCTGTTTGGAATCCAAAGCAAAACTGTCGAGATACAGAGGCAGTTAACCACTAAATGGGAGCATCCATTTTTCCTACTATAGAGTGCCACTAATTTTGAGACCAGAGATCACCGTAGTGCTGTACATCTTGCACTGTTGTAAAAGCAAATTTGTTTAGCCATTTCAACAAGTCAGAACTCTATTATTAAATTAAGAAATTCTGCTTTTAAAGTTTTGTTTATTTTTCATAATTCTAGGGTCTTGGTAAGACACTACAGACCATTGCATTGCTTGGCTACCTAAAACACTACAGGAATATACCTGGGCCACACATGGTTTTGGTGCCAAAATCCACATTGCACAATTGGATAAAGGAGTTCAAACGCTGGGTTCCATCACTACGTGCAGTTTGCCTTATTGGAGACAAAGATCAAAGGGTAGGGAAAATGTTTTAAGAGTACTTGTCTGTATGTCTGTCTTATGGTATAGAAATTAATATTTGGGCATTCTTTACATAGAAGATTTGAGAATAGTTATTATCTGGGGAAAATGAGTGTTTCTCCTAGTTCCCTTCTGAGGTTTTGAGATGTGATTTCAGGGTTTTATCAGCCTTTCTCAGCTAAACTTCAGTAGATCATTCCTCATAAAGGAGTGAAGTGACAGATATTATCCATTTTTGTGATGAAGACATTGTTGCTGATCATAACTGACTGTGTTGTTGATCACTTATTTCTGAGAACAAATGCTGCCTGACCTGCTAAATATTCACAGCATTTTCTGTGCTTGCATCCAGAATTCAGAGGTTCAAAATTCACATGGGCATTAAAAGGTCCACAAATGACAGTTCTGTGCCTGTTTTTATCCCTTCCTAAAGAAAAGTAATTAACTGCAGATGCTGGGAATCGGGTCAGGCAGCATCTGTAGCTGAAATGAACAGAGAATAGTGAAAACACTCAGCAGACAGGCAGATATATTGAATGCTAGCATAATGTAGTAATTATTTCTCCTCCCTAAACTCGGGTCTTTAAAGTTAATTATGCCTTTTTCTATTACTAGACCAGCTGAGAACTCACTCAGCAGAAACTGAAAGATGAGCTTTAATCATTTTGTATTTTGTAACTTTCGCAAACATAGTTTGCATGCATGAATATATGCACATCTGTTCCTTCATCATAATCACAAACTTTTTTTGTGATACATTTCCAGTAAACAGGATTATAATCATTTTTAATTTGTTATATTAGTTAAGATATGAGAAATATTAGAGGCTGTTGACAGTATGAACTGTCAGAAGATAGTCAAAGTGGTGCAGCACTAGGTCCTTGGGTTCTGCTACCTGATGCCTGGTCACCACTTGGGCCAAACTAACAAATGCACCAGTTACAACAGATATGCCTGCAGGATATTGGAGACTATATTGTCCAAAAGGTAATATGATTGTGGGTCCAAGCAGATGAGTTCATTCATGGTGCAAGGACCCCTTAAGCAAAATTGGAAATGGAATTGGTTTATTGTCAAATATACCAAGATACAGTGCAAATCCTGCCTTGCATGCTGTTCATACAGATTAAATCATTACACAGTGCATTGAAGTACAAACGTTTGTATAATAAGGTAAAACAATAATAATATAGAATAATGTGTAACTGCTACAGAGAAAGTGCAGCGCAGGTAAACAGTTAAGAACAGGATCATAACAAGATAGATTGTGAGGTCAAGAGTCCTGTTTTATTGTACTAGGGAAGCATTTAATAGTTTTGTAACAGCAGGTTAGAAGCTGTCATTGAATGTGGTGGTACGTGCTTTCAAGCTTTCATATTTTCTGCCCAATGGAAGAGGGGAGATGAAATGAGGGAATGTCCAGAGGTGAGTTCTTTCATTATACTGGCTGCTTTATTGAGGATGCTGAATTACATCCTAGGGTGTAGTGGGACACATCATCAGTAATGTAACCTGGGGCCTTCGAGTGTATTAGGTCTTCATACACACTTGCCCAGATGATCCACCCAGGATTCATCAGGCCCCAGCAGCACTGGTCCATGGGTCACATCTCTTGATCCATAGCCATCTGGAGCGTCACTCAGCAGTTTCTGTGATAGTCCTGATCGCTCTTTGCAGCCCCCATAATGCCATGAAGAGTGTAGGTTCTGCGCAGTGATCAGCTAGCAAAACCTCTACACCTCACCTCTATTGGCTCACATCGTAACTTCCACCCCTGTCTTTGGCACAGCTCTACCCGCTCCTGGTTTTTAGCCTTCTTGCACGAGAACATCTCCTCAATTGAGTCTTCTTGAGGTGCTACCAGTTCTACTATGACCATCTGCTTTGAGGTTTCTGACAGAATGACCATGCCAGGACTCAGTGATAATGTGATAAAGTCAGGGAACTTTAATTGCTTGCTGAGATCAACTTTCATTTGCCAGTCAGACACCGTGGCGAGCAAGCCTGCTGGTGATCTGGGCTGAGGCTGTGGAAGGTATAAGCAGAATCACTCAGCGGAAACTAAAGATTGAACAGAATCATGCATTTAGTAACCTTGCAAACACAGCCTGTTGAGTAAGTGTGTACATGAAATTGTGGACAGAAGCTTAGACATTAGTTTCACCAAAGCTTTGGTGAAGCCATTCAATCACTTCAGTATTTTGGCACTTTTCGGCACTTAATTATCGGCACTTAGAAGGAAGTAGGTTCAGATATAGATTTTGCAGATAATTTACACCAAGAAAGGACTGTTTACTCAAAGAGAATGTAGGGAACTTTAGGGAGACATAAAATAATAAATTGGGCAAATCTGATGAAATTTATTTGAAGGGATATAAAATAAGGAAGGATAATAAGACATAATAATTAATTAAATGTTAACCTTTCAAATGGAGTTGATAAGCTGATTGGGATAAGGCTACAGATATTCAAATTTTCAAAATGAGGTTGTATTGCAAAACAAAAATGAACTAATTTTTATAAATAATGTTGCATATGGAGAATGTAATAAATTTATATAACCCATTAATTTTGCTGGAACTGGAATACTTTACCATCCTCAAAGGATGCACCAAGCATCAAGGGATTATGGAAATGCTGTTTTAGTTGTCAGAGAGACAAAAGGTATTACATTACAGTATAAGACAAGAACAATGAACGCTGTGAGCAAGTATGGTCAAGCTACCAAATTACAAAGGTACTTGATAAGTGAGAAATCAAAAATCTATTGAGTGTGTAATTAGTGAATGTAAGTTTAAAACACTCACAAAATGGCAGAGCAACAGAGAAATTCAATTATGTAGAGTGCTGTTAAGATATGAATGGTTCTTCAGAGGAGATCAAAGTAGAATCAATAACATTTTTGAAAGGATAGTATACACCATTAAGAACAGAAACAATTAGAAATTTAAGAAAATGGCAGGACCATTGGTCACAGACATTCGGTGCTATGTGTATAATTAGTCGATATGATTTTCCACCATATAAATAATATTGATGATTCTAGGTTGAATTGTGTTTTATCTTGAGTGCGTTGGTTGTTAGTGTGGCAAGAATGCCTATAGTAGGCTTTAATATTCCATGGCTAAAAAGGAGAGGAGAAAAATATCAATTTGTGTCTCATCATCTTATCCTTGCACTAAAGTAGACTGATAATTGAATGGAAACAGTATTCAAAGATTGCCAGCCACTGTAATTGCCTAGATGGTTCAGAAACAGATGTTTCAATGTCTCTTGAGAGTTTTAATTTGAAATTGTGCAAGCCAAGCAGGAGATTGTGTAGTAATTTGTGGAGGTTTTCATGGGATGTCATGCTATGACATATAACTTACTGCAGACATGATCACTCAGTTGAACATATGCAGGAGAGCAATCAGCTTGACTTGTGCTACTGTCTCTTGGCAAAATCTTGTATCTTCAAGAGAAGAAATATTGGAATTGAAGAGCTCAAACAAATTAGTTGTGTGTTTTGTAACCTACAAAAACGTGCTTCAGTGCAAAAGGAGACATCATATCTTGACTAAATTTTCAATACTTTTTTTTAATAACAGGCTGCCTTTATTCGGGATATAATGATGCCAGGAGAATGGGATGTCTGTGTTACATCGTATGAAATGGTCATAAAGGAAAAGTCTGTGTTCAAGAAGTTTAACTGGAGATACTTGGTAATTGATGAAGCTCACAGAATCAAGAATGAAAAGTCCAAGGTAGGAATGTTATCTGTTGAAGTGAATGTGGAGAGGACGTCCACATTTAAGTAGCTGATGTAGTGCAATGGAAAGGTAAATGTTTGCAAGCAAATGAAGGGATGTTTTACAGAGATGTAATTTTTATCTGTCAGAAAATGTACTGCCTGAGTTGGCAATTAATTACCAAGCATACTAGCATTTAAGAATGTGTTGAAGGCAAATGGGAATAGTCCAATCAGAATTTATTGCTTCTTTGGAATATAAGCACCAATTAACATTGTTTTAATACAATAGCCTATTTTGAATGGTAATTTTTTTGTACTTTGTGCAAAATAATTAAAGAGTATATTTTTTAAAGTTTTTTCTTCAGTCCTGCTTTTATCCAATTCTGGCACTATTCTCTTTCTTTGTAGCTATCTGAAATTGTTCGAGAGTTTAAATCAACAAATCGCCTGCTACTAACTGGAACACCCTTACAGAATAATCTTCATGAATTGTGGGCTTTACTTAACTTTCTTTTGCCTGATGTATTTAATTCTGCTGATGTAAGTTCAGATTTTTGGAAAAACTGTCCAGTGTCGATCATTATAGTCAAAATGGGTGGTCAGAGTTAGCGGGTATAGTGTAAGGAGATAAAACGGGATTTCACTCAGCATGTTACTGCTGTGTCCTTATATTTTACAAAGTCAATAGAAAGTAAAGGCATACACTTCAAACATCCTCTTGAAATAAAGTTAAATTAACATTTGTAAAATAATTTTAAAATTCATAGAATGGTTAGACTGTGGAAAGAGGCCATTTGGCTCACTGACAGTACTCACTCATTTAGCTCCACGACAATCCATTTAGTTCCCCCCACTTGCCCTCTTTCCATGGTCCTACAAATTCTTTTCTTTCAGATACTTATCTATCTCCCTTTTGAATGTTACAATTAAATGTGACTCAATTATGACCCAGGTTTTCCCATATTCACTATTCACTTGTTGCCTAAACGTATTTTTTTTCTTACATTGCTTTTCATTCTTTAGCTAATTGCTTTTCTTCCATGTGCTATTAGTCTCTCTACCAATGGGAACAGCTTGTATGACTGTGTAAAACTTCCATTATTTTTGTCACATCCTGTCTCACTGTTCTCAGTTCTAAAGAGAACAAATCTGGCTTCTTCAGTCTATCTACGTAAGGCCCTCTTCTGTAGAATTACTTTAGGAAACTTCTCCTGAACTCTCAGAGCTTTTTTTCCTTTCCTAAAATGTGACACTGAGATCTGGACGCAGTATTCCAGTTGTGATAAACTCGTGTTTTATGAGTTTTATTCGAACTTTCATGCTGTTATACTTAAATCCTCTTTTATAAAGCTCATGAAGTTGCACATTTTTAAAAGTCATTTTCGCAACCTACGTTGTCACTTTTAATGATTATGTGCATTTCCAGCACCCTCCCCATCTCTGATCTTGAACCCTTTCAGAATTCTGGACAACATTTCTTACCTTCTGTGCATACCACCTTAGCTGAACAGAGGAGCAGTTTTAGTAGTAGACTAAGACAACTGCACTGCTCCAAAGAGCGCTATATGAGGTAATTCTTGCCCTCTGCCATTAGGCTCTTTAAGAGTCAATCTATAGAAAAAAAAAGAAAGAAAGAAAAAAAAAGAAAGAGTGCCTGGATATTGGAAGATCCCCACATGCTCCATGGAGTTCATAATAACTTTAGTATATATATTTATTTCTTTCCCCAAATAACCAATTATTTCATCTTCGGAGCACCTATATATTTAATTCTGTCTTTTGTAAATAAGGGTGCCAAATTTTCAAAAATGTTTCATATTTATCTCTTAAATTATAAGTAATTTTTTCAAGTGGAATACAGCCATAAATTTCTTTCTTCCAACGATCTATACTTAAGTATGTATCCGATTTCCAAGTAACTGCAATAGCCTTTTTGGCTACTGCCAGTGCAATTTTTATAAATTCTTTCTGATATTTATTCAATTTGGGTTTCGGTTTTATCCCTTCAATATCGCCTAGTAAAAATAATATTGGATTATGTGGAAGTTGTGTTCCAATAATTTGTTCCAATAAAACTCTTAAATTTGTCCAAAAAGGTTGAATTTAGGGGGGAGGGGTTAAGGGGAGGGGGGATGGGTAATATATATATTTTTTTCATATACTTTTATTTCTGTAATTACTTGAAAATGCAATAAAAAAGTTTTTTTTAAAAAAAGAAGAGTCAATCTATAGTGACCCCCCAACTGTTAGTCTGTTTGTGGTAACTTGTTTTTATTCTTTCTACTCTTCTAATATTTATATCTGTGCACTTGTAATGCTACCGTGACACTGTAATTTCCTTCGGGATCAATAAAGTATCTGTCCATCAATCCATTATGCCCTTTAGCTTGCATTAACTCTTCTTATTCTTCTTACCAAGATGTAACACTTAACATTTTCTGCATTACCTTTCATTTGTCACCAATCTGTCCATTCCATAACCTCTCTTTATCTCTTTTAAGTTCTCATTAATTTTCTTCTATCAACAAAACAAAGAGAAACTTTGTTTTACGTAGATAGACTGAAGAAGCCAGATTTGTTCTCTTTAGAACTGAGAACAGTGAGACAGGATGTGACAAAAATTATGGAAGTTTTACACAGTCATACAAGCTGTTCCCATTGGTAGAGAGACTAATAGCACATGGAAGAAACAAAACTTTTTTTGATTGAATGCTCAGTACGGGATGAACAGTAATGACCTTTCTGGCTCCAGAGTAGTTCTGGAGGCTGGTACAGCTCCACAATGTCCCCTCTCTTGTTTCATTTGCCCTCAACTTGTTGACAAAAATTGCAGAATATATAGTGCAATTGGAAAAAAAATGGCGATGCAGTGTGGTTTTGTTCTTGGGAGACCATGTTAGTTCAATGTTTTAATATAGGATGGGGTATGAGAAATTAAAATATAAGTCCAAAATTCCATTCCCAAAGGCTCTTTTCAGCACTGTCTAACATTGGTGTGATTGCCATAGTGATCACATCCAGACTCGATTGCTAACTCCTCCACCACCTACCAACCAACTGTTCTGAGTGAAGCATTACTGTAAATCCCAAATATACTTAACTTTGTGAAGAAGAATTTCTTTAGCACTGAACTAGAACTGACATATAATTTTCAACTGATTCAAAGCAAAGACTTGTAAATAATAGAGGACTTGGCTAAGGAATTAAGATGGGAAAGAAAAATAAAACTTCATATGGCTTTGTGCAGAATGAAATAATTCAATGTTCACTGTAATTTTCATGCAGAAAATCAACTTTTCAGTATTGTTTTCATGTCTCTCTGAAGAAAATAAATTTTTCCTTTGCCTAAACAGGATTTTGACTCTTGGTTTGACACAAACAACTGTCTGGGTGATCAGCAGTTAGTGGAACGTCTACATGCTGTAAGTTTATCATCAATCTTGTTTGTGGTGAGGAATTTGTAGCATTAAACATAAACAATCCCATTTAATGACAGAATATATTTAAAAGTTCAAATTGAGTATTGTCAATGTAACCTTGAAATTACTGCATGGAAATGGATTCACTAAAAATGGAAGCAGTGTGAATAACTGTAGTAGTTGTTCTGTTCCTCAGGTCAGTGCCCCAAGCCCAACGATTGTAGACTTTATATCAATGACCTTTTTCTCATCAGTGAGCCCACACCAGGTCAGAAAAAAACATATTTGCTGCTAATGTTTAAAATGAAAGCAGAATATTAAAATGCTTTAGAAAGAGAAACAGTTTAAAATTTCTGATCAAAGATCCTTCATCAGAACGTTAATTCCGCGCCTCTTTCTACAGAGGCTGTCAGACCTGAAATTTTCTGGCAGTTTCTGTTCCAATTTCAGATTTTCAGCATTAACTCACATTTTTGATTTTCACTGTCCAGCATAGCAGCCTGTGTCTGCATGTGGCAGGTTACCTTTAGACTTCGACTGAAAAGAAGCAAGTAACATTAATGTGTTTGAATTGCAATGACAATCATTAAGTCTCAAAATCTTCTCATTGACATTAAACTTGCCAAGTCCTCCACCTTTAACATCTGAAGGGAGGATACCATTGTTGGGAAACTTAAATGAATCAGCCACATAAAAACATGAGATAGAGATTGGATGTCCTGTGGTTTGTTCCTAACAAAAGCCTTTCTATTAGCCACAACTTGGAATTAAAAACGTTTTTTAAAAAAAAAAGCATCAGGAGTAGGTCAGTTGGCACTTCAAGCATGCTCTGGCAATCAGTAAGGTTACGGCTGATTGAATCATGGCTACAACTTTCTGTATACTTTTTGACTTCCTTGTATTTAATGGCCTGGTAATCTCTGCCTTGAATATTTTCAATAACTTTTCCTCTACTGTTCCTCTAATACAGAAAATTTCAAAGCCTCTGAGATGAGAATTTTCTCTTTCTCCCTATCTGAAATGGATGGCCCTTCTAATATATGCCCTCCTAATTCTAAGTACTCTGACAAGGAGAATCATCCACCCAAGTATCCCCTCTGGATCTTTATGCTCCAAAACAATCACTTTCTACCCACCAAATAAAAACGAGTACAGGCTGTATTTGTCCAATTCTTTTTTTTTGCATTAGCTTCTTCATCCAAGGAATCACCATAGTGAACCTTCTTTGTATTTCCTGAAGGGTAAGCAGATATTTCCATAAATATGGGGACATAACGTTCCAAGGATGCAAAGGTGCATCAAAATTTGTTGATTTTATATTCATTGTTACTTGTTGTACTTGCAACAATTGTATTTCATGTGCAAATATTTCCTCAGAACCCTTTGTACCACTAAGAAAACATGCAGTCCTTTCCACTTGGGGAAAAAAAATTGGCAATTTCATTCTTCCTTCCATTTGCCTGGATGAATGCAGCTCCATGATCACTAGGTGTTTGGTGTTATTCATGACAAAGCTAGCAGCTTGATTAGACACCTACTTACCTACATGTGTACTCCATCCATCACTGAGACCTCACAGCTTCAATATTTACCATTTAGAATTTGCCCCAGAGAAGTTTTTTCATCAGTGTCTCAGCAGTCTCCAATTTGCAGAAGGTCAAAGGGAGCTGATTCATGGAAGTGCTAACACTTGGAAGCTTTATTTCAAGCCACACATCATTTGGAAATGTTTCCTAACCTTTTCAACAGCTCCCTATAACTCAGGTCTTCAAGAACCAGCAACATCCTTGTAAATCTTCTCTGCACTGTTCTTACTGATATCTTCCCTGTAAGTAGGTATCCAGAACTGCACACAGTACTCCAAATTAGGCCTCACAAATGTCTTGTACAACTTCAACATAACATCCCACCTCCTGTACTCAGTGCTTTGATTTATGAAGACCAGTATGTCGAAAGGTCTCTTTATGACCCTGCCTGTGACACGACTTTCAAGGAATTGTGGATCTGTATTCCCAGATTCCTCTGTTCTATCACACTCATCAGTGTCCTGCTGCTCACTGTGTAAGTCCTACCTTGGTTTGTCCTCCCAAAGTGCAACATCTCACATTTGTCTACATTAAATTCCTTTTGCCATTTTTCAGCCCATTTTCCCAGCTGGTCCACATTTCACTGCAAGCTTTGATAGCCTTCCTTGCTGTCTACTACCTCCCCAATCTTGGTGTCATCTGCAAATTTGCAGAACCAGTTTACCACGTTATCATCCAGATCGCTGCTATAGATGACCGCACCTGTAATGATCCCTGCAATACACAACTAGTCAGAGAAGCAATCATCTACTGCCAATTCGTGGCTTTGAATTCAATATCTAATCTAATTTACCTGTAAATAAGAAATCTTGATCTTCAAAGACGTGCTGATTCTCTGAATGGACAGTCACAAATTCTTTTTCACACAGAGAGCATACTGATTCTCTTTTTTTTCTTAGATCCCAGTTCCATTTACAGAAAGCCCATCATATTTTCCTCCATTCTTGACAATATAGCTGAAAGGGCCTCTTTCTTTCATGGACTATATAATTTAAGAGTGCTTCTTCATGTACATGTTCCAGGTGCTTCGACCATTCTTGCTTCGGAGAATAAAAGCAGAGGTTGAAAAGAGCTTGCCTCCTAAAAAGGAAATCAAGATCTATGTTGGTCTTAGCAAAATGCAGAGGGAATGGTAAGTTAACAATTGCTGTTGAAGCTTGTAAACTTTCTTGGGGTCAGTTTCAAAGAATCTTTGTGGTTCTGGTTGTAAAATTACTTTGACTGACACCAGTTATCCAGCTTAGGTTTTATTCCAGCAAGCATGCCATAAGAACATAAGACATGCTGTAGGAGCAAAATTAGGCCATTTAGCCCATTGAGTCTGCTCTGCCATTCTATCATGGCTGTTATTATCCCTGTCAATCTCATTCTCCTGCTTTCTCCCTATAACCTTTGAATCGCTTGCAAATCAAAAACCTATCAACCTCCACTTTAAATCTACCCATTGACTTGACCACCAATGCCCTGACAAAGAGCTCAATATTTTCTTCTCCTTTTACATATGCTATAATTGCTTAATTGTTTGCTTATATTTGTATGAGATCTGGTCTTACTAATTATATAAAAATAGTGCTCCAATTGGATCATTATAAAGTGCATCCTTTCTGTTTACTGTTGGTAAGCTGGTTAAATACTGCAGTGAGACTGAAAGAAGGAGAATGGTGGGTGACTGTTTAGTTATGGGGTTTGACATGGACTCAGTTAATGGATTTGGTCCACTGTTGGATTTGACATAAATCTAAACTGACAGTCTTATGAGTCAGTGGTGCAACCCTTTGAGCATATTGTAAGGGAAGTTTGTTTATCTGTTAGTTCAGCTGAATATTAAAATGTTCTCATGGGAAGAAATGGAGTTGCTCAGCACACTGACAAGTCCCATAACAATTATTTCTCTGCCCTCCAGCAAAACATTTTTGTATGTTGTTTTATTTAAATGTTGGATTAAGAATTTATGGATAAGATCATAAGACAGAGAAGAAGAATTAGGCCATATGGCCCATTGAATCTGCTCTTCCATTCCATCATGGCTGATTTATTATCCTCAACCCCATTCTCCTGACTTCTCCCTGTAACCTTTGATACCCTTACAAGAAGAACCTATTATCCTCTGCCTTAAAAATAGCCAACGACTGACTTCCACAGCCATCTGTGCCAATGAACTCCACAGACTTACCACCCTTTGGTTGAAGAAATTCTTCCTCATCTCTGTTCTAAATGGATGCCCCTCTATTCTGAGGCTGTCCCCTCTGGTCCTAGACTCCTCGACTATAGGAAACATCCTCTCCATATCCACTCTGTCAATATTAGATGCCCCCCCCTTTTAAGTTTTCTAAACTCCAGTGAGTACAGGCTGAAAGCCATCAAAAACTCATCATATATTAACCCTTTCATTCCAGTAGTCATTCTTGCGAACCTCCTCTGAACTCACCACAATCCCAACACATCTTTTCTTAGATAAAAGTCCCAAAACTACCGTACTTACAATATTCCAAGTGCAATCTGACCTTTTCCTTATAAAGCCTGAGCATTACATCCTTGCTTTTATATTCCAGTCCTCGTGAAATGAATGCTAACATTGCATTTGCCTTCCTTAACACTGACTCAACCTGCCAGTTAATCTATAGGGTATCCTGCACAAGGACTTCCAAGAAAATAGACTATTTTCTACCCATTTAGAAAATAGTCTAAGGCTTTATTCCTCCTATAAAGTGCATGACCATACACTTCCCTTCACTATATTTCATCCGCCTAAACCGTCTAAGCCCTTCTGTAGACTCCCTGCTTCCTCAACATTACCTGCCTCTCCTCCTATCTTTGTATCATCCGCAAACTTGGTCACAAAACCGTCAATTTCCTTCATCCAAATCATTGACATATAATGTGAAAAGAAGTGGTCAACACTGACCCGTTTGGAGCACCATAGTAACCAGCAGCCAACCAGAAAAGGCCCCTTTATTCCCACTCTTTGTTTCCTGCCAGTCAGCCAAATGGCTATCCATGCAATGCTGATATTTTTCCTGCAGTGCCACAGTCTCTGCTCATATTTAGCAGCCTCATGGATGGTACATTTTACACCCTTTTCCCTTGAGTTACTGAATCTTGGTGGGTCTGGTTTTTACACGATCTGGTAGTAACCATTTATGCTTTATCTGCTGGACATTTCATATTGTGAGCAAGTACTGAGATTTCTTAATGCTATTGAATTTTTTAATATTGATTTTGGTGTCTTCAGGTATACAAAAATATTAATGAAGGATATAGATATTCTAAACTCTGCTGGAAAAATGGACAAAATGCGTCTCTTGAACATCTTGATGCAATTGCGGAAATGCTGTAACCATCCGTACCTTTTTGATGGCGCTGAGCCTGGCCCTCCTTATACTACAGATACTCACCTCGTCTCCAACTGTGGCAAGATGGTGGTTCTAGATAAACTGCTGCCGAAACTCAAAGAACAAAGTAGGTACACAGAAACAGCTGCTGCTTCAGTTCCTCTGTATTTTCTAATTCCGGCCTGAGAGGGCTGACCACTCAGTGTGATTCTGTCCCTGTAACATCTGTCATGCCTCAAGACGCCTGGGTTTTCTTCTGTAATGTGGAGACTAAGTAAAATCTTGAGGATAAATCTGATTAACCCGACAGCAGTTTCTTTAAGCAATTTTTCAGCACGTTGATATTTTTACTTTTAAGGAGTATGGTTGATGCCTAAAAAAAACTGCACAGAAGTGCACTAGCAGTTATGATGTAAGTGTGTGCTGTGTTTCATTGCAATCCACTGTTTTATGAGTTTGTTTTTTTTCTCTTACACGGGTACAGAGGAAGTAGTCAGTGGGCATGCAGTATTCTAAGTAAAAATACTGATCTGACAACTGATTAATATTGAACTAAGCCTAGTGTGACCTTGTGTGATTTTAAAATACTGAAAATATATCCGTGCCCTGACCGAGATGACTGAACTTGACCTTCATAACACTGCTTAATTCTGCCCCTGCCTCAACCCATGTGGCTTTAAAACCTTGTTATTAGTTCTGTACTTGTAACGAGTTTTCACTACCTATGCTATGACTCACATTCAAAAATAAATGATGTATCTTGTCACGATTCCCCTCAAATCCTGTTTTCCTATCATCCTAAACAGCTCCTTACTCACTGACATAGAAAAATTCCTGTTCAGGTCAGAAGGCTTGGAAGGGATTAACTGCATATCTATAATGGAATTTGTTTATCTCTCCTGCATGGCTTATTTGGATCAAAAATTATTTTAGATTTCTGTAACAAACTATTACCTACGTGGACACCAAAATAGTGGACCTGCAAAGCAGCTGTTAAAACCCCATTTACTTTGACTTCCATGTTTTATTAATGACTGTTTGTTCTAAAGATTCTAGAGTCCTCATTTTCAGCCAGATGACCCGTTTGATGGATATTCTTGAAGATTACTGTATGTGGCGTGGCTATGACTACTGTCGTCTTGATGGGCAAACTCAGCATGAAGAAAGAGAGGTCTGTAATGATGTTTGCCTTGCCTAGAGTAAAATATGATTTTTGAGATTCCTTTAATGTTTAGCAATTGTTAGCATTACTTAGTGTAGCACTGGGTGAGAAGAAACAGAAAATTCATAATTTGATTCTTGTTTTATGTTGTGGTATGGCTGTCCAAAAATCGGGCCCTTTAGGCAGTGCACCTATGTAGAATTGGAGATAAAATAGTATCGAGCCAGCTTGTGATACTGTTACATACCCTTCCTCCATTCTGTCATCATCTGATATCAACAACCTTGAATTGTTCAGCTGGCCATAAAATCTTGGTTGATTTTATTTTTGCCTGCTCTTTTGGCTCAGTGACTTGAAGACAAAATCAGTAAACTCAGCGGCTGAATGAATCAGCTCGTCGTGGTCTTGGAATGAAAGGTCTGAGGTTAAAATTGGAAAGAAAAATCACCCACGTACGGATTTTGTAGCGGCAGGATGAAAAGTGGGTGACCAATCTGCTCACAGGAAGTGGGTTGGTCATTAAATCCTGCCTTTAACAGTCATTTTATTTTCTATTTTCAACCACAGGCAGCTGGGTTTCCCGGGTCTTGGGAAACTCGGCAGCTGAAAGCAAGCAAGAAGGGCTGAAGCCATTTAGGTAAGTGTCTTTACAACACTGTGTATGGGCCAGGAGGAGCAGGAGCCTTTTTCCATGACCAGGAATCTTCCCAAAGCATCCCTTTCAATAATTCTGCTCCCCTGATGCCCTTCAGATCTCCCAGCCACCATCAGACACCCTAAAAGTTCACTCTCATCCCTAATGCATTTCTCTGCTCACAAAAGGACATAAGAAATAGAAGCAGTTTCATGGGTGACTCTGAACTGAGATTTGCTTTCCTCTCCAATCCCCATATTTCTTATCTCAAAATGCAAAAATCGGTTGACTTCAACTTGAATAGATTCAAGACTGAACACCCGTAGAACCTTTGTGGTGGAGTATTCATGGATTTACATCTGTCTGAGGGGTAAAAGGTATCTCTTTATCGATTCGTTAAATGGTCAACACTTCACCCTTACCCTCTGGCTCCTTGTTCCACATTATCCAAGTTTGAGGGCACAGCTTCTTTACATCTGTTCTGTCACTTTCTCTCAATCCTTTGGGTCTTTGATCTGAGATCAGTGCTCATTCTTCTAAACTCTAGTGAATATAAGTCAGTCTAATTCAAACTATGGTCCACTTGTCCCAGGCGTCAATTTAGAGAATAGGTTTAGGCTCAGTGAAGCAGGCTTCCTCTCAGAAGGCTTTTGTTTGTGTTGGGTGGGAACCCAACTTAAGAGAATTCCACAAGGCATTAAGGAAACTTGCCTTAGAATGTGTTTCCCTCCTCTATTCACTTCCTGAGGTAAGGTTTTAAATGTTTCTGCAACTGGAGTTTATTGAAATGCTTACCATTTGTCCACCTTCAGAAATTTATTTACATTGAACTTGCTGTTCATGCGTACTTTTTAAAATTTTACTATTTCATTCAGTCCTTTCCGTACCGTTCTTGCACTTCAAAACTACTGGAGTCACTGAGCCTAGCACAGTTCAATGGGCAGATATCTCAATGTAACCACGAGGGAGACCATGGGTATATTTAAGGCAGAAATTGATCATTTCCTGATCGGTCAGGGCATCAAAGAAAATGGCAAGAAGGCAGGTGTATGCGGTTCAGTGGGATCCGGGATCAGCCATGATGGAATGGCGGAGCAGACTCAATGGGCTGAATGGCCTAATTCTGCTCCTATATCTTGTGGTCTTATTGAATGTAGGAAGTTGGATCTCACTTTTGCTCAAATCTTGAGCTTCTTGATAGCTAATGAAGAAAAACAATGGCGTATCTCAGGAATATCCAAGCCAACATTTTTGGCAGTTTCTCTGTTAGAATAAAAGCTTTAAGAATCAATTGATATATTGCATTGTTTGGAAAGACTTAACTGAATGAATCTAGCTACTTTATCTTTTGTGCCTTTATTTAAAACAGCGAGCAATAGATTCTTTCAATGCTGTCAACAGTACGAAGTTCATATTCATGCTGAGCACTAGAGCTGGAGGTCTGGGCATCAACCTTGCAACCGCAGATGTCGTTATTTTGTACGATTCGGATTGGAATCCACAGGTGGACTTGCAAGCTATGGTAGGTAGTGGGTCATCTTACTTTAAAAAGTTGAATTTGTACTACTTTGAGCTCACTGGATAACGTTCTCACCTTTGAAACAGAGCATACGAATTGAAGTTAGAACTTAGTCATGTAATCTAGCATGGCATTTCAGTGTGCTAGTGAATGGGTGCAATAGTAGTAGACTAGCTGTCTTTTAGGCAAGGTCTGAATACTTAGGTGGGTATTCCATGATTAGCTGGATAATTGCTGTGTCCCATCAATATTTATTGCACCAGTATTATTACATATTTATCTCATCATTAAACTTATTGCTGTATGTGGCACCTCAATGTGTGAAAGTTAGCAAGGTGTCACATACAGCAGTAAACTTAATGACTGGATAAATATGCATTACTGGGCCAATGAATATTGGGTGATTATAAAAGTAGCTTTGCCCTTTTGTGACAGTGTTAAGTATTGATATAACCACTGCATTTTAAAGATATTGTTTGCTTGGTGTAGAGCAAGTGTTTGAGAGATGTAATGAAATATCATAATAAATTCCTTTTTCTTGTGCTTTCTTTTTCTTCCTCTTTTCATTCTTTGTGCTTTTCTTTTTGTTCTTTAAACAGCTCCTCATTAAACTCGGGGCAATTAATGCAAACCTGAGATTAAAACACCATACTGTAAATGGCAAACTGCTAGCAATTGAAAGGGATAGGTTGGGTTCATATTTCTGCTGAGAAACCGTTGTAAGAAATTTTATTAGGAATTTAGCTTTTTACCAAAGAGATTTCCAGTCTAATTAATGTGTTGAAAAATTTGCTGGACTTTGGACTGTTAATATTAATTCCTCACATAATGACTGCTGTTTTTGTATATATAAAGCACTACATGATGAAGTTGGACTAATAGTCATATTGTCATAACGATGCTGTTAATCACAAAAAAATTGGATTCATGAATGAAATAATTTTTGATAATCTGACTATCATCCAATAGCACTTACATCCACTGTGATGAAGTGTTTTGAAAGGCTGGTGATGAAACATATCAACTCCTGCCTAAGAAGCAAATTGGATTCACTCCAATTTGCCTACAGGCATAACAGGCCCACACCAGATGTCATCTCACTGGCTCTTCACTCAACCCTTGATCACCTGGATAGTGAAGCTGCATACATCACAATGTTCTTCATCGACTGCTGTTTGGCAGTCAGTACTATAATCCCCTCAAAACATAAGTTTCAGGAACTTGGACTCAATATCTCCTTAGTGTAATTGGATACTCGATTTCCTCACTTGCAGACCCCAGTCAGTTCAGATTTGCAGCAACGTTTCCTCCACTATCTTTATCAGCACAGGTGGACCACAAGGCTGTGTGGTTAGCCCCTTGCTCTGTTCACTTTATACTTACGAATGTAAGGCTAGGCATAGTTCTAATGCCATATTTAAGTTTGCTGATGACACCACTGTTGTTGGCCGAATCAAAGGAGGTGACGAGTCAGCATGTGGGAGGGAATCTGAAAATTTGGCTGAGTGTTGCCACAACAACCTCTCACTCATTGTCAGCACGACCAATGAGCTGGTTATTGATTTCAGGAGGTGGAAACCAGAGGTCCATGAGCCAGTCGTCATCGGGGGATCAGAGGTAGAGAGGATCAACAACTTCAAATTTCTCGATGTTATTACTTCAGAGGATCCGTCCTGGGTTCAGCACGTAAATGCCATTATGAAGAAAGTATGGCAGCACCTCTACTTAGAAGTTTGTGAAGATTTGGAATGACATCTAAAACATTGACCAACGTCTATAGATGTGTGGTGGAGTGTATATTTACTTGGTCACATCATGATTTGGTATGGAAACACCAATCCCCTTGAACAAAAAATCCTGATTTTGGCCCAGTTCATCATGGGTAAGGGCCTTCCCACTATTGAGCACACATCTACGGAGTGCTGTCACAGGAAAGCAGCATTCATCGTCAACGACCCCTACCATCCAGGTCATACTCTCTTTCTATTGCTATTATTAGGAAGAAGGTACAGGAGCCTCAAGACCCATACCACCAGGTTTAGAAACAGTTATTACCCTTCAACCATCAGGTTCTTGAATAAGGGGATAACCTCATTTAACTTTATTTGCCCCATCATTGAACTGTTCCCACAACCTATGAACTCGCTCTCAAGGACTCTTCATCTCATGTTCTTGATATTTGTAGTTTGTTGTCTTTTGTGCAGTGGTAGTTTGTCCATCCTGTTGGGTGAGATCTTTTATTGATTTTATTGTGGTTCTTGGATGTACTGTGTATGCTTGCAAGAAAATGAATCTTAGGGTTGTACATAAATACTTTGATAATAAATTTACGTTGAACTTTGAAAATGAAACCAAAATTACATTAACTGTTATTGTTTAAGGGTGTTTCCTTCCTCCTTTATTTACTTCTTGGCCTAAAACATTGTCTTTTTTTGACATATTAAGCCTTGAATATTATTCATTTCCAGAAGATCTCTGTATGTTAAAGTCTTTATAGTCAACAGAGAGTACCCAACCTTCCAGGTCCTGATCTAATCAATATGCACCGAATCTGATAGAGAATTGCTGCACTGCAATAAATAGATATCTCCTAGGAAAAATTTGCCATTGTTTGAAAGGGCACAAGCTGTTTGTGGTATCCTCAATGTTGTTCTAGCCAATGGTTTTGATTACAATTTGAATTTGGAACCATCTGACATACCTAGCTACAAATCATTTTGCTTTAACCCACGTGGACAATTTGAAATGTGCTTGTCTGTGTTATTAAGAAGTTAGTTTTAGGATGATTTTATATGACCTTTATGTTTATTTTTGTAAAGCATACCAATTTCAGAGATTGATCAAAGATTTTTTAATATATTTAATCTATATCCAGAGGATTAAAAAAAATAACAATTCTGTTTTAAAAGGATCGTGCTCATCGTATTGGCCAGAAAAAGACAGTTCGGGTATTTCGGCTTATCACTGATAACACAGTAGAGGAACGGATTGTGGAAAGGGCTGAGATGAAGCTGCGACTTGATTCTATTGTTATACAGCAAGGTATGAATGCATATCATATGTAGAACATAGAACAATACACCTGCCCATGATGATATGTAGCTCTTGATAATAATTTATACTAAGTGAATTATTTCTTTATATAATCCATATTTCATCCATTGCCTTCATAATCATAGGTCAATCTAAAAGCTTCTTAAACTCTATCAACAGCCTGCTACCACAATTATCCCTTTTACCTATTCTAGGGACCCAGCACTTCTCTTTTTTAAAAAAAAAATCCTGCCCCTCATGCCATCTTTAAACTTATCTGCTCTAAACTTAAAAACATTGATGTGATGTTTGACATTTCTACTCTGAAGAAAAGATTCTGATTGTCTAGCATATCTAATCCTCTCATAATTTAAAAAACCTCTATCAGGTCTCCCCTCAACCTTTGATGCTCTAGGGAGAACAACCCAGGTTTGTCCAGCCTTCCTTTATAAAGCTTAAATCCTCTAATCCAGTACCGTACCAGTGAACTACTTCAGTACCTTCTTCAATCTCCACATTTTTCCTATAATGTGGTGACCAGAATACACATATTTCAACTTGCTTTGGAAAAATTTCATTAGACCCACCAACATCAAAATATTAGATCCCCATTATTCTGCGATCAAAAAGCATATGCCGAGAAGTATGCTTTTGCCCTCTTATGATGAGTCAGACATGCACTCTGTATGGTGCTAATACTCATTCAAAATTCCTTTGAACATCCATGAAATTTCTTGAATTAATGATGACTGTCAGTTTCCATGAAGAACTATCCATTGCAATAGGGTCTAGGCATCAGGAGCTGCTTAGAAAGAAAGGGTGAGATCTTGCTGGTCAGGTCCCTTTGCTTGGACCAGTCTTGCTGGACTTCTGTTCTGATACATAGTAGCCTCATCTGGAGTTGCGACTAGACCCCATCCCTGAAACAACCCTGATGCAGACTTTGATAGCTGCCCAAACTGGAGCAAGCTTAGCTGTTTTTTTTTTAATAAAAGGTCATCGATTTTAAATGTTTAAATCATTAAAAATTTAACAATAGTAACATCCCCTCAAAACACATAAATAATTTAAAACATTAAAGTGGAAGCAATTCAAAAATGTTAACATATAATTCAGAAAGTTCTTTTTGCCAGTGAGTTGAACAAAGGAGGGAGGCATTTGGAGCATGGACTATCAGGGAATGCAGAGAGATGGGTCTCCTAAAAAACATTTTGAATAGTCATCCACAGAACAACAGATTTAAACCCAAGTTTCACTTTTGTTGATTTCTCATATTAAATGACCATTCAGATGTCCTTTTGACAACCGTTGCCATTTTTTTATGGGGAACTAATGAAGTTAATACTAAACATGGCCAGGACAAAAGAGACTGTAGATGCTGGAATGTAGAGTAAAATAAAGTCACACACAGTGGAAAAATTGGACCACAGATTCTGTTGCTGTTTAACCCACTGAGTTCTGACAGTATTATACTCTTTTTTTATATATAGCCATGCTTGACTAATTTGATGATGTCATAAAGGTTGGATGATCTTGCATTTAATAGTCACAGTGATTCTTAAAACTTATTGGATAATAGTTATGTTAGCAAGCTGGTTGGCATAATTGAATATAATTTTGACGGCACAGAAACAAGATTTGACTGGTAGTTAGAAAATAGACATGGTGTATGCTTGATCTTTGAATTGAAGAAAAGTATATCATTGTGTTCTCCCAGGTTGAGTATCAGAACAACTGATAAATATTAATAGCCAGTACACATGGAAACAGATTGCAGGATTGAGACATCACTGGTACCTGGATAGAAAAGAGAACCTGCACTTTGGGGGATTTGATGGAGATTTTCGAAATCTGCTGTAGCTAGCCTGTACTAAATGAGTTATTCTCAGTCCTGATAGTCAGTGATGGTATTTCTCTATTCCACTCCTCATTACTTCCAGCCTTAAGCTAAGGTAAAGCAGAGCATGAAAATCAGAATATTCCTGCCAATTGCTATCCGGTGAGAATCCGGAATGATGTGTTGCTCCATACTATGAGAGCTGGATCAGCATTCAATGTTAATGCTAATACAGTATGGCTGTTTGGGCTGTCATTGCTTAGGGGTATTTCTGCCCATGAAACCAGATCCTAATCAATACCTGTACAATCAGGGAAAATAAACACAGCACTGGCAGGAAGAAGGGAGAATAAAATAGACATGCTAAGTGCTAATTGGTGACAATTGAGTTCAGAAAGTTATCCACATTCTGTTACATTCAGATTAGTTAATGGCAGCATGCAGAGGGCATCAGTAGTTGACTGTTTTTTATTCAGCTTTTATTTATTTATTTCAGCTGATTATTATTTAATTAATATCAAATAGGCACAAGAACTGATTTTGTAGAGAAGGCATTGTCTGTTTCTACGTATCATTTTCAGCTTTTGGCACTGCGTTGCTTTATTAGGGAGACTTATTGACCAACAGACAAACAAACTCGGCAAGGATGAAATGTTGCAGATGATTCGTCACGGTGCGACCCATGTGTTTGCCACCAAAGACAGCGAGTTAACTGATGAGGACATCGACACTATACTAGAGAGAGGAGAAAAGAAGGTACGAATAACCTGTTCATTTCATGAGTTTGTGTTTCTGCTCTTTTATGTATGACCAGTTAGTAATTCAGGGACCAAAGCTTTAAGATAAAGAGTAAGGGATTTTGAAATGATTCAAGGAAGGCCTTTCCTACACACGTGGTTCTTAAAACCTGAACCTTAACTGCCTGAGGGGGATGGTGAAGGTCTTGAAATACCATAGCTTTAAAGACTATGGCAGAGTGCTTGATCTGGACCAGGATAGGTATCTGATGCCACCATAGGTGTGGTGACTGAAGTGCCTATTTCTGTGCTATACGACTCAAATGAGAGTTACATTTTTTTTGACTGGATGAATGTCGTCATAATGTAAAGGGATATTAATGGTTGGAAATTGAGATTTTTCCCTCACAAAGCTGCTGAGAAATGACACATAGATAACTTGGGCATGTTTCCTGACTAGAGATAGACAATGCCATTTCCTAGCTTGATTTTGACATCGTCTATGTATATTATTGGTTGGATGATAAATATTCAGAAACCCTGACTAGTCTTTTCCCATTTTCTAATGCAAGAGTACTGAAGTTAATAGTTGAGCCCTACTGACATCCCAACTAACATAAGTCAGGAATCAAATTTTGAGGCCTTCTTCACTAATGGCAGAGTTGATCTAATTAACGGGGCTATCAAGGGAAAGATAGTTTAGTTTTGGCATTACATATTTCCATTGTTCCTTATCCTTTTTGTGGTCGTTATCTTTTCTCTGAATCCATCCTTTTATACCATTGAACTATTTTGTTAAGTGAATTTTTTGTTGTTGTAGACTGCTGAACTGAAAGAACGTTTGCAAAATCTTGGTGAGAGTTCTCTTCGATCATTTACAATGGAAACAGAAAGTTTGTATAGTTTTGAAGGAGAAGATTATAGAGGAAAACAGAAGGTAAGGCTGTGTTTTATTCGTTTTGAATTTAGTTGTCAGTGGATTTGCAATTTTATTCCATTTGACAATGTGTTGAATTTGTAAGTTTTATTTCCTTGGTATCAATTCTGCAGAATAAAACATTTTAATTGGGTTCAATTTAAGACTCCATTAGAGCATTGCTAAAAGTGGTATAAAACTTCTCCCATGAGCACCAATCCAAAACCACTTTCTGCAGTGGATAGTCTACAACCTCTCTAAGGAAACAGTTGTATTGTCATTCGTACATTATTCCAAAGTGACTGCATATACATGAAGTGACAGTTTATAGATTAAAATACAAAGAAGAAATTGAATTATGTATAACCTTTCCTAGTCAATAAAGGATCTTTGAAATGTGGTTAATGTAACGTGGGAATGAAGCAGCCACAAATTTTCACAAACAGCTTTGTGACAAAGACCAATCTATTTTGGTGGTATTGGTAGAAGGATACATTTTGACCAAGATGTGGGCAATTCTACTGTTTGTCTTATACAAAGGTGCCCTTTAAAGGAAAGAGGTGGGACATTGGAACTCTCAGAAAAGACTCGGTTCTCTAACAGCACAATATGTGGAGACGTGTTCCAAAAGGTTGCCTGGTTTTTACTTTATATACCAGCAAATGCAACTTGTTTCCGTCAGGAACCAAATTAATCACACAACATTAAGCAATAAGAAGTTTGTGCTTTGGCCTCAAACCAGTTAGTGACTGCACTGAGACCAGTTGAGCTATTTTTGTGTATCTTTTAATATAATTCACATAAAAAGGAGTTATTAAGCATTTTCAATGTGCTTCTTTCTTGTAGAGTTAATTAATTAGTCACACTTCCCTGCTTTTTCTCCCTGCCTGTACTCTTTATTCATCAGCCTCTCGTAGCTATCAAATGGATCGGTCTCTAATCTGGATTTTGGGTCCCATTTTAAAATTTAAACCTTGCTCCTGCCCTACTTCACTGTACACTGGATTCCCTACAGAAGTGTCTAGCACCTTTGGGTTTCTGATGTACAGCAGGGATGTGTAGCTGGAATCTTACTGAGGAAAGAACTTAGATTTTTAATCACCCATTACCCAAAAAGATTGTGAAGAATATCCTCTTAACTGAGCAATCCTGTTTTTGCTCTACCAGAACACATTTTGCCCATGGTGTTGCTTCCATAGCTTGTTCTGCCATCCTAAGATAGTTAAAATTTATTCTCTTCTGGACACAAAATCCAACAGACAACATTATTTTTGCCTTTAGTTATGGCAGAGATAAATTAATAGTTGTGAGAGTCCCATACAGCGTTGTAGTGTTCTCGCTCAGGTGTAAGAGAACTCTGAACTAAACACCGAGTTAAATCATAGTCAATGAAGACAGGATCGCAGTAAGATTAACCGTTTACTGTTCACTCTTCCACATTAACATATGGTGAAAACTGTTGATAAAACAATACAAAATGTGTACAGTATTTGTTTCCTTCTTGATATCACATTTACATCATAAATACTTGCAAAAGTAAAGCTACAACAACTACATTACATTAAAGTGCAACATACAGTCAGAATCTACCTACACCATTGACTGCTTTAAATACACTTCAACACAAACTATCCGCAACTCTTTAACTAACAAAAACATAAACCTTATCAACCGTCATTACTTTTAACAGAATCAGCGTTAACATTTTTAATTCAACACATCGATTATCTCATGAACTTACGGCGTTGCTTCACTGATGTTTCTAGTGCCTAGAAAGAGAACTTTTCTTGCGCTGATCCTGCACATGTGAGCCCCCTCCTTCCCGTTTCTCCAAACCGGTATTTTCCCATAAGACGCGGCGAAACCGGGTGTGACGTCATCGCATGCCGCGATATATCACAGACAACAAATTTACTTCAAACAATCCTAACTTTAACTAAAAAATGCTAACAAACGAATTACTAAAGCGAAAATATTATAAATTAAACAAATGCCATAAAGGCAACACAAGAGTGGTATCTGGAAAATTAATGATGTAGTATTCAAACAGGAGCGTTTTATCTGCATTTACCATGAACATTCTCAGAAACCTGACCTGTTCTAATTTGTCACATTTGTGGATGCCCATTTCATTAATGGGCTACAAAGTAAGGTGCTGCCAGTTATTTCAAGAGGAACAAGAAACTACAAAATGCTGGAATTCCTGAAACAAACACAGAAGATGCTGGAAACACTCAGCATGTCAACCAGTAACCTGGCAAGAGATAAGAGTCAACATTTCAGATCAAAGTCTCTTCTGAAAAATGAGAAAACATATTTAGGTTGCAGTGAAGAAAAGAAGGGTAGTATACTGATTTTGTAGTAGACAAAGTTATCAACTTGACAATTATTTTGAAAACATGCCGTTGAAGACAAAAATAAATTGACACAGAAAAGTATAGCCTCATCTGTAGTGTAAAGAAAGTGTTATTACCTGAAATTGTTAACTTCAGGTTAGTGGTCAAAAAGCTGCAAAATGACCAACTCAGGCAATGAGGTATTGTTCCTCAAATTTGTGTTGGGGATCATCCAACAGCGTAGGCAGCAAATGACAGAGAGGTCAGACTAGGATGGAGAATTAAAGTGGCAGGCAACTGGAACCTCACCATTGTCCTTGCGGTAAAAATTAAGTTTTTCAGCAAGGTGCTCACCCACTCTATATCAGACTTCTCCACATTTTGAGTAAACAGTATTATGAGCACTAAATACAGTTTACTCAATTGGAGGTGTGGAATTCCACTGACTCACTTTTTACCCCTTTGGCATTCACAATCCTTGGATTGAACTCTATAATTTCTGTTGTCTTTAGTGGGATGGTCCCACATACATCTTCTCCTCCTGCCCCTTCTCAGCATCTCAAAGGGACCATTTCTTTGGTGACTGGTTTGCTTTTTCATCTTCACCCATCACTCCCCTTCTCAATGTATTTTCCTAAGCAACCATGGAAGATGCAATGTCTGCCTTATTCCATCAACCCGTGACCCAAAGTTTTCCAGGTGAAGTGGCATTTTGCTGGCACTTCTTCCACTGAGTTTTTCTATCGACTCAGGTCTATGTGTCAGTTGCCAAAATTAAGTAGTCTAAAGTTCAATTAATCCTGTAATACTTTATTTGCTTTTATTTGTAGCAGATGTTAATGACCAAGATCAATTCCTCAATATTATTTTTCAAACATATCACTTCTTATCTGGTAAACTGTACAAAACCATGTTGCTCAATCTTTTTGGTCAATGCCAAAAGATTGTCACTCGAAGTTATTACACTCATTAAAAATTGAATAAGAGCATCAACAAACTTGACTCTAAAGCGGGCTCCGGAAATTTCAGTTTTCCCACTCAACACCATGATGCATTTTATCAAGCCCCTCAGCATTCTGAATCCCATTTATAATTGTCTTCTATTTCTGCCCAATTAATTTGTGTCAACCTTACTAATTAGCATTTGAAATTTGCGCCACAATTTTTGGGAATTCCCTCAGTTTTCATAAATCCTGGCCTTACTTTGCTCTTATTCCCACACTTGTTTGTTTTCCCGTTCACATTGTGCCTTTTGCTGCCTCCCACTTTGATGTTCTGTTGTTGTTTGGCTGTTGTTTCTCATGCTTGGTGCTGTTTCAGTACTTAATCCCATTCTTACTCTTATTACCACTAGATTGTTTTCCCACTCCCACTTGGACGGTCCCTTTCTCTGGTACCACATCTCATTCCCCAGTGCTGTTGTATATTAAGGACTCCATCCATGAAGGGTCTGAACACAGTCCCCCTGCTTCATAGCTTCCATTTGGCTCCCAACCCCAAGTGATGCAAACTCAACTTCAAGACTGGGACTCTTACTCATAGTCTTAAACTGCTATTGTGGGATGGATACTTGTGTAAATATTTAGATACTCAATGTTTCCCTTTAGTTTTAGTGGAAGAATTAATATTTAATAGACAGGATAATGACTCTTATGATGTTAAGTAAAGGGATTTTAAAATGTCATGTGCCAGTTGGCAGCTGTGCATTCTCACAGTGTAGCTCTTTAGTTAGAAAACGAGGAATTATAAAATCCACAGCATTATTGACTCATCTTTACATAATTTACTTGGATTGGAAGAAATATGAAAATTTTAGCTAATGGCATAGGTTTTAAACATAGCATTCATTATTTCCATTGAACTTTTTAGATTATGGGGAACTTTACTTGGCATATGCTTTAATAGTATTTTAAGTGCTTTTTCTCTGCTTACTTTAGTACATTGCCTCGAGTTGAATCTTTGTTTAGTATTTCATGGTTTTTAATGACTGCCATGGTTGAGTGGCTGCAACCTTCTCGAAGTCGAGAGTTGAGTTGAGAGCAGCCTTTAGATTGGCACTTCAGTTTGATTATTGCTTATTCTTCTCTTTTGATGTAAAATCTGCCCAGAAGAAAAACCAATGTGGTTAGTGATTTATCAGCCAGTAATGGTCCATCTTCAATTTCTCTTAAGAATCTGATAAGAAATCACATTCTGGGCCCATTGACGTTTTCCTGTCATTGAAATTTTGTTAGGTAAAGTGTTTAAAGATGTACTCTGAATGCCAAATATAGAATAGAGATTTATTTCCTAGTCAAGAATTTTTGTGACTTGGTGGGAAACCTGTAGATGATGAATATAATACACTTTCCTTCCTTTAAGTGGCAGAGGTGACAGTTTTGGGATATGCTGTCAGAATAGCCAAGGCTGGTAACGGGTACAGAATGAGCCCTGTATTTCTTGTTGAGTGGATGAATGTTTATGCGAAACACAAGAGATAATGCAGATGTTGCAAATCCAGAGCAACACAAACAAAATGCTGCGGGAACTCAGCAGGTCAGGCAGCATCTATGGAAGTGATTGAAGAGCTGGCATTTCAAGCCAGGAACCTTCTTCAAGACTGGAAAGGAAAGAGGAAGATGCCAGAATAAAAAGGTGGTGGAAGGGAGGAGAACAAGCTAAATGGTGATAAGTGAAGCCTGGTGTTGAGAATCATATGTTGGATGTGGAGACTCATGGGGTGGTAGGTGAGGACAAGAGGAACTCTATCCCTGTTAAGGCAGCGGGAAGATGGGGTGAGCATGGATGTTTGGGAAATGGTAGAGATGCGGGTGGGGGTAGCATCAATGGTGGAGGAAGGGAAACCATGTACACTAAAGGAGGAGGACGTCGTTGAAGTCCTGGAAAGGAAACTTCATCCTGGGAACAGATGCAGTGGAAACAAAAGAACTGAGAAAAGGGAATAGCATTTTTGCAGGAGACAGGGTAGGAACAGGTATAGTCAAGATTGTCATGGGAATTGGTATGTTTATAAATCGTGCCCATAGGTAGTTTGTCTCCAGAGATATAGACAGAGAGATCAAGAAAAGGGACAGGTGTGTCAAAAATGGACCAAGTGAATTTAAAAGAAGGGTGGAAGTTGGAGAGCAAAGTTAATAAAATTAATGAGCTAAGCATGGGGGCATGAAGTAGCACCAATGCAGACAACAATGTAGCGCAGAAAGAGCTGGGGAGCATTACCAGAAATCTTGGAACATGGACGGTTCCACGTAGTCAACGAAAAGGCAGGCATAGCTGAGCCCATGTGGGTGCCCATGGCTACCCCTTGAGTTTGGAGAAAGTCGAGGAGCTGAAGGAGAAGTTGTTGAGGGTGAAGACTAGGTCTGCCAAATGGAGAAGGGGTTGAGTACCAATCAAATAGCTTATTCCTTCCTTAGACTGTATTGTTGCGTGTTATCTGAGTGCACTAAAACAGACTGGTGCAGAATATGCAGAATTCACACCTGAATATTTACTTTTGGATATGGCTTTGAGTGACAGGAGAATTATTCACTGCAGAAAAAAAATATGATCTGCTGGTTCAACCACAGTGTGTATGATGAGTTTCTGTTCAATGTCTCCTCATATTGGGGAATTTATTAATAATAATGCTATTGAATATCAGTTGTAGCTGGTTATCCAATCTCTTATGAGAGATGTTCATTACCTGACTTGTGTATCAGCCTTTTACTGAATGATGTGTAGGTCTTGCTGCATGCAAGTATGGCCTACTTATTTTCTAAGGACTTACAAATGAAATTGAGCATTGTGCTATCACCAGTAAACATCCACAGTTCTGATTTTAAGGAAGGAAAGTAGGTTCAGCAGTTCCACCCAAACTGAATTGCTAGTGGAACTGTATTTCTACCCTGAAATATTAATTTTGTTTCTCTCTCCACAGATGCTACTTGCTGAGTGTCTCATGCTGAGTGTCTCCAGCATTGTTAGATTTTACCACTAATTGGTGTCAATTAAATTCAAGTAATGCCTGAATCTGGAAATATTTAAAGTATTCTGCTACTGCTCAGATTTAGTGGTCAGTTTAAACTGAAATTAAAAATTGCTCATCATGTTGGGCACCTGGCAAACAAGCAATACAATTGGAATGAAAATTGGAATGTTATATTATCCTTGCAAATGCATTATCTAGCATATATGATTTGATGATTATGTGTTCCTTTTAAATGCACAACATGACTGAAGGCTTACTTTTGTGATAAACAGATTGGGTTGACAGAATGGATCGAACCGCCCAAACGAGAACGAAAAGCCAATTATGCAGTGGATGCATATTTCCGGGAGGCTTTACGTGTCAGTGAACCGAGGGCCCCAAAGGTAAAGCAGAATATAAAACAGAGTTTGCAAAGGTTTGTTTAAGGGAGTTAAAAATTCAAAATTACTTCAGCCGAGCAAATTTTGGGAAATAATTTAAATCACAAAGTAATCCAAAAGTGAAATAAATAAAGAAAATGTTTTGCAGTGTAATAATGTAGCTCTGGATCTCTATGACCCCTGCATTTCCAAGAAGAATACTCATCTATCATAAATTTCCAATGATAAGCGGTATTTCCATCTGCATTCCAACCATTATTAAAAAAAAACTTGTCCTCTTTTATAAAAACTATATTCGTCCTTTTGTTAGATGAAGCACAAAGGACTATCTTCCTTTGCGTCACTAGATGGCAGTTTGAAATATTTCTCAGGACACTAAAGCTGATGCTTTTCATGCCTGCTACTGAAATTAATTTCCATTTATTTAATGGAGCTGAATTTTGGAAGTGGATATTATGCAGAAAGTCAAGTGTGTTGCATATTTGACACATGAGAAGAAAAATTTTATCCTGATGTATTTCCAGACAGGGCTTGGAAATTTAGACAAAAATAAACTAAGAAATTTACCTCAGTCATGTGTGCAAATTACCTTTGTTTGGCATAACAAAGTATGCTCACATGCCCATCTGTTTCCTAAATGTAGTTCCATTGAAATCAGTAGCATTTTATTTGGAAATGGAGTTCAACACCTATATGGTATGTTTTGACATTATACGGCTCTTGCTGTTTTGAAATAGATTGTGGCTGGTACTGGAGCAAAATAATATTAGTAAAACAATCCGGTTAATACAATCTTATTCTTTGGAATTACTCATCAAAATCTTTACATGCTATGCCTCGCTTCTTTCAAATCTTTCCTTGCTTTATTAGGTTTGACTGCACTATTGGTTTAATGATTGTGTTTATTCCTATATTCTGCTCTCTAGTCTTTTTGTTTCTTATGTTTTCCTGATCCCTGATATTACCGAATCTCATAAAATAGTTGTCCTATAATATCCTTTTAATTTTACTTCAGTGATATTTTAGAGCTGTATTCTGCTCAACTCCTGCTGTGAAATGCTGGGAGTTTTACTTGAATTAAAGTACCCATTGATTGCGCTAGAAAAGCAAATTGGTTGTGTTAGCTACAGTAACAAGTGACTGATCCAAAACTGACTATTTTGCACAATAAAGTTTAAATTATTCTTCAATATTTTTTTTGATCATTCCTAAATGTAGGCTTAATGCCTGGGGCCACATATACAGTAGGTCTATAAACTGTATTGTATAGCACTTTTTTTAATGCCACATAGTCCGTGTTCAATTTTACGTTGAGCAAATCAAATGAGTAATTATTTCAAGGTAAAGTCATGCCAATCACAAAATTGAACCGGGCACTTCACTTTAGCACACCTGATGTTTTCCCATGTGCTTTGCAATGTCGTTATTCGTATAGAGCCTATTTCTGCCTGTATTGACATAAATTAGAGGTCAAAGTTCCACATAGTGTGTATTGGAAAGAAGTGTCATTCAAACTAGAAACAGGTTCTTGTGTTCATTATATTTAAAGAGACAGCACAGGGACAATTTCAGGCTCACTGCCAGTTGCTCAACTTTCTTCCATAGTATTCTTAGACTAAGAGGGAGTGATTTTTTTTCCAATATCCTGCTGCCAAGTCAATGTCCCCATGGCCACACTGACAACATTCCATTACTTGAGGCATAAGTATGACCTCATTGTCAGATGCTTATCTGATTAAAGGACCCTAGTCCTAATGAGTCTTCAGGGATGCTGCTTCCTTTTTGGACTTGCCTCATGAGCAATACATTGATAGGGTTAAGGTTTTCAAGGCTGTCATCAGAGAGGTATACGGCATTTTGTGGCAGAACCTTCAGCTCTACTCTCATGCCTGGACTGAACTATGAATGCTGGTCATGTCAACGCCAATCTTCCTTCCTCCCTCCAGGATCATTCCAAGT
The DNA here is from genome assembly GCF_048418815.1 of Hemitrygon akajei. Lineage (NCBI taxonomy): Eukaryota > Metazoa > Chordata > Chondrichthyes > Myliobatiformes > Dasyatidae > Hemitrygon > Hemitrygon akajei. The sequence goes on along the minus strand of NC_133133.1, from coordinate 37,497,198 downwards.
GACTGCTGCTGTTTTTCTAAATTTACTGCTTCTTTGAGTACGTTTACATGGTGCGCTGCCACAAGAAAGCAGCATTCTTCATCAAAGACCCCCACCATCCAGGCTATGCTCTCTTCTCGCTACTATCATTGGGCAGAAGGTTGGGTCCCACACCACCAGGTTCAAGAACAGTTATTACCCTACAACCATCAGACTTCTGAACCAGCGTGGATAACTTCACTCAGCATAACTCTGAACTGATTTCAAAATCTACACATCCACTTTCAAGGACCATGCAACTCATGTTCTCAGCTTTTTTTTTCATTTTTTTATTTGCAGTTTGTCCTCTTTTGCTCATTGATTGTTTTTCAGACTTTGTTTATGTATACTTTTTCATAAGTTGTTTTGTATTTCTTTATTTCCCTGTAAATGCCTACATAAAATGAATCTCTTGATAGCATATGGTAACATAAACTTGCTTTGATAAATATAAGGCTTTTACTTGCCTGTGAGGCACTGTACGTGTGTAGGAATTATTTCATCTTGTTTTCAGTAAAGTGGGAGTGGCATTCTGGGTATTATAATATGCCAGCATTGAGTGTACTCCTGTGCCTTTCATGGTCTCTCTTAATAACCAGAATTTTTAATTAACAGATGATACGTACTCTTCAACTTACAGTTGTATGTCAATCATGAGATGAATTTCATATTACTCAATGACATATTTTCATAACCTCAACACTCAAGAAATGCAACATTGCCAGACATTTTAAAGCTTACTATTGCCCTGAGGGAAGAATCCTGGGATCAATTACCAGCTCTACTGTCTGGCTGCACACATTAATACATTGACCAATCACACCTCCCTGATGATGTACAAGTGCTCCTAAGGAATGGATGTTGATGGAAAGTGTCATGTCCTGAAAATGAGATTTTGTTCCCTGTCCCAGTCAAGAAATCTGCTCCCTCTCGTTCTTTTAAACCAGTTTCACCTTCTTATGATGTATTTTTTTTCCTATGTAGTTGCTTATTTAAATTTGCCCATTCCTCCATCCCCTTTTTACTTTTGGTAAAAATATTATTGTTCATTGCACTGTATTATGTAAATAGTTTGTTATCTAGCTTGTTTTCCATTGCTGCTTCATGCAAACACAAAGTGATCCAGGGAAGACCTTGAGTTATAACATGCCACCGAGATTTGGAGAGTGCTGCTAGGAAGAATATATCCAATTGCATTAAAAATGTAGATGACTCTTCTGATGTATTAAATATTTAATGATTAGAACTGTGATCTAATTTAGTTAGTTGCTTTACTGTAATTTAAAAATGTAAGGATTAACCTTTAAGGCAATTTTTTGTGGAACCAGAAGCATTTCAGAAGAAGCAGAGGTATGAGAAACAAATATGAAAGAAAAGTTCTTTGAGAAAATCAAAGCTCCAGTCTCTTATGCTATAAGTTTTTGTTTGACTGTAATCATTTATTATTATAGGCACCTCGACCTCCGAAGCAGCCAAGTATTCAAGATTTCCAGTTTTTTCCACCACGTCTATTTGAACTATTGGAGAAAGAAATCCTTTCCTACAGGAAAAGCATAGGCTACAAGGTATTGCAGTGCAAATGTCTGTTATTATGGACTCAGGCCAAAGCACGTTGAAAGGTGCTATTGAATGCATAATTCATGGGCATGGTGACATTTTTTGCAGTGCCTCTGGAAATGTTAGTTACTGTAGTATAATCAGCCCTAGCAGCACTGCATAAAGCAAATCTTTTTCCCCTCTAAAAATTCCTTTATATCTATGTAGGAATCTTAAATCGGGGAAAGCAAATCATGGAGAAGCATTCAAGCTCACTTGAGAGATGCTTCTATATCAAAAGTTTGACTGCATCTTCCATTTTAAAGGAAATGTGCAGTTGTGTGGGGAGAGTGCGTGATTTTGTGTCCTCATTTGTCCTGCATGGAATATTGTCTGTTTAACTTCCTCATGAAGACTAATGTATGAATAATGGTCCTTGGTTAAATTGATGCAGGTGGCTCCTATTCAGCTTGCTTTAGATATTAAGAGGAACTGGGAAACATTTTAGCATAGCAGATGTCCTCGAGTTTCAAAGATGGAGCCCTGTTCCCTGTATTTTTTCTGCGTTTTATGTATATTACAAATATTAGTGCTCGGAGCTCAAAATGTGGGTCTTTTAAAAATGATCGATTATAAACCAGCAACCTCTGTAATGAAGTGCAATTCATTCAGTTGGAAGGTTTATTTACTCATCTGTTCAATCTGTTACTGTCTGGATCACCAGTAGAATGTGACTTTTTTTTAATTGGGAGAATTGCAAAGAACCAGATAGCCAAAGAAAAACTGGATCGAAATTATTAAAATTAGAAAAGTACTGGGGCCATTAAGGCTATTTTGCGGTAATCAATAGCATTTTTACTTTGTAACTCTTGAATGTTTTCTCTTCTGGGAAATGTATCAGCCTGGCTTAAGCAGATTTTCCTGTAATTTAGAGCAAATTTGCTTTGGAGTGGAGCTGAGTTTCTCTAAATACAACTTGAAGTGTGACTTGATATGATTGTAGGTCCCTAGAAATCCTGACTTGCATAATGCAGCACAAGTACAGAAGGAAGAACAGCGGAAGATCGATGATGCACTCCCTCTGAATCAGAAGGAAATTGAAGAAAAAGAAAGGCTCCTAACACAGGTTTGCACCAAAGTTTGCTTCAATTTTTAGGTGTATGATAGTATTGATCCTTTCATCATTGTTACTGGAATATCTTAAATCATGTTTACCTTGTGCATTACAAAATCACTATAAAATTGTCACAAAAACTGATTACTCGTATAAGCAAGTTAATTCGGTTTCATAGTTTGTGTATCTATGATTGGAATTTATGGCATGGTATGAGATCAAGAAAGAAACAGCTTGCAGTCAGCAGGCAAAGTAAAGACACATCTGGATACTTTGTAAATATGATTTTTTTTGCCAAATCTATCCTTTCAGACAGAGATTTCCAGACTCTTAGGGAGATAGCCAATACCACTAATAACATTAAAAGTGTAAAAAAATGCCAAAAATATTAAATTGCTCAATTTCAGTTGGAAATTCCTTCAGTGATGTTTGATCTGAATGCGTTGTCTCTGTCAAGGCTTAAATTTGACCAAGGATTGAGTGTCTCCCTCAGAAAGGAATATAACAGCTTTAAAGGTGTTTTATGTTGTTATTTTGCGTGGACTTAAACAGAGGATTACTCTTGTTTCTTTAAGTGCATCTTGGATGCGAATCCTCCAAGATGCCTGCATTGGGTATCACCATTCATTCATCTGATGAATGTAGTTTCCAGCTTGCCATCAGAATGCAGTGTGTAATTACAAACCATATTGGTAATGCATTTGGTTGGATTTCCATTACTACAATTCTGTCGGATTTTAAATATATTTTTAGAAAGTAATCTATTTGTATTGTCAATAAGATTGATTAAGGCTCATTAATATTTAACTGAAGTTGATGGAAACCATAAATGTCCATATTTAATGATATCTTATAGTCATGATAAATTACCTTAATTTTCCTGTCTATAATTTCTAGTAAAACTAACTGCTACATTTAATGATTATTTATTAGTTGTTTTTAACAATGTATTTGCTGTCTGGATTTAAGAGTTAATTGCATTACTCAAATTGACCCTGACATATTACTTAGGGCTTCACAACTTGGAACAAACGAGACTTCAACCAATTCATCAAAGCCAATGAGAAGTACGGCCGGGATGACATCGATAATATTGCTCGTGAGGTTGAGGGAAAGACCCCTGAAGAGGTCATTGAGTATTCAGGTAAATCTTTTCCCTGTGTATTTTAAATTCTGGTTGTGGATCTTAAACCTAATCAAAGCTAGATCAGAATAAAGTCTTCTAAACAATCTTCTATAAATATTTGCATTTGCCTCCACTCATTGAACTTCATTTTCTTCCAATTTAAAATGATTTTTTTTCAAAATAAACCCCTTAACTGTTGTGGAATCTTAGTCACCAGGGTAGCAGGTCTTCCTGCCACCCCCCTCCTGAATAGAAATAGCAAATGAAAAGTAGTTTTAGAGTCACCAAGCTATCTTTAAAAAATACCACATATGCTTTTCAGTTGGAAAATTAGTAATGGGAGCAGTGATAATTACTGTGATATTACATATGCCTACTTACTGCAGGTTGTTTCAAAGCCATGGTTCAGCATTGATTTGTTTATTTCAGCTGTTTTCTGGGAACGTTGTAATGAACTGCAGGATATTGAGAAGATTATGGCCCAAATTGAGCGTGGAGAATCAAGAATTCAACGACGGATTAGCATAAAGAAGGCCTTAGATGCAAAGGTGATTTTAGTTCAGTATCTCCAAATACGTACATATGGTTAGGAATATGAAATACAGAACAATTGAATAATTCACACTTATAGTGATAATATCTCAGTTGGAAGTTTGTGAGTGTGAATCTGTAGCAAGAATTAGAACTCATAATGGAAATTAACATTCTAGTATGTTGCGGTGTAACAAGATGAGGTTAACAATGAGGACCTCCGCAGAAGAAGGCCATTAGATTCTTGGTTTCCTGGCTTTTGTATAAACTTTTCAATGATGCTATGAACCATTGTTGAAGCAAAAAATTCAACATTTTGGCCTTCATTTGGCATCTTTTTCTAAAGGCTGAATGCTGATTTAGAGATACTATCAAGGTATTCACCATGTTTCTCATTATGCAATCTAAATCTTAATATCACTGGAAAATTGAGAGTTTCTGCTGTGTCACATGTTTGCATCTGTGTGTGTTGTACAAACTTATATCCCCTTTTGCTCTGTTCTAGATGGCAAGGTATAAAGCTCCGTTCCATCAGCTGCGTATTCAGTATGGAACTAACAAAGGAAAGAATTACACAGAGGAGGAAGACCGCTTTCTGATCTGCATGCTGCACAAGATGGGCTTTGATAAAGAAAATGTGTATGAGGAGTTGCGGCAGTGTGTGCGCAATGCACCACAATTTAGATTTGACTGGTTTATCAAGTCCAGGACTGCAATGGTATGAAACCTTTTAATTACAAGATACTCAAAAGATTTTTAAATTGACATAAATTATGTTTTAAACTCAACATAAGTCTCTTAAGTGGCCCATATGCAATCGTGGCAATGCAGTGGGTTAGGTATAAACAAAAGAAAGTGCGGGAAGTACATGCATATGGAGCCTAGAAAGAGATAATGTTTTGGGTCAATGACCTGTTATCATTATGTTATTAGATATAATGCTGCCCTGGTTGAAAAACTGGTTTTAAACTCAAGATTTTGCTTCTTGTGGCTGGTATTGGAAATGTTCAAGTGCTACTTTTGTGCATTAGGGAGCCTGCTCTGAGGCTGGAGCTTCAGTTTGCATGAAATCCTAGTAAATATCTCTTAAGAATTGGACATGTTTCTCACTTTTGGAGGATATTATTAACTGCAAACCCTTGTCATTGCTGACAAGTATCCTGTGAATGACTGATGGTCAGTGATTGATATTGATAGTCAATCGAGAAAATGGGAAGTGGCTCATTATCAAGAATATACATTGTAGTGTTCTCGCTCAGGTGTTAGGGAATGCTGAACTAAACACTGAGGTAAACCGTTGTCAATGAAAACAGGATCTCAGTAAGATTAACCGTTTACTGTTCACTCTTCCACATTAACGTATGGTGAAAACTGTTGATAAAACAATACAAGATTTGTACAGTATTTGCTTCCTTCTTGATATCACATTTACATCGTGAATACTTGCAAAAGTAAAACTACAACAACTACATTACATTAAAGTGCAGCATGCAGTCAGAATCTACTTACGCCATTGACTGCTTTAAATACACTTCAACACAAACTATCCGCAACTCTTTAACTAACAAAAACATAAACCTTATCAACCGTCGTTACTTTTAACGGAATCAGCGTTAACATTTTAATTCAACATATCGATTATCTCATGAACTTACGGCGTTGCTTCACTATGTTTCTAATGCGTAGAAGACAACTTTTCTTGCGCTGATCTTGCACTTGTGAGCCCCCTCCTTCCCGTTTCTCCAAACCGGTATTTTCCCACAAGACGCGGCGAAACCGGATGTGACATCATCGCATGCCGCGATATATCACAGACAACTAATTTACTTTAAACAATCCTAACTTTAACTAGAAAATGCTAACAAATGAATTACTAAGTGAAAATATTATAAACTAAACAAATGCCATAAAGGCAACACATACATACTTCACTGAAGTCTAATGAAGCATCTGCCTTCTAAGTTATTTTGGGGAAGAATTATTAGTTCATATCTAATTAATGAAATAATTCACTGTTCATGGTGATCCTGATAGTACTGAAGAGAAAATTGCTATGGTTTCATAAGAACTATAGACTATCTACAACTTTACAGCAGATCCTGCAACTAGAAACACAGCTTCAATCTGCTCAATAATATTAAACAAAAGCTTAATATTTAGCAAGATCTCTTTACATGTAATTTATTTTAACTATAGCTGTCAAAAGATTTTAAACTATCTATTAAAAATAAAACCAATTCCGTATCATCTCCCTGCTGTGTGTTGAGGCAAAAATCTTCAGCGCCCTTTCCAATAGACTGCGCATCTGCCTAGCAAAGAACACCTATATCGATACATCAGTCCAGAAGGGTGGCATTTCAGGGATGCCGGGCTGTCTGGAGCACACCAGTGTGGTGACTCAGCTCATCAGGGAGGCCAGAGAGAACAAGGGCAACCTGTCAGTGCTGTGGCTCGACCTGGCAAATGCATATGGCTCCATTCTGCACAAGCTGGTGCAACTCACACTGACCAAGTATCACATCTCCAGCAGAATCAGAGACCTTACCGCTGATTATTACAGCGACTTCAGGAGCAATTACATCAAGCTGGCACGAGGTGGAGATCGGCATCATCACAGGGTGCACGATCTCAGTGACGCTGTTCTCCCTAGCCATGAACATGCTCACTATGTCTGCTGAAACAGAGTGCAGAGGGCCCAGAATGAATTCCACTCAACGGCAACCACCTATCAGGGCATTCATGGATGACCTCTCAGTCACCACAGAATCAGTCACCGGCTGCCGGTGGATTCTGCAGGGGCTCGAAAAGCTGGTGGAGTGGGCCCGGATGCGTTTCAAACCAGCCAGATCAAGATCAATGGTGCTGAGGAAAGGCAAGGTGGAAAACAAGTTCTGGTTCAGCCATCCCAACCATCACAGAAAAGCCAGTCAAGAGCTTAGGTAAGGTTTTTGACAGCTCTCTAAGGGACACGGCATCCATTCAGGCAACTTGCAACGAGTTGGATGGCTGGCTGAAATCTATGGACAAGTCTGGCCTACCTGGGAAGTTCAAAGCCTGGGTGTATCAGCATGGCATTCTTCCCAGAATCCTGTGGCCCCTCCTCGTCTATGCAGTTCCGATCCCAACAGTCGAAACCTTAGAGAGGAAGGTCAGTAAAGCACCTCAGAAGATGGCTGGGGCTGCCAAGGAGCCTGAGCAGCATCACACTGTATGGACACCACAACAAACTGCAACTGCCCTTCATATCCCTGGAGGAGGAATTCAAAGTTACAAGAGCCAGAGAAGTGGTACAGTACAGGGACTCAAGTGATCTGAAGGTGGCTAGAGCAGGGAACCAAGTGAGGACTGGCAGGAAGTGGAGGGCAGAGGAAGCTGGTCAGGAAGCAGAGGAAAGGCTGCATCACAGGAGGCTGCTGGGAGTGGTCACACGGGGCCGAGCTGGGCTAGGATCCTTTCCAACTCCCCAAATGGACACCATCAGATGGAAGGAAAGGCACCATCTAGTTCAGGAGGAGGTGAGAGCAGCAGTGGAGGAGATGAGAACCTGCAAGGTGGTGGGAATGAAGCAACAGGGAGCTTGGACAAGATGGGAGAATGCGGTGGAGAGGAAAGTGACCTGGGCTGAGCTTTGGAAAGCCGAGCCACACCGCATCTAATTTCTCATCCAGGCAGTGTACGATGTTCTTCCAAGCCCATCAAACCTGCACACATGGGGCGAAGCAGAGTCATCAGTGTGCCCACTGTGTTCCAGGCGAGGAACCCTGGAGCACATCCTCAGCAGCTGCACAAGGGCACTTGGTGAGGGACGGTACCGATGGAGGCATGATCAGGTCCTGAAGACCATCGCTGAAGCCATCAGCGCAGGAGTGGAGTGGGCAAAGCGGTCTCGACCCTCCAAGCAGACCATTGCCTTTGTAAGAGCTGGGGAGCAGTCAATACCCGCTAAAAGAACATCGGCAGGTATCCTGTCCTCTGCAAGTGACTGGCAGCTGTTGATGGACCTCGGAAGGCAGCTGAGGTTCCCCGACCATATCGCAGCCACCACCCTGCAACCAGACATTGTCCTTGTGTCTGAGTCTACGAAGCAGGTGGTGATGCTGGAGCTGACAGTCCCATGGGAAGATCACTTGGAAGAGGCCTTTGAAAGGAAGCTATCTAAGTATGCAGGACTGGTCAGCAACTGCCAGCAGGCTGGATGGAGAGCGAGGTGTCTCCCAGTGGAAGTTGGTTGTGGGGGATTCGCAGCCCGTTCCTTAGCCAGAGCCTACAGCAATTTGGGCATTGAGTGAGAGAGGAAGAGGAGAGCCATCTACAGTACCACCGATGCGGTAGAGAGAGCCTCAAGATGGCTGTGGCTCAAGAGAGGGGAGCCATGGAGTCATGTGTAGCTAGCCATCTGGACACAAGCTGGGGTCTGATCAGCCCCGGCTGGGTCGCCTGGAGAAGGGTGTATGATGTTGAAAGACCTGAAACACCCAATGATTCCAGGAACATCCAGAAGCATCAGTAGATGTATGCACACAGCGTAATTTTAATTCCATTATAATTCCATTGATATTGTCATTTAAAGTAAAATTGGATAGGTATATGGACAGGAAAGGAATGGCGGGTTATGGGCTGAGTGCAAGTCGGTGGGACTAGGTGAGAGTAAGCATTCGGCACGGACTAGAAGGGCCGAGATGGCCCGTTTCTGTGTTGTAATTGTTGGTGAGGAATGAGATTCAGTCCTTTGCAAGGGGGGACATAGGATCAGGAGAAGTAGAGTCTGTGTGGATAGAACTGAGGAACAGTAAGGGCAAAAGGACCCTAATGGGTGTTGTCTACAGGCCACCAAACAGTAGCATGGATATTGGGTGCAAGTTGAATAGGGAGTTAACATTGGCATTTGGCAAAGGTAATGTCGCAGTAGTTATGGGGGATTTCAACATGCAGGTGAACTGGGAGAATCAGGTTGGTGCTGGACCCCAGGATAGGGAGTTTGTAGAGTGCCTACGGGATGCATTCTTGGAACAGCTTGTACGAGAGCTGACCAGGGAGAAGGCTATTCTGGATTTAGTGTTATGTAATGAACAGGATTTGATAAGCGATCTTGAAGTAAAGGAGCCATTAGGAGGTAGTGATCATAATATGATAAGTTTTTATCTGCAATTTGAGAAGGATAAGGGCGGCTCGGAGGTATCAGTATTGCAGTTGAACAGGGGAAACTATGGAGCCATGAGGGAGGAACTGGCCAAAGTTGACTGGATGGATATCCTAGCAGAAAAGACAGTGGAACAGCAATGGCAGGTATTCTTGGGAATAATGCACAAGGTGCAAAATCAGTTCATCCCTCGGAGAAGGAAGGACTCAAAGGGGGGAAAGGGGCCACAGTGGTTGACAAAGGAAGTCAGAGATTGCATAGCATTTAAAAAAAAATGGAAGTATGACAGAGCTAAGGTGAGTGGGAGGACAGATGATTGGGAAGTTTTTAAGGAACAACAGAACTTAACTAAAAAGGCAATACGTGGAGAAAAAATGAGGTACGAACGCAAGCTAGCCAGGAATATAAAGGAGGATAGCAAAAGCTTTTTTAGGTATGTGAAGAGAAAGAAGATAGTTAAGAACAATGTTGGGCCCTTGGAGAATGAATTGGGTGAAATTGTTATGGGAAACAGAAATGGCAGAAGAATTTAATAAGAACTTTAGATCTGTCTTCACTAAGGAAGACACAAGCAATCTCCCAGATGTATGGATGGGCCAAGGACATAGGGTAACAGAGGAAATGAAACAGATTGACATTAGGAAGGAAACGGTGATGAGTAGACTGATGGGACTGAAGGCTGACAAATCCCCAAGTCCAGATGGTTTGCATCCTAGGGTACTAAAGGAGGTGGCCCTGGAAATTGCGGATGCATTGGTAATCATTTTCCAATGTTCCTTAGATTCAGGATCAGTTCCTGCGGATTGGAGAATGGCTAATGTTATCCCACTTTTTAAGAAAGGAGGGAGGGAGAAAACAGAGAACTATCAACCTGTCAGCCTAACATCAGTAGTGGGGAAAATGCTAGAGTCCATTATTAAAGATGAAATAGTGGCATATCTAGATAGCAGTGATAGGATTGGGCCGAGCCAGCATGGATTTACCAAGGGTAAATCATGCTTGACTAATCTGTTGGAGTTTTTCGAGGATGTAACTAGGAAGTTAGACGGGGGAGATCCAGTGGATGTAGTGTACCTCGATTTTCAGAAGGCATTTGATGAGGTCCCACCATAGGAGATTGGTGGGTAAAATCAAAGCTCATGGCATTGGGGGGAAGACATCGACATGGATAGAAAACTGGTTGGCAGATAGAAAGCAAAGGATAGCGGTGAATGGGTGTTTCTAGGAATGGCAGGTGGTGACTAGTGGGGTGCCACAGGGCTCGGTATTGGGACCACAGCTGTTTACGATTTACGTCAACGATTTAGATGAAGGCATTGAGAATAACATCAGCAAATAAGCTGGGTGGCAGTGTGACATGTGATGAGGATGTTAGGAGAATTCAGGGTGACTTGGATAGGCTGGGTGAGTGGGCAGATACTTGGCAGATGACGTTTAATGTGAATAAGTGTGAGGTTATCCACTTTGGGAGTAAGAACAGGAAGGCAGATTATTATCTGAATGGTGTAAAGTTAGGTAAGGGAGAAATACAAAGAGATCTAGGAGTGCTGTTCATCAGTCACTGAAGGTGAATGAGCAAGTGCAGCAGGCAGTGAAGAAGGCTAATGGAATGTTGGCCTTTATTACAAAGGGAATTGAGTACAAGAGCAAGGAAATCCTCTTGCATTTGTACAGAGCCCTGGTGAGACCACATCTGGAGTATTGTGACAAGTTTTGGTCTCCAGGGTTAAGGAAGGACATCCTGGCTGTAGAGGAAGTGCAGCGTAGATTCACGAGGTTAATTGCTGGGATGTCTGGACTGTCTTACGCAGAGAGGTTAGAGAGACTGGGCTTGTACACGCTGGAATTAAGGAGATTGAGAGGGGATCTGATTGAAACATATAAGATTATTAAGGGATTGGACAAGATAGAGGCAGGAAATATGTTCCAGATGCTGGGAGAGTCCAGTACCAGAGGGCATGGTTTGAGAATAAGGGGTAGGTCATTTAGGACAGAGTTCAGGAAAAACATCTTCTCCCAGAGAGTTGTGGGGGGTCTGGGATGCACTGCCTCGGAAGGTAGTGGAGGCCAATTCTCTGGATGCTTTCAAGAAGGAGCTAGATTGGTATCTTATGGATAGGAGAATCAAGGGATATGGGGACAAGGCAGGAACCGGGTATTGATAGTAGATGATCAGCCAGGATCTCAAAATGGCGGTGCAGGCTCGAAGGGCCGAATGGTCTACTTCTGCACCTATTGTCTATTGTCTATTGTTGTATGGTTATATAGTTATATGGTTAAACACATAATCAGTTCCCAGTATTTTTTGAAGGAAAATTCTTTGCTTTTTAGTGGGAGAGAAAAGGGAATAATGAGAGAGGAAAGGGAGGAGAGGAAGTGGGCTATAAAAAAAAAGAGGAATATAGAGAAAGAAAAAGGGAGAAGAGAGGGATGGTGGTAGATCAAGGTTGAGAAGGATTGGAGGGGGTGAAGAGTAATGAAAGAGAGGTGCTGTTCAGAGAGGAACAAGGCCATGCTACATAGACCAGTGGCTGGGTAGATAGAGACACAAACTATATTGAGACAACAATCATACTAGTGCCCAAGAAGAACAAGGTGAGCTGTCTTAATGACTAATGTCTAGTAACACTCATCTATGGTGTTGAAATGTTTTTTTGAGAGGTTGGTTATGGTTAAAATCAACTCCTGTTCAAGCAAAGATCTGGACCCACTGCAATTTGCCTATCGCCATAATATGTCTAAAGCAGATGTGATCTCATTGGCTCTTCACGCAGCCTTGGATCACCTGGACAACAATAATACTTACGTAAGGCTGTTGCTTATTGACTACAGCTCAGCGTTTAATGCAATCATTCCTATAATTCTGATCAAAAATTTCCAAAACCTGGACTTCTGCAACTGGATCCTCAACTTCCTCACCATAAGACCACAGTCTGTTTGGATCAGAAATATTATCTCCACCTCACTGATAATCAACACTGGTGCACCTCAAGGATTTATGTGTATCTCACTGCTTTAGTCACCCTACACCCATGACTGTGTGGCTCAAGTGCCATCTATAAATTTCCTGACAACATAACTGTTGTTAGCAGTATTTCAGATGGTGATGTGAAGGCGTACAGGAGCGAGATAGATCAGCTGGTTGAGTGGTGTCATAGCAACAATCTTGCACTCAATGTCATTAAGACCAAAGAATTGATTGTGGACTTCAGGAAGGGTTAGATGAGGGAACACACACCAGTGCTTATTGAAGGATAAGAAATGGAAAGGGTGAATAATTTCAAGTTCCTGAGTGTCAACATTTCTGAGGATCTATCCTGGGCCCAACCTATCGATATAATTACAAAGAAGGCACAACAGCAGCTATATTTCATTGAGTCTAAGAAGATTTGGTGTGTAACCAAGAACACTGGCAAATTTTTACAGATGTACCATGGAGAGCATTATAACTAGCTGCAATACATCTGGTAGATAGATAGATAGATAGATAGATAGATACTTTATTCATCCCCAAGGGGAAATTCAATGTTCCTCCAGTATGATATCACATAAACACAAGACAGACCAAGACTAACTGACCAAAAAAACCACATAATTATAACATACAGTTCCAAGACTAACTGACCAAAAAAACCACATAATTATAACATACAGTTACAACAGTGCAAAGCAATACCATAATTTGATAAGAGCAGACCATGGGCACGGTAAAAAAAAGTCTCAAAGTCCCAGATAGCCCATCATCTCACGCAGATGGCAGAAGGAAGAAACCTCCAACGTGGCAAAACTTCCCGATGCAGCCTCTGGAAGCACCCGAGCACAGCCAACTGTGAGTCCGTCCGAAAACTTCCGACAACTTCGTGCCTCCGACCAGCCCTCCGACACCGAGCACCATCTCTGCCGAGTGCTTCAACCCCGGCTCCGGCCACCAAGCAACAGGCAAAGCCGAGGATTCGGGGCCTTCCTCTCTGGAGATCTCTCCGATCGCTCAGTAGCAGCGTCAGCAGCACAGGCATGTCAGAAGTTTCGCCAGATGTTCCTCCGTGCTTCACACATCCGTCTCAATCAAATCAGGATTGTGCACGGCCCCTACTTACAGATAACGGATATTCCTTACTGGAGTGGCCGCTGCGCCCTGCGTCGTCGCGCCGCCATCTTTAGTCTTTATGCATCGCTGTCTGCAGGGGCCACTGCACAAGATTGAAGTAAGCTGCAGAAAGTTGTAAATTCAGTCAGCTCCATCATGTGCACTAGCCTCCCCAACATCCCCAAATATCTGTGCATCATATCAACCCAAAAGAAAAAATTTAAAAACCTCTTCAAGGAGTGATACCTCAAAAAGGTGGCATCCATCATTAAGCACCCCCATCACCCAGGACATTCCCTCTTCCCATTGCTACCATCAGGGAGGACATACAGGAGCCTGAAGACACACACTCAATGATTCAGGAATAGCTTCCTCCCCTTTGCCATCAGATTTCTGAATGGACGTTGAACCCATGAACACTACCTCATTACTTTTTTCCTCTCTTTTTGCACTATTATTTAATTTAACTTGTTAAATATATATACTTACTGTAATTATTAATAAAAATATTATGTATTGCAATGTACTGCTGCTGCATAACAACAAACTTCACAGCATATGCCAATAATATTAAACCTGATTCTGAAACATTGCCATGGCTTTGAATAGGAGACAATTATGCATGTCTGATGTTGCTGAACTTGCTCCCTTCCCCTTGCTCTTCTCTTCGCCTTCCCCTCACACCTGTTTTTCTCATATTTCCTCTCATTCCCCCACTCCCCTGATGAACAACCCTTTTCTACCAATCTGTCATTTCCTCTTTCCACTCCTCACTTATTCCCCCGTACGAACCTTCTCTCTCCTATATTCCCCACTCTCCTTCTCTTTCTGTCTCTGTAGGACTTAGAGCTGAAGCCAGTTAGTTGGATACTGGCAGGTCCTGGTGTTTAGGATCTGGTTATTTTTCTGAGCATCAAGACTGATTGGTTGTCAAGGCTATGGCATTTATGGGGCAGAGTTGCAGTAACATCCTAAAGTGGGGATTGGGGATCTTCACCAGCATGTATGGGAATGATGTCAGGTACAAGGATCATAGAAGGGGCGCCTGCAAGAAGAAATGGACTTTCAGTTTGATGTGGTGGTGAGGGAATTCAATGTTGGGTGTAAAGGATGAGTCCATCATTAATGTTTGGATGCATATTTGGCCTTTTTAAGGTAAATTGTTTTGTATTTCTATGTGCAGTTATTTCCCCCCTATTAATTTTCATGATTAATGGGTTTAAGGCTTATTTTGGCAAAGTAGCCTGGAAACATAATACTTTACAAATTCATACTAAATGTATTTAACACTTTGGATTATTAAGACTGACAGGTGTGAAATAGGTGTGTAAAGTAAATTATCTTAAGCAGAATACTTTTCGATATTTTTGAGTGCAAACCTTTCTTTCCCGGTGTGTAAATATGGTGTTCCTGTTTCATGCCAGAATCAGTCCACTGCTCACATGTATATACGATAAGCAGCTGCTTCTGACCAGCAGAAGTTGACTCGTAAAGACAAGTATTGGAGTACTATTCTTAGAGACAGCAATTTGCTGTAGGGTTTAGGCTACTACAGCTAAATATGAAGCGTAGGCATGGCACTGGCTTTGCACATTTGGGGTCTTCCTATCCTCCTTTTGGCATTGTTGACTAAACTTTTGTCTCTGCATTTTATTTTTAAATCAGGAACTTCAGAGGCGATGCAATACATTGATATCACTGATAGAGAAAGAAAACTCAGAACTTGAAGAAAAGGAGCGTGCTGAAAAGAAACGGCGAGGACCAAAGATAGGAACGGTATTCAAAGTTCTTTTTTTTTGGGAGAAACTAGATGAGGAGTTTTAGAAGCTTTGACAAACAGGTGCAGTTCTAGCCAGATGCTGCTTTCACATGCAGAAGCCACAATAGAGCACCTCATGCTTGCTAAAAAGGTCACTTCAACATCAAGATTTTGAATCCAGCCCACTCACAGCTGATCTCTGCCTCTTTTTACTGGCTGTATGATTCCTCTCTGAAGCTAGCCTTGTAATTTTGATATAATTTCTATTTTAGTCATATTCCTGACATGGTACCATGTTTAGGTTTTAATCTCATTCAGAAATGTTATAGAATGACTGATCTGGAAAATAAGTATTTAAGTTATACTGATGCATTAATGAACAATTTTCTGGTATAGTTATGAAACATCAGATATAGCCTTTTTTTTTTGCAGGATCTGCCATTGCTGGTAAGGACAAACATGTGGGTGGTAGAAACTATATTTCTATGTTAAGATGGTTTGTGATGAGAGGAACATGTGTGTGATGGTATCCCATGGGCATAAAGCTCTTGTCCTCCTTTGTGCTGGAGGACAGAGATTTGCCAGCTCCTATTGGAGTAGCCTAAACAAATGATTGCAGTGCATTCTACACACTCCAGCCATGGTGTGACAATAGAGAAAATGAGCCGTTATCATAATACCAATCAAGTTTGTTACTGGTATAGTTGAGCTTCTAATGGCACACATCCAGGATCACTTCTGTCAGACTCTGGACCTATGCCTTGTAGATGGTGGAAAACGTTTGAGGTCTCAGCAGATGAGCCTCTGATTACTCTTGCATCTGCAGTATAGTTCTGGTCCAGTTTAAGAACAATGGAGTAACTCCAGGATTTTGATGGTAGAGGACTCAACATTAACATTACTTGCTTATGTCTGTACAGTACCTTGAATAGGTATTCAGCCACCTCAACTATTTTCACACTTTACTGTCCTATTTTCTAAAGTTAAAATATATTGAAGTAGGATTTTGAATTAAATATTTGTGCATCATATCAAATCAAAAGTAAAATTTCAAAACCTGTAAACAATTTACTAAAAATTAAAAACCAAAATTGTGAGGCTGAAAAAATAATCCTCCCCTTTATAATTACTACACTAACTTTCCTCAGGTGCAATATATTACCTTATCAACTCACCCAGTCTGTTGATGTAGAAAATTGGAGGATCACCTGTTTTCAACGAATTCATAGGAATAAATACTCCCTCTTTCTGTAAGCTCCAAACCGAACTAAAATGAAGTCAAAAGAGCATTGAAGACAAGTCAGGGAAATGATAACAGAAAAGCACAAAGTTGGGGAAGGAACAGGACCATCTCAAAAACACTGAACATACTTTAGGGGTCATCATGAAAACGTGGAAAATATATGAAAACATAGCCACACTGTCTAGATCAGGCTGCCCTTCTGAACTTAGTCGCTGGAGAAGAATGGCACTCGGAAGAGAGGCTACTATGACGCCAACAGTCACTCTGAGTGAGCTGCAAAAGTCAGTGGCTGCAACTGAAGATGAAGTTCATGGCTCCACAATCTCTTAAGGCCTTGCACAAAAAGGATATATGTGGAAGAGTGGCAAGAAAGAAGCACTAGCTAAACAAAAAGCAAATCTTTGCTTGTAAAGACTTTGAAAGTGTCACTTAGAAGATACTTCAAAGATGTGGTTGGATGAGACTAAAATAGAACTTCTTGACCTCAACATGAAGCAGTATGTGTGGCGTAAATCTAATACTGTGTAGTAGCCAGGTAACAGCAAGCTGTGGAAATACTTTTCAGCAGCAGGGACTGAGAACATCAGGATTGATGGAAAGATGAATGCTGCTAAATACAGCGAGATTTTGGGTAAAGACCTGCTAGCATTTGCCAGAAATCTTAAACTGGGAAGGAAGCTTGTCTTTCAGTAGGACAATGACCCAGAACACACTGCCAGAGCAACCATGGAGTTGATTACGTGAAGAAAATTGATGTCCTTGAGTGGCCCAGTCAGAGTCTTGACCTTAGCCCGACAGAGTGTCTCTGTCCACTGCCACTTCCCAATTAACATAGCATAGTTTGAGAAATTTTGCAAGGAGAAATGGGCAGATCTAGCTGTAGTAACTACGAGAGGTGGTTCAACTAAGTAGTGAGCAAAGAGGGATGAATACTTTTGAACTACTGATACTTCAGTATTTGTTTGTTTAGTTTTTCATGCTTCACAATTTTCTTTGTTTTGGGGTTCTGCTTTGGAAAAAAAGGAGCACGTGATTCAAAAATAAAAATTCTCAGTTAAATTGATCAATATCTCTGGTTATAATACTCATTTATGTGAACAAAGAATTGGGAACTGATTACTTTACACGGCACTGTATATCATCTTGGTCCTACTGAATTAGGGTATGGACTAATTTATTTGCTGAGAAATTGCAATGAGGTTGAATATTGTACAATCAATAGCAAACATTCCTCACTTCTGACCTTTAGATGGAAGGAAAGACATTGGTGAAGCAATGAAAGACAGTTTGTTAAAGACCATTGCATTAAGGATGTTGTCTAGCTCGATGCTGTATCCAGCACTTTCAGCCATTTCCTGAATTTGCTCAACACAGAGTCTCTGTGTTGCTGAGTCAGCCTGTATCAGGGGTCTTAGGAGGAAAATTACTTACTTGGTGCTGTTGGCTTTGCAACTCGCATACTAGGTCTTGTTGTGGTTGTTGACTGTGTTCTTTAGGAACTGATGCCTGGTGGCCCATCTGTTTTAATCATTTTCTGGTTTCAATGTAGCAGGTGTGATAAAACCAAATAGCTTGCTCAGCCTTTTCAGGGGGTGTTTAAGAATCAATCACATTAGTCAATGGGACCTTATATCATACAAGGTTATCAACAACTAAACCTTTGCTATGGGTTTCTTGATCCTGCTCTTTCCACTCTGATTGTGCATATAATTTATTATTGATTATTTTTGTGCACTGTATATAGTAAGCTGTTGGCTCTTTTAATCATATATAGACTAATAAAAGACTTCTAGACTAATGTTTGTCAGAACACCTGAAAACATTTGAACTAATTTATTTACTTCTGCTATGGGACAGTTGCATTTTATATAACAAAAACATCTTCAATAGATGATAAGCTTGACACTTAGGATTCCCTCACTGGTTGTTGCTGATTACTATGTTCTAACTACTTCTAACAATATCAATTGAGCTCCTATCACATGCCCGAACTTTCTGTTGCCTGAAGCAGGCTGACTCAGCATTGATTACAAAGGGATTACAGTTGCCAGTGATTACAAGGACTATAAGGCTATTAATCTCCCTCCCCCTAATGCCAGAGAGATGTTAGTTTGGCCACTTTGAACACATTTGGTAAACAGAAGTATTCAGTTCTCTCATACAAAGTTCATATAAATCAACACACCAAAAAATTGTTGTTTCCGTGTTCCAGAGATATGATAATGATGATATTGATAATCCTACTAAGAAAAAAATTGGCTTGAATATGACATCAGGTTTCCACTGTTGTTGCATTTACTTGATTGAATAAAAGCAGGAAAATCACCATTGATGAATAAAATAGATCTTATATTTTAAAAAGTGAATAATTAAAATTATTTGGATGATTTTAATTTGGATAATTTGGATAAATAATTTGGAATAAAATTGAACTTTACAATGTTTGAATCACATTTTCTCGAGTGGATTCTAGAGAAAAAAGTAATTTCTAGGCAGGAACCAGGTGTCATCTATCTCAGTGCAGTATTTATTCTGATTACCCAAACTAATGTTTTGGAAAATGATTGAGAGAACACACTTCAGGGTTATGCGCCATAAATCTCCATTTCTCTTCCATTTCAAATATAGACCTGAGAGAAATAAATGGGTAGACCATAGACATAGGAATAGAATTAGGCCATTCAGCCCATCAGGTCTTCTCCCCGTTCCATCATGGCTGATCCTGTATCCCACTCAACTCCATACACTTGCTTTCTTGCCATATCCTTTGATGCCCTGACCGATCAGGAATCTATCAACTTCCACTTTAGATATACCCACGGACTTGGCCTCCACTGCAGTCTGTGGCAGAGCATTTCACAGATTCACTACTCTCTAGCTAAAAAAAATTCCTCTTTATCTTTGTTCTAAAGGGTCACCCCTCAATTTTGAGGCTATGCCCTCTAGTTCTGGATAACCCCACCAGAGGAAACATTCTCTCTACATCCATCTTATTTAGTCCTTTCAACATTCAGTAGGCTTCAATGAGATCTCTCCCCTCCCACCCTGCATTCTTCTAAATTCCAGTGAGTTACAGGCCGAAAGCTTCAAATGCACCTCATGTGTTAACCCCTTCATTGCTGGAATTATCCTCATGAACCTCCTCTGGACTTTTTCCAATGACAATACATCCTTTCTGAGATATGGGGCCCAAAATTGTTGACATTACTCCAAGTGCAGCCTAAATAATGTCTTATAAAGCCTCAGTTTTATCTCCTTGCTTTTAATTTCTATTCCCCTTGAAGTAAATGCCAACATTGTGTTTGCCTTCTTTACCACAGGCTCAACCTGTAAATTAACCTTCTGGGAGTCTTGCACGAGGACTCCTCTAAGATCTCTCTGCACCTCTGATGTTTGCGTTTTCTCCCTATGTAGATAATAGTCTGCACTATTGTTCTTTTTACCAAAATGCATTATCATACATTTCCCAACACTGTATTCCATCTGCTGTTTTTTTGCCCATATATAAAAATATATCTTTGGCCATTAGGACCGTTTAATGTCAAAGAACTAGTTTGAGATGGAAGACACAGAGTGCAGTTGGGGCTAATATCCAATGTCCATTTAATATGAGAAAGCCAATATGAATTGCCACCTTCAAATATCCAGTTTTGATGAGTTAATATAGACTTTCTTTTTCAGCGGAGAGTCACTTTTTATAGCAGTCTTATACAGTATCACTGGTGTGCCTCTGCAGCAACAGAGGTGTTATGACAAGGAGGAATCCTGCTGTTCATTTGTAATACCTTTAATGATTGAATTTCTTTGGTGTTAATTCTACCTCCACACACCATCTGGTTCAGTAATACATCCCAGCTGGCTTGTTAGTACTCACTTTTTGGTTAAAGAGATAAATGAGAAAAGGCCAATTTTTAAATGATGATCTCTACTGCACAAATTTTTTATATTTTCTCCCCAATTTTTTTACATTATTTTCAAGTTGCTAATCCTATTTGATCTGGTTTTCTCTATTTGATGTTTGCCTTACAGTATGGCAATAAAACAACCATTCATGACGTATGGGCCATGATTGTAAGTGTTTAGAGATAATTATTTCTTTATAAATGGGGGATTTTGACCCATTAAATCAATGCAGTACAATTCCATTTCGGATTCAGATTCAGTTTATTGTCATTTATAACCACAAATACAATGCAGTTAAAAATGAGACAACATTCTCCAGAATGATATCACAAAAAAGCACAAAACAGACCACACAAGAAAAACCACATTATGTTTGGTAATCCCCAATCCAGAATCCGGAGAGGCTGCTGCGTATCGATATCGCACTGCTGTCTTAGCACGTTCCCCGGAAAGGAACTACAAACCCATCGGACAAAACTAAAGCTACAAGACCTACACAAAACCACATAGTTACATATAGTTATAGTTAACATATAGTTTCAACAGGGCAAAGCAATACTGTAATCTGATAAAGAGCAGTCCATGGCACGGTTTAAAAGAGAGTCTCAAAGTCCCGACAGCCCATCATCTCACGCAGCCGGTAGAAGGAAGAAAAACTCTTCCTGCCATGAACCTCCAGTGCCGCAGCTTGCCGATGCAAGACTTTGGGAGCCCCGACGACAGCCAACTCTGAGTCCGTCTGAAAACTTCAGGCCTCCGACACCGAGCACCAAGCACCATCTCTGCTGAGCGCTTCGACCCCGGCACCGGCCGCCAAGCAACAGGCAAAGCTGAGGATTTGGGGCCTTCCTCCTAGAGATTTTTGGATTGCACAGTAGCAGCGGCAGCGAAACAGGCATTTCAAAAGTTTAACCAGATGTTCCTCCGTGCTTCACACGTCCGTCTCCATCAAATCAGGATTGTAGACGGCTCCCTACTTGACAGATTACAGATATTCATTCCAAAGTGGCCGCTGCGCGCTGCATCGCGCCACCATCTTGAAGTGTTCGCCACTTATTCCTTGCAATCTATTCTCTCTCAGCTACTTTTCAACTCTCCATCCAGCATTACTATAAGGGGTAATTTAAAGGGGCCTATTAACCTATAAAGAAGCCTGTCTTTGGGGTGTAGGAGGAATCCACCTCAGGGAAAGTCCATGCAGTCACTGAGAGATTATGGTATTCAATCCAGTTGATAGGAACAATCTATGGAATCAAATGTATTTGGTTCTATTTAAGCATTCATTCCTCCCATTGTTCTTTCTTGGATAACAATCTGGCAAAAGAACTGTGGAAAATGTATTTTTTTCATCTTACCTTCTTTGACCTGAGGTCCAAGATCGATCGTACAAGAACAAAAAACTATTGATGCTGAAAATCTGACATAAGGGTAGATAATCCTGGAAATGTGGAGGAGGTGAGCCACTCCTATGGGGAATATTTCAGTTTGGCGATCTTTCACTCTAACTGAGAATACTCAGCAATTTCTGTTCTAGTTTATGCCAAGATTAGTTGCTACTCCCAAAACTAGTCACTTGATAGAGATCAGTGAAAAGGGTCTGAAATCCTTTTTAATGATTACTGCTGGAAACTTGAGCACAATTGCAGTTGCTTTTTTTAAGCATATTGATTTGCTTATGTTTTAACTCAATTATTCTGCTTCCTCTTGAAATCCTGCCCATCAAGTAGTTGTATTGGGCTCTTCCAACCAGAATAGGTTCATTGTCTGTGGTGCCATTTATTCACAATAATGTCATCAAGCTACATGATGCTTCTTTCCTCATTAACAACTGAAATTAGTGCAAAAGTGTACAACCCATAGCCTGTATTTTTCACATTTTTTTAATGTTTGCGGTAACACCAAATTCGGTAGTGTATTGAACAGTGAAGAAGGTTGTTTAAGATTACAGCAGGATCTAGATCAACTGGAAAAAGTGGGTAAAAGAATGGCAAATTGAATTTAACTCTGGCAGATGCAGAGTGCTACATTCTGGTAAGTTAAACCAAGTCAGAGCATGCACAGTGAATGTGGAGTGTTGTAGATCAAAAACACCTAGGGGTTACAAATACATGGTTCTCTGAAGTGATGACACAGGTGGTGAAGAAAGTGCATACTATGCTTGCCCACATTGGTTGGGGCATTGAGTTCAGGAGTTATGTTACAGTTGTACACGGTGTTGGTGAGATTACACCTGGAGTAATGTATGCAGTTCTGGTCACCTATAAAGAGAGACTAGGACTGTTTATCCTGAAGTGAAGGACGCTGAGGGGTGACCTCAGAGAGGTTTAAAAAATTAAGAGTGCAGATAATGTGAATGATTATAGTCTTTCCCCCAGCCCCCCCCCCCCCCACCCCCGGGAAGGGGAGTCTAAAGTTAGAGAACATAGGTTTAAAGTGAGAGGAATAATATTTAGAGGGCATCTAAGGTACATTTTTTTTCCTCACAGAGAGTAGTGGGCATAGGATTGAGCTGCCAGAGGAAGTGGTAGAGGCACATACAATTACATGTAAAAGACATGGATGAGAAGTGATTTGAGGGATATGAACCATAGACAGGTAAATGAGACTAGCTCAGGTAGGCAAATCGCTCAGCAGAGATGAGTTGAGGTAGAGATTTCTCTTTTCTGTAACTTTGCTCAAAATAAGGAAGAAACATTGCACTGAATCCTTAACCACAGAAAATGCCTCAAATGGGATATAAATACTTAGATTGTCCATTCACCCAGCTTCACTGATTGCAGATATGGTTACATATCAAATCTGTTCTGTGAATTTAAATGTGGTAGCTTTTCTCCGAAGAGAACACACTTCTGGTCACTGGAAGTATAACTCATAATAGCTTGTTGCTACATATAGTGTGGAAATAGGTGAGTATATGAAATCATATGAAATGTAGTATAGCTAGTTACTGTGTTACTAATTGCATTCTCTGTGGACAACTGCCATTAGGAATCACATATTCTGCACCAAAACAGGAGTGAATTACCATAAAGTTTGTTTGAAAGACAGAGCTAGTAATTTTTTTTGGTGGTAGGATCATGCTGATTGTGTATCATGGTCAAAACATACATTTATCACAACAAAAATGAGTGGGATTGATTTTCTAGGTTATAGTTAACCCAATGCTTGTATGGAAATGGTAAATTTGGAATGGGGGTTGTTTTTTTAAGCACTGATGCTGCACTCATGTTGTCCATTTAACCTGTATAGAAAAGTTAAGATTTGAATGTTGTAATGTACAGTTTAATTTGGTGAGAGAAACAAAATAAATACTCTGAAATTCTTTTAGTACTAATGGAGGAAGGCAGGTTGATGAGCAGAAACCTTTCGTCAGAACAAGATCTACAATCTATACTTTAATCTGTTTGTTTCCATGCAAAATGTCATGATTTTATATCAATATTTATACTGTTATTCTTTTAATAAAATATAACTTTTTCTTTATTATTAGGCACAGAAGAGAAAAGCAGAGCCAACTCCAGAAACTTCTGGACGAAAAGATTGGAAAAAAATGAAGAATTAAATCAGTATTCAAATGAAGACTGCATCTTGGTTAAACATTATTGTTTCTTTTCTGTTGCTTTTCTGCCTTGTATATTAATTGGAAAAAATAGGATGCAGTTTCAGTAATCTCAAAGAATTTTAAATACATTTGGAAACACGATTTTTTGTGCCAAACAGTGAATGCTTATTTTTGTTTTTAAATGTCTGTGTCATTCCAATATTTTATGTCTGTCTTGCAGTTGTCTGTACAGTAATCTACTGGCATGCATTTTAATATATTGGTTGTTTAAGATAAAATCATGGAGCCTGTGTTTGTACATGACTGGAAATTGAAGCAAATTGGGATACTCAGCAAGGTATTTGTTTGGATCTCTGGGTTGGTTTTTCAAAACCTGCATCATTTAAAAGAAAAAATAAAACTTGTTTCTTGGATATTTCCCTCTTATTGTGCAGTTTTAAATGTAAAATAACATAATGCTGTCTATTGGAGGGAAAGCAACATATATCTGAACTGGAATATTCTTTCAGTGTATACTGTATATTCTCTAATGCACAATGCATTTGGGAAGATCATATTTTTGTACTAATATTTCTCTGAAAAAATTGGTGGGTTTTCTTTATGAAGTTTGCTTTGCTAACAATTCCATTTTGATCCTACCTTATCCATTCTTGGATAACTTGTGAAATTATAAGGAATTGGAGCTCTTGGGTTCACGACTTCCACTGTACACCAGTTGCTCCAGTGTTGAAATCTCCGTTGATGCCAATGGATCAGTCACTGTCCTTTCTTAGCTGTCTGTAAAATCTTCAGAAGTATTTCATTTTGTCTTGGATCTGTTTAAGCCTACTTGATTATAAGGAGCAAGTGGGTTAGAGTGTCAATGCAGAATCATCCTTACTTCCAACATTCATGCTAAAGGAATGTTGGAAGGATGAATAGCGCTGAATTTTTATGTCACCTTGAACACTTCTATCAGGTTATCTCTCATCCTGTTTCGCTCCAAAGAGAAATTCCCTAGCTTGCTCAACCCATCTTCATAAGACATACTCTCTAATCCAGGCAGCATTCTGGTAAACCTTTTCTGTACCCTCTTCAGAGCCCTGACAGCCATACTATAATGGGGCAACCAGAACTGTATGTGATACTTCAGATGAGGCCTAACTAGATTTTATAAAGCTGCAATCTAACTTCAATGCCTCAACTAATAAAGGCAAGCAGGCCAAATGCCTTCTTAACCACCCTATCAACCTGTGTAACTACTTTCAGAGTGCTATGAACTTGGCTCCAAAATCCATCTACTTTTCAGCGGTGTTAACGGTCTTGCCTTAACTTGCTGCCTCTTTACATTTGACCTGCCCATAGCTGCATAACTGTATGATATCTGGTAGACAGAGGAGTTGGGATGACTCTGATGGTAAAATATGAAATCAAATCCTTAGGAAGAGTTGACATGGGATCAGAAGATGTAGAATCCTTGTGGGTAGAGTTAAGAAACTGCAAAGGTAAAGAGACCATGATGGGAACTGTATACAGGCCTCCAAATAGTTGCCAGGATGTGGAATATAAATTACAAAGGGAGAAAATAAGTCATGTAATAAGGGGAATGTTATGATAGTCATGGGGGATTTCAATATGCAAGTGCATTGGGAAAACCAGGTTGGTGCTTGATCCCAAGTTGTAGAATCCCTATGAGATTGCTTGTTAGAGCTGCTTGTGGTTTAGTTCACTAGGGGAAAGGCAGTTCTGGATTTGATGTGTAACGAACCAGGTTCAATTAGGGAGCTTAGGGTAAAGGAACTATTAGGAAGCAGTGATCATAATATGATAGAATTATTCCTGCAGGGAGAAGATAAAGTCAGATGTAGCGTTATTATGGTGGAGTAAAGAGAATTACAGAAGCATTAGTGATTAGCTGGCCAAAGTTGATTGGAAGGGGACACTATCAGGAATGATGGCAGAACATCAATGGCTGGAGTTTTGGGGGCAAATATGGAAGGCAGAAATTAGATGCATTCCATGTTTGAGAAGTATTCTAAAAGGTTGAGGCAAGCGTGGCTGACAAAGTCAAAAACCACATACAATAAATATAGGTATATAATATAGCAAACATTGGCAGGAGGTGAGAGGATTGGGAAGCTTTTACAAACCAACAGAAGGCAACTAAAAAAGCCATAAGGAAAGGAGAGATGAAACATGAAAGTAAATCATCCAATAATGTAAAAGAGGATAGCAAAAGTTTTTTTAGAAATATGAAGAGTAAAGAAGGGAAGGGTGAATATTTGAACATGAGAGGTAGCAATGGGGAACAAAGAAGTGACAGATAAACTTATGTAGTTTGTATCAGTCTTCACTGTGGAAGACATTAGCACTATGCTAGAATTTCAAGAGTGTCAGGGAGCAGAAGTAAAAGCAGTTGCTATTACTAAGGAGAAGGTGCTTGGGAAGCTGAAAAGCATTAAGGTAGATAAGTCACCTGGGCCCAATGGAATACACGTCAGGGTTCTGAAAGGTATCTGAAGAGATTGTGGGGGTATTAGTAATGATCTTTCAAAAATCACTAAATTCTGGAATGGTTCCAGAGGATTGGAAAACTGCAAATGGCACTCCATTCTTTAAGAAGGGAGGGAGACAGCAGAAAGGAAACTTATAGGCCAATTATCCTACTTTCAGAGGTTGGGAAGATGTTGGAGTCCATTATGAAGAATGAGTACTTGGAGGCACATGATAGAATGAGCCAAAGTCAGCATGGTTTCCTTAAGGGGGCATCTTGCCTGACAAATCTGTTGTAATTCTTTGAGGAAATAACAGGCAGAATAGATAGAGTCGTTGGATGTTGTTTACTTAGAATTTCAGGATGCCTTAGCCATGGTGCCACATGAGGCTGCTTAATAAGAGCCCATGCATGGTATTACAGGAAAGATACTAGCATAAATAAAAGATTGACTGACTGGCAGGACGCAAAGAATGGGAATAAAAGAGGCCTATTCTAGTTAGCTGCTGGTTAGACTAGTAGTGTTCCACAGGAGTCAGTATTGGGATTGCTTCTTTTCACATGATATGACATGGTTTGGATGGCAGATTTGGTAGCTTTGTGGCTAAGTTTGTGGATAATACGAAGACAGGTGGAGAGGCAGGTAGTGTTGGAGAAGCAGAGAATCTCCAGATGGATTCAGATAGATTGGGAGAATGGGCAGATGGAATATAGTGTGAGGAAGTGTATAGTCATGCACTTTGGTAGTAGAAATAAAGGCATAGACTATTTTCTAAATGGCGAACCTGTGGAATTCATTTCCACAAACGGCTGTGGAGGTTAAGACATTGTATACATTTAAAGTGGCAGTTGATTGGTTCTTGATTAGTTAAGCCATCAAAGGTTACAGAGAGAAGGCAGGAGAATGAGGTTGAGAGGGATAAGAAAAACGTCATGATGGACTGGTGGAGCAGACTTAATAGGTCAAATGGCCTAATTCTGATTCTATGTCTTATGATATTCTTTGCCAGTCTTCTACACTGTCCACAACACTGCCAATCTTCATATCATCAGCAAACTGACTAGCTCACCCATCTGCATCTTCATTCAGATCATTCATATTTACATCATAAACAGGAGAGATCCCAGATCCCTGCAGAACACTTACTAATCACAGATCTCCAGCTGGAATAAGTCTCTTTGGCCACCATCTTCTGTCTTCTATGGACAAGCTAGTTCTGAATCCAAATAGCCAATTAAGCCAATTCACCATGGTCCCCATGCATCTAAATCTTTTGGACTAAAATCCATCAAGACAACACCGATAGCTCTATCTTCATCATTCACTCCTGTCATCTTGTCAAAAAATTCAACTAAGTTAGTGCGACATGACTTGCCCTGTACAAAGCTATGTTGGCTCTCCCTAATTAGGCCATGGTTTTCCAAATGCTCATAAATCCTATCCTGAATAACTCTTCTTCCTATCCCTAATAATTTCCTCCAGGACCATGCCTGTGGCTAAAAGTGACACCAAGATATTGGTCAAGACCCCAGCAATCTCTTGCTTCTCTCAGTAATCTGCAATATATTCCATCAGGTCATAGAGACTTAGTCATCTTAATGCTCTTTGAGACCCAACAAAACCTCCTCCTTTACTTTGAAATGCCCGAGCATATTAATACACTCATCACAGATCTTCCTATCCTCCACATCCTTTTCCTTGGTAAATACTGATGTAAAATGCTCATTAAGGACCTCACCCACATCTTCCACATTTTGTCTAATGTTCCTCCCTTTGTTCTTAAGTGGTCCTTGCTGTGTATTTAATATTTCAGTAATAATTGAGTAATATTGTAAATGTATTGTTTGATTAAACATTCTTTTTGTTTATATAATTCATTACAGATTTTATGTAATGAACTGTACATGGATGACGTATGTCATTACAGCAACACATAACTGTGGTCCTCACTAAAGTAAAACAAAGCTAAGACATGCATCTCTGGCTCCATGGTTTTTTCAATTTTATGTTTTGGAAATAGAAAACAAACAGTGATGATGAGTAAGTTTTAAAACAAAGCCAACTCTGCCTGTTTAAGAACAACGAGATGTTCCAGTTTAAAAAACAAAGTGCAGTGAGACGTTTGAGTTTAAAAAAAAAACGCAGCATACTTTTTTCACATGAGGTTGAGTTAAAATAAAGGCAGAAAATGGATGAAATTCACAGGTTCATAAACAGCGAGTATTGGGGGGTGATAATCATAATAAAACAAAGCAGAAATGGCTGGCTAAATCAGACTCCTGGTTCTATTGCTCCTGTGCTCTGCTTCACCCATTCCCCATTTCCATATCCCCTACTGCTGTCTGAGGTATTCTTCTAGCAGGTCATCCTCGGACCATCTTCCCGACATACTCATGGAAATTTTGCATTTCTTCCAGGACTGTGTCCTTGACTCTTCCAAGTCCCCGTCCTCCTTTATTCTGGTGGGTGTACAGTTGCTCAAGGTTGGACTTTGGATGGAATCCTCCATGTATTGTTAGTAGTTTTTGGGTCTTGATGTCAGCGACTTCCAGTTTGTTCCTTGGCCAGCTCACTATTGTGGCTAGGTATCTGATGACTGGTAAGGTAAATGTGTTGATGGCTCTGATCTTGTTTTTTCCTATTCAGCTGGCTTTTTAGGACATGTCTCACTCTTTGGAGATACTTGGATGTGGAGGCCTTACTTGTGTCTTCATCATGGCTTCCGTATACCTGCAGGATCCCCAGGTATTTGTAGCTGTCCTGTACATCTGGTATGTGGCTTTCAGGTAACTCGATTCCTTCTGTCTTGATCAGTTTGTCTCTTTTCACTGCCATCCAGCTGCACTTTTCAAGTCCAAATGACATTCTGATGTCTCTGCTGTGCACACTTGTTAGGTGGAATAGTGAGTCAGTGTCTCTTCCATTTCTGGCATACAGCTTGATGTCATGTATAGGAGGCAGCTGATGGTCACTCCACTCCTGAGCCTGTACCCATATCCACTCTTTGAGATGATCTGGCTGAGGGGGTTCAAGCCTATGCAGAACAGCAGTGTGGGAATAGGGCATCACCCTGGTATATTCCACATCTAGCATTGTCCTCCAATGGCTGATTGAGTTCTTGATGAAGGTCCTTAGTGTCTTGTTGACCTTGTACAAAGACAAGCATTCCAGGATTCATGTGTGGGGCATGGAGTCATATGCTTTCTGGTAGTCGATCCAGGCTGAGCTTAGGTTGGTTTGTCTGGTCTTGAAGTCTCACATGACTGCTTTGTCTACAAGTAGCTGGTGCTTGGAGCCTCTGGTTCATTACCAATCCCTCTCTGAGCAGGGCTCAGGAGTTTACACACATTCCTTCAGTGTGGTGGCTATGATGCCTGAAACGAGCTTTTATGTTATTGACAGGCAGGTTATAGGATGGTATGGTGTTGCTCCTTTATGAGGATCCTTCATTATGAGTACTGTCCTTCCTTGAGTTTGCCAGTCAGAATGGGAGCCTGCTTCAAGCAGCCGGCTCATTTGAGCTGCCGGCTTGTATGTAATGCTCTTAGATTCTTCAGCCGATAGGTGTGAATCATGTCAGGCCCTGCTGATGTCCAGTTCCTCATACTTGCTACCTGTTCCTGGATGTCTGCTGCTGTGATGATGACTAGTTCTTCCTCTGGGAGGTTGTAGAGGCTTGCTTGTAGGTCTTTCAGCCATTGGGCACTTGTATTATGTGATGCTTCTTTCTCCCATGTACTCTTCCAGTTCTCATCAGTTGCTGTTTTGGTAGGTACAGGTACTGGCATACTGTTGCTCTGGAAATGTGCAAATACTTTTCCTATTTGGAGAAGAGTGCATTTATTTGCTTGGCCTCTGTGTCTTCAGTGTATCTCTGTAGTCTTGTAGTCAGAACTGTTAACTGCTACTTGGCAGCTTCCAGGGCTTCGGCTATGGACATATCTCTGTACTTCCTTAGTAGCCGAGATGAGTCTGGTTTTCCCACCTTTCTGCAGCTCAGTTAGTCTGCCGACCTCCATCCTTGTGGTTTTCATCTTGGCTTCCAATCATCATCTCTGTATTTCATTTTGTTGCCCAGCTTTTCTTAGGACTGCAGCTGCCGATGCATCAGGTTATTGGTCTCAGTTATGTTGGAGGTTGCATTTGTGAGTAGTGCTTCATTGGCTGCTTCTAGTATGCTGCCTTATGGAATTTTATCACTAAGTCTGGTTTGTTGATTGACAGTGGCTAGTTGAGCAATGATCTCTTTGATTGCAGCAGCCAGCACGATATGCCCCGAGGAGAGGTTTGGATTTCCATTTCCTGTGTTCAAGGTAATGCTATTACCTTTACGCCATCTGTGAGTTGTGGAGGTGAGGTTTGAACTTGTATTTCCCAATTGGCTTGTTTCTGCAGTGATGTTGCTGTGGTGCATCGTGATTGTATGTCTTACAGTTTAAGTTGTGATAGCAAACATTGACAGTGTTTGCTGGGTAACCAGTTGTTTTTCTATGAATGTGGGTGGTGGTCTTCATTGTTACCAGAGTCCTCACATGTGCTTGATGTACCTTCTTTCATGTGGGTTGTTGATAAAGTAGCATTCCATTAATTCCATGTTGTCCAGTCTCATCCATTAGGGTTTGTTTCAGTAGCCAATTTCTCCCCAAGCAATGGCGCTTACCTTGTTAATCCAGGAGACGCCCGAGCCAGCATGAATCTTACTGTTATTGTCATTTTCAGCTGGTGGCTTGTGTAGGCAGATGCAGCATAAGCACGAGGGATATCACTGTACACAGTGAGAAGGCAGGTGGAAGCGAGGCTGGTTTGGGTGATGATCTATGTTAGGGCATTACAAGGCACAATGTATTTGAACTGGGGTCGCAGATAGGGTTTCGGTCACTGCTGGAGATGGAGCGAATGACTTGGAGAGGAGTCAGTGCAGAAGAATTTCGATGCCTGGCCACCTAACCCAAGTGCGAGGTTGGATTTCTCCAAGCACCGAGCTGATTTGGTGTGATCAAGAATGGCTTCAGGCTGGGCGGCCCAAACATCGTGGCACTAGGGTCTGGGTCTTAGAGTGAGGTACTACCCAGTGCTTGGACAGTTTAAATAATGGCGCAGATGATCTGGAAGCCGAGTGTCGGGAATGGGCACTGAAATAAAACTCACTCCGAACAAGACTTGTTCTTTTCAAATGGCTCCTGCTCTGCAATGATGTCACTCTCACTCGCTATTTCAAATTCTGACTCACATCAGACATGGTTACTAGAGAGTCATCAGAGAACAGTGTGCAAAATCTGCTGTTGAAATGTCAGCTGCTATATGATGCATTCAGTAAAATTGGAGATGTTTTTCAATTCCACATGAGTAAGGTGTTACCATTCATTTTGATACTTCCATTATTGCCCTGCGCGCTTAATAATTGCACATTCATCCAGAGATGTGATTGGGGATGTGAAGAATATTATTGCAATGTTAAAGGTAGCCTGTTTAAAATGAATGGATTACTGTTTCCATTAAATCGGGTGTATTTTTCAGCAGGTCTATAACTAGGCGCAGGGCTCAGGAAATGTCAAAGACTTTTTCACAATCCAGGGATTCTAGTGCCAGTTAAAAGTGCCTCTACTTATTAACCAGTTATTCTGTCCCATCCAATACCTTCTTGGTTTGCACAAATTTTGTCTTAATTAGAAGAAGCTTTCTATCCCTCATGATACCAAACTTGAATAACCACTGATATTACAAATGGCCCCCTTTGAAATGATGAGTTAACAACCAACTTCTTGTCATAATTCTGTAGAAATAAAAAGCTATTGGTCCCTGTAAGTGTAAACTGAGTTATTATTTTGGGAGATTTCCATTAATTTCCAATATACTTCTGTAAGCACAAAATTTAAGTACAATCTTTTCAACTAAAAATCTTGGTACTATAATATATTTGGCACATCCAATTAAGCTCAAAGACTGCCAAATTATCAATTAATGTCAGTAACAAGAGTAGCTGTACAAGAGATGTGATTTTGAAAAAATTCAGCCAGCCAGTTCTTAGATGCTGCAAGTAAATTAATTGAACGTTAAGTTTACAGTTTGGTTGAAAGTATAGTCATGATATATATTTGGATTGTATATTACATGGAGATCCTGACGTTGAAGATAATCTAATTTTCTACAACTCAGTCATATATAAAAATCAAACAGTAATGTGTAGTGGGTGTCTGAAAATACATATGTAATATTTCTGAATCAAGCAATGAGACTAGTAAAAATTGAAGATATTAAAGATGCAGTGTAGAAGTCCATAGATGAAACTGAGAAATATTAGAAACCAATAAAACTATTTTTAAGATTATGATTAAATCTCATCTCAACTTAGAATGTGATAATTACAAACTGCTGATTGCATGATGTATATAATTGAAATTGGAAAAAAAGTTGATGGAGGTCGGTATTTAGCATTTGCATGTTTTCTGCCATTTTACACATTTACACTTAATTTAAAAGTCAATGATTTACAGAAGCATACCAGACTATCACTTCTGCCCCCCCCCCCCCGCCCCACAACAAAATACAGACCATGGTTGACCAGATCAAACCAGTTTATTTCTTGTTGATTGATTGGGAAACATTTCTAGCTTTCATCAGACCTGTACTTTGAAGTGATCTCTGCATTTTACCAATTATGGCCTCTTGTATGTCATCAGTTTTAATTGTTTCAAAAGATGTTGGCCATTCTCTTAGTTGCCTGCATCCTTAGCTATTCAATTTTCTCCCTTATGTTCTCTACCAAACTGCATTTTGCTCCTCCTTAGGAGATCATAATGTAGTTCACAAAGTTTTTGTCACAGATCCAGACAGCATGGTGTCAAACTCTGTGTGATACTGCACCTGTGACTTGCCTCTGATACATTTCCATGTTAAATTCTCTCCACAAGTAGAAGTTGGTTTTGGCGACCAAATATATAAGAAGCTGTTTCAATTGTGCAGCTTATATATTGTTTCAAAGATTAGTTCTGCTAATGGACTCATACTCGCATCCTAAAATAGATTTAGAACATAAAATATGGAAACAACTGTCAAATTGTCAGTGACAATGTGCCCATTTAAACCTTATACTTAATATTAATTAACTGTGAAGTTTTATGATGTAATTCTATACTGAAAAGGAGCAGTTGTTTATTTCATGTAAACTGTTATTACCCTCTTAGTCCATCAGTTTGGATTACACTAGTTTAAAAAGAGTGAACACTTGTCCACGTCCCTCCCCACTGGCACATATCCCTGCAAAGATGACAAGTGCCACAGCGGTCCCTAGATCTCCTCCCTCACCACAACTCAGGGCCCCAGCAGTCCATCCAGGTGAGGCAACACTTTATCCGTGAGATTTTTAGGGCCATCTGTATCTGGTGCTCATGGTGCGGGCTCCCCTATGTTGGCGAGACCCGATTTAGATTGGGGCACTTTGCTGAGCACCTTCACTTTGTCTGCCACAAAAGGCATGATTTCCCAATGATCCCCTATTTCAGTTCAACTTCCCATTCCCATTCTGCCACAATGAGGCTGGAGAAGCAACACCTCATATTCTGTCTGAGAATCCCAACCTGGAATCCATAGCATAAAAAAGGCTGGAAAC
Organism: Hemitrygon akajei; assembly: GCF_048418815.1. NCBI lineage: Eukaryota > Metazoa > Chordata > Chondrichthyes > Myliobatiformes > Dasyatidae > Hemitrygon > Hemitrygon akajei. The sequence continues at coordinate 37,463,096 of NC_133133.1, read as the reverse complement.
CCCTGTGCTATAGCCTTTAACCTGATGGTATAACATCAAATTATCAAACCAGTAATGTCTCCACCCCTTCCCTCTCTTTTTCCATTCCCCATTCTGGCTCCCTTCTTACCCCTTCTCTTCTCCTTACCTGCCCATCACCTCCGTCTAGTGTCCCTCCTCCTTCCTTTTCTTCAATGGTCCACTGTTCTTCCCTACCAATCCTACTTTTTTAGCCCTTTACCTCTTCCACATATCACTTCCCGATTTCCTACTTCACCTCCCAGCTTCAAACTTCATCTCCCCTAATCCCTCCACCCATCTTCCTCCTCACCTGGTTTCACATCACCTATCATTTTGTACTCCTTCCCCTCCCCCTACCTTAGAACATAAAATACAACAGAGGAATAGGCCCTTTGCCCCACAATGTTGTGTCATATTAATTAAGTTAGTAATAAGATAGCTAACTCATCTTTTCTGCCTACACAATGTCAACATCCTTCCATTTTCCTCACATTCATGTGCCATATACCTTAAAAGTCTCTAATGTTTCTGCCTCTACCATCACCCCAGGCAGCACATTCCAGGCATCCACCACTCTCTGTGTAAAAAAAAAATGCCCATCACATATCCTTTGTAATTATCCCCTCTCACTTTAAATGCATTTCCTTTTATATTCGACATTTCAAGCCTTGGGAAAAAGATATTGTCTGTCCACTCAATCTATGCCTCTCATTATCTTATAAACCTCTAACAGGTCTTCCCTCAGCCTCCGCTGCTCCAGAGAAAACAATCCAAGTTTGTCTACTCATTATATCACATACCCTCTAAACCAGGCAATTTCCTGGAAAACTCTTCTGCACCCTCTCCAAAGCCTTGACATCCTTCCAACAATGGGGCAACCAGAACTGTATGCAATAATCCAGATGTAGCCTAGCTAGAGTTTATAAAGCTGCAACATAAATTTATGACTTTTGAACTCAATACCTCAATTACCTTCTTATACTGGCTTCTTCCCCCTTCCTCTCCAGACCTGATGAAGGGTCTCAGCCCAAAACGTCGACTGTTCATTTCTTTTGATAACTGCTGCCTGCCCTGCTGAATTCCTCCAGAATTTTGTATGTGTACTTCAAGCTTCGCAGTATCTGTAGAATCTCGAGTTTATGTACCATATAGTTCCTCACAAAAAAAAATCCAATACTATTCTCCCATTCAGAATCTAAAATACAAAATACTTAACATGTTAATTCCAAAACATATGATCAAAAATGTGGGTTTAAAATGTCATTTAAAATGTTGTCTTTCGATGATCTCAAGACACGCAAGATCCATTAAAAAATAGTAAAAAGAAATAGCCTGCAATTCAGGCAGCATCTGAGTGGAGACAACTTGAATTAAAGTTTCAGGTTATTTACACATTATTAGAAAAGCATTTTAAATTTAGCATAACAGATTATAATCTGTTATGATTATAACTATAAGCCTTGTTTTGTCTACAGTAATAACTTTCTCTAGATATCTTCTCCAAGGATCATCACCCTGTCAAGGTGGAGAGGCCTGTGAGTTCCTGAGATGCCATCTGCAACTTAGCTCCAGGTAGGATTACCCATGGCAGTACGGTCAAGGGTCGAGGATCCAGATGAAGAGTAATCCAACCAGTGGATCTGGTGGAAGAAGATAACACATCACAATAGTGGCGAAGGCCGAGAAAGGCTGCAGCAATGAGTGGTGCCCATTTGTCTTGCACTCCATGCCACTGGACCCTGACCCCAATCTGTCAAGGACCATGCGGTGGCTGCCAGTGCATCAGCCTCCCCATATCAAACAAAGTCACACATAGGTGTTCTCCGTTAAGAGAATAACGAATAAACCGTTGCAAGAATGTTGTACTTGACTCAAGTGATCACACTACTACTGGCTTTTTCTAGCAATCTTAATCCTTAATCCTCCTTCATGTTATTTTCCCAGTTATGTGGTGGCATCTGAGAGTTGTGAGTGGAACACTGTTGCTTAAAATTAGAGAAGAGAAATTCTTCCTCCCACCTTTTAACTTCACTCCTTCTCTCTTTTTCTCCAGTCCTGCTGAAAGGTCTCAGCTCAAAACATCTTTTCCATAGATGCTTCCTTGCCTTTCGAGTTCTGCCAGCGCTTCGTGTGTGTTTTGAGAAATTCTTCTATTATAAATATATATATATATATATATATATATATATATATAGAGATAGAGATAGAGATAGATAGTGGCAGGATGGAGATACGTCTCTACCAAAGGAAATGTAAGGCGCTCCTTCCCTCCACTAGCCGGCAGGCTACCCTTGGGTAAGGTGTAGCACCTGCTTAGCCCTGCCCCATCTTCTCCCCCCCCCCACCGATCAGGGTCATGTGAAGCCATGGGAGCATGTGAAGAAAAGAAAGAGCGGCTGGTGCATATCAGAGTTATGGTCATGTGACCACTGATGCCAGGCAGATGTTCTCTGAAGAGTCTTGACATACACTGGGGTCTCTTGTCTTGTAAAGAAGCGGCAATGGCAAATCACTTTTGTAAAAACTTCCTAACAACAATAATGATCATAGAAAGACCATGATTGCCCGTGTGAAATGATATATCGAAAAAATATATATATATTTATATCTACCCAAAATGTATATATATTTCGGGTAGATGGAGTTCGTCAGCCTGGGAAGGCAGTCCATCTAAGAGAGGGAAAGCTCTGATTTCAAATCTCCACTGCCTTGCGGCCATACCCAGTGATGGGAAAGGCTTCGGGAGTAAACCCTGAGGACAAATCCGGAGCTGGAGTCCCTAAGACAGTCCGACGTTGTCTTCAACCTCATTCTGGCAACTCCTGTGATGTCACTGGTGCCAAGCTGTATCGGCTCTCGACCTTCCCTTGGACAACATCAGTGGCGTGGAGAGGGGAGACTTGCTGCACAGGCATCTACTGGTCTTCCATACAACCTTGCCCAGGCCTCCCCCCCGGAAACCATCCAGGCGCAGATCCATGGGCTCACGAGACTAACGGATGCCGATGCGTGCGTGCGTGTGTGTGTATACACACACCTACAAGTTCATTGTAAAGCTTAAATCATTCTATATATTTTACAGTGAATTTTATCAAAGTTATGATTCTGCTACCAAATACATAAACAATGCTCAGAGACACAAAGGGACACATATTAGCATACAAGGAGTCAAAAGAACATTTCAAATTTAAGAAAAAAACAGATTACTGGGTCTAGATTTCACTTATAGGCAAGAAATTTTAGTGCATCTCAAGGATGATTTGAGAATACTGCTGATGCTGCAGAATGTAGGATCAACGTGTGGGATTGTTATTGACAGAATCAGGCAGCAGGGATGACAGGTGGCTGTTAGGAGGGCTGATCCAGGGTTTGCAGTAGAAAGCTGGGCTCAGGTATGTTCAGGAGGCAATTCCTTTGAAAATATAGTCTTAATTAAAGAAGAAACTAATTTGGTTTTAGGGTTTCAGTATAGTACATGAATGAAATAAATGTTTAAAATATAAAATAATAGGCCTTCATCGGTAATGTTTAAAAAGTTAATGCAAAGCTAATTACAAAATTTGAATACTGTACTTTTAGTCCTCTCTTTTCTCCAACAGTTGGAACACTCCAGGGAAAATATTAATTAATTTTGTTGATTCCACGAGGGGGAGCAAGAGGACTGTATTAACACACAAGCTGAACATGTGGACAGGTGCATTTGTCCATTCGGATCAGCAAGTATTGCGCTACATTAGTTTATCACAGCTGGGATAGCATCCACACCACTGCAGATGGTCATAGGCTCAAACCCATGAATACTTGGTCCCAACTCCTATTTAGTAACCTTCACCAGAAAGTGTATATGTGTGGCCATGAGATGAAATAGTACAGAATTTAGCATATATATTACTCTGCTGTTGATAAGCATACTAACTAATGCTTACTGTCAAGATTCAAACATGAAGAATGGCCCCTTGAGTGGGACATTAAAAAAGACCATGTTCTGAGCCAGGGGTCAGGACATTCAGGAAGAGAATGGAGAAAAGAAAAACAGAACATTTATTTTTTGTTTTAAATGCTAACTGAAATTGTATCTGAAACACTTTCTTGTTACCTGGAATTTCCAACATTTGCAGTATCTCTTTTTATCAATAATGAATCAACCTACATTGTGCAAAATCCATCCCACAGGCATTTAAATGAACCTTGATCAACAATTTATCAGTTTTGCCTTAGGTGAATAGTGAAGAGACAAATGGCAAAGCTATTCACCTCATGGGCTCAAGATGCCCGTGCGCACTGCTTCATAAAGTTGGAAACAATCAGCATGTGCAATAATGATACATCAATTAGAATATAGAGAATATGAGACATTCTCTTAATACCACTAAATGCATTATTAATGTAGCAATTAAGCATGTGCATACATGCAGCCTGAAGCTCATCAGTCAGGCTGCAGGGATGTGTTCCTGACAACTCTTTAGGGAGTGTGGCATCCTTGCCTGATTTTGCCTGTTTGTGACTGCAGAATTACAGCAACATGAATGACTCTTAATTGCCTTCTGTAGTGACCTAACGAGCTAATTGCTCCAAATATCTACCATCACTACGGTAGTTTGAGCAGGTGGTACTTCACCACCTACCCAAGAACAATTCAGTTTGTGCATTAATTACTGACCTTGGCAGTGACTTCCATTCCCCTTACATTAATTAAAAGAAACTTAAAACCAGCAAGGAGAGAAGTAATACTGACATTGAGAGAGAAGAATTTCAAAGTAAGATTTCCTCTGAAATAACTGTTAAAATCACAGTAGGATTATACATTATTTTGTCAAAATGCTTGCATCACTTCTATATAGAAAAAGGAGGGTAGAATAGCTTTCGAAATCATCCGCATAGTCACATTAAATACCGACTAATTTTCTCTTTTCTAAATGTTGCCTTAAAATTTAGGAGGTCTTAAAGATTAGCTGTCTATATTTCAAACATTGCATTATATAATTGTTATAAATGTAAAACCTTGCCAAGTTTGTTTAAAAGGTTGTCATTATGTTTATTTTATATCTTTCTTTTTTTTATCTTTGTCGATGACTGAATGGTTACCTAAACCACATGTTACCTGTTACTCGATATGAAGAACATCCAGAAGTAAATAATGTTCAATTTAATGGCAGAATATTGATCTTCCAGTGACTTTATCAAAGCCAAGACAACACTTAAGCCACTAGCTTTGTCATCAGCACATTTTGGTTGGGGAGGGGGGGGGCAATAAAATCCAAAGCCTGCTCCACACCTTCTGAATGAATATACCACTATTGTCACAGACTATATAAAGACACTCCCACAAAATCACTCAGTCTTTCCCAACCAAGAAGCCCTGAGTGAACCAAGAGATTCAGGACCTGCTGAGGGTTAGATTGGTGGCAGCCAATCTCGGAAAGTACAAGAGTTTCAGGTATGACCTCCAGAAAGCCATCTCTCATGCAAAGTGGCAATTCCAAACTAAAATTGAATCACAGAAGGATGCTTGACAGCTGTGGCTAAGCTTGAATGCAATCACCTCCTACAAAAGTTAATTAAGGAACATAAATGACAACAAGCTTTTGATCCCAGGTGAGTTCAATACCTTTTATGCTCACTTTGACCGACAGAACATGGAGAAGCCTGCATGAACCCCAACAGCACCCAACAACCTTGAGGCCGGTGTGAGAGCATCCTTCAGGGCAGTGAATCCACGGAAACCACCTGGCCCAGATAGGGTGCATGGCAGAGTACCAGTGACCTGTGTTAATCCATGGGCTAGAGTTCTTAATGACATCTTCAATGTCTTGCTTTGGCAGTCTGAAGTACCCCCTGCTTCAAGCAGGCTTCAATCATACCGGTCCTCAAGACCAACATGGTAACCTGCCTCAATGACTATTGCTCAGTAGCACTTACATCCACTGTGATGAAGTGCATTGAGAAGATAGTCATGAAGTTTCTAGCTCATGATGTTAGTCATAAAGCATATCAACTCCTGCTTGAGGAGAGACTTGGAACCACTCCATTTACCATCACAACAGGACAACAGTACATTCCATTTCACTGGCTCTTCACTCAGCTCTACATGTATCAGGATGCTTTTCATAGACTACAACTCGGAATTCAACATTATCATCCCCTTGAAACTCATCACTAAGCTCCTAGACCTGGCCCTCGATGCCTCGCTGTGCAACCGAATCCTCAATTTCCTCACTTGCAGACCCCAGTCAGTATGGGTTGGCAACACCATTTCCTCCACAATTACTACACAGGTGCACCACAAAGCTGTGTGGTTAACCCCCTTGCTCTACACACATTATGCCTATGATTGTGTGGGTAAGTACAGCTTCAATTTCCTATTTTAGTTTGCTTATGACTTCACGGTTGCTGGCCGGATCAAAGGTGGTGATGAACCAATGGAGAGGGAGATTGAAAATCTGGATGATTCCACAATAACAGCTTCTCACTCAATGTCAACAAAATCAACAAGCTGATTATTGGGTGCAGCAGGAGAAAATCGAAGGTCCAGGAGCCAGTCCTCATTAGTGGATCGGAAGTGGAGAGGGTCAGTAACTTTAAAATCCTTAGTGTTACATTATCAGGGGACCTGTCCTGGGACGAGCACACAAGTGCCGTCACAAAGGAGGCACATCAGCACCCCTAATTTCTTGGAAATTTGTGTAGATTCAGCATATTACATAAAAATTTAACAAACTTCTATAGATGCACAACGGGAAGTCTCCTCACTGATTGCATCACAACCTGTTGTGGAAACACCAAAGCCCAGGAATGGAGAAGTCTAAAGAGGATGGTGGATACAGCCCAGTCCATCACAGGTAAAGCCCTCCCCATCACTGAGCACAATTACAAGGAGTCTCCCACAAGAAAGCAGCAGGCATCATCAAAGACCCCCACTATCCAGGCCATGCTCACTTCTCACTGCCATCGGGCAGAAGGTTGGGTCCCACACCACCAGGTTCAGGAACAGTTATTACCCTAAACCATCAGAATTCTGAACCAGCGTGAATAACTTCATTCACCACATAGACCATAGAACATAGAAATCTACAGCATATTATAGACCCTTCAGCCCACAATGTTATGCTGACCATGTGCCCTACTCTAGAAACTGCCTAGAATATCCCTACCCCATAGCCACCTATTTTTCTAAGCTCTATGTACCTATCTACGAATCTCTCAAAAGACCCTATTGTATCTGCCTCCACTACTGTTGCCAGCAATGCATTCCACATAACCACTACTCTCTGAAAAACCTACCCCTGATATCCCCTCTGAATCTACTTCCAAGCACCTTAAAACTATGCCTCCTCATGTTAGCCATTTCAGACCTGGGAAAAAGCCTCTGGCTGTCAACATGATCAATACCTCTCATCATCTAATACACCTCTATCAGGTCTCCTCTCATCCTCCATCTCTCCAAGGAGAAAAGGCCAAGTTCACTCAACCTATTCTCATAAGGCACGTTCTCCAGTCCAGGCAACATCCTTGTAAATTTCCTCTACACTCTTTCTATAGTATCCATCCACATCCTTCCTCTAGTGGGGTGTCCAGAGCTGAACACAGTTCTCGAAGTGGGGTCTGACCAAAGTCTTATATAGCTGTAATATTACCTCATGGCTCTTGAACTCAACTCTCACCTCTGAACTGATTCACTAACCTACGGACTAATTTTCAAGGACATTGCAATTCATGCTCTCAGTATCATATTTAAATATTTTCTATTTGCACAACTTGTCTTCTTTTGCAAATTGGTTGTTTGTCAGCCTTTATTCATGTACATTTTCATTAATTCTATGGTATTTCCATATTTTCCTGCAAATGCCTCAAGAACGTGAATCTCAGTGTAGTATATAGTGATACATATGTACTTTGATAATAAATTTACTTTGACTTTGACTTTTTGATCTTTTATAGAAAGGAGTTCTCTACAGACATTCAACGTGTGTCAATAAACCTTCCATCATTCATTACACATCCATCTTTGGAGAATGATCAGTTCAGCTCTGATGCAGCTCTCAGCATGACGTGTGAGAAGTAAATTAGATATTCTATTAAAACCACAATGAAAATATCTGGCTTTGCCATGTTTTTTGTAGGTGGCTTGAGATTTAGTGAGTGTGACATGTTTTCTTTTATTACCACAGCACCAGTGGGAGCAAGATTTGGTGCCAGTGAGTGAGAGAGATAATAACTATTTACTAAAAGACATCACTTTATATTATTTGTCTCAGACTGGCATAATGGAAAATGTTTCAAAATAACTAAGCAATAATAGTATCTGGAAAGGATAATTTGTAAAGAAATTATACTGACTACTAAAGTTAATGGTATGGAACTCCATTTAAAATTACCTCATAAAGTTCGGAACAATCAGCATGCTGAAGGATTTAAATGAAGTCTAAACCACTGTTGGGTTTGTTTATTGCAATAAGATGTATCAAAATAAGTATTCTGTGCCAGTTTAATGTCAGACAAATATCAGTTACCAATGTGCTCTTTTTATAATTAAAAAAGATCCCATGATGAGTTTTATTCATTGATTAAGTGTCATGATTTAAATGGTTACAGTAATAGTAGAACTATGGACTTCTTGTCATTTAGTACATCGAGAGCTGATCAGGTGGTGGCACATGTGGCTTAGAAACTGAGTATATTTTGCTTTAGCTAAGCACTGGCGATTAAGAATTGCTTTAAAACAAAATGCAGGCAAGACTGTATGTATATGCTCTGACCTTGCATAAGTTTTTTTAGAGATGGTAGCAGGCCCTTCCAGCCCAATGAGCCCATGCTGCCCAAGTACACCAATGTGACCAATTAAGCTACTGGCCCACTTGTTTTTGGCATGTGGGAGGAAACCCACATAGTCCCAGGAGGATTGTACAAACTTATTACAGACAGCAGAGGGAATTGAACCCAGATCACTGATGCTGTAATAGTGTTATTCTAACCGCTACACTACCGTGATACATGGGAATCCTGAGAAGGACAGCACATTTAAGAAATCGAAAACTAAATGTTCAAGTAGTTAATACGATAGACACAATTTTTTTGTGTAAATTGCTGGCACCTTTGGTACTCAGTTTAAAAAAAAATGTGCATATCATTTTGATGTTCATCAGAGCTTGACATCACAGGTGAAAGATATGTTACAATGCATCTTTGTGCAAAACATATTATTTCCATTTACCAATGCAATGAAAACTGTTAAAATATCCAGGATAGAAATATATCTTTAGCTATGTGCAAAGAGCTCACGTATCATCGTGTATTTGAGTTGAGCAAATGGGATGTAAGGAAAAGTCAGCTGGATGTGACAGAGGCTCATTGGTCATAAGCAAAGAGTCAACAACAGGAAGATGAAAAAGGTGGGATTCTGCATGGCTTAATACTGGGGTGTTTTGTGATATAACTGACGTGGACTGTGATTAAGAAGTTGATACACCTTTGCTCTACCTGCAACAAGCAGGATTTCCTGGTGACTAACCAATTTAATTCCAATCCCCAATCCCGTTCTGACGTGTCAGTCCATGGCCTCCTCTACAGCCATGATGAAGCCAATCTCAGATAGGAGGAGCATCACCTGATATTCCAGCTGGGTAGCCTCCAACCTAATGGCATGAACATCAATTTCTCTAACTTCTGGTAATTTCTCCCCATCCCCTACTGGAAAGGTATAACGGGGGACAAAGAAATGGTGGATGAACTTAATAAACATTTTGCATCAATCTTCACTGTGGAAGACACTAGCAGTGTGCCGGAGATTCAAGAGTGTCAGAGGACAGAAGTAAGTGTAGTTGCTATTACTAAGGAAAAGGTGCTTGAGAAGCTGAAAGGTCCAAAGTTAGATAAGTAATCTGGACCAAATGGGCTACTCCCCACTGTTCTAAAAGAGACAGCTGAAGATATTGTAGAGGCATTAATAATGACCTTTCAAGAATCACTAGATTCTGGAATGGTTCTGGAGGACTGTGAAATTGCAGATGCCATTCCACTGTTTAAGAAGGGAGGGAGGCAAAAGAAAGTAAATTGTAGGACAGTTAGCTGCACCTCAATGGTTGGGAAGATGTTAGAGTATTTGTTAAGGATGAGGTTTCAGGGTACTTGGAGACCCATAATAAAATAGGTCAAAGTCAATATGGTTTCCTTAAGGGGAAATCTTGTCTGACAAATCTGTTGGAATTCTTTGAGAAAATAACAGGCACCATAGACCGAGGAGAGTGAGTGGATGTTTATTTGGATATTCAAAAGGCCTTGGACAAGGTGCTGCACATGAGGCTTCTTATCAAGGTAAGAGCTGATGGTTTATAGGAAAGATTCTAGGATGAATAGAAGTTTGGCTGACTAGCAGGAGGAAAAAAATAGGAATAAAGGGAGCCTTTTCTGGTTGGCTGCTAGTGACTAAAGATGTTCTACAGGGATTGGTGTTGGAACCACTTATTTTCAAGTTATACAGTATGTCAGTGATTTGGGTGATGGAATTGATGGCTTTGTGGCCAAGTATGTGGATGAAACAAAGATAGATGGAGGGGCAGGCAGTATTGAGGAAGCAGGAAGTTTGCAGAAGGACTTGACTGATTAGAAGAATGGGGAAAGAAATGGCAGATAGAATATAGTATAAGAAGGTTTATGCTCATACACTTTGATAGAATGTATAAAGACATAGACTATTCTCTAAATGGGGAGAAAATTCAAAAATCAGAGGTGCAAAGGGGATTAGGCATCCTCATAAAGAATTCTCTAAAGGTTAACTTGCAATTTGGACCAGTGGTGAGGAAGGCAAAGCAATGTTGTTATTGATTTCAAGAGAACTAGAAAAGAAGAGCAAGGATATAATGCTGAGGCTTCATAAGGCATTGATCAGACCTCATTTGGAGTATTGTGAGCAGCTTTGAGCCTCTTAGCTAAGAAAAGATGTACTAACAGTGGAGAGACTGAGTGGTTCACGAGAGTGGTTCTGGGAATGAAAAGGCGAGCATATGAGGAGCATTTCATGCCTCTGGGCCTGCACTTACTGGAATTTAGAAGGATAAGTGGGGAATGTCATTGAAACCTATGGAATATTGAAAGGGCTAGATAGAGTGGCTGTACAGAGGACATTTCCTGTAGTGGCTTCATCCTGGATCAGAGAGCACAACCTCAGAACAGAGGGACATCCTTTTAGAACAGAGACAAGGAGGAATTTATTGAGCCAGAGAGTAGTGAAATTGTGGAATTCATTATCACAGGTGGCTGTGGAAGCCAAATCATTGAATATAATTGAGGTGGAGGCTGATAAGGATAATAAATCAATCATGATGGAATGGTTGAGCAGACTTGATGGGCTGAATGATTTAGTTATTTCCTCTTTAAATATCTCCAGTGTTCTAAGCTCCACAATCTAATGGAGGTGAGAATTTCAGAGATTCATTCTTTGCAAAACCAAGGCCATTCACGCTCAGATTTTTTTGCGTACGCACTTTGCTCCGTGCCACAGTAACACTGAAATGGTCCGAGAAATTCTGGGCCAAAAATTTGCTCTTACAGTTATAATACCTATCAGCCTGGAAGCTGGTTGCATAGAATCTGAATGCTGTGTCAATTGAAGATTTAAGATAAAGGTTTCTAGACGTCATTTCCAAATAAATTAAAAAATTGTCATGTACCATTATGGTGCACCAGCTGTGTGCAAAAACAGCTAAAAAGTTGATATTAGTCTCATGTTTGTTATTGAGCTCAGCTCAATGGATCAGTGAAGAAATAATTATAGCTTCTTGTAAAAACTCTTCAAATTTGAGTAGCTTCTCAATGTAATTATTTGTTGTGATAATGGTGAGGGATAAAACAGTTACTTGTTTTAGACACCAGGTGGCAGCATTAGACACTTCCAGATGAAGCAAACTATTTAAAAAGGAGCTTCAGTTCCAACCTCACAAAATGTTTTCCACTCAACAAATGTGGTCCTTGTTTCTTTGGCTGCCTTTGGTTTCTTGCTGTAGTACTCTAGAGCAAGGAGTCACAGTCCCTGGTTACAGGGCAAAAGACTTACAGCAGAAGGGAAAGCTGGTCAATTTATCAAATTCAATACTGAAGAGAGCATTTCACTAAATGTTTGTGAGAATAAGATAGATATATTCCTAGACAGGAAAGGCATCATGGGGTATGTGGAAAAAGCAGTAATAATTGAGCTAGATGATCAGCCATTTCATATGAAATGAGGAAGCAGGTTTAAAGAGCTGAATATCTCAATTCTGTCCTTATTTTCTATTTCATGGTTACCACTTTAATTCAGAGCTCCTCTGTGCTGAATTACGATTTTCTTTCTAGTTTTATTTCAATCTCATTCAAAAACATTTCACAGTAGCACCATATAAAAGAGATTCATTCCAAGAGGAGCCTAAACCTTCCTATTTTGTGTCCTTTCCAAATGACAGTACAGAAAGCCTGCAGGTTTCCAACATCATCGTTGGTCTCATAAGTTGTTGAGCCAGGATGAAGTTTTGTTATAATGCATAAAAATCTTCTCTAAAGAACGATAGAGCAGTTTAATTATTTCCTTCACTGAAGAGAGGAAAATTAATTTCTTTTTTGTGTGTGACAGGAAATTATCTGCTAGCAACCTGCAGAAGCTGCATTCTGTCACACAGATATAAAGCTCTATTGTCTCCAAAGATTTGACTAGCTGAAAGTACTATTCAATCAACGAAGTTAGTATGGATGGTGTTAAATAACTAGAGAAAGTGTTCCAGGAGATTTGGAAGTGATAGCAAGCTTGCAGTTAATAACAAATAAATTTTGATCAGCAAGCAGCAATATGAAATTTAAATGCATTGTCTCTATGGATACTGGGAGATTTTTTATATTTCAAAGATGCTGTTTCAGAAACTATCAGTATTTCCAATTGCCTCTAAACAGGAATGTATCCTCCTTTGGTGTGTGAAACATGTGCGGAAACATAGACACTAATAAAGCAAACTCAGATCTCGTGGAAAACAATAATGAAAAATGATCTAAGCTAATTGAAAATATGTAGCACTATGGCATTTTGTGCATTGATTTGTTTGCTAAGGTAGGACCTATGGTGTTCCAGATATCAAGATATAAGTAGAGCTCAAGGCATCTGTGACACTGAGAAGAAATTGATGTTTTATAAATATTGATGTCATTAGGTGTAAGCTTAACAATGGACAGACATCAGAAATTTTAATGAATCTAGTGCAAAGAGGTATTTTATCTAATTACCTGAAAATTAAAATATCAGGCATAATCAATTCCAGGAACACTGTGGTTTAAAAGATTTTTGCACATTAAAAGCAAGTGCTATCTGTTCCAATTTTAGAGAAAATAGAATGCAGAAAAATGGAAGTAAAATAGGCCATTTAGTCACTTGTATCTGTGCCGTCATTCAATCATCCTCTTCATCAATATTAAATTCTCACTTTCTCCCCTTTCCCTTGAGTCTTGAAATTTATGTATTTCTTAAATATACCCAGTGATTTGACCTCCATGATTTTCTGAGTTAGAGCATTGCACAGGTTCTAGGTTCATTTTATAGACAAAGTAAGCAAGTACAATACAACTCTGATATTTGTCTTCTCCAGATAGTCATGAAATACACATGAAAAGGTCAAGGGAAGTTCGCAGACCCCAGGATCCCCTTCCTCCATCCCGCAGGAAAAGAACAGTGACAATAACAATCCCTGACCCCCCTCCTCTGCAGTAAAAAAACAGCAACAATACAATCCCTGAGCCCCTCCCTGCAGAGAAAAACTGCAACAATAACAATCCCAACCCCCTGCCCGCAGAAAAAAAACATGAGCAATAACAATCCCTGACCCCCTCCCCCAAATTTCTCATCTCAATCCTAAATGCATTGACTCATATCCTGAAACCACGATTCCTGGTTCTGGATTCTCCCGCTGGGAGGAAACCTCTTTCCTAAATCCATGCTGTCAATCCCTGATAGAATTTTGTACATTTCTATGACACCTCCACATTCTTCTATACTCAGGTAAATACAGGACTCATTGACCCAGTCTCAATTTATGCCACGTTCTTGCAATCTAGGAGTCAATCTGTTGAATACTCCATAGAAATTATTTCCTTTCTCAGGCAAAGAAAGCAAATATAATGTTTCAGATCCCTTAATAATTGCAAGACGACATTCTCAATGTTTTGCAATGGAGGCTATCATACCACTTGCCTTCTTAACTATTAGCTGTTCATACATGTCTGTTTTCAGTGATACCAAGGTCCTTTTGTACATCTATCATTAGTTAAGTAATAACACACATTTTTGTATCTGATAAACAGAGTATTGGATGACTTTATATTTCACACTGAACACTGCATCTGCTATAAATTTCCCCACTCATACAATATTCCTAAAACACAGACACAATAGCGTCATTTAAGAAGTGTGAATATGGAAGGATATGGATCATTTGCAGTTGGAAGGGATCAGTTTAATTTGGCATCATACTCAACACAGATATTGAGAGCTGAAGGGACTTTTCCTGTGTTGCACCTTAAGTTCTTTTTAATTCCTCTCACAACTCAACATCCCATCCATTTTGCATCACTGACAAACTTATAAATATTATATACAGTTCCCTCAAATAAATCAATTGAGTAAAACATCCCCACTCAGGTTCTGGAAATATGAGATGTAAACCCATTGGTCATAACAGAGAAATAGAAGGCTAATACATTGTTCATGTCACTGTACATCCAACTTTCTTTTGATTTATCATGTTTATATTTGTCCAGAAAAGGAATTCAGAAGTTAACCAGGTGAGGGAGAAGGAAGGATGGAATCGGGCAACATAAGTAATGCAATATTTGAATCCTGCACCAGTTCCATCATCAATGCAGTAGAAAATAAGTTGATGTAGGTTGCCTGGGTAGGACTGAAACCATGGATATTCTCAACAATATTTCCTCCCACCATGCCTTCTGGAAAACTTCATTTTATTCTCAGTTCATCCATCTCTGTGCTACTTTCATGATGACAAGTATTTCTACACCAGTTTCTCTGAGGTGTCTTCCTTCTTCCTAAACTTTAGTTTCCCCTTTCTCGTACTTAACAGTGACTTGAATGTATTATCAATTTGCTTCGCCTTGGCTATTGCACCATCTCCCTTAGTCCTCACCTATGTTCTTGTTCGATCTGTCCTAGTCTCCATCCACTTGGCATTCAACAGATGCATGTGCTGAACAGACTATCCTTCACTAAGCTGTTAAATTTCATCACTACACCACCCCCACCCCATTCACTTTCAGCTTCATGAAGGGGCCATTCTCTTCATGACTCCCTGCTCTGGTCTTCCATCTCTAGCAGCTACACCCCTTCTCACAGCACTTTCCCATCCAACCACTGGAGGTGCCAAATGTGAACTTTCAATATTGCCTTCCATTATCCACATCCTAAACAGTTCTTCTAAGTGATGTAGCAATTCACAAAGTTTATCCAGATATCCATCATTTGCAGTACTTTGTGTCACCAGATTGGTATTTACTTGCCTTTCTTTCAATCTGGTGCACTGCATCCGAAGTTCACTATGTAGTATCCAATATGCTGGAGAAACCAAATGCAGATTGGGTAACCACTTTGTGGAGCATCTGTTTTCAGTCAGCAGATAGAGTCTATGCTTCCAGCTGCTTGTGATTTAAGAGCAACGAGCAATCTGCTGGAAAAACTCAGCAACATTTATGGGGGAAAAGAATTGCCAATGTTTTTTTTATTAAATCCCTACACCAGTCCAGATCCAACATCTGTAGTGTTTTTTTTCCCCTTGCCTGTAATCTGTATTGTCTATCACACTTCTGCTTTGATCTATCCATCTATGGCCTCTTATACTGTTATAAGAACCTTATCTTCTCACCTGGACTTTCACACTGAATTCAACAACTTCAAAACTACCTTTCCATCAGAGACTTTAGCTGAGACCACCTATCTGTAATGTTTACTCAGTTTTTCTCTTTCTCTTGAGCATGGCCAGACTGCTAGGCCTCTCCTACAGCTCTGCATTTCACAGCTTCTGCATGTCCATTTGTCTGTTGTCTCTCAGGCTAACTGTCCTTATTAAATTGTCAACCAGATTACTTCATTGACAGCTTATCACCGTGTCAAACCTGAACTCACCCTTTCAGACCAGCATTAAACTAAAACACTAACTTTGTTTCTTTCCAGAGTTATAACCTAACCTACTGAGTGTTTTTCGTATTTTCTGGGTTTTTTTTTCCTCCAGTATAACTTTGGAACTGGTAGTGAAACTGGTTTATTATTTTCACATGTACTGAGGTAATGAGGTATAATGAAAATCTTCGTTTGAATGCCATCCATACAAATTGTTTCTAATCATTGAGGTAATACAAGGGGAAAGTGATAACAGAATGCAGAATATAGCATAATAGTTAAAATTACAGAGAAGGTGCAGAGCAGATAGAAATAAAGGCCATGACAAAGGAGATTCTGAGGTCAGAGGTTCAGCATTAATGCACAAGAGTTCTATTCAATAGTCTTACAGCTGCAGAATGGAAGATATTCTTGAGACTGGTGGTATATTTTTAAAGGTTTTCTATCCTTTGCCTGATGGAAGCGTGGAAAAAAGAGATGTCTGAGGTGGGAGAGGTAGAAGCTAAAATTCCTTGAGTAGTAAATTCTAAAGAACTGAATATCCTCCTAAACCATTTCCACATAGTCATCCAGGCTCCTTGATCCTTCTTCCAAAATGTATAATCAGAAACTTATCTTTACTACACTCCCTTGGCCTCAGTCTGTTGAATCTGCCAACATGCCACGCTTCCAACATTTCTTAAACCAATTTGTATCCACGTGATGTTTTATTCCTTGATTATTAAGCTTGCTAATCTGTCTTTTATACAATTATTTCAGCATCTTCTAAACTTTGGGAAAAAATCTGCCTTCATAAGTAGCACAATGACAATTTATGAATAAGGAATATTTTGTGAAATTTGAATATACAACAGCTCGTCAGACAGCCATAATTCCAGTCCCTTTGATTTATGACTCACTCTTGAAAATTAAAGAAGAAAAATGAGGTTTGTCAGAGATGCCACTATTGTCCTTGGTAACAAATAGGCTAATAGTTGTAAGATCATTCATTCATTAGAAAGAGCAGAGAAAGAAACTAAGATTGAATGTGTCATGTTAGTATAGTTCTTTGTGAGAAAGTTGTACTATATTCTAAAAGAAATGAAAGTTGAGATTGCACTGCCTAATACTTGAAAAAGATCAGATTTCTAAAAATGGGAAATCAAACTGTGAACAAATAAACATAAAGGGAGGAAAAGGAATAGGTCACATGGCCCTCTCAAGCCTCCTCCATCTTGATCTGACTGCAACCTCAGATCTACTCATGGCAAACTTCAGCTTATGAAATTTAAATTTGCCTTAAAATATTCAGAATCTGCTTTCACCGCCTATTGAGAAAGGAATCCCAAACTTTCATGACCTTTTGAGAGAAAAACATTTATCTCACATCTGACTTTGATGGGCAATGGCTTTTTAAACGGTGAACCCTCATTCAAGAGGAACCATTCCATCTGTATTAATTCTGTCAAGGGACCGAAGGATCTTTTATGTTCCAATCAAGTCCGCTCTCACTCTTTTAAACTTTGAGATATCAGGCCCTACTGTCCAAGATTTCATCAGAACCCACACCAACTGGGACTTAAAGAGGAGGTCAAGGAGCCTGCAGACTCTCACCCAATGATGCAAGAACAGCTGCTTTCTCAATGGTCCACAATCCCTTGAAAACTCTCATGTTATTCAAAGTCATTTGCTTGCTTACTTCCTTATGCTCATCACCCCTCTGGGGCATTGGCCGGCTATAGCAGCTTCCAGAGTCCTCAAGGTCTTTGCAGCTTCTGTTGGCATTTCTGTGGGACTGTGTTTTTGCGGGATGGGGTTGCTAGCCCTATGCCGAACCCTCCTCCTTTCACAGCCAGGCTTGGTACTGTTCATGGTAGAGTTCTTTTATTTGCAATATTTATTTATTTTTGTAATTTATAGTAAAGCTGATGTCTTTGCACTGTACTGTTACTGCAAAAAGAACCAATTTCATGCCATATAAGTCAGTGATAACAAATCTGTTTCTGAAACCTATACTATACATAGTGCTTCCAGTATGATCCCTCTGTCTCCTTATATAACTGAAGAATAATCTCCTTACTTTTGTATACAGTTCTCCTGGAAGTAAACAATAACATTCTATTGTCTCTCATAAGTACTTGCTAAGGACATGTGGTAAAGAATTCTTGTTGATTTACCCTTCTTGACGATCACATTTATGTAATGATTAGGTATATTCTACACATTGAATTGAAACTGTAGGAGGTTGTGTTGAGATCTTTATGACCTAGAAATTTGATAGCATTGTGTGCATTTCTGTAATGAAAAACAGAGAAATAATTATTGATTATTAATTATGGTGGGAAAGGAATGAAATAAATTTTGAATAGTAGGAAAATATTTGGTGGTACTATTGATGAAGAAACAGTGTTAGTTTTCCTTTCTGAAAATGCAGTAGTTTAAGCAATATCTTCACAAATACAGTGCCTTAGTGACCTCACTAGGGCAGTGGTGAGCAGCATGTTGTGGTATGACAAGCAGAGATCTGTTACAACCATTTGGAAAGGTCTTGTATTGAAGAAGCTGAGAATTGCTGTGACCTAGACTGCTACAGAGCAAGCAATCCAGGCACAAGATTGTGGCTGAAGTTTGTCTTGTAGCATGCCACGTATTTCGGAAACCCTAAATGAGAAAATACAATGTCCTTCAGATCCATCTAGGATATAGAATCTCGAAAGATCCTGGTAACAGACCTTTTAGGAACAGAATTGTCTTTGTATGGCTAAGATATCAGACCCACTCCGACGCGGTCTGCCGTGACCGTACTGCTCCTCAGTAATCAAGTGTTATCAGTAGTGGAACCACTGACACACTCATTGAGTATGTGCGGTTGGGAGACTGTAGGTCTGACACGGTGGTCAGCAGCACAGGAGCGCCGCAGGGAACCGTACTCTCTCCGGTCCTGTTCACCCTGTACACATCAGACTTCCAATATAACTCGGAGTCCTGCCATGTGCAGAAGTTCGCTGATGACACGGCCATAGTGGGGTGTGTCAGGAATGGACAGGAGGAGGAGTATAGGAAACTGATACAGGACTTTGTGATATGGTGCAACTCAAACTACCTGCGTCTCAATATCACCAAGACCAAGGAGATGGTGGTGGACTTTAGGAGATCTAGGCCTCATATGGAGCCAGTGATCATTAATGGAGAATGTGTGGAGCAGGTTAAGACCTACAAGTATCTGGGAGTACAGTTAGACGAGAAGCTAGACTGGACTGCCAACACAGATGCCTTGTGCAGGAAGGCACAGAGTCGACTGTACTTCCTTAGAAGGTTGGCGTCATTCAATGTCTGTAGTGAGATGCTGAAGATGTTCTATAGGTCAGTTGTGGAGAGCGCCCTCTTCTTTGTGGTGGCGTGTTGGGGAGGAAGCATTAAGAAGAGGGACGCCTCACGTCTTAATAAGCTGGTAAGGAAGGCGGGCTCTGTCGTGGGCAAAGTACTGGAGAGTTTAACATCGGTAGCTGAGCGAAGGGCGCTGAGTAGGCTACGGTTAATTATGGAAAACCCTGAACATCCTCTACATAGCACCATCCAGAGACAGAGAAGCAGTTTCAGCGACAGGTTACTATCGATGCAATGCTCCTCAGACAGGATGAAGAGGTCAATACTCCCCAATGCCATTAGGCTTTACAATTCAACCGCCAGGACTTAAGAACTTTTTTTTTTAAAGCTATTATTAATGCTTTTTGAGTTAGTGATTTAGATGCATATCATATTTTTACTGAGTTAAGTATTGTATGTAATTAGTTTTTGCTACAACAAGTGTATGGGACATTGGAAAAAAAAAAGGTTGAATTTCCCCATGGGGATGAATAAAGTATCTATCTATCTATCTATCTATCTATCTTGAGTGAGTATGTCAACAGCTAAATATTGAGGAAAATATATTACTTAAGAACAGTACATGGACATTGATTGCAATGAACTTTGGAACTATCCGGTCAAGATTACTGGTGTCTGCAGAATGTCCCATTAAATAGCAATAAAAGCAACCAACTGGTACAGTTGGTTCCAAATTCCAGACTGTTCCATTATGGCTTTCATTTATTGTCAGTACATCTGGCAATGGACACTTCATGAACAATGACCTCAATATGTGGGGCAACCGACTGCAGGAAATAATATAGATTGTTTACTAAAGTGTACTTCCTGTAGGGAGATTGGGATGAATTTTGTATTGGCAAAATATCAGGTTAGCACAAGCAGGCAACTCCCAGTCTCCACCCAGCAAACAGGAATTACATACCACTCATTTCCAACTCATCACTTGCTGCCTAATTAAATCCAGCTCTCATCCACAGTCCTTGTTCACTCATCGAACCAGCCAGCTTCAACCAGTTGTATCTTGCTTGCAGTTACCTTGTTGCCTTGTTGTGTTAAGCATCTGTCCCCTCTTGTTTTGTGACCCTCCCCATGGTTTGCTATTTTGCAGTTATTAGTAAAACATTGCTTGTCTGCTTTTGGACCAAACATCCCCTATATTTCCTGACATGATGGGTGAGCAAAGTTTGCTCACCTGAAGGACGTTATCCACCAACATGAGTACACACTCCAGAAGCAGCAGGAAGCCACTCTCAACCAGCACACCATCTCTTCACAGCAACTCCACTCCAGTCAGCTTCCTCCTGCAGAGCCCCAGCTTCTGGTACCCAAATGCTTTGACAGATCCCCAACCCAGTGGCGCAACTTCCTGTCCTAGTGTCTTAAACCCTGAGCTCCAGCTATCTCTGTATTCGATGGACTGAGCCAAGATTGCCTACACCGTCTCCCTCTATTGACTAGGCAAGCTCTGATCTGGGCTACTGCTAACTGGGGCAATAAAGCCACCACCTGCAATAGATAGGAAAAACCCACTGCTGAAATGCACCGGGTTTTCAACCATCCGTGATGTGGGAGGCAGTTGATTAGATACTTCATCTCTGCCGAGGATAACGCTCAGTCCTGGATTACACCATGGAATTCAGCACACTCGCACAAGAATGCATCCGGAGTGTGGAAGTGTTGCTTCCCTGTTACCATCGTGGACATTGGAAGTTGAGCTGTCTATCCGGGAGATGCCACCAACCTCAAAAGCCTCATCACTCTGGCCATCCACATTTACAAGCGCCTTATGGAATGACCCTCCAGATCACCAGCCTGAATCCCAGTTCCATTCCCAGAATCATTTCTGTCTTCAAGACACTCATTGGCAACACCTCCAGTACCTCCCTTGAGCTGCCAAGAGTGTGGGTGTCAGTGGAGGAACCACCTGTGCATTTATTGAGGAGCAGCCAATCACCTGTGCATTCGGTGCCCACTGTGTCTGGGAAGTGGCATCACCAGGTAGGGACGAGGGGTAAGATTCCCCTGACCCTTTGTTCCAGCACCATTGCTCGACTCACTCTCTCTGTCCTCCTTCACACCCTGATGGCTCTATGCACACAGGAGGCTCTGCTGGACTCTGACGCAGCAGGCAACTGGACTAGGCTCTGCGTGTGCAGCTTGGACTCCCTACTGAGCCAATGTCTGGATATCCCCTGGGGTCTGAGGCGGTCAGAGCACACTAGTGGCCTGTGCACATGAGCATCAGAGAGCACACTGACTCCATCCAATTACTCCTCAGTGACTCACCCAACATTCCTCTCACCCCTACTCCAGACCCTTACTTCACCTGGTCCTCCAGTTCACTGCTAAGTTAGGGACCCACCTGTGTGCAACCTCAGTTGACTTCAACCTTTAAATTTGTGGAGCTGAAAGAAACCCTCATCCTCACCAAACTCCCAAAGGAATATCACAACTTAGCCATTGCCTTCAGTAAGAGGGAAACTAGCATGCTGCCACTTAATAGAACACATGACTGCACGATCAACCTCCTCCTGGGCACCTCTCTTGTCTTGTGGTCTCTTGTGGCTTGATGTTTTGCAGTTATTAGTAAAATGTTGTTTACTGCTGTATCATCTCCACTTCTCCGCTTTTGGGTCAAGCCTTCTCTGCATTTTCTGATATTAAAATTGAATTTTGCATGATTAACTCTTAAAGAATGGATGCCGTATGATCCAATTGCTAGATACAAGTTCTCTCAAAGAGCACCTAAGGAAAGAACTGATATTTTTACCAGTGTGTAATGGAGTTGGAAAATTGGTTAGGGTTCCAAGTCAACTGTTTACAAAGCTAAAATCCCAAACATGTTGAAACTCTGAAATAATACCTGAAAATGCTCAGTCTTTGTCTGGATCACAGGAGAAAAACAACATTTTTATTATTCAGGTCAGTGTTGTTCCTTTCAAATTCTGAAGGAAGGACTTCTTATATTAAATAGCTGTATGGAGTCCTTAATTTCCATTGGATTAATATGAAAGACAGCCAGAGATTTATGTAAATGCTACATCTGAATGATATATTCTCTATTCCTGTGGGTAAATAAGACACACATCTGGATCGTGCCATATAAAGATGTAACATTTTCTGTATTGTTGTGAAACCTCAGCACCCGTTCACTAGAATAGTTTACATTTATGTTTATCTCTAATTATATCAAGTGAAAGCCTTGTCACTTGGAATGGGATTGTTGTAAATAGCTTTAATATGTCAAATATGTATTATTTTAAACTGAAGCTCAAAACAGAGTCTGAAAAATTAGTTTTATAGTTCATTGGACACAGACAAAATTTTCATTTCAATAGATTATTTCCTGTCCGTATACCAATTTGCTTGGTAATGAGGTTCTTGTCAAAACCGACTGTCCCTGAAAATAAGATGTGGCATAGCCAGAGGAAAAGCAGATAAATTCATTCAGGATAGGTTTACAAATGGTAAAATGTCTGTTATCATTACAATGCATGCTCTCATTCTAAATTTACATTTTGTCCATGGAATGTGTAGACAATGACTCACTTGCGGAGGCTGCAACAGAGCAGATCCAGGTTGTTCAGGTTAAAAGAGCTGGTGATCACATCATGCCACTACAGAGGAATCTGCAGGTTTCTGATGAAAATACTTTCCCTAACATTCATTCTATTTTTTGGAAGGGCAGGGAGTTTACAAATAAGGTGATGTTGCATTCAAAGGGTTTATTGTCTCTTTATGGTTTAGGTCCCTTGTCTGTAACTTTTCATGAGGTGCATCTCAAATTTTGCAGCACCCAAAGAGAAGAATCTTAATATTTCAGGTCGAAGGCCCTTCACCTGTACTGAGGCTGAGTCCTGATCAAGCAAAGTCTTCGCCCACATGAAGTTAAAGACTGTATTGTAAAATGGTGACACAATGTATTGTATATGGTGACACAATCTAGTAACAGCTCCTCCAGGCAGTCTGAGGCAGTTAACCAGCTTTCATCACTTTCTGTTTGTTAGCACTTGTGTTCTTCAGTTTGCCCCGGTCTCATCTTCATCACAAACCAGACATTATTCATCTTATTTTATATTACAATAATTTACTGTAGATTCCTAACCATTTTTGTGCCATGGACCAATACAATTAAGTAAGGGGTCCACAGGCTCCAGGTTGGGAATGACTAAAAGACGAAGCTCATGGTTTGGAAGCTTGCATGCTTCATTGATCTGGAGAGATAAATTGGCTGAAGCCAGGGTGTTATGCTTCGGCTCTTGGTAGGGTCACCCATGCCAAACAGGGCAAAGGGTAGAGGCTAGACTGAGTGGTCTACCTGTCCTCCAGGATTGGGGGTTCAGCTCAGGGCTAACAACTCCAATTGGTAAAACAAAATAGTTATGGAAGCAGCAATGAAGAATCCTTCTACATCTGAGTGTGATGGTATTCCTGAGTCTCCACCTGGGACTTGCATGAGAGACAGTTGTGAAACCTGAGAAAAGTGGAAGCCAGTGATATGACTAAGCAATCCCTGAGCACCACCAGAGAGAGAAGGCTTTTACTGATGCCCTAAATGCCAGTGGCGTATTGAGCATAAGTAAGAAAGAGGTCATTGGTCCAATTAGAACTATGTTCATTCCAATAAAAATTCCAGTTCCCGGTTCTCCTTCTCCTTATTTCTCTGCTCCTCTTTGTTCTCTCTACCCTTTCTAGTCTCTACAAACTATAAAATAACTGTTTTCTCTCTTTTCCAGTTCTGATGGAGGGTTATTGACCTGAAATATTAATGCTGCTTTTCTTTTCACCAATCTACTGAGCATTTCCAGCACTTCGTTTTTACATTATTAATTGCTGTGGTTTCTCTGAAACAAGTCATGAATTTCCATGTTTAGTGAAGTTTTGATTTTGCTTTTGAATTGCCTTTCAGAAAGAAAGCTGAATAAAAATGATATTCATCACTTCCAGGGAAACAAAAATAGTGGCAGATGGAAACATATCTCCATAACTATAACGTAGTTTCAGAACTGTTAAATTTTAATTCAACCAGTCCAGTCTTTACACGACATCTGAAGTGCCATCACTGACAATAATTCCATTAGTTTTCTCCATGGCTCTTAAGTGGAATTAAAACAACGGGTGTACTAACATTCATTACATAAACCTCTAGATTGTAGATGATCAAATATAAATTGAGGCCTTTACTGTCTGCTCCATTGGTGTCGAACACTGCCATGTATATTCCATTTCACTGTTTAAATTTAATCCTCTATTCATCACTCTTCCAACCTCAAGAATGCCCTTTCATAGGCTCACATCTCCTTACCTTCAGAGACAATTTCTAAAATCACATCAGTGGTAATGCTCCTGATGAAATCTGCTTTATCATCTGCTTGGGATTCATTTAATTCACAAGGGAACAAATCAATGTGTTGTTGAATTATTTTGTTGGATTATTTTAACAAATTATATTCACTAGTATGAATATTGTAATCAACAATACTACATATTTCTGCCAATGAGAAAATGAACGTGCTGTAAATAAAGTTTCCATATATTTCAAAGCAATAAAAGTCATGTTGTGGCTGATTACAATGTTTAGGAGAGCACAAATTAACTACTGGAGCCATCTGCCAACTCTAGTAGAAAAGTTAACCCAACTTCTGCTATGCTAGAAGGAAGATATTAATTGGAATTGCATATAACATGGATGTCATAAATTGCTGAAAGATAATCTAATTCACACTATTAATGTACCTGCTGATGATGTTGGCTGAGCTCTAATAGTTATGGCTACTTTTTGAATCAGATCATTGCAGGACAAGAAAATCTAGTCTGTTATCCTTCACTATAAAAACGTATATATAGTACATATTGATTTGAGAATTCCATTCTAAAGGCTGGGTTTTCCAGTCAATTTCATAATTCCCCTAAATCTGGTCAAAATTTTCCCTTCAGCACTTTCTAATGTTATGACCCCAGCCCCCTCCTTTGTGAGAATCGCAAGAGCCCTAGTGAAGGGGGGGTCAATGACCCAAGAGAGAGAGCGACGTGCTGAATTGGACTCAGGAGAGTGAGGGAGAGGCCTCAAGGTTTTGGAATGTGGTCTGGCCTCTCAGCCAGACAAAAGCCACGGAAATGGCCGTTGTCTCTTGGAGACACCTTTGTGGAATGGGGACTGGGTTACGTGCAAACCCTCAGGGCAACGTGGGCTGGGAGATGAGGAGAGATTGCCTCACCCCACCCTGATTGACAGCTACAACCCTGCAAGTCCCGATAAAAGGTGGGCTGCCGAGGCGGCCCCTCAGACGCACCAAGGAGACACACTAAGAAGACACGATAGCGCTTCCCGTCGGAGCGGGAAGCCATTTTGAAGGAAGCCACGTGCGTTAGATTCCGGATTGGGAGTCTGTGGCTGAAACCAAAGGAAAAACCGTCTTTAACTAACAACAGGGATTTGCTTCGCAAAGACAACGGGCAAGTGTTCCTTTCTCTCACCAATCCCTCTCTCCAACACGTGAAATGCCAGCGGTTCCCAAACGGAAAAGCCTGCAGACTTCTGAGTGACTTTTATATTTCCATTGGACTCAGTATTATCCCCTAGACAATGATAGAGCTTATTTCTGATTGATTATTACTATACATGTGCTTTAGATTGAGTATTGACGACGTATATGATCTGAATGTTTTGTATTAACCATACGTTTGTGCCCCTTTATAAATAAAAAAACGTTTGAAAATAGTACCATCAGACTTCAGCGGACCTCTCTATCTTTGCTGGTAAGCCACCCAGTTACGGGGTACATAACACTAAAAGGAAATGAATTGGCTGCCAGGTTACTCTGGTGAAAAGTAATAGGATGAACGGATTTTTTGAGAAACGTCCACACTTTACCGTTTTTTAAAAAAAATCGGTTTTAATCAAAATAGCTATTTTAAGAATTTAATGAAGCATTACAAATGCAGAAAGCAAAGCATTTAAGAGGCAGCTGTGAAGGTAGGAAGTTTAAGAGCTTTGTTGCCGCACAGACTATAAACTGCCATACATACTGACTCTAGATTTTCATCAGGGTTTTCCAATTAATGTCATATTATAAGACAGGCACAGTAGATGACTCTCTTGTCAAACAGGATTACAACATACCTACAAATATAAATACATAGTGTACAATGTGTTCAATCAGTTGGATATACTGCACTAAGACTATGGGATTTTGTCTATATCCTTTTTATATTTTTAACATTGAGGGGCTGGTAACATCTTTCGATACTCTTAACATATCTATAACTGGATTTTACTTTAACAACTATAAATCTACTCTAGCAACTGTTCTTTGAAGTCACCCTGATTTGTTTGTAGGTTTTGGTGTTGAATCAACCTTTGCACTGGTTTTAGATTTAAACTGAGATAGTTTGTTTCTTTGTAAACCTTGTTTCTTTCAATTTCTTTCCTGAAGTCTGCATTGGATCCAACTTGGACACAACTTTAAGATGCAGTGTTTCATCACTGGGACTTCATTCATCTCCTGCAGATCTATATGCAATCGTTAGATTTTGTCACCATAATCTCTCCATTTCACAGATGTTCACAGTTCCCTTTCTTCTGTTTAGTGTCATAGAAACATCTTTGAACTATATTTTCTTTAAACTCAAGATGCCAAATTTAGTTGAACAAAGCTTTTGGGTGTTTTCAGTCTTCTTTCCAGGTGAATATCCATGCTATTGTGCAGAACTTTTTGTGCTTCAAGAAATGAGCCAAGCAAAGTTTCATGCTGAGTTCAGTGTATTGTTGTACCATTTGCTTTCTGACAACTTCTCT
The DNA here is from genome assembly GCF_048418815.1 of Hemitrygon akajei. NCBI lineage: Eukaryota > Metazoa > Chordata > Chondrichthyes > Myliobatiformes > Dasyatidae > Hemitrygon > Hemitrygon akajei. The sequence goes on along the minus strand of NC_133133.1, from coordinate 37,435,812 downwards.
ATTTATTCTAACTGCCCTTTCAGTTGTTTCATCCGAAGTCAGACAATACAAAGGAACAAAAGATTGTGTGATACCATTCCATTAAAATTTCACACTGGTTTAAAAGGGCCATTGTCAGAAATAAGATCTTCAGGTAAACTATGGTATGCACATATGGATGTTAACTAATATGTTCACTAGTGGTTCATGAACCCATGTTTTTCACTTCAATCCAATCTAATATGACCATCAATCAATACTAGAGAAACGTCGTCCCTTTTTACACAAAAAATCCATCTTTTAAGGAATGGTTTGCTAAAGAATAGTTTGTGACTTACACCTACAATGCTATAATGGGGTGAATAAACAAAACTATAGAGTGAGATGAATAACTAGGGTGTTCTTAGTTAAATCATGTATGTGGAATAGGAATAGCAAAGAGATTCACCTTTCTACTTCCATTTCAGTTTCACCAGAAACCTTTCAGAATGAAATTATTCCGTTTCCAATTTTTGCTCTTTTCAAATGGGTCCTGGTTTCTCCTGCTTTCTCTCCATAACCTTTATGCCCTGTTTAATCAAAAATGTATCAACCACCACCTTAAATAGACTCAGCGATGTGGCCTGCAGAGCTGTCTGTGGCAATGAGTTCCACAGACTCACTAAAGAAATGTTTCCACATCTCTGTTCCAAGTGGATATTCCTCAATTCTGAAGCTCTGCCCTCTGGTCCTAGGCACTCCCACTATAGGAAAAGTCCTCTCCACATCCACTCTATTTAGGCTTTTCAATATTTGATGGGTTTCAATGAGATTACTCCCTCACTCTACTAAATTCCAGCAAGTACAAACCCAGAGCCATCAAATGCGACTGCCGCCATCAGCCCTGATGAGCGATATGCTAGCACTGGCAGTCGGCCATAAGCCCTGCCTCCTTTTTGAACAGATCTTCTTGGAGCAAATGCCAGAAGACATCTGCCTCCAGCTAGCAGATGAAGATTTCAGAGACCCGCGCAGGGTGGCTGCCTGCGCGGACGTGCTTTGGTGCGCCAAACAAAATGGCGGAACCACCATCGAAATTAGTGCTGCGGCACGGCCGAAGCCCAGCCCTCCCGCACCCCAGCAACAGAGCACATAACACCCACACCAAGGGGCGGCACCACTTCTGAGTCTTGGTGTTTTTATCATCAAAGGTGGGGTTCCGGAGCCTGTCGCTGCCGACCGCCATGCTCGTTCCAGGGAAACGCCAGGACCAGCCGTTGCTAATGGTTACAGTGGCTGGTCACCGTGATAGCCTCCTCTACGTTTGGGACAAGCACTCTGGGTGTAGATTCCTGGTGGATATGGAGGTGGAAATCAGTGGACCCCCCTCGAGCCACAATACCCGAATTAGAAGAACAGGACTGGAACTTACGGCAGCCAACAGCAGCACCATCTGCACCTACGGCACAAGAACCATCCCCTTGCAGCTCGGTTCCAGCCACTTTACATGGACATTTATGCTGGCCGCAGTATCACAGCCGTTGCTGGGTGCAGACTTCCTCCGAGCACACTGTCGGCTCGTGGATTTGAAGAGACGATGATTGGTTGATGCGAAGATGTTCCAGACTTTCTCCCTCGGTGAGGCTGGGTTACCGGCCCCGCACGTGGACTCCGTCACATATTCCGACAACGAGTTCGCCAGAGTGTTATCGGAGTTCCCATCTATCATCACGCTGCAGTTTTCCTCAACAGACCCCAGGCACGGCGTGATGCACCACATCCCCACACAGGGACCTCCCCTTCATGCCCGGGCCCGCAGGCTACCGCCCGACAAGCTCCACCTCACGAAAGAGGAATTCAAGAAGATGGAGGAGATGGGGATTGTGTGGCGTTCTGACAGCCCGTGAGTCTCCCCACTCCATATGGTGCTCAAGTCCACGGGAAGGTGGAGACCGTGCGGCGACTATAGGAGGCTGAACGATGCCACCACGTCCGATCGCTATCCGGTACCACACATCCAGAACTTTACGGCCGACCTGCACGGGGCGTGCATCTTTTTGAAGATTGACCTGGTCCGAGGGTATTAGCAGATCCTAGTCCATCCGGACGATGTACCCAAGACAGCCCTCATTACCCCCTTTAGCCTGTTCGAGTTCCCCAGGATGCCGTTCAGGTTCAAAAACGCGGCACAGACGTTCCAGCACCTGATGGACGCAGTAGGGCGAGATCTGGACTTTCTGTTCATGTACCTGGATGACATACTTATCGCCAGCCACTCCCGCCAGGAGCAACTGGCACATTTACGCCTGCTCTGTCGCAGCCTAAGCGACTATGGCCTGGCCATCAACCCCGCCAAGTGCCAGTTCGGCCTACCGCCATCGACTTCTTGGGACACTGGATTGACCCCCATGGAGCTGTGCCCCTGCCAGCAAAAGTTGGAGCCATCCGCTAATTCACCAGACCCAGTACTGTTAAAGGCCTGGAGGAATTTGTTGGGCTGGTTAACTTTTACCACCGTTTCCTGCCTTCAGCGGCCCGGATCTTGTGGCTCCTTTATGGCTTGATGTCCGGCAAGGTCAATGAGGTCACCTGGACAGAGGAGGCGATGGCGGCTTTTGAACAAGCCAAGAATATACTAGCAAATGCCACGGTCCTCGTCCACCCCCAGGTCAACGTCCCCACTGCCCTCACTGTGGATGCCTCTGACACGGCAGTTGGTGGCGAGCTCGAGCAGCTCATCGAAGGCCAGTGGAAGCCACTGACTTTCTTCAACCGGCACCTACAACCCCGGGAACTGAAGTACAGCGCCTTCGACAGGGAGCTACTGGCCTGTACCTTGCCATCCGGCACTTCAGGTATTTCCTGGAAGGGAGGGAGTTCACGGTCTTCACAGACCACAAGCCGCTCACTTTCGCGTTTGCCAAAGTGTCGGACCTGTGGACGGGCCGCCAACAATGCCACCTGTCGTACATCTCGGAGTTTAGCACCACGATCAAGCACATCTCCGGGAAGAACAACGTGGTAGCCGACGCGCTGTCACGCACCTCTGTCCAATCAGTGCACTCTCTGTCTCCGGGGGTGGATTATACGGCGTTAGCTAAGGCTCAACAACTGGACAGCGAGAGGCCGGCATACCGAACCGCAGTCTCAGGACTCCGCCTCGAAGACAGACCCATTGGGCCCAAAGGTCATGAGCTCCTTTGCGATGCGTCCACCGGGCAACCTCGGCCCATTGTCCCGACTGCTTCGAGGCGCCGCGTTTTCGACGCCTTGCACGGTTTAGCCCACCTTTCCATCCAGGCGACCATCCGGCTGATCGCAGACAGGTTTCTGTGGCATGGTCTACGCAAGCTGGTTGGGCACTGGGCCAGGACACGCACGTACTGTCAAACCTCCGAAATCTAGAGGCACGTGAGGGCCCCACTGCAGCCCTTCCGAACGACACATAGGAGGTTTGAACGTGTCCACGTGGACACCGTCGGCCTACTGCCGGTTTCGAGCGGAGCGAGATACCTGTTCACCATGGTGGACGGGTTCACGAGGTGGCCGGAAGCTGACACGGTCACGGAGACATGCGTCAGAGGCCTGATTACCACCTGGGTTGCACAGTTCGCACTCCCAGCCCATGTCGCTTCAGACAGGGGTGTCCAGTTCACATCGGCTTTGTGGTCTGCACTGGCACAACTCCTCGGAACCCAGCTCCACTGAACAACTGCTTACCACCCGCAGTCCCATGGCCTGGTGGAACGTTTCCACAGGCACTTGAAGTCAGCCCTGATGGCACGCCTCCGAGGGCCAGACTGGGTGGACGAACTCCCCTGGGTGCTGCTTGGCATCCGCACAGCACCCAAGGAGGACCTGGCTGCATCATCGGCAGAACTTGTTTACGGTGCCCCACTCACAGTTCCTGGTGAGTTTGTGCTAGCGCTCTGTGGACAGGAGGACACACCTACAGCGGTCCTAACTAAACTCTGGGAGCGGCTTGGAACACTTGCCCCAGTCCCGACGTCCCATCACAGAACAGCACCCTCTTTCGTGCCCAAGGACCTACAACAGAGCAAGTATGTTTTCGTTCACCGAGGCGCGCACAGACCACCCCTACAGCGACCATATGAAGGACCCTACAAGGTGCTGTGCCATAATGGGACAACCTGCGTTCTCGACATCGGCAGCCGTGAAGAGACTTTTACCATTGACCGTCTCAAACCGGTGCATCTAGACCCTGAACGCCCGGTTGCGGTGCCACCCCCACGACGACGAGGCCGGCCACCAAAGAGAACTGACAGTGAGCAGGCTGTCAACTCTGCACCTCCTAGCGCCGGTTCGGGGGGGGTGGGGCATGTGGCGGCTCACCCATGTAGCAAGCGAACCGGCTCCAGCAGTCGCGTGCGAGTCCACAGCCAGGGTCAACCGAGAGGGCTCTGAGTGCGGGGCAGACCTCGGCCCAGAAGCCGACGTCACTTCTGCCCCGCAAACAGCAGGGGAAGCTGGGAGTGGGCACTTAAGCGCGCGCGGATTGAAACAGTAAACAGTTGAACCAGACCCTGCTCGACTCAGTGTGTTGCTTTCACTCGTTGCGTATCAGTGCGACCATGGTATCAAATTAAAAGCTCATGTGTACAAAGTTGCAAAGAGTAGCTGGAGACTGGAGGATTGGGAAAACTTTAAAAAGCAACAGAAAACAACTAAAGAAGAAATAAGGAAAGGGAAGATAGAGTATGAAAGTAAATTAGCACAAAATAAAAAAAGAGATAGCAGAAGTTTTTATAAATACATAAAGCGGAAGAGGAATATATAAAGCGGAAAAGTCAACATAGTTCCCTTGGAAGACAAGAAGGGGAAATTGATATTGGGTGACAAAGAAATGGCTGAGGCATTGAACGACTATTTTGTGTCAGTCTTCATGGTGGAGGACACGTCTAATTTGCCAAAGAAGGATGTTATGGACGAAATGGGAGTTGAGGACCGCGATAAAATCATTGTCACTAAAGAGATAGTGACAAGTAAACTAGAGGGCCTGAAGTCCCCAGGTCTTGATGGGATGTATCTTAGGGTGCTGAGGGAATTGGCGGAGGTTATAGTAGATGCGTTGGTAATCATTTATCAAAACTCTCTCGACTCTGGGGAGGTCCCAGCAGATTGGAAGACAGCAAATGTCACGCCACTTTTTAAAAAAGGATGTAGACAAAAGACAGGCAACTATAGGCCAGTTAGCTTAACACCTGTAGTCGGGAAAATGCCTGAAACTGTCATTAAGGAAGAAATAGAGAAACAGTTATAAAGGACTGGTTCCATTAGACAGACGCAGCATGGATTCAGAAAGGGCAGGTCCTGTTTGACAAACTTACCAGAGTTCTCTGAGGACACAATGAGTGCAGTGGATAGAGGGGAACAGGTGGATGTCGTACACTTGGATTTCCAGAAGGTGTTCGATAAGGTGCCGCACAAGAAACTTATAAATAAGATACAGATGCATGGAGTCGGAGGAAGTGTATTGGCATGGATAGTGGATTGGTTAACCAATAGATGGCAGAGAGTTGGTATAAATGGGTGTTTCTCTGGTTGGCAGTCGGTGGTGAGTGGGGTGCCGCAGGGGTCGGTTCTGGGCCCGCAGCTGTTTACCATTTACATTGATGATTTGGAAGAGGGGCTGAGTGTAGTGTAGCAAAATTTGCTGAGGACACTAAACTGAGTGGAAAAACAAATTGTGCAGAGGATATGGAGAGTCTGCAGAGGGATATAGATCAGTTAAGTGAGTGGGCCAAGGTCTGGCAGATGTAATACAATGTTGGTAAATGCGAGATCATCCACTTTGGAAGGAATAATAGAAGAGCAGATTATTATTTAAATAGTGAAAGATTGCAGCATGCTGTTGTGCAGAGGGACTTGAGAGTGCTTGTTCATGAATCACAAAAAGTTGGCTTGCAGGTACAACAGGTTATTAAGAAGGCAAATAGAATGTTGGCCTTCATTGCTAGAGGAATTGAATTCAAGAGCAGGGAGGTCATGCTGCAACTATACAGGGTACTGGTGAGGCCACACCTGGAGTACTGTGTGCTGTTCTGGTCTCCATACTTGAGGAAGGATATACTGGCTTTGGAGGCAGTGCAGAGGAGGTTCACTAGGTTGACTCCAGTGGTGAAGGATTTAACCTACAAGGAGAGATTGAGTCACCTGGGACTATACTCTCTGGAGTTCAGAAGAATGAAATGGGACCTTATAGAAACATACAATATTTTGAAAGGGATATATGATATAAGTAGGAAAGTTGTTTCCATTGGTAGGTGAGATTAGAACTAGGGGACATAGTCTCACAATTCAGGGGAGAAAATTTAGGATGGAGATGAGGAGAAACTGTTTTTCCCAGAGAGTGGGAATCTGTGGAATTCTTTGCCCAGGGAAGCAGTTGAGGCTTTTTCAGTAAATATATTTCAGAAACAGTTAGATAGGTTTTTACATAGTAAGGGAATTAAGGGTTATGGGGAAAAGGCAGGTAGATGGAGCTGAGTTTACAGACAGATCAGTCATGATCTCATTGAATGACGGGGCAGGCTCGATGGGCCATATGGCCTACTCCTGCTCCTATTTTACACCCCCCCCCCCACCATTCTGGTTATGAAAACCTTAAGGAACCAGGTAGAAATGAAAGGAGAAAGTAATGAATAAGTATTTGGAATGGGGATTAGAACTGGTAAAATGATGTATATGATTATGTTGGATGGTGAGTGTATGACAAGCACTAGTGGAAGAATTGTAACCTGCTGGGAGAAGGATGAAAGGATTGTTTTTTCTGTGTACAGATATAGCAAACGGAAGTACAGTATTTACTATTGCTTCCCGTTGAAGTGCTTCTTGCACTGAATGCAGAACTCAGTTATGCTTTTCCTGGAATTCATTATCTCAGCACACACAAAATGCTGGTGGAACACAGCAGGCCAGGCAGCATCTATATTTTGTGTGTGTTGTTGTTTGAATTTCCAACATCTGCAGATTTCCTCGTGTTTGTTCATTATCTCAGCAATTGTTTTCCGATGTTAGTTTCTTCGAATATGCTCTTCTCATTTGGCTTGAAGCAGAACTGTAAACTTCCAGTGAGGTTCCATGAATGTTCAAAGTAAATTCATTATCAAAGTACATATATGTCACTAAATACAACCCTGAGAATGTTTGAAAGAAACTGTGGACTTGTCTTGATCTCATAACAGCTACAACACTCCAGGGTAAAGTTGAATGCAAGGACCACAACCCCGCCTGAAGAGGCATCTCACTCCTTTAAGACAGACAGACAGACTTTATTGATCTGGAGGGAAATTGGGTTTCGTTACAGTCACACCAACCAAGAATAGTGTGGAAATATAGCAATATAAAACCATAAATAATTAAATAATAACAGACTGACCTGCTTGGAATTATGATGATAACTTGGGTGGCAGTTTTCTTGTTCAGACAATATCTGGGTGCAAAATTCATCATGAGATTATAATGAAGCCCAGGGGTTCAAGTCCTCTGAGTGTATTTTGATTTAGCTGTTGGTATTCCTTTGATCCAACTGATAGGGAGTTAAAATAGGTCAACCTCATTGAGCTCAGAATATTGTCTTAACTTTTAACTGACCCTAAGATCAACCTAACCCTTTACTCCCTCAGGTCTCCCCCACTACCTTCCTCCAGTCACATAAGAATGTCCTTTGTGTTAGTCATTGCTGCCCTGGGAAAAGGTGCTGGTAGCCCACTCTATATATGTCTCTTATTGTGCTTTCCACCGGACCCATCCGGATCATTATGGGCCATCGGGTGGGTCACGTCAGGTTTGCACAGGCAGGCATCTCCCAGTTTCCACCCAGCTAACAGGAATCACCTGCCACTTGTTGCCATTTCATCACCTTCAGCCTTGTTCACTCATTGAATTATCCAGCCTCATCCAATTGCTCCTATCCTTCAGTTACCTTGTTGCCTTCTCATATTAAGAATCTGTTCTCTCTTGTTTCATGGACCCTTATGGTTTGTTATTTTGCAGTTTACTATTAAGCTTATTACCCACCACTAAACCATCTCTGCTGCTCTGTATTTGGCTCAGCCTACTCTACGTTTCCTGACACTCCCCTGTACAAGACTTGATGTTTCTTCCCTTTTTATCGTGTGTGCTGGAGATGTTTTCCTTTTCATTGTTGTTTGTGAAATGTAACAACATAATTGTATTAAAGCCACTCCACAAAAGCATATCACTGTGTGAAGCATTTTGAGATTTTATAAAGTAATAATGAAATTCAAAACATATTTCAGATGGAATAAAAGCTCATTTTAAGAAATTCTATAAAGGAATGTTAAACAACAATGCAGTCAATTAAATATTTATTAAACTGTGTGAAAACAGAAGTGGCATCAGAATAATTTTGCATATTATATCTTTAAGAAAGAACATTTTGCAAGTGCTGTGATTTACTGCAGCAGAATTTCAGATGCAGACTGTTGGTATGTACCTGTGTATATCAGTTTATTGCTTTAGTAAAGGCACATCTGCACACTTTTGAGAAATAATTTTCAAATTGTGAACCAGGCTCCATTAATTCCATTAGACAATTTGACAAAAGCACTGTTCCAGCAGAGGATATGTTGTCCCACGTATACCCACTGTTGTTCGGTCCCTCTGTTCATTTCAAACTTGAACTGCTGAATCTGTTACAGAACTGAGGCTCTGCATGTGACTTGTCCTGAACTTCACAAAGTCCATTGAACCTAAGCATGATCTAATATTAAAAATAAAAAATATATAACATACTGTTTCAAGCTCCTCATGTTAGTGAGTATCTGAATTATGAATCATGAATCCTTTGTATCAGGCAGGAAAGGTCCACAAATTGATTTCTAGTCTTTGCAATTCAGCTTTCGTTGACTAAATTGAAGACTAAAGTGCTGTAACTTGTAACTGTCATGTAGCCTTCTGGTTTACATTTTCTAATGGTTAACATTCTGATTGCCAGTCACAACTTTTAGCAAAAGTATATTTGTTTGGGCACTAGTGAAGATGCCTTTTGGCAAGGCTGTGGAGCTGTTTCTAACTGAATATGTCAAAGCACAAACGTGAAGTCTGGCCACTCGGGTAAAACAAGTAGACGTTAATTATCAGCTGTGGCAAAATTCCCCTGTACAAAATAAACATGTTTGGGAGAGCAGAAGAATGAAAGGAAATTAACAAGAAAAAGAGTCTGTCCGAAACAGACTCATTGCTGTGCCAGCTTCTTTCTGGTCTGTGTAGAGTAGCTCTGTGAAGAAAGACATTACCTACAGAGAGATACGGTCTGTGCTTTTGCCATTGACTTCTGCTGCTCACCCTTCGAGTCCCGTCAATTTCAGAGTGAAAGTTACAGGTGCTGAGCAGAAGGACTTAGCTCAGGACACCTCAGTGAAATCTACTTAAGTTATGAAAGCATTTTTTTGTTCGTCAAATGTCTTCTGACCAGTCCTGAAGACAAGATATATAAAATTGAAGACTAGCAGGTGTGCTCCAGTTTGCTTGGAAGGGATTTCCATTCCTATCATTTTACAGGTGACTTTCAACTGAGGAGTCCTAGTGGCAGCCTAAAGCCAGCATACAGATAAGGCAACTTAAATCCTGCCCTTTGGTATGAACGGGACTCAACACAGTATGTGTGTATCTTACATACTTGGCTCAGTATCAGCCAGTGGATCAGTTAAGGACAGAGAATTAGCAGTGATTCATTTTTATGGTCCCAAAGGAAGAGATGTTCTTTATAATTTTAACAACAATGTACAGGATACCTCCTGAGAACGGAATCCTTCCCTGAATTGCTATGTCTGGGTCTATGGACCAGTAGGGCTACTCAGTATCACAGGAGACATGTACTTTCTGGTTTTAGTTTATAATAAACCACATGGGAAACCTTCAATTCTGAATCCTATTAATACCAGAGTTGGCACTGTGCGTCTGGAATCTCTGCAAAGTCTTTTTTGTGCGGATGAAAATAACTACAATAGAAGCCACTGGCATTTTGAACACTGAGAAAATGGGAAACTGGAAGAAAGTGAACAGTCAGCCATGATCTTATTAAATGGCATAGAAGACTGCAGGGCTTTTCCTCAGCTCTGCTTCTTTTGTCACCAAGCTAATAACAAGGAGGGCAACAGACCATGCAATTGTAATCCAATGAAAATGAAAACCAGAAGAAATATAAAATTAACTGCTGATTCACTGTTAGCTGTTTGTATCTTGGCATAAAGTCACATTTCCTTCCCAGAATTATGAAGTGTCCATGTGGGAAGAATTAACTACTTATCAAGGACTTTGCTACTGAGAAATGGAAGAATTTTTCAAAGAGAGCACCCGGAGTTGTAATCGGCAACCCCAGATGAATTACTGCACAGTCAGACGAAGAGTAATTCTTCCCCAGATGAATCCTTTCTTAGCGGCACTAATGTGCCTCAGCTGCAAATTCAGAAGTGTTTTTTTAGTCCTGGAGAGCTGCTGTATTTTTTAAATTTCCTTATCCAGCCTTCCAGTCATCTTCTCTAAGATTGGTATATTAGTGTCAATTACTGTTGAATTAGTGGCCGTTTTGTACATTAGACTTGAGTTCATTAGGACCGTGAGTCTTTAAAACTTCCCATTTCAAGTCATTCCTTCTGTATCACCATTTTCAGATTTCAAATTGGACAGTCTGTGTCACGTAACACAAAATGGTGGAGGAACACAGCAGGTTTGGCAGCATCTATGGAATGGAATAAAGAACTGATGTTTGGGCTGATAACTTTTATCAAAACTGGAAGGGAAAGGGGAAGAAGCCATATTTCCAGCATTTGCAGATCTCTTGAGTTCTGTGTCGCACATAGGCTTGTAAATGCCTTGAAATTCAAGTTTTCCCTTCTGTATCCAAGTCGAGTGATAATAGTGGAATTAGTTTGAAACTGGAAATATTTTTAGTTATAATGTTACCAAATGGAAAATGTTTGATAGCACTTCAAATGATGCTGCCATTGTTGATCTGAGATTTGAGAAACAGCAACATTTTAGTAGAGCTAAGAAAACGTTTAGAAAATAGCAATTACTTTGCTTTGTCAGACCTTTGATGAAACTCTACACCTAGGACATTGCTGAATGATGATACATATTAATAATTACAATTTTAATGATTACGTCCTTGTGAAAACTACTTCAAAAGTGTGTCTATGCAAGAAGTGCCCAAAATGATTTGGTCATTCAGTCTTGGATTCTGTTAGCACTGTCCATTACTTTGAAATGATGGAAAGTTTACAAAAATGCTTTGGACACACTGATAATTATCTGGGTAACTGGAACATTTGAGCATTCAAAAACATTTTGACAAACTGATGCCTGAATATGTGTGCTAAAGTCAAATGATGCAGGGCCCAATAAATGAATGTTCCTGCCAAAAAAACACAAGAAATGGCAGCTATGAGTGTAGACTATAAGACATAGGAGCAGAATTTGTGCATTCGGCCCATTGAGACTCCTCCGTCAGTGCATACTGAACAAATTTAATTGAAACAAAAATTTCATCAGTAAACTTGAACCAGTACACTGACATCCCAAACTTCAAACAATTATTCATACCTTCCTTTATACATTTTGTCAGGGTAAATGAGAAGATTGTTCCCAAAATAAGAGTCAACAGATAGGAATAGGAAGTTGACTTTCACTCATAAACTCTGGGTAGACCAAGTTTGTGTGACGAATTGCTCTAAAAGAAACATTCTTATGAAGTGTAAAATGGAATAGGCTATTAAGGCTACAGTTATGCTACAGCCATTGATCAAAGAATACGTTTTTCTATTTGAAATAATCAAGGAAATGCTGGTTATACTGTGCACTAATATAAATGTGACTTTTATCAAGGTGAAATGACTGGAGTATTATTATTTAATAATGCATTGAGCTCAGCTTGTCAGGTTATAAGTTTTCACTTTAAGAAAAAAAAATATCTTTGCATTGAAAAGATTCTGTATTAATTTATCGAAGTTCTCAGATGGTGAATGATGATGAATGTACTGTCAAATGAGGAATCGACTCCTAACTTAAAGTCCTTTTTCTGGCTTTGAAATCATACAATATCAAACCATAAAGTCGCAACCTTAAATTGTCAAATGTATGAATAAAATCAATAAACAATGATTATTTAAATGACATTGTGATTACTGAAAGAAGCACCATCCACATTAGCAAGCATCAAAGAAGAGTAGTGATGACAAGTATTTTTGTTTTTCTGAAAATGCATTCTATATGAAATTGAATTTCTGTTAAAGTGGCTGATTTCATGTTGATTCAGAGCTTCAAGCAGAATGCAAATAAAGATGATGTCAAAGTTCAAATGGATGGTCAAATACTTAGTGGAACACTAACTACTGAGCTGTTCATAGCATGTGCGTAGTATAATTGGTCATGGTTGAACAATATTGGTTTAAGTGTTATAGTTTTCATCTGGAAGAAAAACAGCATATAACACCTTCTTAATGCAGTAAAACATTAACACCATCTCATGATACTTCACAATTTTTGGAAACAGTTGAAGGAGGAACGATGTAGTGTGGAATAATAAAAACACTTCAAATTCCATTCTTGGCGCATGGGATTTAGAAAGATCTGGCCCAGAAGCTCCTTTATATCTACAGCCTAATTTGGCACTTAATCATCTTATCCTTCAGAATATTAAGAATGTGACTAATAATCATGTGTACTTCACAAATTTTTATTCTGACAAAATATTTCTTTCTTGTCAGAAGATAGTAGAGTAATGGTAAACTTGTCCATGTTGTTAGGAGACTCAAAAAGGGAGTCGCATGCACTTCCTGCAGGCACTTTGAAAAACTGGCATAATTCCAAAGATTTTATTCCTCTGCATGTTTCATATTTGTTCTCTTCAAATCCCTCCAATTGTTTTTTAAAAGCTCATATGGAATCCAAATGCATCACCATTTCTGATTAGTGTACCTTCAAAGGTACAAAGGTTCATTTATTATCAAAGTACTCAACTCTGAAATATTTCAATTCTCTGGGTAGCCGTGAAACCAAGAAAGAAAAGAAAGGCAGCACGATCATCAACTCCCAGATCCCAAAACCTCACGCAAAATAAAAACAAACAGAAACCGAACCGGCACTCAATCCCCGAATCCCTTCTCCCACACAAAAACTGAGCAAAACTGATCAGGCACATAAGCCCCCAAATCCCTCCTCCCCGCACAAGAACCAAGTAAAACGGATCAGGCATGTTGACCCCCAAATCCCTCCTCCTGCGCAAAAAAACCGAAAATGGATCGGGCACATCAACCCCCAAATCCCCCTCTCTTCACAAAAATTGAGAAGATCGGGCCAAAAAATACAGAATATAAAACTGAAAAATAGAGTATACAGTCCGAATTTCACATCCAAGATGCAGGAAAAACCTGGGCAACACTCTCTGTAGTGTTCTCGCACAGGTGTAAAAACTCTGAACTAAACACCAAGTATAAACCGGTCAATGAGGCGCGATCCCAGTAAGATTAACCGTTTACTGTTCACTCTTCCACATTAACGTATGGTGAAAACTGTTGATAAGACAATACAAAATATATACAGTATTTGTTTCCTTCTTGGCATCACATTTACATCATAAATACTTGCAAAAATAAAACTACAACAAACTATATTACATCAAAGTACAACATACAGTCAGAATCTACCTACGCCATCAACTGCTTTAAATACACTTCAACACAAACTATCCGCAACTCTTTAAATAACAAAGAACATAAACTTTATCAACCATCTTTACTTTTAACAGAATCAGCGTTAACATTTTTACTTCAACATATCGATTACCTTATGAACTTACAGCGTTGCTTCTATGATGTTTCTAGTGCATAGAAAGAAAAATTTTCTTGCGCTGATCTTGCACACCCAAGCCCCCTCCTTCCCGTTTCTCCAAACCGGTATTTTCCCACAGGACGCAGCGAAACCGGGTGTGATGTCATCGCATGCCGCGTTATATCACAGACAACAAATTTACTTTCAACAACCTTAACTTTAACTAGAAAACGATTACAAACGAATTACTAAAGCGAAAATATAATAAACTAAACGAATGCCTTAAGGGCAACACACTCTCCGAGTGCAGCAGCATGCTCCTCCCTCTCCGGTACAGTGCAACTAATCAAAAGACAGGCATCGACACTCACTCTCCACACTCGATTCAATGCTTCAATCTCCCTCATCACTTTAATTGGCAAAATGGAGCCAAACATCGACGTGCGCCCCGTCCTGCAGCCTGCCTGCTATGAGGTTCGTGCACACCACCATTGCCTCTGCCTACTGAAATTCTCTCCGAGACTACAGAGCACTGTAACACCCAAATGAGCTCCAAACCTTTGCACGACTTGATTTTTCCATCACCCTTGTAGCTTTAATCAGCAAACAATGGAAGCTATAATTGGCAAAATGGGGTCAAACATTGGCTCGGGCACTAGCCTGTAGCCTTCTCACCACAAAGTTCGCCTGCACTACCTCTGCCTCCCAGAATCCTCTCAGAGACTGCAGAGCACTGAAGCACCATAACGGTCTCCAAACAGCGAAACACAGGCTCCAACAGCTCCAGAGTCTCATTCAAGATGAACAACAAATGTAAAAGACATCAAAGAAGTGAAAAAGGTGGTTTCATGATCTATCCAGAAGATGGCGTCCAAAGGAGTGTTGCACACAGGTGCCATCCTGACCATGTGGTGCCTCTGTAAGTTATGTAATGAATGACATGGCCTTTGCCAATCGTTTGAATTGGAGACTGGATAAGGGAGATGAGACAAAGCAGATGTGCTGTTTAGTGAAATTATAACCCCAATTCACTATGTGAAGACATGTTCCTTACATTCATTCCTGCTCCTTTAGTCACTATAATGATGTGAACGTGCTTAGTTTCTGTCCAACCAACCACAGGAAACAACTTCTAATCACTTGTTGTGGTGAACTAGATATACCTGTCTGACTGCTCCTGTGGCTCCTCCCAAGACCCTGCTGACTGCCCCGGTGGCTCCTCCCACAGACCCCTGTATAAAGGCGACTGTGGCCTGCTGCTCTCCCTCATCGACCTTGCGAGCTGGTGTGGGGCACTTTGGTCGAGGGTCACGGAAGCCAGTGTTGAACGGGGCGTGTCGGGGGCGGGGCCTGGTGACGCCGGCAAAGTTGGCCGCTCACATCCGGGCATGCAAGATGGCGAGTCGGGGGCGGGGCCTGGTGACGCCGGCAAAGATGGTTGTCCACATCCGGTCATGCAAAATGGCGGCCCCCAGGTCTCAGACGCAGCGCTGCTCGACCCCGGGCGCGGTTTAGACTTACATACTTTGGCGAAATGGCCCTTCTTCCCACAGCTGGAACAAGTCGCTTCGCGGGCCGGGCAGCTGTTTCTGGCATGTTTCTGAAGCCCACAAAAGTAACAGAGTTTCATACCTGGCGAATTCGTGGGGTTTGAGATACCGCGACTGGCAGCGGCGTTGGCGAATTCGCTCGGAACCGGGGAATCACGCGGCTGGACCTCTTCGGCGTACAGCTGCGCAGCCTCTATCGTACCGGCCGTCTCTATCGCGGAGCGTAAGGTAAGATCAGCTTTTTCCAGCAGCCGCTGGCGGATACACACTGACCGGACCCCAGTCACAAAAGCGTCTTGGACCAAGAGTTCCTTATGCTGTTCTGCTGTGAGCGCTTGGCAGTCACAGGCCCGCACTAGGGTCTGTAACTCGCGGAGAAATTCAGCAGTCGACTCCGTAGGCCGCTGTTTTCGTGTTGCCAAGCGGTGCCGTGCATAAACTGGATTTACTGGCCGCAGGTACTGTCTTTTGAGGGCGGCAAGCGCCTCCTCGTAGGTGGATATGTCCCTGATGAACGAATAAACTTTTGGGGCGACCCTCGAGAGGAGAAGTTTGTGCCGAACAGCCGAGTCGGTGGCACGAACCTCCTCTAAGTACGATTGGAAGCACACCAGCCAGTGTTCAAAGGCAAGAGCTGCTCCAGGGTCTTGGGGGTCCAAGTCTAGGCATTCTGGGCGTAAAGCGGTTTCCATGTTGTAACTTTCAGTCAATAAAATTGATGCACCATCAATAACTCACGCCGAGACTTAGGAAGTGAGATATCGGCTTTTATTGACTGAAGAACAACTACATCCTGGGAAAATGAGGGAGAGCAGCAGGCCACAGTCGCCTTTATACAGGGGTCTGTGGGAGGAGCCACCGGGGCAGTCAGCAGGGTCTTGGGAGGAGCCACAGGAGTAGTCAGACAGGTATATCTAGTTCACCACACTTGTTCTACCTGACTCTGTGTAACATGGATAACACACCCTCAGTGACCACTTTATTAGGTACACCTGAACACCTGTTTGCTAATGCAAATATCTAATCAACCAATCATGTAGCAGCAACTCAATACATTGGAGCATGTAGACATGGTCAAGAAGTTCAGACTAAGCATCAGAATAAGGAAGAAATGTGATCTAAATGACTTTGACCATAGAAAAATTGTTAGTGCCAGATGGGGTATCTCAGAAACGGCTAATTTCTGATTTTCATGCACAATAGTCTGCAGAGTTTACAGACAAAAAAAAATCCAGTGAATGGCAGTTCTGTGGGTGAAAATGCCTTGTTAATGAGAAAGGTCAAAGGAGAATGGATAGACTGGTTCAAGGTGACAGTGTTATGCCCACAGCCCCCTCCTTTGTGAGAATCGCAAGATCACTATTGGGTTGGGTCAGGGGGACCAGGAAATGAGAAGGAGACGTGCGGACTGTCTCGTTCCTCGGCGATGTAAAGCAAGGGGAAATGGCCATTGTCTCTTGGAGACAAATTTGTGGATTGAGATCCTATGCTACGTGAGAGCCCTCGGGCAAAGTGGGCTGGGTGAAGGGGACAGATTGCATCATCCCCCCAACCTGATTGACATCTACGACCCTGCGAGTCAGGATATAAGAGGGACTGCAGGAGCAGCCCCTCAGATGCACCAGAAGAAACACTAGCGATCCCGTAATAGCGGGAAGCCATTTGAAGGAAGCCACGTGCATTCAGTTCCATTGCCTGGAACTGGTGGCTGGTACCACGGAAACGGCTGTGAACTAACAACGGGGAACCAACTCCCCCGACTCAATGGATTGGCCTCATAAAAGACCTGGGCAAGTTTAAAACCATCTCTCTTAAACCCAAAGAGCTGCAGCTTGAATGACAGTGACTTTTATTTTTCCATCGGACAATACATTATCCCCTAGACAACGATAGAGCTATTTCTTATTGATTATTATTATTATACCCGCGCTTTTAGATTGAGTATTGACGACGTATATCATCTGAATGTTTGTATTAATCTTATTTTTGTGCCCCTTTATCAATAAAGACTTTTAAAAATAGTACCATCAGACTTCAACGGACCACTCTATCTTTGCTGGTAAGTGACCCAGTTACGGGGTAAGTAACAACAGTAATTCCAATAACCAGCTGTGGTGTGCAGAAGAGCATCTCTGAATGCAGAACACATCAACCTTGAAGTGGATGGCCTACAGGAGCAGAAGACCATGAACATACATTCTGTTGTCACCACTTTATTTAGTACCTAATAAAGTGGCTATTGAGTGCATACCATCAACTTATGGATAATATTTTTCCTTATAATGCTCTCATTATTTTAAGAATTTTGTCATGTATGCAATTTACTTGAGTGCTGCAGTGGTGTTAGTGACAGAAAAGAGCCATGCGGTGGCTCTGTAAGTTATGTAATGAATAATGTACCTTTGCCAATAGTTTGAATTGAAGACTGAATAAGGGAGATGAGACAAGGCAGATGTGCTGTTTAGTGAAATTATAAAATCTGGATGCCATGCCCGAATTGAAATACTGGCTGTGGGGTGTGATCTCTCAATGTGAACATGCACCAATTGAGCAGGAGCTCTGTGATCCAGCTAGGAAAGTATGAAGCAATATCTCAAACATGAGAAAATCTGCAGATGCTGGAAATCCAAAGCAACAGGACTGCTGAAGAGTCTCGGCCTGAAATGTCAGCTATTTACTCTTTTCCATAGATGCTGCCTGGCCTGCTGAGTGCTTTCTGCATTTTGTCTGTATTGATGTGGCAGTATCTATGTGCTGCCTGGGCCATCGAGTTTCCAGTTATGTAATGTGTCTAAAGAGTAGAGAGAGGAAGGAAGGATTTGCACTGCATACTGGGATGGTTAAGGCAGATAGGTCAGGTGAAAGTAAATGTGTTCCTGCATCTTGCTGGTCACAAGAGAAGAGAATTTTATCAGATCACAAAACCTCTAAGATTCTGAAGAACACATCCAAAGCAATACATGGACATTATAACCTATATAGGTTTGAAGCAATTAACCATATAAATAACCAGAAGTATGAGGAATCCTTTGTTGCTTTTTTCTAATTTATTTATCTCCTTCAATTTTCACCTGCTTGTATTAGATCAGTTGAAAATAACAAATCCTCTCAGTCAACAATCTCATACGCCAGAAAGTCATCAGATTTCTACTTTGAAGCAGTGTAAAATAATAGATGGGTATTATATTATATGATGGGATTGCTGATTACTGATTGAAACCAAGCAAAATGAGTGGCAGCAATACAGCAACAGAGGAATTTTAACAAAGGCTGGATTATGTACTAGAATGTTTCAGCTGTGTTAAAACCAAAACAGGATATATTTTAGTGTTCAGAGAAAGATAACTGCTGGTAACATTGATTTCTCTAATTTCCAGTAATTATTTCCACCCTCCTTCTCTCTATTTCCATTCCGTATTCCAACTCCCCTCTCATAGCTCTTCTCCTCTCCAGCCTTCCACTGGTGCTCCTTCTCCTTCCTTTTCTCGCATGGTCATTCTCCTCTCCGATCAGATTCCTTCTTCTTCAGCCCTTTAACTTTTCCACCTATCACCTCCCAGCCTCTCACTTCATACCCCTCCCCCACCCACCTACCTTCCCCCTCACCTGTCATCTTGCACTTCTTCCCCTTCCCCCACACCTTCTTAGTCAGGCTTCTTCCCCTTTCCATTCCAGTTCTGAATAATGGTCTCAGCCTGAAACATTGACTGTTTATTCATTTCCATATATGCTGCCTGACCTGCTGAGTTCATCCAGCATTTTGTCTGTGTTGTTTGGGATGTGGAATGGTTCTGACTGAACAAGTAGTCAATCAATTGGGAGGATCATTGTAGGACTTTATTCCTTGGAACATAGAAGATTGAGAGCTGATTTGAAAAAGATATATAAATTATGAGTGGTATAGATAGAGTAAATGAAAGAAAGCCTTTTCCACTGAGGATAGTTGAGACTACAACTAGAGGTCATGGGTTAAAGGAGAAAGATGCAAAGTTTAGGGGGATCATGAGGGGAACTTTCTTCACTCTGAGGGGCGTGAGCATGTGGAATGAGCTGCCACTGCAAGCAGTGCATTCGAGATTGATTTAAACGTTTCAGAGAAATTGGGATAGGTGCATGAGTGGTAGATGTATGGAGGACTATGATCCCAGTGCAGATCATTGAGGGTAAGCAGTTTAAAAATGGTTAGCATGGACTAGATGGGCCAAAGTGCTCTATGACTCTAAAAGCCTTTGCTATGATACTTTAATAAAGAGATGATATGACAAGAAGGAGGGTCAGCTGATTAGCATATACAAACAGAATTATAATTATGAATATGCTTAATGTGCAAATTAAGAAGGAGCTACTTGCTTCACCTGCATGTGTTTACACCTGTAAATACAGTACTTGTATACTATGAAGTCATACATCATTGTTCTTAAACCCCACTGTAGATCACAGAAGTGGCAGAGGGTGCTTGTGAGCTTGCAGACATGCAATGCAATAATTCATTGCTAGCCTCATCTTTAGAGGCCGAAGGGCAAACAAAGAAGAAACAATTTGATGTAACCCACTCACTCCTCATATCTAGAATCTACTTGTAGGAATGAATGAGGAGGGTGTGGAATGTGGAGGTCATGCATTATCTGCAGAAATGCAAGAACTGTAGATTGCTGGGAAGAAACCAACCAGAGGAAATGCTTCATTCTTGGCATGTCCCACTGACAAGTCCTGGGCAAAATTTGGATCAGATTAGCTTGGACCAGATAAGAAAATGTTGAACACACTTTGAAAAATACCTACCGTGCTTAGTAATGATCATCCAAATGCTTGAAGGACAGCTTGCCCAATGTGGTATTTCTGAGGAGATAATCACAGATAATGGGCAACAATTCACAAGCTACAACTTTTCTGAGGCTCTCAAAGACTCTAGTTAGATCAGCAGACAGCATTTCTTCACTTTTGATAAAGTAAATGGAAAGGCAGAGAACATTATGAAGATAGTCATGGGGTGCTGAAGAAAACTAAATCCTCACTATCTTCTGAACTGTCAGCTTCTGCAATGTCATCCATGTGAGAGGATTTCAGAATAGTTTCATACAATTAATTGCTTTTGAAGCTGAAATAGTGTTTGGTATAAAGCTCCAGAAGGAGGTTGCATGGGAGATAAGAGAGCAACAGTCAGTATGTCTGTTGCTTCTTCATTAGCTTCATGAATAAAGAACCTTTATCAATAAATGGTTGAGCATTTCCAGTATCATAGAGAATGAACAAGAGAGATACTGAGACCTTTTTCTTTCACCTGCTCATTTTGTCATCTCATTTGTTCCCCACTTGATCCTCTCTGGTCCAAGGAGAACAACCTCAGATTCTCCAACTACTCCACAGAATTAATTCTATATCACTAACAAGATCTTCCACTTACTCTGCAGGTTCACCAAATCCTTAAAGCTTGGTGTCCTGAATTGTACACAATACTCTAAATGGAACCTATTTAGTTACTTCTAAGATTTTAGCATTTTAAATCAATGCCTCTTTTTAACATGCCAAGTGTACTGAACAACACAAAAAATGCTGGAAGAACTCAGCAAGTCAGGCAGCATCTCCAGAAGGGAAAGAACAGTCAATGTTATGGGCCAAGTTCCTTCATCAGGATTGAATATTTAAATTTTTTTTGTGTTTTTCAGGTTCCTTTCTAGATCAATACTCAATGCTTCAAGGAGTCATTTCTGGACTTGTCTTAATATCTTCAGCGATGGATCAACCCAAGTTCACAAAATCAAAATCTACCCTTAAACAGCGCCAATGCAGAGTAACAGTATTAGAGATGCTGAGTTATGAATGAGTTATAAGCAGTTGTCTTTTCTACCTCCTTACACAGCTGAAAGGTTCTTTTGCATTTTAAATTCTACTTTCCAAGTGGTTTAACTCCTTGCTAGAATTTTAAATTAATTGTGAGTATTAACAACAATGCTGGTTTAAGATAGCCTCTAGATTTTAAATCACACCTTTGAAGAGCATCATACAATCCTTTATGAAGTTTAGTCCTGGCACACACAGAAATGGCTTCAGTTGCTCCATATTTCAAATTGGCCAGCAATAAACTGCACTGTAACTCTGTCTGGATTCGTATTTCCTTTATCATGTTGTCAGTTTTCTGAGATTAAGCGAAGTATTAAATGACTATTACATTTACACATTTCAAAGAGAATAATTAATTACATAAAGAACACCAAGGTTTTCAAACATTTCAATGACATTAACGTAACACTTCCAAAGTAGAAATGATTGCTGCATATACTCTTGGAGGTGTGTGGGATGTCTTTCCAATCATAAACTGATAATGGAAACCAATCTCCGTGTTTCATTATAATGTTAATGACTTTTATGGTAATTAACTTTTCAAAACAATTTTGCCGGCCTCTACAAATCTACATGTTTGCATTCTATCCATTCAGTGTGAATCAAGTCCATATGCATAAGTCAGCAGATTGTATAAATAACTAATGAAAGCTGCAATATTTCTTCACCTTAAAATCATAAGCATGAAATAAGAAAATGCCATTTGGTCCATTGAGCCCATTTCTTTCCAAAAGACTGCTTAGAATTTGCTACTGTGGCAGATTTTTCAACCATTTTAGAAATAGCTCCAGATGGACAATATTTCTGAGGCTAGATGATTTTCTTCCTCTTCAACTTCAATTCTACCATCTGTGCACTGAAAATTTGCAGTTAGAGTTGATGAAAAATCTTCAACCAATTGCTTATCTACCAACTACTGTACAGGAATATATTCCATAAATTTAAATCCAAATATGGTGTTCAAAGTACACAACCTTTTCACCCAAGAATAAGTACCCTATCTAAGGGCTGTCAAAAGATACCTGGTAAGGTGCCATATCTAAAGATAATCAGAAAAGAGATGCCCAATATATCAAAGTGATGTTAATAATGTGCATGTAACTGATTAATGGACAGGAGCTAGAATAGGAGCGAAGGAATAAACAGGAGCATGAAGAATGGTCCACAACTTTATCTGATTTATTTTATATATGCAAGTCACAGAATGGTTACAGCACAGAGGACATTCAGCCCACCAAGTCCAAACTAGCACTATTTTGTTCACTTTTTTCATAGCTGTATAAATTTTCCTCACCTTATATTTCTCTACTTTCATTTTAAAGGCCACAATAGAAACTGTATCCTCCATCTAGGCAGAACAATCAACATTCCAAACACATGCCGCATAAAAAAACTCAGCTTTCTT
Source organism: Hemitrygon akajei (assembly GCF_048418815.1). Lineage (NCBI taxonomy): Eukaryota > Metazoa > Chordata > Chondrichthyes > Myliobatiformes > Dasyatidae > Hemitrygon > Hemitrygon akajei. Next base: position 37,413,243 of record NC_133133.1, on the reverse strand, counting down.
CATGTCACTCCAACTTCTCTTCCCCTTCATCTTATACCACTCTACCAACAGGAACAGTCTTCCTTGGTCTTATTTGATCATATTCTTTATTGTTTTATATATGTATATCTTACCAGCTATCAATCTTCAGTGCAAACTGCCTCTGTCTCAGAAATCTCTTTTTTCCAAGCAGAGATCCTCATTCCAGGAACCATTCTTATAGGTGTAGAATAAGATTATGCTTTCACATTCTTCCTGGATAGCACCAACTTGGCAACCACAAACAACCATGCTACAATTGAAGCTAAATTGGTAACCCAGACTCAAAAATAGTGAGGACTGTTTGAAGGCGATAGTACAAAACTTCAGAAAGAACCAAACAAGCTGGTAAAATGAAAGTGACACATATCTACAGTTTAGGTGAATAACAAGGACACATCTGTATCTCCTAAACACCTATAAAAAAATTGAAACGAAACAAAAATATGTGTTTAAAGGTACTAGTACTTACTGCATATTTTAGAAATTTTTGCCTTCCAAATTGAAACGTTGATCCGTCTCGTGTGTGACATACAACTCGATGAAACTTATCATCCTAGAAATTGAGAAGTTTCCTCCTCAATGTTAAATAAAACTTTCTCGTGTTATGCAAAGTACAGCAAGAAATTGAGGAACTTATTCCTTTTTACTCCCTTTTGACACTGCTTGAAGGATATCAGAAAGAATCCAGTAAAACTGTTAACTGTCAGAGCAAGAATAATCACTTAAGAGCCTGAAACACTAAAAGTAACTCATTGAGTGAATGATCAATGTTGTGATCAATACATCCCTTATTGAACTCTCCCAGTTGGTCTTTGACAGCTCTTTCACATGCTGTAAGTGTTAATGTGGTTGAAGTCCACTGTTAGGAAATTGTTCTAGCATGTTAAAGCAGCTTCTCTAAAGTTAACAATACTGTTTAAAAAGTTTGAGAAGTCTAAGACTTAGATAATGGAGTTCTTAGTGAAATTCAATAGATGGCAACTGATGAAATGAATCATGAGCATACACCGGGGACAGCAAAGTTATTCTACCACACTGTATTAGCAGCAAGGATTTGATCTTGACCTTGCCCATTTGTCTCTGTGGCATTTCCATGTTCTGCCTGTGACCATATTGATTTCCCCCGGGTGCAGATGCTTACTCCCACATGCCAAAGATGTGTTGACAGATTAATTGGTTCCTGTATATTACCCATAATGTAAGTGGGTGGCAGGAGAGCTGATGGGCATATGAGAGAGATGAGATGACAGGAAGGTAAATGGAGAATGAGCTTGTTGGGAACGGTCTGAGAACTGGCATAGACCTGAAGGTCCGAATGTCCTACGAAAGCCTGAAATCAAAATCGCTGTAATTTTGGTTACAATTTTCAGAAATGGGGTAGCATAGTAGTGCAGTGGTCAGCACAACACTTTACAGTACTATCGACCTGGGTCCTGGGTTCAATTTTCCCCACTGTCTGTAAGGAGTATGTACGTTCTCCCCTGGCTGCATGGTTTCCTCTCACAGTCCAAAGACGTACCGGTTGGTAGACTAATTGGTCATTGTAAATTTTCCTGTGATTAGGTGAGGTGGTTTGCTGGGCAGCACGGCTCAAAGGGCTTATTCTGTGTGGCATCTCAACAAACAGACAGACAGACAGACGTACTTTATTGATCCCGAGGGAAATTGGGTTTCGTTACAGCCGCACCAACCAAGAATAGTGAAGAAATATAGCAATATAAAACCATAAATAATTAAATAATAAGTTAATCATGCCAAGTGGAAATAAGTCCAGGACCAGCCTATTGGCGCAGGGTGTCTGACACTCCGCGGGAGGATCTGTAAAGTTTGATGGCCACAGGTAGGAATGACTTTCTATGATGCTCAGTGTTACATCTCGGTGGAATGAGTCTCTGGCTGAATGTACTCCTGTGCCTAACCAGTACATTATGGAGTGGATGGGAGACATTGTCCAAGATGGCATGCAACTTGGACAGCATCCTCTTTTCAGGCACCACCATCAGAGACTCCACTTCCACCCCCACAACATCACTGACCTTACGAATGAGTTTGTTGATTCTGTTGGTGTCTGCTACCCTCAGCCTGCTGCCCCAGCACACAACAACAAACATGATAGCACTGGCCACCACAGCTTCATAGAACATCCTCAGCATCATCCGGCAGATGTTAAAGGACCTCAGTCTCCTCTGGAAATAGAGACGGCTCTGACCCTTCTTGTAGACAGCCTCAGTGTTCTTTGACCAGTCCAGTTTATTGTCCATTTGTATCCCCAGGTATTTGTAATCCTCCACCATGTCCACACTGACCCCTTGGATGGAAACAGGGGTCACCAGTGCCTTAGCCCTCCTCAGGTCCACCACCAGCTCCTTAGTCTTTTTCACATTAAGCTGCAAATGATTCTGCTCGCACCATGTGACAAAGTTTCCCACCGTCGCCCTGTACTCAGCCTCATCTCCCTTGCTGATGCATCCAACTATGGCAGAGTCATCAGAAAACTTCTGAAGATGGCAAGACTCTGTGTTGTAGCTGAAGTCCGAGGTGTAGATGGTGAAGAGAAAGAGAGACAGGACAGTCCCCTGTGGAGCCCCAGTGCTGCTGACCACTCTGTCTGACACACAGTGTTGCAAGTGCACAAATATTTAACAAATAAACAAACATTTACACTGGTAAAGGTAAGTGCATTATGAAACAGACCACTTCATGTTTAGAAAAAAAACTTATTCAACAGTGTTGTCCATTTAACTTTCATGGGATACTTGAAGTTTACTGGTAGTTATAAAATGCTCTCCTATAAAATTACGTTATTGGACATTTAATCTGATGCAAAACTGTTGGGTCTCATTAACATTTCTTGTGCTTGGATGTGTCTAATTCAGGAGTAAAATCTCAAAACTAGAAATTGGAGCAAGACACACTGGAGGAACTCAGCAGGCCGGGCAGCAGCTGTGGAAAAGAGTGCAGTCAACTTTTTGCGCCTTCATCAGGACTGGAGAAAATTGGATTTTACATTGTTGTATAAAATGGGCAATAAGCTTTGCCTTAATGCCAAAGTGGGTGTCACCAATATAACTGCAAAATCAGGAGAACTTTATTTTCATAAATCAAACCATTGCAGTTTTCTCCCACTTAAATGTTATTGACACTGGCTGTACACTTAGAGACAGGAGCTACTGACAAAGCACACAGGTGCTGTTGCATTTGCTTAGACCCAGTTAGGAGGCAGGTCAGCATCATTAAAGTCCACACTTCAGGGCAACCACACAGGCTCTCTGAGAGGAGAGAGAAACTGCAGAGATGGTCATCAGTGGAGAAGTGAAAGGTGAAATTGAGAGGAAAGTAGGAAATCCAAAAGGATGAAGGGCTAAATTGGACATTGTTGGGAAATGGGGCCTTTTCTATTATGGGATGGCAGAATCAGACACTTTGCCATGATTAGACCACTGCCAGAAGACATCGTTGGAATATTGGGTCATGTGTGTCTAGGGAGTTCTTTCTTCTTTCTTTCTGGCCTCATTGAACAAACTTTTCCTTCTTCACCTTATCATATAAGGTATCAATTGGGAGTTCCTCATCCGACATCCTAGTGACATGGGCTTTCTATAGAATCTATGAACTCGTCAACCCACATGACAGCCTCGGTGTCTGAGACATTACCATCCCTTCTTATTCTCGTCATTTTCCAGAGACAACCATATAAAAGTGGTTTGGCTTTAGAGTACAGTGTCTCTATGGTGTCTTCGCTTTGCAAGCAGTTGCCAGTTCCAATAATGTAATGGGTTTATAAGCTTTCAGTTTTTTTGTTGTCAGATGTCTCTATTCTCTTTATGTTTGTAAAGGTTTGCTGAAGATGCAGGAAGGAAATTTGGCATTGATTTTATCATAAAGTGCCATGTTTTACCATGTAGATGTACAGTACATATACTGCCTTAGGGGTTTAGCCATTACTGTTGATGACAGGAACTGCACACGCTTTTGCTGGTGCCTAATGTTTGCTTGCTTAATGTTGATTCACTCTTAAGCACACAGTTCGATGCTCCCTCTTGTGGTGAACTAGATATACCTGTCTGGACTGCTCCTGTAGCTCCTCCCACAGACCCCCCGCTGACTCCTCCTGTGGCTCCTCCCACTGACCCCTGCTGACTGCTCCTGTAGCTCCTCCCACAGACCCCCCGCTGACTCCTCCTGTGGCTCCTCCCACAGACCCACTGTTCCTGTGGCTCCTCCCACAGACCCCTGCTGACAGCTCCTGTGGCTCCTCCCACAGACCCCTGCTGACTGCTCCTGTGGCTCCTCCCACAGACCCCCCCCCCCCCGCTGACTGCTCCTGTGGCTCCTCCCACAGACCCTGCTGACTGCTCCTGTGGCTCCTCCCACAGACCCCCTGCTGACTGCTCCTGTGGCTCCTCCCACAGACCCTGCTGACTGCTCCTGTGGCTCCTCCCACAGACCCCTGCTGACTGCTCCTGTGGCTCCTCCCACAGACCCCTGCTGACTGCTCCTGTGGCTCCTCCCACAGACCCTGCTGACTGCTCCTTTGGCTCCTCCCACAGACCCCCGCTGACTGCTCCTGTGGCTCCTCCCACAGACCCCCTGCTGACTGCTCCTGTGGTTCCTCCCACAGACCCCCTGCTGACTGCTCCTGTGGCTCCTCCCACAGACCCCCGCTGACTGCTCCTGTGGCTCCTCCCACAGACCCCCGCTGACTGCTCCTGTGGCTCCTCCCACAGACCCCCGCTGACTGCTCCTGTGGCTCCTCCCACAGACCCCCCGCTGACTGCTCCTGTGGCTCCTCCCACAGACCCCTGCTGACTGCTCCTGTGGCTCCTCCCACAGACCCCTGCTGACTGCTCCTGTGGCTCCTCCCACAGACCCCTGCTGACTGCTCCTGTGGCTCCTCCCACAGACCCCCTGCTGACTGCTCCTGTGGCTCCTCCCCTGCTGACTGCTCCTGTGGCTCCTCCCACAGACCCCTGTATAAAGGCGACTGTGGCCTGTTGCTCTGCCTCATTCCCCAGGATGTAGTGTTGTTCATTCTTCCAGTCAATAAAAGCCGATACTTCGCTTCCTACGTCTCAGCGTGAGTTATTGATGGTGCATCACCTCTATAAGTTACTCCATGTTTCAGTAGCCACATTAAGCTGATGACACACTGGAGTACCATGAATGGAGAGCGCATGAGCCACAGACAATACAATCCTATGTGGTATAGTGCCCGTAGCATGCAACACAATAGATTGGATCTCGGACAGGAAAACAAGCACCAAGTCTTTTCCTTCACCCATAATGCAAATTAGACTTTTACAATGTTGGACTCTCAAGCTTTTAATCCAAGTTTTTTTTTGAAGTCAGGAATGAGGCATAAAACTTGTTGCTGCATGATTGATTTATTGAGCGCTAATAGAGCAAAGAACATTGAGAATGGGCAGTAACAGAAGCCGAGACTAATGAGTGAAGGGAGGGAGAATCAAAAAGATGAGCTCATGGTCAGCTCCTTTTGTATCCCATAGATAAGGAGCATTCCATTCAGATCTGTAGATACGAATTAACCAATCAAGTAGCTCCTTTTTAAATAATGCAGCATAGGTGAAACTTCCAGAGCTTTCCAGAACGATACAAAGGACTGTAGCCACTAGGGGACACACTGGCCAACGGCATATACATAATATGGTCAGAAGGAACCATACATAAACATACAGTTACATATATGTAAGTACTGTGCCGTAGTTATAAAAGTCACTAGCAGGTATAAATTGTTAAACTGTAAAGAAAATAATAATTGAATGGTCTTATCCAAAAATCCCCCCTTTGATCCTAAATCGCACATTTAGAATCATTACATCTGAAAATTCAGAGACAGAAAAACTTGTGATACCTATGTTAAATAAAAAATAATCATAAACTACCTATGTTAGGAAATATTAAAAGTTATGTTCATCAAAGTAATCATAGAATTGTGTCATTATTAGGCAGATTAGAAGGCACACTTACGTTAATTCCAACTGTATATAAACTATGATAAAGCATATTGGTACATACATTGATATTCATTGCAAGTAGGGGAAACTGGCAAAAATATAACAACAATTAATATCAGAATAAACTTCATAATGTCTAGTAGTTGTCGACTTTGTTCTAAGTCCTCTGGCTGGTTAGTGATGTAGTTATAAAGAAGGCAAGACAACGGCTGTACTTTATTAGGAGTTTGAAGAGATTTAGCATGTCAACAAATACACTCAATAACTTCTATAGTTGTACCATGGAGAGCATTCTGACAGGCTACATCATTGTCTGGTATGGAGGGATGACTGCACAGGACCAAAAGAAGCTGCAGAAGATTGTAAATCTAGTCAGCTCTGTCTTGGGTACTTGTGGTGATCTACGTATACCTGTCTGGACACGCCCCCCCCCGCTGACTGCTCCTGTGGCTCCTCCCACAGACCCCGGTATAAAGGTGATGGAGGTCTGAGCCCGGCCTCTGTCTCCAGGATGTAGTATGGTGGTCAAACACTGCTGGTTCCTTCTTCCAGTCAATAAAAGCCGATACCTCGCCTTTACGTCTCAGAGAGATTTATTGATAATGCATCAACTTTATTGACTGGAAGTTTTAAAACATGGAAAGCGTTTTACGTCTGGAAAGATTGGATTTAGACCCCCAAGACCCTGAAGCAGCTCTTGCCTTTGAACTCTGGCTTGCATGCTTCCAATCATACTTGGAGGAGGTTAGTGCAACTGAACCCGCTGTTATGCACCGAATTCTCCTCTTGAGGGTCACCCCGAAAGTTTACTCACTTATCAGGGGCCTGTTGACCTACGAAGGGGCACTGGATGCCCTCAAAAGACAGTACCTGCGGCCGGTGAACACCGTCTATGCAAGACATTGCTTAGCTACCCGACGGCAGCCTGCAGAGTCAAGCGCCCAGTTTCTCCGAGCCCTACAGACACACGTCCGAACTTGTGACTGCAAAACTCTCACGGCAGAACAGCATGCGGAACTCTTGGTATGAGACGCCTTTGTCACAGGAATCAGGTCAGTGTATGTGTGTCAGCGGCTGCTGGAAAATGCCGATCTTACCTTACGCTCGGCGATCGAGACGGCCAACACGCTGGAGGCTGCTCTGCACAACGCTGACGCTGTCCAGCCGCGCGATTCCCCGCCGGTTCCGTGGACACCTCAGACCCCGGCGCCGCCGGTTCCCGCGAGCGAATTCACCAACGCCGCTGCCAGTCACGATTCCACAAACTCCCCGAACCTGACCACAGCTGCTGCCAGTCGCAAGCCCGCGCAGTGTTACTTCTGTGGACTCGAAAAGCACCCCCGAAAACACTGCCCGGCCCGAGAAGCGACCTGCTCCAGCTGCGGGAAGAAGGGCCATTTCGCCAAGGTCTGTAAGTCTAAACCACGAGCGGGGTCGGGCAGCGCTGCGTGTGAGGCATGGGGGCCGCCATCTTGCATGCCCGGATGGGGGCGGCCATCTTTGTCAGCGCCAACATGCCCCGCCCCCTACCCATGTGAGACATGGGGGCCGCCATCTTGCATGCCCGTATGTGGGCGGCCATCTTTGTCGGCGTCAACATGCCCCGCCCCGACCCACCGGTGCTTACTGGGCACCAAGATGGTGATTCAACTCTGGCCACCGTAACCCTCGACCAAAGTGCTCCACACCAGCTCGCAAGGTCAATGATGGACATCCTGGTGGAGGGGCACAGGACTAGCTGCCTGTTTGACACGGGCAGCACTGAGAGTTTTATTGACCCGGACACGGTGCAACGCTGCGGACTCGTGACACGGCCGGTAAGCCAGAGGGTCACCTTGGCTTCTGGGTCGTATTCCACAGACATCCGGGTGGGTTGTGTAGCGACATTGGTGGTGCACGGCACAGAATATCGGAACTTTGCATTACTGGTCATGCCTCAACTGTGCGCACCTGTACTATTGGGGCTGGACTTCCAGAGCCACCTCGAAAGTGTGACTATGGCATATGACGGGCCCCTCCCACCACTCACTGTCAGGAATCCTCAGTTTTGTGGGACTTCGCCATATACCCCGCTACTGACCACACACACACACCGACCCACACATCCCACCCTGCACCATGCCGACAGCTGCGCTACTGACACCACTTGCAGCCTCTCCACCCTCAAGATCCCTCCCCCACCGCTGTTCGCCAACCTGACCCCCGACTGTAAACCTGTGGCAACTAAAAGCAGGAGGTACAGTGCGGGGGACAGGGCCTTCATTCAGTCGGAGGTGCAGCAGCTGCTCAGGGAGGGGATCATTGAGCCAAGCACAAGCCCTTGGAGGTCCCAGGTGGTTGTTGTTCGGACCGGGCAGAAAAGTAGGATGGTTGTGGACTATAGTCAAACCATCAATAAGTTCACGCAGCTTGACGCGTACCCCCTACCCCGCATCGCGGATATGGTCAACCAGATAGCTCAGTACAAGGTGTACTCAACAATAGATCTGAAATCCGCTTATCACCAGCTCCCCATCCGCCCAGTGGACCGCCCCTACACTGCCTTCGAGGCGGGCGGCAGGCTCTATCACTTCCTGCGCGTCCCATTTGGTGTCACAAATGGTGTCTCTGTCTTCCAGAGGGAAATGGACCGGATGGTTGACCAGTGCCAACTGAAGGCCACATTTCCCTATCTGGATAACATCACCATCTGTGGTCACGACTGGCCGGATCACAACGCCAACCTCCAACGATTTTTCCAAGTGGCCGAAGCCCTGAACCTTACTTATAACAGGGACAAGTGTGTGTTCGGAACCACCCGACTCGCTATCCTTGGGTATGTCGTTCAGAACGGGGTCATTGGCCCTGATCCCTACCGTATGTGCCCCCTGTTAGAACTCTCTCTTCCCACCACTCTCAAAGCCCTCAGACAGTGCCTGGGCTTTTTTTCCTATTACGCCCAATGGGTCCCCCATTACACAGACAAGGCCCACCCCCTGGTCAAGTCTACCACTTTTCCCCTCTCTGCCGAGGCCTGCGCGGCCTTCAGCTGCATTAAAGGGGACATTGCCAAAGCAACGATGCATGCGGTGGATGACACCATTCCCTTCCAAATAGAGAGTGACGCCTCCGATTTCGCGCTTGCTGCTACCCTCAATCAGGCAGGCAGGCCAGTAGCATTCTTTACTCGTACCCTTCAAGGCCCTGAAATTCGGCACTCCGCGGTGGAGAAAGAAGCCCAGGCCATAGTGGAAGCTATTAGGCACTGGAGGCACTATCTCGCCAGCAAAAGGTTCACCTTGCTGACCGACTAGTGCTCGGTTGCGTTCATGTTCAGCAACCAACAGCGGGGCAAAATCAAAAATGATAAAATTTTGTGGTGGAGAATAGAACTCTCCACCTACAACTATGATATCCTGTACTGGCCTGGAAGGCTCAATGAGCCCCCTGATGCCCTATCCCGGGGAGCGTGTGCCAGCGCACAGCTCGACCGGCTATACGCCCTCCATGCAGATCTTTGCCACCCAGGGTCACCCAATTTTACCATTTTGTGAAAGCCCGGAACCTGCCGTACTCCCTGGAGGACATCAGGACGATGACCAGGGACTGCCAAGTCTGCGCTGAGTGCAAACTGCACTTCTACCGTCCTGAAAAGGCGCAACTTGTCAAGGCCACCCGCCCCTTTGAGTGACTGAGTGTTGACTTTAAGGGCCCCCTTCCCTCCACTGACTGCAATGTCTATTTTCTCAATATTATCGACGAGTACTCGCGGTTCCCCTTTGCCATCCCCTGCCCCGACACCACTACCACGTCTGTCATAAAAGCCTTGCGCCAGCTCTTCACTCTGTTCGGATATCCCTGCTATATCCACAGTGATAGAGGGTCCTCCTTTATGAGTGACAAGCTGCGCCAGTACCTGCTAGCTAGGGGCATTGCTACTAGTCGGACCACGAGTTATAATCCCCGGGGAAATGGACAGGTGGAGAGGGAGAATGCCACAGTGTGGAAGGCCACACTTTTAGCCCTTAAGTCAAAAGGGTTGCCGGTCTCTCGATGGCAGGAGGTCCTCCCTGAGGCACTCCACTCTATCCGCTCCCTGTTATGTACATCCACCAATGCCACCCCTCACGAGCGCCTATTCTCTTTTCCCAGGAAGTCAATAAAAGCCAATATCTCGCCTTTACGTCTCAGAGAGAGTTATTGATGGTGTATCAATTTTATTGACTGGAAGAAGGAACCAGCAGTAGTTGACCACCATACTACATCCTGGAGACTGAGAGGACGGGCTCAGGCCTCAATCGCCTTTATACCGGGGTCTGTGGGAGGAGCCACAGGAGCAGTCAGCAGGGGGGGCGTGTCCAGACAGGTATATGTAGTTCACCACAGTACTAGCCTATAAAGTTCCTAGGACGTTTTCAGGGAGCGGTGTCTCAGAAAGGCAGCGAATATTATTAAGGACCTCCAGCGCCCAGGGCATGCCCTTTTCTCACTGTTACCATCAGGTAGGAGATACAGAAGCCTGAAGGCACACACTCAGCGATTCATGAACAGCATCTTCCCCTCTGGCATCTTGACAGGGCATAAGAAGCCCTGTTACCTCCTCACATGGAATTAAGCTAGTTTTCTTGCTTGGTGTTGCTCTGATGCTATACAAGACCATAGGAAGAGCTTCAGGCATTGATATTTAATCAGTTATTTGATGGTTCCATTCATTTGTTCCACTACTCCCAAGTGAAATGTGTTCCTTGGTCAGAGTCCACGTGACATAGTAATCCCCATCTATGAGTATAATCCTTGGTCACAGGTTTTGCTTCACCCATCTCAAAAACTTGTCCATTATTACCAGTATGTCTGAATAGCCTTGACACTTTGGCAAAGAAATGTAAGTGTAAAAACAAACCAGGTGGGGTCAGAACATTTAATTGTGGTAACTTTTCTGCTGCTCTATGGTTTGTTTTCTGGCATAACATGCATCTTTCAAGCATTTGTTGAGCTTGTGCTCTTAATTTTGGATTTCACCTCTATTGAGAGAATCTGTCAATCATCTTTTGCACTCTGAATTGTCCTAGAAATTGTATGTGCTGTGCCAGATAAGGAAGTAACGTCTTTGAAGCTACTAATCTATAACTAATTCCATATCTCCATACTCCATTGCTGTTTACCTTCACACCATTCTCCATCCAGAACTATTCTTTCCAGTTAGAGATCTCGAGAACCTTACATGTTTGTCTCTGATACAGAGTTTAACTTGGTTTCCATAATTCCACTTGGCAGGTTCACTACACATGTTCTTGATAATTTTATTTATTTTAATTCTTTTACCCCTTCCCATGCTGTCCTTTGTGCAATTTCATTCACAAATGCATTTCCACAGCTTTCCATTGCAGTCAATTTGAAGTGGCTTTTACATTTTAATACAGTAACTTCTGACTGCAGTTGTACTCCATTCATGAGTTCTTGTACTAGTTGGCCATTCTTTAATGGGGTTTCTGGACTAATAAAAGAATTACTTTTGTCTCTGCAACTTTTCAAAATCATGATCAACTCCAAAAGTGTATGAAGAATCAGTGTAAATATTGGCTGATCTTTCTTTTGCCAACTTACATGGCTCAATCGGAACTTTCAGTTATGCCTGCTGTGCAGAGCTACCAGGAGCCACTCAAATCTGTCTCTCAGTCATTGAGGACCCATCACTGTAAAGACCTTTGGCAGAGTAATAACCAATAGGATGCTGTTGGTCTCCATGTTCTTGAGTTAAAACTGCTATCCTGTGTTTCTCATTGACATACAGAGTAAACAGGGCAGGAGGTTACCTGTATCAAGGATTCTTAATTCTTAATGCAGAACACAATATCACCTAACGTTTGAAATGCTTTCAGTTGTCCTTCAATAAAAGTCACAAGGTCATCTGAGAACCTACTGCCTTTCAGCAGATTGTTGAGTGGTTGGGCACTAGTTGATGGATCACCACTGGAGGGGTTAGCTCATCAATAGCAATCTTTAGTCTTGCGTGTCTTCACTCCCTTGGTCTTCATTGGAGCAAGCTGTGACATAGCTATCAATCTTATTGTTTCATTGCTGTCATCTTTACTTGTGTCACTAGGGGCCACTGTAGAGTCATGTCCATCCTGTAATTCCTTGGAGTTCAGATTGTGACACTATCTCAGGGAACTGTCCGATGTAACGGATTTTTTCCAACTTTACTGGAAACATCACTGGGACCATCACGGGAGGCGTCTCTGGAAGCCTCACTAGCAGGACTGCCTTCTGGTCTGGCAGAACCACCTAACTGAGGTTTCTACTCAGCTCTTTGAAATTGATTCAGTCCACTTTGAAATTTCATACATTGCACTTCAATTCGATTATCCTGTTTTTTTTCATTTATTCAGTTAATGTCTTTAGACATTTACTGTTTTTGTAGTTTATTGTGAGTTTTATATTTCTTTCCCAATCAATTAGTAAAAGTCTTTACTTTCCCTGTTAACACTTTCATTTGCTCATATATTCGAGCAAATTGCTCACATATAACATGGTTTTCCTTTCTCTCAGGCATTCTCTTGTCACAAGACTCCTTAATAAACTCAACATTGTTGATATTTTACATACAGACATGTTCATTATTTTTTTCAAACTGAGATGTTTTATTCAGTTAAGAATTCACAGCAGCTTTCATGGCTTTGGACACTGATTTAATTGTGCGTATTTTTTATTACTTTGAATGTAATCTCAAAGTACTAATAGACTGCAACTGAAATTTTAATAGGTTGTCCTACAGCCCAGTGTTTTCTTACACACAGTTGCACATATTGTATCCCACCATTTGTAAGTATTTAATTATTTTCATTCTCTGCCGGCTTGCACTTGGCTCCACTGCTTGCACATCCTTAATTAATACGCCACTGGCTTGTGTATTTAATTAGTGCTCCACTGGCTTGTGTACTTAATTTTTATAGAACTGTTTTTTTTTTAATAGCAGCATAGTAGTTCCTCACTCCTACTTTTACCCAATGATGAATTGAAACCAGAACTAGATTTCTCTTAAACAATCTGGAGTTAAAGAGGAAACTCTTAACTCACTTTTAGGTTAGGCACTGTGAATTTTCCACTTTATCTGTGATTCTTTAAAGTCTTTAAATCTATGCAACCATCCTGCTGCCTATGCCAAATTGTTGGCCTCTGATGTTTATAATTCAAAGTTCTTTCAGAACTCTTGAGGGGCAAAACGAAGCCATGATAGTGCTAAATGGTGACTCCTTTGCTTGCATCTTCGGAAGCAGCTCTATTTTTATCTTTGATATCTCTTTTCACCCTTTTCAAGGTTCTTTTGAAGACCCTGACCTGGAGTTACACTCTGACCTCAGTTCTTTGTGGGAATGGGACCCGCTCTCAGGGACTCAAGCTTTTTGATGTCCCAAGAACGTGGCCTGGAAGACTGGCTGCCTTCAGGGTTCTGGATTTTCATGGCTTTGGAGACGTGCTGATTCTAGGCTGGTGCCCCTGACTGGAACACGGAACATCGGGAGCAGTGGGTTAGTGGCCATGGGTTGTACGTCCGAAGAGCTGCGCCTTTCTGAAGCTGACTCTCTGGACGCAGAGCTCAGAAAAAGCAATGCAACAGACTTTTAACATCGTAAATCGAGTTGTTTGTTATACCTCCCCTCTCGCTGTGAAATGGGAGCACTTTGTTTTCCCTTTTTAGAGAGAGAGAGAGCCTGTGGTATGTTGTATTACTGGGTGAATGAGTAGTCTTTTGGGTACTGCAAGTCTGTGTCTTTATTGATTGGTGGGGGCGCTGATGCTTTTTGCTGGGGGGGCTTTGGGGTTCTAATGTTTAACTGTCATTCATTCTTTGGGGCACTCCTCTGTTTTCAGAAGATTCTCTGTTTGCGAAGAAAAAGGATTTCAGGATATATATTGTGTTGATTTCTCTGAAATTATATGTACCCATTGAAACCTACTGAGAATTCATGAAAGAAGCATGAAACTTGTTGCTTCATGATAATTTCATTAAGCACTAATAGAGCAAAGAAATTTGAAAAAGGAGCAGAGACTAATGAGAGAAGGAAAGAGAATCTAAAAGATGGCAGAGTCTTGTGATCAAATCTTTTTTACCCCATAGAAAAAGCACATTCTATTCACGTTCGTAGATAAGTTAACCAGTCAGATTGTCCCTATTCATGTATTACAGCACCAGAGCTTTCCAGAATGAAATTTAAGTTTTCTTTCAAATTTTAAACTGTGCTCTGACACAACCCCACTTGTCTTTGGGATTTGACTTTCAGTCTTATAGGCTCCACTCCACTCCATCTAGAGAAAATGCTCACTGCAAATTAGACATCTACATGGATTGAGGAGATAGTGAGCATAAGGCAGTGAAGACGTTGGGGAAGAAGAGATAGGAAACTTGAACCTTACACTTGATAACGCTTCATTATTCATCTTTAAAAGATCAAAGTATTTTATAATTAATCATGTAGAAGAAAAATCATTGGTAGGTATTCATCAGCAACACCCATTTTACACACAGTGAATGGATAAATTATTAGGCTGCATGTTCTGGAAGGAGGAATATTAACTGGGAACTTGCCTGACTTTTCTTGGTCTTTGTATTTATAAATCATTGTGAACTACTAGTCTGGCCAATAGGACCTAATTTGAGGAAAACTCCTCTAGTAGTACTGTCCCTGGGATTGATAAAAAGGATTGGTTGAATACTTGGTGCAGCTTTCAGTTATTGAAAAGGTTTCTTGTGTTGCTTGATGCTGGAATATGGATTAATTGCAAAGAAAACTTCAAATACTACACCACACAGAATCCTAGAATTATTCATTACTTCTTATTCCTAAGGGCCAGCTGCATCATGGTCTTTAACTATTTAAGTGTATCACATTATATCATTGTGTATCCAGAACTATTTCTGGCAGCACATTTGCACTCATAAGTTATATATTTATAAGACATTTATAAGCTAAGTTAAAAAGCTAAGTATTGAAGAAAAATATTTGAAGTTATTTTGGGCCTTTTTATCATATAGCCAAGGTTAAAGTGATTTGTGATTGTATAAGGTCATGCATGCTGGAAACATAAGTTGCATTGCTTTTAAAATGACAAATAGCAGCAATCGGCTTGGTAGTAGCTATAGATCAATGTCACTGAGCAAGCAGAATTGAACACAATCATTCTTCAGAATTGTTCAGCATAAAAATTGCATGAACTTTTTCTTTAATGACAGGCTATATTGCCAAAATATACTGCTTTAAGATGAACTTTATATGTTCAAGAATCAGTTGGCTAGATTCTTACCTCAAGGTCAAGAATGTGGATTTGTGTTGCAGAATGTGAACCACGTCTGCAAAACAGTGCAAAGGCTCAAAATCTTGATGGAGAAGTTACATTTTCAATTAATCCTTAAAAGAAGGCTACATGAGCCTATTTAAAAAAAACTCATGATGTCAAAGCAATGTGATTCCTCAAATTAATATTAGAAAACCCTCTCACACATTACGTAATGTAATGTTCCATGGTTTTATGGTTCTATTCAACTTCCAGCCAACTAAAAAATGCATCAGCTCGTATTGTTGCTTTTTACTGGATTGTCACTTCCACCTCAGACAATTTATTGCACAAACTACGTTGGGATAATTTGGAATGTAAACATATAATGTCCCTGCAACTACTTCTCTTGTACAAAGTTTTATTTGTTCCAATGCAAGTACATATTATTTTCCTTTCCAAATAATTAGCAAGATAATTTGAGAGAGAAAGAAATTAACATGGATATGACAGGTAATTATAGTTATCACTTGATAATAATGCCTCATTCATGAATGGACAATTGAAGCTTGGCATCATGTCAATATCATTTTGTTACAATTTAATACCTAAATAAATTTAGTTTATACTATTTGATAAATCACTAATGTTTTTTCATTTACCATAATTATGCTTTTTGTCACAAGATTAAACAATTTAAAGTTTGATGGTTTTAATGACTTTTAGTAAAGATTTTAAATATTGACTGGAAGCAATTTCCACTGTCTGCCACATCATTGCAAACACACAGTTTTCAGATAAATAAATAGAGGCAGATATTATACTAATAATATTAAATATTGCCTGTCTGTAGCAACATGTTAACCAAATTTGTTTCTGGCTAACTCTCCTCTCCTTCCTTTGAGTTCAAGCTACTCCTCCTCTAGTGGTTCCCCCTCCTGTTCCTGTAGACGAGCACATCCCAGAATCAGACCTAGGCTTAATATCGCTGGCATATGTTGTGAAATTTGCTGTTTTGCTGTAATACATTAAAAAACTATAAATTACAATATAAAAGAGTTCTGGATATAAATTACAATGAGAAATAAATACAGTATATACATATATATATATATAGATAGATATATCACGGTTACAGATCTCACAACGCACCTGTCGAAGGGGTGCTGTACAGATGAACACTGCATCTGTTGCGAGTCAAAATACAGTAGTTCAAGGTCAGGATCAGTGTCATTGGACTGTACATGTATGCAACCAAATGAATCGATGTTCTTCTGGACCATGTTACACCAATAAAACATATATCACACACAGCACATAAAATGGAATACTTCCACAAATAAGTTAATAATTCATGACCCTCACAACATGAGCAAGAAGCTGTTACCCATTCTGTCAGTTCTAGTCCTAATACTCTTGTACTTCCTTCTTGACAGTAGTGGGTCAAGGAGATTGAGGGATGGGTGGTAGGGATCCTCAACAATGCTTTGGGCCCTTTTGTATACAATAACTGTCACAAATGGAGGGAGGGAGACCCAGGTGATCCTCTTGGTGACTGATACTATACCCTGCAGGATCTTGTGGTCCAGTGTCTTGCAATACCGCACAATGATGCAGCCAAACAGGACACTTTCGATGGTGCTCCTGTAGAAAGCTATTAGAATGTGGGCAGGGTGTCTTGTATGCCTCATTCTACTTAGAAAGTGTAGGCATGCTGTGCCTTCTTAACAAATAAGGAGGTGTTTATGGGTCTGTTATGTGTACGCCAAGGAACTTTATGCTCTTCACTCTCTCCATGGCAGAGCCATTGATGTGCAATGGGGAGTGGTTGATCTGCATCTTCCTGAAACAGATTCTACTGTGTTTCATAGATTTGCTGTGTCTCTCTGAAACAAAACGAATCTCAGGTTTGTATATAGTGACATATATGTACTTTGGTAATAAGTTAACTCTGAAGTCCACAATCATCTCTTTTGTCTTGTCCACATTGAGACTCAGGTTGTTGTTCTCACACCATTTTACAAGCCTCTCTAGCTCTCTGTACACTGACTCATCATTTTTGCCGATGAGTCCAACCACTGTTGAATCATCAGCCAACTTGATGATGCAGTTTGAGCTGGAGTTGGCAGTGTAGTCACGAGTCAGCATCATGAGCAGTATTGTGACGTGAACAAATTCACTGGAGAAACACCGAAGCTAATGGATATAGAAATGTTTTATTCAGCAAAAACAAGCTACATGCATGATATTGAGACACTTGTGGAAGAAGAGGCCTGACTGACCCAATATTACATGAAATTTTTATATGTTAGAGATCAAAGGCAATAGCAGGACAATTCCATAATACATATTAGCATTCCTTTTAATACATATAGTTTTCAAACATCTCCTTTGCACCCACACTCCACACACCCAAAATTAATGCTAATTTATGCATATGCAGGCTTCTGCAGTCAAATGGAAGGCCATTGTTCAGAGTTGCATTTTAAATTCAATCTGCAATCCACATTCAGGTCTGAAGATTGGCTGCTGTTAAAATTAGTATTTGCTAGATATCATAACTCCAGAATCTGCTCTAACAGACACCGCTCTTGGCCCTCCTGGACAAAAAATAAATTTGTTCCAGGAAAGGCCAAACTTTAAGGAAGATCTAATCAAATGGGACAGCAAAAATGCCTTATGCTTTGGACCCCTTTCCCCAATTACCTATTGTATCCCTATGTGCATCTACATCTACGCTATCATCCCCGATAGCCATCTATAGGACTCTAAGCAGAGATTGTTCCAGATATTTGACAAACAGTCTTTAAAATGCAGTTTTGTCGTCTGTATGCCTGTCAGCTCTTTCCCTGCCAGCTAATTGCAGTTTAGTCATATTCTTTATCTTTACCCCTTCGTTTTCATAGCTAAAACTCAGCAGTGGTTCTCCGGTCAGGGGCACCAGCAAGGTAAATGTATTGGGCTCACAGGCAACAGTTCACACCTCATGTCATGACAAAGGATTTTCAGCATCTTGATGACTGGTCTCTCAGACCCACTCATCGATGTACAGGAGGGGTTGGGGACGTCGTATTAGAATGAGTGCAAACACCTCACCCAGTGGCACCCCTTCTGGACTGCCCATTTGATTGCTGGCTCAACCACTGAAAGGGCTGGAGTGACTGCCTTCGGGTGATGTGTGTATTTTCTTTTCTTCTCAGTCTGCCACGTCATTGCACCTGATGTTTCTACTGTAACTTGGATCCCTTCCCATCTATTTTCCCCAATAATTTTCCTACTCTGGGCTATATAAGTAATCATCTGCCTTCAGCAACCAGCCTTCATTACAAAGTTCAGTTACCGTTATACTTTACCATGCTATTTACGTTTGCTATGTCTCTGCTTCCATCAGGTGCGGTTAGCTCTGATGTTCATCACTTGGGATCTCTGCAGTGACACTGTTACTGGGTACACTTGATCTCCCACTCTATCTGTGGAGGCAACAAGAAGGGTGAGTTGTCTGTTTTAACCTGAGTCTAGTGTTTCCACAGGCTACCTCGCCGTGTCTGCTCACAAACTCAAGTGTCATTTGCCTGGTTCTATCCAGCTGGGAGTGAGACCTGCCTTTTCACCCAGCTCCCTTACCATGACCTGGTCACCTGGCTGTGGTGGCTATGGCTATATTCTCTCTCCCTGTCTCTCTCTGATCCACAAGGCGTTACTGCTGCTTAGCTCAATCCTTCAATGTGTTACTCTGGTTACAGTGGTCCTTCACATCTCCATGTAAACTTATTAAATTGGCAGTTGTAATTCCTTCCTGTACGCTTGTACTTTCTGCTCCTTCTTCTTCGGCCACGCTCCTCGCACTGATGTCTGCCTACTCGTTCCCGCTCTGCTCCTTACGATCCCCTTTCTGGTGGGCCTTTACTTTAATCACTGCTTCCTCCTCAGGCAACTGCACTATTTCCAGCAGCTCCTGATTGTGCTTGGCTCCAATCCTTGGGACATCCTGACATGATTCCCACACATTGCTCTGTCTCTCCTCACTGCTTGGGGCTGCTGTCTCTCTGTGGGCCATGTTAGCTATACTGTGGGTCACACATGTTCACTGTTGCTGTCTTGTTCATGATATTTCTCCTTTTCCTCAGCTATGATAGCACCTGCTTTACTCAGCATGCCTTACCCCCAGTACCCTCATTGTTTGGGCTGCTGGAAGCTGCACTCCCTCAAACTCAAGAACCTGGGGCTGACGTGTCTCTGACCTCATTGTTTCACCTCCTGCACTGGTAATGTACATCACCTCTCCCTGTAATGGGTAAGCGTAGACTAGTTATTGATACTGATGACCCGTGTCCACATTACTGGCCCCCTAGTAAACTTCTTGTGTAAATCCCTGGATGACCTCCACTGGCAATAGAGCCTGCCATCAGTCATTTGTTTGACCTCATCAGCTCTATAGCAGTCAAATCAGAAAGAGAGGGCAATGCCTTCGATTCTGCCTGCTTTGGTGAATGATTCTCACACTTTCCTCTCCTTTCAGGACACTGCCTCTGACCTACTGCTACCAGGCCAACCGCTGGAGGTGTCTACCTAGACTACTCTGGCCGTAGGATCATATTTGGCTGTCCACCCAAGATCCCTTGTGTTTCCTGCAAACTCTAGCGCCATTTCATTGGTCCCTTCAAGATTACATATTGCATCATTCCAGTCTCCAGTCGGCATCGTCCCTCAGGATCATACCTACCTTTCACGTGTCCTACCACAAGCCCTTTGTTCATGGCCCACTCAACACACCCGAGCCTGCATCCCCGCAACCAAAGATGGTGGAAGGGTGTCCAGTGTACACGGTTCTTGGATTCAGGTCGCTGTGCATGGGGTGCACAGTACCTGGTTGCTTGGCAGGGATATGGCCCAGAGGAGAGTTCTTGGGAACCATCAAGTTTCATCTCGGATTCATCCCTCATCAAAGAGTTCCACCAGATTCATCTGGTATGTTCTGGGCTGTCGGGTGCCAGCTGTAGGGGGGGGGAGGGTGTTTCTGTCAGGCCTGTAAGGACAGGTACCTCCCAGACTCCACCCAGTTTGCAGGAATTACATGCCGCTCATTTCCAACACAGCACCTGCAGCCTATTTAAACCCAGGTTTCATCCACAGTTCTTTTTCACCCATTGAACCAGTCAGCCTCATCCTGTTGTTTCTAGGCTTCAGTTACCATATTGCCTGTTGTGTTAAGTATTTGTTCCCTCTTGTTTTGTGGCTCCTCATGGCTAGTTATTTTGTAGTCTAGTATTTAATTTATTATTCATTGTTGAATTGTTTCCACTGCTCTGCTTTTGGATCAAGCCTCCTCTACATTTCCTGGCAGAAGTAACTCTGATGTCCTGTCCTAAACATATTTTTCTATCAACATGAAAACTGATTTGTGGTGAAGAATGGACATTCAATATTTCTATTTGAGATGCTTCATTTCCTTCCACAGATACTTCTTGACCCTCTATGTTCTTCCAGCAGTTTGTTTTTTACTCCAGATTTTAGTATTCAGTCTAAAATCTGTGCCTCTATGAAATCAATTTTGCTGGTCACTATAAAATTGTTGATTAAATGAATTTGCTTTGTGCAAATTTGCTACGTCTCCTACATTGCAAAAGTGATTCAGTTTAAAAGTATTTATTGGCCACAGAACATCATGACAATGTTAAATAATAAAAATTACTATACAAGATAAGTCTTTCATTGCCATAATTTGTTTTTCACAATACTGAAGCAAGAAAAGATGCTCGAAAAGATTTTTACAGTTTTTTCCCCCTCAGGTAATATTTTACAAGAAATAAAGCAGTACATACATTAGAAACATTATTTCATCACAGAAAAGTAGAATATTACAAAAGCAGACAGCAAAATATGATAAATTTCATATCGCAGAATAATAGATGCTGTGAAAATGCAATTTGATTTTCAGAATGGGTATTTAATTTTCGTCCAATCTTTCTGCAGAGTAAGCAAAAAGTAATTTGAAGTCTACTATACTGCAAGCATGCAAAGTTTAAAATAAAATGTCATATTGATTATTAAATGTTACTCACTGCAATTAATGTAAAACACAGTCACAAATATTAAACTGCATTTCCAAGATGGTTTGGTTACATTTATTACTAATCTATTTTGATAATCATTGTTGCTCTTTTGGTCCGGGATAGACTTATATGGAATCAATACACCAGATGAATAATTAAACTTCAATAACACCTCTGTTCCTATCAATAATAAAATTAGGAAAGAAGCTAGAGAGCTTTCATTAAATTTGTCAGCCCCTCTTCTTTTTGTGAAATAATCAGTGACTTAAATGCTATATGCAAGAAGTGTAGTGCTTAATTTGTACTTCAAACTAATGCAAGTTCCTCTCTTTAGCCACTGATTCTATTCCTCCTCTGGCCAATGTCTGTGGTTGAATCACCTACTCACTTCTTTACACTCTATTTCACCCTGAGCTCTCTTGTTCATATCCTGAAAAAACTGTCATGAACATTTTTTGTTTCTATCTTTCCCCATCCATACCTTAACCTAGTGGTGCTGATATCCAAGTCTATGCTGATCAGTCAAGTGCTAAGGTGGGAGGAGTTGGGGTTAGGCTTCATTCTTTTGATCTGGACTTGGTTGGGGTCTGGCCAATCCCTATTCAGAGAAACAAAGCTGTCTTACTGAGGATTAACATGGTTTTATTTGCATAAAAATCAGCATAAATTGAAGGGTATAGTGGTTGATATGGTGAGCGATTAACTTAGAGTGGACCTACCTGAGATAGTTTCTCAGAACTAAACTGGACCTACTTGGGCAAGTTTCCATTAATTTATACATAACTAAACTGAAAAGGCACAATAGATGCTTACTTCTACAGGAATGACCTATGGACAGTGTGAACCGTTCCAACAAGAATGGAAATCCCAGAGGTCATTTTTGGACACTGCTTCAAGGACAGTGCAAGACACACATTGGATCATATGGAGGCAAACAAGAAGAATAACTGTAGTCTCCATAAAGCAAACTCTGAATTTTTACACAGATTTTATACTTTATAGAAATTAAATCATATGCACATGCATACCAATGTGATACCGAACATTTTAATTTCTTTCCAGTGATGCATTGAAACAATAAAATAGGTAAAGATCCTGCTTTGTGAATGGGATGAAGTAGGAGGGAAATAAGACAGTCAATAGGATACATGGATGGACTCACAGGAGTTAGTAACATCTGTTTGGAGCAGCTTCAGAATGTAATTGAATAGAACCCATTTTGGCAAGAGCTCATCTATTGGGTGATCAAGAGGTGACAGTTGACTGACTTCCAGAAAAAACTAACACACTTTTTTAGAATGAATGGTTAAATTTGAAGTCAATACTTAACTGGATAAGTTTAGATTATGAATGGAAAATGAAAATAAAATAATAAAGTCATCTTTTATTTTCTGAAGAACAGGCAAGTTCAGTGATACTGTGATTCAGTTATTAATTATAGATATGGATTCCTTAACACGAATTCTGATCAATACTTCAGGTTCATTAGCACGTACCATTTCATCCTGGAATTGACAATCTTAAACATCATTGCGCAGTTTCTATTTTATTACCATGGTCTATTTTTAAAAAAATACATACATTTTCAAAATAAATTGAAACAAAACTTGGCTTTGCAAAAAATATAAAGAAAAAAATGAACTTGTTTTGTAATGCTTTAGCAATGTCATAGTGGCATAACACAAGGTCGTTCTCATTCACTATTATAAGTGAAATAATAAAGGTATTTCAAAACAGTGTTAGCATTTCAATGGAAATAGTATTTTTCCCACAATATTCCTAATATATCATTACAACAGTTATGTTCTTTTGCATAATGGTTACCTAGAATAAAGTAACTGTTGCCAGACAATTTTGTCTTTAATATTTATTGGTATTTTATTTCATATTTATAATTTAGTTAGGGCTTTATTTCTTATATTTATGAGATTTTGTCATTGTGACCTCCTTTAAAAGTTTGTGCAATATTTTTAAGGACTGCAAGTCTTAAATAGATGCATATGATATTTTGCATCAGTAAAATTCTATAAGCAGCCATGGAACTGTTAGAAAAGTTCTCTGCTCTTTCAATGCACCATGCTACTGCAAATTCTTACAATCAATTATTGATTGCATTTCTATTGGGAAGAGTTAGATTGATTGTGAGTAGGTTAAAAGGTTAGCACAACATCTGGGCTGAGGGTCCGTAGTGTGCTGTACTGCTCTACATTCTATGTTCTTGTCAACTTCTCTTCAACCAGAATTGCGTTCTTAACTTTGTTGGACTAGATAGATTTTAACTAGGCAGAAAAATGGTTTGGCACAGCCAAGGGCCAATAGGCCCGTTTCTGTGCTGTAATGTTCTGTGGTTCTAATCAGGGTGTGTTCCAACTATTTTAAACTCATTATTCAAATAGCAGATTCTTGCGATGAGTTTGTTCTAAATGCCATCCAAAGGTAATATGTGTGTGCTTTAATAGAATTGTCAGCAACTGTACAAAGAAGAAATACAGCAACTGAATTGTTCTATGTTATTGCAAATGGCATTAAAATTGACCACAGTAACAATTATCATCCATGTATGACCCTCTGAGTGAAGAAGCTTTCCCTCATGTTTCCCTTAAACTTTTCACCTTTTACCCTTAGCCCAAAACCTCTGGTTATTGTCCCACCCAACCACAGTGAAAAAAGTCTGCTTGCATTTACCCTATCTAGACTGCTCATAATTTTGTTTACCTCTATCAAATCTTCCCTCAAATTTCAATGTTCTAAGGAATAAAGTCCTAACCTATTCAACCTTTCCCTATAAAGTTCACAGTTCAAAGTACAAGGATATATCTTTTACAGCCTTGAGGGTTGTCTCCTTACATGCAGCCACATAACAAAGAAACCCAAAAGAACTCATTAAAAAAAGACTGCAAACATGCGATGTGCAGGAAAAAAGACAAATCATCCACCAATAAGAGTAAGCAGATAACATTCAGAACGGAAGTTCACTAAAATGAGTCCATAGACACGAAGCCAGGCATCACTGCAGCCGATTCAGAAGCCTGCTAGTTGCAAGCCACAGTCTCAGTTCAGCATCGTGATGAGAGAATCTTGCGAAGCAGTGAGCTGACCTACCCAATCCCTCTCTGCTGGCTCCAACAGCTTCAGGTTGTTCCTTGCTCTTGGGACCTGGGCCTGGCTACTTCGATATGCTCTCGGGCCCAATTCCTGCCACCTTGATTTGGTCCATACCTGACCTTTCCAATTCGGTTCAGTGCTTAAATTGATCAAACCTCGGGTCTTTCCTCGCTCTCGGGCCTGAGCACCTCCTCGACTCTGTTTTATCTCTGCACACCTTACCTCGGCTCTGTTACATCAGATCACCTCCAAGTCTGCTCTAGCAATGGCTAAGCATTGGCTTATTTCCCACTCTTGGTCCTGGATGCCACTGCTTTGATTCAGCCTGTGCATGCTTTACTGCAACTGTCCTGCACCTTTGAGACTTCATTTCACACCACAAAAAATGCCACATTGTACAGACAGTTCAAAAGATCAACTCCAAAAGGGAAGATAAAGGCTATTGTTTGCACTGATCATTTACCAGAAAATGTGTCATTAATAAAGTAGTTAGCAGTTCTCTTTGTTTTTTTTTGCCTTTGGCAAGAAATGTCTGAGCTTCACCAGCACCATCTTAAACCAGTACTCAGGTCTTCAAGTCCTGGCAATATCCTTGCAAATTTTCTATGCACTTTTGCAATTTTATTGGTATCTTTCCTGTAGCTAGGTGACCAAAACTGGACACAATACTCTAGGCCTCACTAACATCTTGAACAACTTCAACATAACCCGCCAGCTGCTGTAGTCAATACTTTGATTTATGAAGCCCAATATGCCAATATTCTTTAAGGCCCTATCTACCTGTGACACCACTTTCATGAACTTATGGGTTGTATTCCCAGGTCCCACTCTTCTGCTGCACTCATCAGTGCCCTACCACTCACTGTATAAGACTTACCAATGTTTGTCCCCCCAGAGTAAAATACCTCACACTTGTCTACATTAAATTCCATCTGAAATGTTCTGCCTTCAGCATGGGCCTTGTCTTTGTTCACTTTCACACACACATCAATGAGTTCATGCCCACTCTTCTCCCATTGTCTCTGTCTCCAAGCCCACTTCTTTGCAAAGGAGAAATACAGCAACAAACTGAATTGTTCTGTGTAATTGCAAATGGCATTAAAGTTAACTAGAGTAACAAATACCACCCATGTATGATGCTTAAGCAGTTGTCTGTTATAACTTTTGACTGATGGAGTCATAGAGTACTGCAGCACAGAAATATGCCCTTCAGCCCATTTAGGCCATGCCAAGCTATTAATCTGCCTCGTCCTATCAACCTTCACCTGGACCATAGTCCCTTAATATC
Source organism: Hemitrygon akajei (assembly GCF_048418815.1). Classification (NCBI taxonomy): domain Eukaryota; kingdom Metazoa; phylum Chordata; class Chondrichthyes; order Myliobatiformes; family Dasyatidae; genus Hemitrygon; species Hemitrygon akajei. Next base: position 37,387,549 of record NC_133133.1, on the reverse strand, counting down.
CCTCCCATCCACGAGCCTATCCAAATTTCTCTTAAATGTTATATCAAGTCTGGATTCAATACTTCCACTGGCATCTTTACCACACACTCACCACTCCCACACCAATGACCAGTTTTCCCGTCTCCAACCTTCTTTTCTCTGATGCCTGTTCTAGGTTTCTGCCTGCTCTGGATCTTTTCATTTCTAGTTACCGATGAGACATCAACTGTCCTGACTTCAGCACTCCTCACTCCTCTTTGACCCTGAACGCACTGCCCTCCATTCTCTCTGCACCAATCCTAATCAAAGCCGCAGACAAAGGGGGTGTTTTTGTAGTCTGGCAGACTGGCCTTTACTTTGCTGATGTCTGGTGGCAACATTGACATCTCCTCTTGCTTACCCCTTGAAGAGGACTCCACTCAGGTACATCAAGCTATTTTTCCGGAGATCTCCCATCCACGCCACCAACCTCAGAGTTCCCTTACCTCGCATTACTCATTTCTACTCCTTATCCAAGATCCACAAGCCTAATCGTCTGGGGAGGTCCATTGTTCCTGCCCCACTGAGCTCGTGTCCGCATACCTTAGCTCCAGTTTATTCCCCTTGGTTCAGTTCCTTCCCACTTACATATGCAATACTTCATATGCTCTTGGTCTCCTTAACAATTTTCAATTCCCTGGCTCTGATCATCTCATTTTGACCATGGATGTCTAGTTCCTATACTTTTCTGTACCCCATCAAGAAGGCCTTAAAGCTCTCTTTTACTTTCTTGGCAACAGACTTGACAGTTTCCCAATACCACCACCCTCCTCCATCTGGTGGAACTGGTCCTCAAACTCAACAATTTCTCTTTCAGCTCTTCTCACTTTCCCCATACTCAAGGTGTAGCCCTGGGTATCCACATTGACCCCAGAGAACTACATAGAACAGTCCATGTTCTGAGCAGTCACTGGAGAGCATTACCGGTGAAGACTTGGGACAAGGACTGCATGCTCTACATTGATAACTGCATTGGTGCTGCTTCATCCACTTTGCCTTCAGCTTCCATTCCGTCCTAAAGTTCACTTCGTCCATTTCTGACACTTCTTTCCCCTTTCTTGATCTCTTGGTCTCCATCTCTGGAGATAAATTGTCTACCAATATCTTTTATAAATCTATCAACTCCCTCAGCTATCTTGACAATACCTCTTTCCAACCTGTCTCCTTTAAAAATGCTATTCCCTTATTTCAGTTCCTTTTTCTCATCTACTTCGGTTCCCAAATGAGGCTTTCTTTTCCTGGACATTAGAGATGTCCTCCTTAAAAGAATGGGTTTTCACTTCCTCCACAATTGATGCTACCCTCACCTGCATCTCCTCCATTCCCCAGACATCTTCCCACCATCTTAACAGGGATAAAGTTACTCTTGCCCCCACCAACCAAACCATGAGCCTCCACATCCAGCACATCATTCTCCGCAACCTCCACCATCTTGAACAGGACCCTATCACCAAAAACATCCTTACCTCACTCCCTCTGTAATTCCCTTGTCCATTTGTCCCTCTCCACCAATCTCCCTTCTGGCATTTACCCCTGCAAGCAGAAGAAGTGCCACACCTACCCATTTATCTCCTTCCTCACCTATATCCAAGATCCTAAATTAGGCAACACTTCAACTGTATCTGGTGTTCACGATGTGGCCTCCTCTACACTGGTGAGACCCATTGTAGATTAGGAACCATTTTATCAAGCTCCATCTGAAAAATGCAGATTTCCCCGGGACCAGATGTTTTAATTACTATCTGCATTCCCATTCCAATATGACAGTCCATAGCCTCCTCTACTGCCACAATGAGGCCACTCTCTGGTTGGTGGGGCAACACCTCACATTCTGTCTGGGTGGCCTCCAACCTGATGGCCAACTTAAGACCACAAGACATAGGAACCAAATTAGGCCATTTGGCCCATCAAGTCTGCTTCACCTTCTGGTAATTAACACAGTAATTTTTCCTCCCCTTCTTCAATTCCCCATTTACCACTTCTATTCTCCTCTGCTGTCCATCACCTCCCCTAGTGACCTCCTCCACCGTTTTTTTTCCTCCCATAGTCCACTCTCCTCTCCCATCACATTCCTTCTTTTCTAGCCCTTTAACTTTTCATCTATCACCTTACTGCTTCTCACTTCACCACCCCCCCCCCCCCCCCCCCCACCTATCACCTTCTAGCTTGAACTCCTTCCCTTTACACTACCTTCTTATTCTGGTTTCTTCTCCAATCCTTTCCAGTCCTGATGAATGGTGGTTTTGGCTTGAAACATCAACTGTTTTTTCATTCCCATAGATCTGCCTGACCTGCTTAGATCTTCCAATGTTTGCTGTGTGTGTTGCACAAGTTTCATCTGCCATTTTCAGCCCATTTTTCCAGCTGCTTCAGATCCCACTGCAAGCTTCAGTAGTCTTATTCACTGTACATTATACCTCCAGTCATGGTGTCATCCATAAATTAGCTGATCTATTTTACTATGTTTTATAACTATATTTTCCAATATAACTCGGAGTCCTGCCATGTGCAGAAGTTCGCTGATGACACGGCCATAGTGGGGTGTGTCAGGAATGGACAGGAGGAGGAGTATAGGAAACTGATACAGGACTTTGTGATATGGTGCAACTCAAACTACCTGCGTCTCAATATCACCAAGACCAAGGAGATGGTGGTGGACTTTAGGAGATCTAGGCCTCATATGGAGCCAGTGATCATTAATGGAGACTGTGTGGAGCAGGTTAAGACCTACAAGTATCTGGGAGTACAGTTAGACGAGAAGCTAGACTGGACTGCCAACACAGATGCCTTGTGCAGGAAGGCACAGAGTCGACTGTACTTCCTAAGAAGGTTGGCGTCATTCAATGTCTGTAGTGAGATGCTGAAGATGTTTTATAGGTCAGTTGTGGAGAGCGCCCTCTTCTTTGTGGTGGCGTGTTGGGGAGGAAGCATTAAGAAGAGGGACGCCTCACGTCTTAATAAGCTGGTAAGGAAGGCGGGCTCTGTCGTGGGCAAAGTACTGGAGAGTTTAACATCGGTAGCTGAGCGAAGGGCGCTGAGTAGGCTACGGTCAATTATGGATAACTCTGAACATCCTCTACATAGCACCATCCAGAGACAGAGAAGCAGTTTCAGCGACAGGTTACTATCGATGCAATGCTCCTCAGACAGGATGAAGAGGTCAATACTCCCCAATGCCATTAGGCTTTACAATTCTACCGCCAGGACTTAGAACTTTTTAAAAGCTATTATTAATGCTTTTTGAGATAGTGATTTAGATGCATATCATTTTTTTTACTGAGTTAAGTATTGTATGTAATTAGTTTTGCTACAACAAGTGTATGGGACATTGGAAAAAAAGTTGAATTTCCCCATGGGGATGAATAAAGTATCTATCTATCTATCTATCTATCTATCTATCTATGTCTTCTTGCAGATAATTGATATAGATAAGAAATAACAATGAACCCAGCCCCAATCCCTGTGGCACACCACTAAACATAGAAAACCTACAGTGCAATACAAGCCCTTCGGCCCACAAAGCTGTGCTGAATATGTCTTTACCTTAGAAATTACCTCGGGTCACCCACAGCCCCCTATTTTTCTAAGCTCCATGTACCTATCTAGGAGTCTCTTAAAAGACCCTATCATATCCGCCTCCACCACCGTCGCCGGCAGCCCATTCCACGCACTCACCACTCTTTGTGTAAAAATACTTACCCCTGACATCTCCTGACTAGTTACAGCCCTCCAGTCAGAGAAGCAACCCTTTCCTGTGAAGCCAATGTCTAATCCAATTTACAAACTCATCCTGAATTTATAACACTTAAGAGGTTTCTTTAATTATTTTGTATATAACTATGAAATCTTTCCTCAATCTTCTGATTAAAAACCAGGCAGTCCAGAGCAGTTTCATCTGAGAAGATGCATGTAAAAATGGTGGAAAACATGAATGACACCTATACTTTAGGCATTTTTCTGTACCCATGATACTGAAAAGTGAGTTCTGACAATGTATTACTTTTTATTTGCAGCTGCCAGTAAAAATGGGTTGCTCATTTATAATTAAAGCTAATGAATATATTAGAAGCAAGTTGCTGCAAGGCAAATAGACAATGGAAATCATGTGCCATGCTTTCAGCCAAGTTAATTGGCTTTCAAATGCGACATTAAGCATTGGCATCTCTATTGTTCATAAACTTTGCCTTCTTAATTTGTGCACTGATACACAATAGGGAAGCTGTAAAAGGAGAGGGATTGTATGGCTATATTGCTGTTTTACTAAAAAACAAATCAAGTGGCTTAGAATTAGTAGTTTATAACACTGCATTAAAAGCTAATCACAGTTCTTTTATTGCCTCTTACAGCTTAACACAATAAAGCTAATTAATGGCAATACACAAGACACAGTGTAGCCTATCAAATTGAATTCTGCAGGACAAAAGGAGTGAACTTCAGACTCACTTCTCTTATTCAAAACCAAGAAGGCCTTATTGGATAATCAATACAGAATGTTAAAATGAAAAATGGCTGTACTTACAAGTAAGAAGGGATTTTCTTTAAAAACTAACTTTTTGTGCTAATCGAATCTACCTAATGGAAAATCCATATTGCCCTTACCTTCCTGAGATGAAATGGATCCAAAAGTACCTGAACGAGCTGTAATAGTTTGTTTTTGTTCAAACAGCAAGGTTCATTCACCTTGATTAGGCAGAAAGGTAAAGGAACCATCTGTTTATGTTCTGAAAATAATCCACATTACTGACTTTCAATGTGTCCCTTCCAGCTACCTGCATTTATCACCCTCATTATGACAACAGTATCTATGCCATTTAGTTCAACTCAAATAATATTTAATGTCTGAGAACTACTAGGGTGCTTCAAGGTTGTATGTATTGTAGTCTGCTCAAAGTAAACAAAAATAAATCAAATTCACTTTTGTGACTCCCTCAAACTACATACGTTGTTTTACCAAAATCAGGTGTAAGTACTGATGAAAGGTCTTGGCCCGTAATGTCAACTCTTAATTCCTTTCCATTGATGCTGCCTGACGTACTGAGTTCCTCTAGCATTTTGTGTGTGTTACTCAGGTATAAATAGAATATGACTAGTCACTGACAGCCAATCAAAAAAGGCTTCCTTTATTCCCACTCTTTGCCTCCTGTCAACCAGCTAATGCTCTATCTATGCTGGTACCTTTCCTGTAATCCCATGGGATCTTATCTTGTTAAGCAGTCCCACTTGCAGCGTATTGTCAAAGGCCTTCTGAAAATCCAAGTAGGCACCATCCACCAATTCTACTTTGTCTTTTCTGCTTATTAATTCCTCATAAAATTCTAACAGATCTGTCAGGCAAGATTTTCCCTTAAGGAAACCAAGTTGACTTAGGTCTATTTTATCATGTGACTGCAAGTACCCTGAAACTACATCCTTAACAATTTGTCTCCACCATCTTCCCAACTCAACTATTGAGGTCAGGCTAACAGGCTTATAATTCCCTTTCTTCTGCTTCCCACCCTTCTTGAAGAGTGGAGTGATATTTGCAATTCTCCAGACTTCCAGAACCATTCCAGAATCTAGAGAGTCTTGAAAGATCATTACTAATGCTTCCAATTTCTTTTCAGCTACATATTTAAGAACCCTGGAGTGTAGTCCATCTGGTTTTGGTGGCTTACCTACCTTCAGACTTTTCATTTTCCCAGGTACTTTCACCCAAGTAATGGTAACTGCACTCACCTCTGCCATCTGACACTCTTGAACTTCCCGAATACTGCCAATGTCTTCCACAGTGAAATCTGATGCAAAATACTTAGTCAGTTTATCTGCCTTGTCCTGCATTATTACCTTTCCTGCATAATTTTACAGCAGTTCAATATCTACTCTTGCTTCTCTTTTACTCTTTATATATCTGAAAAAACTTTTGGTATCCTCTTTGATCTTGTTGGCTAGTTTACCTCCATATTTCATATTTTTGCCCTTTATGACTTTTGTAGTTGCCTTTTGTTGATTTTTAAATGTTTCTCAATCCTCCAGTTATCCCCCTTGCTCTATTATATGCCTTCTCTTTTGCTTTTATATTGGCTTTAACTTCCCTTGTCAGCCATGATTGTGTCATTCAGCCTTTAGAAGACTTTTACTTCTTTGGGATGCTCCAACAATGGCCTCTCCACTTGCCACTGGCTTATTTTTATTTACCCTTGCAAATAATGTGCAAGCCCTCCTGCAATGATTCGATTGCAAGCGCACTGCCAAAAAAGGCAGAAATCCCATGAATGCTCCTATATAAGACCAAGGAGATGGTGGTGGACTTTAGGAGATCTAGGCCTCATATGGAGCCAGTGATCATTAATGGAGAATGTGTGGAGCAGGTTAAGACCTACAAGTATCTGGGAGTACAGTTAGACGAGAAGCTAGACTGGACTGCCAACACAGATGCCTTGTGCAGGAAGGCACAGAGTCGAATGTACTTCCTAAGAAGGTTGGCGTCATTCAATGTCTGTAGTGAGATGCTGAAGATGTTCTATAGGTCAGTTGTGGAGAGCGCCCTCTTCTTTGTGGTGGCGTGTTGGGGAGGAAGCATTAAGAAGAGGGACGCCTCACGTCTTAATAAGCTGGTAAGGAAGGCGGGCTCTGTCATGGGCAAAGTACTGGAGAGTTTAACATCGGTAGCTGAGCGAAGGGCGCTGAGTAGGCTACGGTCATTAATGGATAACTCTGAACATCCTCTACATAGCACCATCCAGAGACAGAGAAGCAGTTTCAGCGACAGGTTACTATCGATGCAATGCTCCTCAGACAGGATGAAGAGGTCAATACTCCCCAATGCCATTAGGCTTTACAATTCTACCGCCAGGACTTAAGAACTTTTTAAAGCTATTATTAATGCTTTTTGAGATGGTGATTTAGATGCATATCATTTTTTTTTAACTGAGTTAAGTATTGTATGTAATTAGTTTTGCTACAACAAGTGTATGGGACATTGGAAAAAAGTTGAATTTCCCCATGGGGATGAATAAAGTATCTATCTATCTATCTATCTATCTATCTATCTATCTATCTATCTATCTATCTATCTATTTAAATCTCTCACTCTCTGACCTGTGTGAGGCCCCCTGTGCCAATTCAACTGTGATTGTGCCACCATAAAAAGCCCAGTAATTCCAACAGATATGTAAATGTGTATGAGTATAATCTGCAGTCCATGAATATTATTATTAATGATAAAATTTGAATTTCTGAAAGCAAATTTCTCTTTTCAAGATGCTTGAAGTAGGCAATACAGGAACAACTCTATACTGGGTCCTGACACAGAATTTAACATATTGTTAATGCACTTCTTTTATTAAGTACAGCTGAAGCCTTCAAAGCAGGATTATGCAGTGGCCTGTTACAAACAACATTTTGCTCTGTTTCCTAATTTACCATGGAAAATGAATTTCACAGCACTTAGATGATAGTAGCCTGCTTGCCAATCCTCAGTCAGAGTTTTGTTAAGGACTTCTGGTTCCCAACCTTATCAGAGCCTTGTTCCAAACATGTAACAAGGAGATGGATTCCAGCAGGGAACTGAAAGTAACTGCCCTTGTCATCAAGGCAACATTTAACCAAATTGTAAAATTAATGTAAAATTGTACATTAATGATCTAGTACAGATAACATGAATGTGAATGAAAATAAAATATCCAGTGTTTGGAATTGTACTTCCATAAGAGAAGATGTTTGTGATTGTTGAAGTTCACATATTCCTGCCACAGGACTTTAATGCAGGTTTTCATGTCAGTGTCTGAGGCTCAACTACCTTTAGTTGATTGGCAACATGGTACTGTAGTAGACAGCACAATTGCTTTACAGAAACTGCAATCCAGGAGTCGTGGTGCGATTCCCATTGGTGTCTGTAAGGAGTTTGTACGTTCTCACAGTGACTGTATGGGTTTCCTCTGGGTGCTCCGGTTTCCTCCCATATTCTAAAGATGTATGGTTAGGGTGAGTACACTAAGTAGTTACTATGCTACATTGGAGTCCGAAGCTTGACGGCACTTGCAGGCTGCCCCCAGCAATATCTTTGCTGACAACACACACAAAATGCTGGAGGAACTCAGCGGGCCAGGCAGCATCTATAGAAAAGAGTACAGTCAATATTTCGGCCCGAAACCCTACAGCAGGAAATGCAGAGTTCCACCAGCATTTTGTATGCATTGCTTGGAATTCCAGAATCTGACTGGACAACCTTTGCTGATCTGATTTGATGCAAATGACACATTTCACTGTGTGTTTCGTTGTTTAGGTGTGCATGTGAAAAATAAAACTAATCTATCTAGTTGCTTCATCAATGAACTTCATTTAATGTCAGGCCACTTACTGATGATTGCACGACGTCCAATTTTGTTAGCAACTGCTCAGTAAGTACTTGCAGCAAGGCTCACATAGTACGTATGTGGATGTATTGGTTGGCACAGTGATAAAGCAGGTAATGGTGCTGCCTTATAGTGCTGTGAGCCAGGGGCAATGTTAATCTCCAGTGCTGTCTGGGTGGAGTTTGCAAGTTCTCTCTGTGACCCTGTGGGTTTCGCCTGGGGCTCTCATTTCCCCTCCCATCCTTGAGATGTACTGATTTGTCAGTTAACTGGTTGTTATAATCTACCCTTACGTAGTTGGGAGATTCAGACTGACGGGTATGTGGCAGAAAACAGGTTAACTGGGAATATGAGGAAATCAGACAAATGGGATGAATGCCTCTCTGTATTATATTTCACTATATTTTAGTGGCAATATTTCATTAGGAGCTTGAGGAGACTTGGTATGTCACCAAAGACTGGCAAATTTCTACAGGTGAGCAGAGGAGAGCATTCTAACTGGTCACATCACCATCTAGTATAGAAGGGTTACTGCACGGGAATGGGGAAGTTGCAAACTTAGCTTCCCCAGCATTGAGGACATCTTTAAAAGGTGATCCCTCAGAGGGGTGGCATCCAGCATTAGGAACCCCCATCAATGAAGACATGCCCTCTCCTTACTGCTAGCACTAATGAGGAGGTACAGGAGCCTGAAGACACACACTGAATGTTTTAGAAACAACTTCTTACCCTCTGGCATCAGGTTTCTGAATGGACAATGAACTTGTGTACACTACCTCACTTCTTTTCTTCTTTTTTTTGGTTCTCTTTTTGCATGCTCATTTAATTTATTTATATGCAGATCTTATTGTAACATAGGTTTTTATTAATCTGTATTGCAATGTACTGCTGCCACAATATTCTGTTACTGAGCTACGAGGAAAATAAAAACTGATAAGTGGTAAGTGACAGACACTGAACAACTCCAACAAGTATCTAACCACTTGCCCTTGACATTCAATGGCATCACCATTCACATCCCAAGGATTAACATTGACCAGAGACTCAACTTGACCAGCCACATTTGTACAGTGGCTCCACAGTAAATCAGTGATTGGGTCATCTAGCAGCATCTGACTTGCCTCCTAATACTGCAGAGCTTTTGCACAATTTGAATGCCACATCAGATATCTGGGGGAACACTCCACTTGCCTGAAAAGTGTACCTCCAACTAAGGGTAAGAGAATCTGCATCAATAAGAACAAAGAAGCCCTTCTGATTGATACCTTATCTACATTCTTAATGCTCATTCCCTCCACCAGAGTTGAACCAAGGCTGCAGTGAGATCAATGGAATACAATGCAGATACTTGCCTGTAGCATCACCAAAACCAACGACCTCCCGAAGAAGGACAAGGGCAATGCTTTTGTGCATAATTAAATACTTCTGAATTTTGAAAAGTGTTTGCATTACTTATCGAACGTCTCTTCTTGCTATTCTTCAAGTTATGTAGAATTAAATTAAGGAAAATATTATACATTTTGTATGTACTTTTAATTTGAATGTTGAAGCATATACTTCTAGTAATGGAATACAAACCTCACATTGATACAAACCTCATTAGACTCAATTCCATTAGTAGCAAGTACAAATATGTTTAGTTTGCACTAATTTAAAAGTGACTGACATGCTTTCACCCAGCCAGAAGTTTAAAAAGAAATAAATATGTGGCAGCGATACTCATATTGATTTTTAAATTGCTAATTTTAAAGTCTGATTTTGAAGTCTGCCAAATAGTAGCAGATGAAGACATGCTGCAAATTTGTTTTAAAGGTGCCCATACTCAGTCACTCCTTTCCAACCTTACAATTATCTCAATCTGGATCTTGTTTATAAAATTAGTTTTGGTTAATGAGCTAGAATGCAAATATTCAAACTCAATACATGCTACAGAGAGGTTTGAAAAGGCTGGCCTTCAGTACCAATGATTTCTGTTATGGAAGAGTTTGAACTTCATAACCTTGAAAAGGAGAAATGGGTGGGGTCGTTAATGGCACAGTATGGTGAACTACATTTACCTGTCTGGACACGCCCCCCCGCTGACTGCTCCTGTGGCTCCTCCCACAGACCCCGGTATAAAGGCGATTGGAGCCTGAGCCCTGGTCTCAGTCTCCAGGATGCAGTGTGGTGGTCAATTGCTGCTTGTTCTTTCTTCCAGCCAATAAAAGCCTATATCTCGCCTCACGTCTCGGAGAGTTATTGATGGTGCATCACACAGATTCATGAGCAGACCTTGTAAAAGATGCAGCTAGTTAAAGAGAGTTTGAAAAAGCATGTGCATACGATTCCCAGCCTTGTTGCCCAAGAGGTTGACCGTGATTTATTGACCCATTGGCATGTCAAGAACACCACAGTAATTCACTATCCAGCACCAATTTGGACATCAATGTCTGTCGTAATTTGAGAAGCCCAATAAATATACATATATACAAATATCCAATATTACCTTTTGTCTCCATCATTACACATGTATATTTACATCCCTTTAGATTACAGTTTGCTCAAAATTCATTCCTGGTAGTTAGCATTAAGCATGTTATATTGCAACACACACAAAATGCTGGAGGAGCTCAGCAGGTTAGGCAGCATCTATGGAAAAGAGTGAACAGTCGCCATTTCGACAAAACATCAACTGTTTGCTCTTTTCCATAGATGCTGCTTGGCCTGCTCAGTTCCTCCAGTATTTTGAGTGTATTGCTTTGAATTCCAGCATCTGCAGATTTTCTCCTGTTTGTGATTCAATATTATATTACAACAGTTTTTTTTTTAATGATTTTCTTCTGAAGTAGAGCTATGCTATGGAAGCTGTAAAAACCAGCATGGCTACTATATGTTTAAAAAAAACACTCCTCAATAGGGATGAATTTCTGCTTCAAGAATTGAAGGCACCTTCACAGTTAAGGACCTTTAGCACTCTCTCCTTCTTTCTCATTTCAAAAGGTCAAGTGTCTGGTATGATGGAGTTTGCATCTGGTATGATGATAAACCAAAATATATTGGAGTTGCTGGAAATATATTTGATGAATTGGGTCGCATAACAACATATCAGTTGTGGAACTAGAGGAGCCAACACACTTGACAACAGTTACACCACTTTTAATGTGCTATCCCACACCTGCACTTTGGGAAGTCCGATCACCTGGCTGCACTTCTACTCCTGGTTTACAGAGAGAGACTAAGGACTGCAGCACCAGTGGTGAGGACCAAGAAGGTGTGGTCAAGGCAGATGGAGGAGCGCTTACAGGACTTCTTTGAGGCAGTGGATGAACAATATTCAGGGATTCGTCTTTGATTCTGAATGATTATGCTGCAGTCGTCACTGACTTTATTAAAAACTGCATGGAAGAGTGTTTGCCTTTGAGAACATACTGGACATACCCAAATCAAAAGCCATGGATGAACCAAGAGATTTGTAGTCTGCTGGGAGTTAGGTTTGTGACAGTGATCCAATTGATGCAAGAAATCAAGGTATGACCTATGGAGGGTGAGCTTAAGAAAAAAAATGTTTTTGATTGAAATCGGATACACGTTAACTCCAGCAGGGTTTGCAGGCCATTACATTCTACAAGGTGAAATCTAACATCACGCATGTCTATGATGCTTCACTCCCACAAGAGTTCAACACCTTTTATGCATGCTTTGAAAGGGAGTATAAAACTAAACCTATGCGAATCCCTGCAACATCTGTTGACCCTGTGATCTCTGTCTTGGAGGCTGACGTCAGAAAATCTTTGAAGAGGGTGAACACTCACAAAGTGTCAGGACCTGATGGTGTACCTGGCAGGGCATTGAAAACCTGTGCCAACCAACTGATGGGAGTGTTCAAGGACATCTTCAACCTCTCACTGCTGCCATTAGAGATTACCACCTGCTTCAAAAGGATGACAATTATACTAGTGCCCAAGAAGAACACAGTGAGCTGCTTAACAATTGTCATAGAAAAATACAGCACAGAAAAAGACTATTCAACCCATCTAGTCCATGCTGAACCATTTAAACTGCCCACTCCCATTGACCTGATCACACTGTAACAGTGTGAAGAGGACGTTTCCCGGGTGATGGGTCGTTCCTGATGTAACAGTGTGATGAGGACATGTCCCGGGTGATGGGGGTCGTTCCTGATGTAACAGTGTATATCTGGTCTCTTAGAATACCTTCCAATATATTTCCTACTACTGATATCAGCCTCACTGGCCTGTTATTTCCTGGTTTATTTTTAGAGCTTTTCTTAAACAGCGGAACAACATTAGCTATCCTCCAGTCCTCCAGTATCACACCTCTCGCTAAGGATGATTTAAATATCTCTGCTAGGGCAACTGTTGTTTCTGCACTTGCCTCCCAGATGTCTGAGGAAACACCTTGTTGGGTCTTGGGGACTTATCTACCCTAACCTCCCTCAAGACAGCAAAATCCTCCTCCCTCTGTAATCTTTTTAGGGTCTATGACCTTGCCACTTCTTTTCCTCACTTCTATAGACTCTGTGTCTGTCTCCTGAATAAATACAGATGTAAAAATGCCATTTAAGATCTCTCTCATATGTTTTGGGTCCATGCAGTTATATCCTTTCTGATCTTCCAGAGGACCAATTTGGTCCCTTTCAGTCCTTTTGTTCTTAATGTATCTATAGAAGCTGTTAGGATCCTTCAACTTGTCTGCTAGAGCAATTTCATTCCTTCTTTTAGCCTTTGTTATTTCTTTCTTAAATGTTCTCTTGCTTTTCTTATGTTACAAAATTACCTAATTTATTCCTATCTGTCTATGCCAGTTATGCACCTCCTTTTGTTTCCTTAACTCGAGCTCCAATACCTCGTGAAAATCAACTTTCCTAAGCCTGTTATCTTTACCTTTTATTTTGACAGGCATATACAAGCTTTGTACTCTCAAAATTTCACTTTTGAAGACTCCCACTTAGCAGGTATAATTTTGCCAACAGACTACCTGTCTCAATCCACATTAACCAGATCCTTTCTAATACCATCAGAATTGGCCTCTCTCCAATTTAGAATATCAACTTGCAGACCAGACCTAACTTTTTATATTTTTACTTTGAAATGAATGGCATTATGATCACTAGCTGCACAAAGTTCCCCCACACAAACTTGTCATTTTCCCTGTCTCATTTCCTAATAGTAGATCAAGTATCGCACACTCTCTCATCGGGGCTTCTATGTACTGATTAAGGAAACTTTCGAGAACATATTTGATGAACTCTGTCCCATCTAGTCCTTTTACAGTATGGGAATCTCTGTCAATATGTGGAAAGTTGAAATCATCCTATATTTCTGGCAAAAGTCTGCAATCTCTACAAATTTGTTCCTCTAAATTCCACGGACTATTGGGTGGTCCATAAAATAGCCCTATTAACGTTGTTACACCTTTCTCATTCCTCAGTTGCACCCATAAAGCTTCATTGGACAAGTTCTCCAGTCTGTCCTGACTTAGTACTGCCATGACATTTTCCCTACTATTATTGCCATCCCTTCCCCCTTTAATCCCTCCTATTCTGATGCCTCTAAAACAGTGGAACCCCGGAATATTGATCTGCCAGCCATGTCTTTCCTGCTGTCTCACTAATGGCTACAGTATCAGAATTCCAAATGTTTATCCATGCCCTGAGCGCATAAACCTTTCCTACGATACTTCTTGCATTGAAATATATGCAGCTCACAGAATCAATTGCACAATGCTCAATTTTTGATTCCTGATTTTGTCTGAAGTCTTAATAACGTATCTGTCTCCATATCATTTCCACTTTCTGTTCTGGCACTCTGGTTCCCATCTCCCTGTAACTCTAGTTTAAAACCCCCTGTGCACCATTAGCAATTTTCCCCACTAGAATATTCATCCCCCTCTAGTTCAGGCATGAACTGTCTCTTCTGTACAGGTCTCATCTTCCCTGGAAGAGAGCCCAATGATCCAAAAATCTTATGTTCTCCCTTTTACACCAACTCCTAAGCCATGTGTTAAACTGCATGTCCCTCTTATTTCAGACCTCATTAGCATGTGGCATGTGTAGCAATCCTGAGATCACAACCCTAGAGGTCCTGTCTGTTAACTTAGCACATAACTCTTTGACAAGAGAAAATCTGCAGATGCTGGAAATCAAGGTAATTCAAACAAAATGCTGGAGAAACTCAGCAGGCCAGACAAGATCTATGGAAAAGAGTAAACTGTCGAAGTTTCACGTTGAAACCCTTCATCAGGACAGGAAGAAAAGAGGTTAGAGGTCAGATTAAGATGGTGGGGGAAGGGAAGGAAGAAGTACAAGGTAGTAGGATAGGGAGGGGGTGAGTGGTGAAGTAAAGACTTGGGAAGTCAATTGGTGAAAGGTTAAAGGACTGGAGAAAGGGCAATCTGATAGGAGAGAACAGAAGGCCATGAAAGAAAGGGAAGGAGGGGGGTGAGTACCAGAGGAAGGTAATGTGCAGGTAAGGAGATACGGAGATAGAGGGAACTGGGAATGGGGAATGGAGAAGGAGAGGGTGTGGTCACCTACTGGAAGTTGGAGAAATGGATGTTCTTGTCATCAGGTTGGAGGCCATCCAGACGGACTATAAGGTGTTGCTCCTCCAACCTGAGTGTGGCTTCATCACTGCAGTTGAGGAGACCAGGGACTGTTATGTTGGAATAGGAATGGGAAATAGAAATGATATGGTGGCCAAGGGGAGATCTGGCTTTTTTTGGCAGATGGAGCATAGGTACTTGGTGAAGCAGTCTCCCAATCTATTCTGGGTCTCATCGATATACAGGAGGCTACAGCAGGAGCACTAGATATAATAGATGACTGCAACAAATTCACAGGTGAAGAGACGGGGTTGAAGGCAGTGTTGAATGGTCTCCTTTTAACACCTCCCAGTGGCCACCCACTTCAATTTTAATTCCTATTTCCATTCCGACATGGCCGTCTCTCCTGCCACAATGAGGCCACACACAGGTTGCAGGAACAACACCTTACATTCCGTCTGGATAGCCTCCAACTTGAAGGCATGAACATCGATTTCTTGAATTTCTGGTAATTGACCTCTTCTCTCCCCTTTCTCCTTTTCCATTCCCCATTCCATTTTCCTTTCTCACTGTATCTCTCTCCTTAACTGCCCATCACCTCTCCCTAGTGCTCCTCCCCTTCCCCTTCTTCCATGGCCTTTACTGTCTTCTATCAAACTCCCCCGTCTCTAGCCCATCATCTCTTTCACCAATCAACCTGCCAGCTCTTTACTTCAACCCGCCCCCTCTCCCAGTTTCACCTATTACCTACCACATCCTACTTCTTCCTTCTCTCTCCCCACCCTCTTACTCTGACTTCTCATCTCCTATTTTTCCAGTGCTGATGAAGTGTTTCAGCCTGCAGTGTCAGTGCTGTTTACTCTTTTCCATATATGCTGCCTGGTCTGCTGAGTTCCTTTAGCATTTTGTATGTGTGACCTAACTCCCTGAACTCCCTTTGCAGAACCTCATCACTCTTCCTACCTGTGTCATTGGTACGTACATGAAACATGACTTCTGGCTGCTCACTCTCCCACGTAAGAATGCTGAGGTCTCGATCTGAGATATCCTGGACTCTGTCACTCGGGAATCTCGTTCTGATCATTTCATCTCCCCTAATGAATGAATCCCCTATCACAACAGCTCTCCTCTTCTCGCCTTTTCCCTTCAAAATCACAGAGTTAGATTCAGTTATAGAGACCTGGCCGCTGTGACTTCCCTCTGTTAGATCAACATCCCCTGTCCCAACAATATTCAAAGTGGTATACATGTTGTTGAGGGGGATGGCCACAGGGTGACTGCACTGGCTGTATAACCCCTTTCCCCTTCCTGACTGTCATGCAGTCTCCAATGTCCTCCAGCCTGGGTGCAACTACCTCTATATATGTGCTACCTATCATCCCCTCAGCCTCCTTAATGATTCGGATTTGTTCCAGTTCCAGTTCCAACTCCTTAATGTTGAGTGTTAGAATCTGCTGCTGAATGTACTTCTCATAGATGAAATTGTCAGCGACACTGGAGTTCTTCCTGTCTTCTCACATTCTGCAAGAAGAGCATTCAACTATCTTGTTTGGCATTCCTACTGCTCTAACTGTGCAACCATAAAGAAGGAAAACAATAAATAAACTGGGGTATAGAAATCTACATACAGTTGTTTCGCCTTCTCTCAGTCGAGCCTCAAAATCCCCACTCTAACATTATCCACTCCAACAATGGCCACTCAATTTGCCCTGCTTTAATTTTAATTCCCTCTTGACAATCAATCTTGATCACTGATTGGCCACATCTCAAAACACCAAACAGCCAGGAATCAATGTCTTATGTACTCAATCAGCAGACTTGAAAGAGCTATGACTTCTCTCACTTCAGATCGCTGAATGGCTGCTTCTCAAAACTATTGTCCATTCATATTCACATCTACTGTGATGAAATGTTTTGGGAGGTTGCTCATGGCCAGCCTCAACTCCTGCCTAAGCAAGCATCTGGAACACTGCAAACGGCCTATCACCACAATAGGTCTATAACAAATACCAATCTCACTGGCTCTCCACTTGGCTTTGAATCACCTGGACAATAGTAATAGCTGTGTCAGGCTACTGGTTATTGATTAGAGCTCAGCATTCAATACCATCAGAACCTCAGTATTAATCAATAAGCTTCAAAGCCTCTGTTCCTTTCTCTGTAACTGGATCCTTGACTTCCTCATCAGGAAGCCACAGTCAGTGTGGAATGGAACAGCTCAAATGGCATTTCTAAGGAGTTGTACAGGACTGAGATATATCAGCTGGTTGAGTGCTATTGCAAGAACAATCTTGAACTTAACATCAGTAAGTTCATTGAATTGACTGTGGACTTCAGAATTGGAAGCTGAGGGAACACATACCAGTCCTCACTGAGTGATCAGCAGAGGTGAGGGTGAGCAGTTTCAAGTTCCTAAGTGTTAACATCTCTGAAGATCTATCCTAGGCCAAACATATTGATGCAATTGCAAAGAAAGTGTGACAGCAGCTATATTTTCTTTGGAGTTTAAGGAGATTTGGTACATCACCAAAGAGTGTTAGAGTCTTAGAATAATAGAAAACTACAGCCTAGAAACAAGACCTTTGGCCCATCTAGTCCATGCTGAACCATTTAAACTGCCTACTCCTATCAACCTGCACCTGGATCATAGTCCTCCATACCCATTCCATCCATGTACCTATCCAAACTTCCCTTTATGTTTAATTTAAACTTTTCACCTTTCACCCTGAACCCATGACTTCTAGTTGTAGTCCCACTCTACCTCAGTGGAAACCCCTACTTGCATTTATCTATCTATATACCTCCATCAAATTTTCCTCAGTATTCTACCTTACAAGGAATAATGTCCGACCTAGTCAATCTTTCCTTACACTCAGGTCCTTCAGTCTCGGCAAAATCTTTGTAGATTTTCTCAATACTCTTCCAATCTTATTTTCATAATTCCTGAGCAAAACTGCACACAATACTTTAGATTAGGGATCAACAATGTTTTATATAACCTCAACGTAACATCCCATCTCCTGTGCTCAGTACTTTGATTTATGAAGGCCAATGTGCCAAAAGCTTTCTGTACAGCCCTATCTAACTCTGACAACAATTTCAATGAATTATGGACCTGTATTTTGGAACCTTTTGTTCTACTGCACTCCTCAGCACCCTAACACTCACCATGCAAGATCTACCCTGTCTTCCCAAAGAGTAATACTTCACACTTGTCTGCATTAAATTCATTCTGCCATTTTTCAGCCCATTTTCCAGCTGGTCCAGATCCTGTTGCAAGCTTTGATAGTCTTCCGCACTTACACCCCAATCTTGTATCATCAGCAAATTTGCTGATCCAGTTAACCACATTATCATCCAGATCTTTGATATAGATGACAAACAACAATGGACCCAGCGGTGATCACTGCAGCACCATGCTAGTCACAGGTTTCCAGTCAGAGAGACAACTATCTACTACCACACTCTAGCTTCTCCCACAAAACTAATGTCTTACCTGATTTACTGCCTCATCTTGAATGCCAAACAACTGAACCTTATTGATCAATCTCCCATGTGTAAGTGTGACCTTGTCTGAGGCCTTGCTACAATCCACGTAGACAACATCCACTACCTTGCCCTCATCAACTTCCCTGGTAACTTCCTCAAAAAATTCTACAAGATTGGTTAGATATGGCCTACCATGCACATAACCATGCTGAATATCCCTAATCAGTCCCAAATACTTTTGTATCTTGTTCCTTAGAATACCTTCCAACAACGTTCTCACTACTGATTTCAGGCTCATTGGCCTATAAATTCCCAATTTATACTTACAGCCTTTCTTAAACAATGGAATAACATTAACTATCCTCCATTCCTCCAGTACCTCACCTGTCAAAAAGGATGATTTAAATATCTCTACTAGAATCCCTACAATTTCTGCTCTTGCCTCCTGAAGGGTCCAATGGAACACCCTGTCTGGCCCTAGGGATTTGTCCACCATAATTTGCCTCAAGACAGCAAACATCTCCTGCTCTGTAATCTGTATAGGGTTCCTGACCATGCTGCTGCATTGCCTCACGTCTATAGATTCTGTGTCCATCTCCAGAGTAAATACAATGGCCAAAATCCGTTTAAGATCTCCCCCATCTCTACTTGTTCACTTTAATTTCATATACCCCCAAAACACCTCAATTGTTCCTACCTGCCTATACCTGTTTTTTTTTCTCTTAACCAGGGCCTCAATATCTATGAAAAACCAAGGTTCCATAAACCTGTTATCCTTGCCTTTTATTCTGACAGGCACATACAATTTTTGTCCTCTCAAGATTTCACTTTCTCCAAGAGGTCTGAAATATAGGTCCATAATTCATTTTAAGTGGCATCACTGGTGGATAGGATAATTAAAAAAGATTCTCACAAAATTTTGCAAATGTACTGCGGATATCATCCTAATGGGTTGCATCATCATCTGGTATAGAATATGTTGTGTATTTAATATTTCAGTAATATTTAAGTAATCTTGTAAATATATTGTTTGTTTAAGCATTCATGATCATTTAAATAATTCATTACACGTTAAAAATAAATGAATTGCTTATATCATAATGCTACCACTTGATACTTGTGTACCTTAAAGTAAACACAAAGTTAGACTCATATTTTGGACTCCCATCTTTTTAACAACTTAGAGTTACAAAACACAACAGTGGCACTGAAAAATTGTTCAAATTGTACAAGGCATTGGTGAGGCCAAATTTGGAGTATTGTGTACAGTTCTAGTCACCGAATTATAGGAAAGATGTCAACAAAATAGAGAGAGTACAGAGGAGATTTACTAGAATGTTACCTGGGTTTCAGCACCTAAGTTACAGAGAAAGGTTGAACAAGTTAGGTCTTTATTCTTTGGAGCGTAGAAGGTTGAGGGGGGTCTTGATAGAGGTATTTAAAATTTTGAGGGGGATAGATAGAGTTGACATGGATAGGCTTTTTCCATTGAGAGTAGGGGAGATTCAAACAAGAGGACATGAGTTGAGAGTTAGGGGGCAAAAGTTTGAGGGTAACACAAGGGGGAATTTCTTTACTCAGGGAGTGGTAGCTGTGTGGAACGAGCTTCCAGTAGAAATGGTAGAGGCAGGTTCGATATTGTTATTTAAAGTAAAATTGGATAGGTATATGGACAGGAAAGGAATGGAGAGTTATGGGTTGAGTGCAGGTTGGTGGGACTAGCTGAGAGTAAGCGTTTGGTATGGACTAGAAGGGCCAAGGTGGCCTGTTTCCATGCTGTATTTGTTATATGGTTATATATTTTTAAAATCAATCTGAGTTGACTTCTTACCTTAAGTGCAACGAGATGTCCATGTTAAAAAAAGTGCAGTGAGAAATGTTCAAATAAAAAAGGGGTGCAGCACATGCTCCTTAAGAAAAGGAGACAGAGAAATTTGAGTTAAAAATAAGCAGAAAACAGACACATTCACGAGTTCATAATCAATGAGGACCAGGCAATAATAGTCATAAAAAAGAGCAGAAATGCTGAGTACGGGAAAATCTGCAGATGCTGGAAATTCAAGCAACACACACAAAATGCTGGTGGAACGCAGCAGGCCAGGCAGCATCTATAAGAAGAAGCACAGTCGACGTTTCAGGCAGAGACCCTTCGTCAGGACTAACTGAAAGGAAAGATAGTAAGAAATTTGAAAGTAGGAGGGGGAGGGGGAAATGCGAAATGATAGGAGAAGACCGGAGGGGGTGGGGTGAAGCTGAGAGCTGGAAAGGTGATTGGCAAAAGGGATACAGAGCTGGAGAGTGACTACATCGGAAAGATTGACACATTTGATTGCACAGTGGATAATGGCTCATGTATACCAAGCAGTTTTTTGAAGCAAATGAGAAGCAAGTGCCAATTTTGCATAGTGCATTGAGTTTAAAGGCATATAGTTGGCTTCGAAGTTTCGAAGGTCCTGAAGAAGGGTCTTGGCCTGAAATGTTGACAGCTCGTTTCTACGGATGCTGTCCGACCTGCTGAGTTCCTCCAGCATGTTGTATGTGTTGCTTTGACCACAGCATCTGCAGAGCTCTTGTGTTTGTCTTTGAATTGCCAAACACTTTGGTTTGACTGCTCCAACCAAACCAGCAGAATTGAGCTTTGCTGATATTGCAAAAGTAATATAGGAACATTTAGAACCAAAATCATCGTTCTTTGCAGAATGCTTCAGGTTTCATAGATGGAAATAAAAGTATAGGACAGTCCATTTCAGTGTACGTGGCTGAATTGAAGTGATTGTCTGAGAATTGTCAGTTCAATAATGGACTTGGTGCACTGAAAGATTGTTTACTTTGTGGAGTTTTACAAGAAAGCAGTCAAAAATGTCTCCTAAACTTACATTTAAAGGAACAGTTGAAATAGCTATATCGATGGGAACAGCAGACAGAGACACTATTGAGGCACAGTCCAGAATGAAATTGAATGTGAGCAAAATTGCAATGAGTAAACAAAAACCAGCATTGCTAAGCAAATTGTGTTACTGTTCTGGCAGGGGTTCACATACACCAGACCAATGCAAATTTAAGGGCAAAGCTTGCAGAAAATGCAACAAAGTAGGACACATGCAAAGAACATGTCAGGCAAACTCAAATAAATGGTCTGTACAGGGAAGACAAAAAGATAAAAAGTCAAATTGCAGTTTCAAGGAAAGCACTAATCTGCATGCTGTTGATGAAAAAATCTGATAATGATGAAAGTGACATAGGACTAGGTAAACTTGAGATTTATAATGTAAAAACTCACAATAAACAAGAATATGGCTTACACTTGAAGGGAATGACAAATTAATTAAAATGGAATAGGACACTGGCTTAGCTGTTATTGTAATTCCACAAAATGAATTTTAATACTATTTCAAAGATTCTTATGCACAGAAATTATTCCTGAAGGAATGATGTTTGTAACAGTGAAATACAACAACCAACAACCACATTAGGCTTGTATGTGGTAAAAACTGTAGGACCAACATTGTGGGGTCACAATTGGCTGAGAAAGCTGCAACTTGATTGGCGATCCATCAAGCATTTGCATGCCACATCCCTGTAAAAGAGTCATCAGAAAGCAAATTAAGAAAAGTACCAGATAATGCCCCAACACGAAGGCACCGGAAAACTCAAACATATCAAGGGTAAAATAGTGTTAAATGAAAATGCCATATCAAGTTTTACAGAGTTTCATCCAGTTCCTTATACCATCTATGATAAAATAGCCTGTGAGGTAGATCACCTGAAGGCTGAAGGGATTCTTTTCAAGGTTGAGTGAAGCCCATTGACATGGCCAGTAGTCTCAGTAGCCAATAAAAATTGTTCTGTCAGAATCTGTGATAATTTGAAGGTCACCATCAATCCAGTACTGAAAGTAGATCAAAACCCTCTGCCCAGGATAGAGGATATTTTTGTAAACCTTTCTGGAGGGTAGCATTTCAGCAAAGTGGACTTAGCTGAGGCCTACCTACAGATGGAGATGGAAGAAGAATCCAAAGTGTTTCTCACCATAAACACTCACAAAGGACTTTATCTCCATAATAGGCTTAATTTTGGAGTAACATCTCCACCTGTACACTGGCAGAAAGCTGTGGACCAGATGCTGCAAAGCTGCCCAGGCACTCTGTGTTACCCGGATGACATCATTGCTATTGGAAAGAATGATAAGAAACATCTCCAAAATCTCAAGATGGTTTAAAAAATTTAGAAGATTATGGGCTCTGAGCACAATGCAACAGGTGTGAATTCTTTAAACCAAGCATCACTTACTGTCGTCACACCATCAATGCAAAACGATTACATAAGAGTGCTGAAAAATTTCAAGCAGTGGCGGATTCCTCAAGGGCAAAGGACATATCAAAAATTATAGTCCTTTTTAGGGTTTCTCAATTAGTCTAACAGGTTTCTGCTAAACCTGGCTCTCGTGCTTCACTCCTTAAACTCATTACTACAGATCGGGAAGAAATGGTAATGCACAAAGCACTGTGAGGTGGATTTGCAAAAGGTGAATGAAATCGTAACGTCAGACACTGTACTCACACAGGCAGGAAGCAGTGTTGTGTATTTCATATTAAATATTTCAGTAATATTTGAGTAATCTTATAAATATATTGTTTGAGTAAGCATTCTTGTTATTTTAAATAATTAATTATGGGGTCTAAGTAAAAAGAAGTAAATTCCATACGTCATGATGCTACATGATATGTAGGCACTTTGCTTAAAGTAAACACAAAATTAGTCTCACACTTTGGACTTCTGTCTTTTCCTTTCATTAGTTTAATGATTTGAAGTTTCAAAACATAACAGTGGGCCCGCTGCATGGAATCAGAAAAACCTGCATGAAGTTGCAAACTGAGCCAGCTCTATCATGGCCACTGGCCTCTCCTGCACTGAGGACAACTTGAAAAGGCAATGCCTCAAAAAGGTGGCATCCATCAGTAAGGACCCTCACCCAGGACAGGCGCTTTTCTCATTGCTACCATTAAGGAAAGGGTATGGGAGCCTAAAACACACACTCAATGTTTCAGGGATAGCTGCTCTCCTCCGCTTTCAGATTTCTGAATGAGCAATGAGCAATGAGCCCATGTATATTACCTCAGTATTTTCTTTCTTTACTCTCTTTTTGAACTATTATTTAATTTAATTATATACTGCACATATATTTACTATAATTTATTGCACGGTAATGCAAAATCAAAAATTCACAGCATATACTGGCGATATTAAACTTGATTCTGATCCACCTGTGGTAGTAGGACAGATGGACCTGATCCAAGTCTTTTGGTTGTCCTTACTCTACCCCTGTGTAACACTTGCCTTCTGCGCTGCACTCCTACTGCAGACAGTGGCGCACCATGGCTGCAGCTGATTCAAAGAGCCAAATGCCCAAAGGCAGGTACTACTGAAGATCTCTCCGTTCAGTCACTAACTCAACATCCAATTCCCACTCTGATCTATCTGTACCTGACCTCCTTTGTTGCTCCGATAAAGCCCAAACTGTGCTTGAGGAAGCAGCAACTTATCCTCTTTCTAAGCATTTTGTTGCCTTCAGGACAACATTTGAACAGTTTCAAAGAATCAGTCTTTCTGTAACTACCTTCATTAACATTGCTCTATTAACATTCCTCCAGACAGATCAGTTCTTATTAACTAGCCTTGTATCCCTTTCTTAGATGACACTGAAAGCTTTGCATCACTGGGAGAATCATAGTCTCCACATTATCACTGACACCTTCTTGGTTCTTTCTACCCCTTCTCTTCACTACCAACTCCAAAACATGTGCTTTCTCTTTGTTCAATTGAAAGGCCATTACCTTGAAACATTGTCTTTAATTGAGTACTGCCTGATATGCTCAGTATCCTGAGCATTTTCTGTAATTTAAATTTTTTTATCACCTTCTTTGGGAACACTACAGCACTAGTGATCCAGGTTCAATTCCCATCTCCGTCTGTCAAGATATTGTACATTCTCCCTGCGATTGCTTTAGTTTCCCCTGGGTGCTCTGGATTCTCACTACATTCCAAAGACGCACAGGTTAGTAGGTTAATTGTTCACATGGGTGTAATTGAATGGCGCAGGCACATTGGGCCAGAAGTGCCTGTTACCAAGTTGTATCTCTAAATAAATAACCAACAAATCACCATACACTGACTGCTTTCTGCAAAATCATGGGAGATAGGCTCCTTATTTTAAAAGCGTACTTTCCTATGATCTCCAGTGTGCATTCAGTTGACCCTTTTCTTATTAGTCTTTAGAAAGAGAATGGTGAATCTGTGCAAATCATTGTCTCAGATATCTTCAGAGGCCAAGTCATTGGGTATAGGGTATTTCAAGCAGAGGTTGATGGGTTTTTGATTGGTAAGGACATCAAGGGGTGTGAGTAGAATGCAAAAGAAATGGGGTTGTGGGGGAAAATAAATCAGCCACGATCAAATGGTTAGGCAGACACAATGGTCAAATGGCCTAATTCTGCTCCGCAGTCAACGGAGACTGTGCCGCATGATTTAATATCAAATAATAATGAAAATGAGAGGTATCTCCAGCTTTGTTTGTATCCCTTGGAAATCTGGAATGGTTACTATTTGCCATTGCCTTTCTGCTGAGGTCCAGCATCATAACCCTGGGTGTATTATGTTCCACTGCTGCAGCCTGCACGAATTGATCTACTCTACCGGATTTACTTTATCTGGCTACACCTTAGAAGGTGTCCTTTCTTTTTTATCCATACATATGAAAAACAGCCTCTGTAGTTTATGTTGCTCTTAAGTAGAAACAGACTATGTGTTAGTTAGATATTATCAATGTGAAATATTGTGTTTTGGAGCTGTTTGTTTTATTCCCATGTGTCAAGAGGACAATATAGCAGTGTGGAATCAATGAAAATGTATCAGAGGACCATGTCCTTTGCTGGAAAGAAAAGAATGATAAGTCAAGTTGTATTTGTCCAGGCAATAAATTGTCCAGCACACTGGACAAGTATATGAAAGAATGAGCTATAGAAATGTATATACAAATGGCACAGCACAACGAATGAATTAAGCAATGTGTGAACACACACAGATCCTCATAATGAAGAAATAACATCCAAATACACAATCAATCTGACTCACGTTCTTTGGAATAGTAAAATCAGATAATTTCCACTACTTTAATGACATTTATTTTTCAATTGTTTCTACTTACTATTTGTGAGCTAGCCTCCTTGTTCTTAAGTAGTATTTATTTCCTTTTGGGTCATCCTTCTAATTCAGAAAATAAGATAAATGGCCAGAACTATTAAGGGAGTTTGGAATTTTAAGAAATAAGCAAAGAAACTTGGTAAGACGGACAGGGACAAGCTCTATAAGCATATTAAGGACAACATAATAACCAGGAAAATGTAGCGGTGTTCATTAGAGACAATGGGGTTGAGGGCAGTCAGTATAGCAGAATCTTTGGAAGGTGCCAAATGAGATAGAGAAGGTCCTAAATATGTCTGTTTTTTGGACTTCATAAAGGAAAAAGATAAACTGGTTGGTGAACTCAAT
Organism: Hemitrygon akajei; assembly: GCF_048418815.1. Taxonomy (NCBI): domain Eukaryota; kingdom Metazoa; phylum Chordata; class Chondrichthyes; order Myliobatiformes; family Dasyatidae; genus Hemitrygon; species Hemitrygon akajei. Next base: position 37,361,618 of record NC_133133.1, on the reverse strand, counting down.
TAATGTATAGGTGAAGCTCTCCATAAAGAAAAAAATTCATTGGTGCCTTAAAGATGGATAAATCTTCAGGACCAGATAGGATTTATTCCAGGCTGTTAAGGAAGGCAAGGGAAGAGATTTCTTAGGTTCTGGTTGAGAATTATAGATTTTTGCTGGACACAAGTGAGGAATGAGATGACCAGAGGACAACAATCATGGGCCCTCTTTTCAAGATGGTCAGCAGGGAAACCTGGTAACTACAGACCTGTGAGCTTAACATCAGTTTAGAGAAGATATTGAACAACAATCTGATGGACAGGATTATTGATCACTGGGACTTTGTCAAAGGCAGATCTTATCCTACTGATTTGATTTAAAGACTGGTTCAAAGGTTTGAGCCCATGGGATCAATGGAAAATAGGCAAACTGAACCAAAGTAGAAGGCAGAGATAGTTTTCAGGCTGAAACCTAGAATACTTTGGCTGATGAGGATGTTGAATGCAAGTAGTCTCATAAAATTTAAAAAGTATTTAGATGAACACTTTAGATTACATCATGGCATGGTAATCAATGAGCCAAATGCTGCAAAATAGGATTAGTATAGATAGGTACTTGATGCCTGGCATGGACGAGGGGGCTGAAGGGATTGATTCTATGTTAGCATAGAACATAGAACACTACAGCACAGTACACGTTCTTTGGTCACAATGTACCGCCAAACTGTAATCTACTTGAAGATCAATCTAACACTTCCCTCCCACATAGAACTCCATTATTCTCTCATCCATTTGCCTATCTAAGAGTCTCTTCAATGTCTCCAGTGTATCTGCCTCTACCACCAGCCCAGACACTTCCCACTCTTGATGTAAAACACCCACCTCTGACATCCATTCCATACTTCCCTCCAATTATCTTAAAATCATACCCTCTTGTATTAGTCATTGGCACCCTGGGAAAAGGTGTTGGCTGTCCACTCCATTCATTCCTCTTTTCATTTGATTTATTTAGTTACCTATGTAGAGATGCAGCAGAGTTTCAGAACCTTCTGACACAACAAGTCCAAGCCATCCAATTACACCCATGTGGCCATTTAATCTACTAACCCGTATGACTTTGGAATGTGGGAGGAAATCCATTCAGTCATGGGGAGAATGTACAAACACCTTACGGACAGCGTTGGAATTGAACCTAGGTTGCTGCCACTGTAATAGTGTTATGCTAGCTGCTATGGCACCATGCTGCCATCTCATGCACTTCTATCAAGTCATCTTTCATCCTCGTTCACTCCAAAGAGAAAAGCTCTAGCTTCCTCAACCTTTCCTCATAAAACATGATCTCTAATCCAGGCAACCTGGAAAGTCTCTTCTGCACCCTCTCTAAAGCTTCCATATCCTTCCTATAATAAGGCGTTCAGACCTGAACACAGTATTCCAAGGATGGTCTAACCAAGAGTTTTATAAAGCTGCAATATTACCTAACAGCTCTTGAACACAATATCCCAACTAATGAAGGTCAACAATCTGTATGCCTTTGTAACCACCCTATCAATGAGCTTGTCATTGACCTTGTAATCCACCTTCAAATTCAACATTCATAACTTCATCACTTCACGTGCCTCTGGACTGAACTCCATCTGTCACCTGTCAGTCCAACTCTGCATCCTGTCTGTATCCAGTAATATCCTATGACAACCTGATACATGATCCACAACACTACAACATTTGTGTCTTCAGCAAACTTACTAATCCACCTTTCCACTTCCTCACCTAAAATATTTACAGAAATCACGAACAGTAGGGCTTTCAGAACAGATCCCTGTGGAAAACCACATGTCATCAACCTCCAGGCACAATACTCTCAATCTATTAGCACCCTTTGCCTTCTTTGGGCAAGCCAATTCCGAATCCATATAGCTAAGTTTCTCTGGATCCCATGCCTTTGACATTCTGAATAATCCCATAATGTGGAATCTGTTCAATTACCTTACTAAAATCCATAACCACCGCTCTACCTTTATCAATTTATTTTGTCACTTAGAAAAGCTTAGAAAAATAGAGGGCTATGGGTAACCCTGGGTAATTTCTAAGGTAAGGACATGTTCGGCACAGCTTTGTGGGACAAAGGGCCTGTATTGTGCTCTAGGATTTCTATGTTTCTATGTCTCTATGTTTCTTCAAAGAAGTCAATCATGCTCCTGAGGCATGACATGCCGCTTGCAAAGCTATCCCTAATCAGACTACGCTTTTCCAAATGCTTGTATACCCTATCTCTAAGAATCCTCTCTAATAAGACTCACTGGTCTATAGTTTCCAGGAATATTTCTATTACCTTTCTTGAACAATGCCTTAATATTTTTCCACCTTCCAATCTCATGGTACTAATCCTGTGGCCAGTGAGAATGTAAAGATTATTGCCAATGATGCAGTAATCTTTTCCTTCACTTCCTGTCGTAACCTAAGGTATATCCTGTATGTCCCCAGGAATTTATCTAGCCAAATGTTTTTCAAAAGATCCACCACATCTTCTTTTTTAAACTTCACATGTTCCGGCATATTAGTCTGTTCTTTGCTGACCTCACATTTATCAAGTTCCTTCTCACTGGTGAATATGGAAACAAAACATTTCTTAAGGTCCTCCACTACCTCCTCTGACTCCAGACACATTAGTCCTACCCTTATTGTAGTCACCGTTATATTCTCTACATATGTGTAGAATGCCTTGGGGTTATCCTATGCACCAAGGCCCTCTCCTGTCCCCTTCTAGCTCTCCTAAGAGCCTTCTTAAGCTTTTTCCTAACTACCTTATAATTCTCAAGAGCCCTGTCTGATCCTAGTTTCTTGTCTTAAGTTTGCTTCCTTCAAAAATCTTAAATATTAAATCTTAAGTATGTTTATTCATTTTCATGGATGCCTGCTGAGTTACTCCTGCATTTTGTGTGTGTTGTGTGTACGTTTCTTTCTTCCCCTTGACTAGTTGTTCCACTTCTCTTGTCAACCACTCTTCTCTCACCTTACCATCCTTTCCTTGCCCCTATGATACAAACCTATCCAGAACCCCATGCTTCCTAAACAACCTCCAGATTTCTGTTGTACAATTTTATTAGAACATCTATTCCCAATTTACCCTCCCAAATTCCTGTCTAATACCCTCACCCAATTAAATGCTTTCCCATACTCTTTCATGTTCAAGGCTCTGCTAAAGTTGAGGGAGCTGTGGTCACTGTCTCAGAAAGGCTTACCCATTGAGAGATCTGTCACCTAACCCAGTTTCTTTTGCCTAGTATTAATCTGGTCTTTCCTCTATTCAGTGTGTCCACATATTGTGTAAGGAATCTTTCCTTGATACAAATTCTGCCCAGTGGAAACTTTTTGCACTATAGAACTGCCACTCCATCCCTGTCAATCCCATATTCTCCTGAATGATGCATGGGTCATCCAGATCCAACTTCAGTTCCCTAACATGGCCTGTAAGGAGCTGTAGCTGGATGCACTTTTTTTCAGGTGTAATCATCAGGGACACTGGAGATCTTCCCACATTGTTCAAGAGGACCACACCATTGCCCCAGGATCCATTCTCACTGCTCTACTTACGCAATACTCAAGAAAGAAAGAGAAACTTGACAGAAACCTCAACGTAGCCTCTGACCCTTCTCGTTGGTCTCTTGAACCAAAGCCTTAGTTTTCCACTCTAGCCCTGAGCACTCACACTATGGCTGCTCTGCTTAAAGCTGACTTCTATTTTTTTTTTCGCCCTTGCCAGTTGCCGTTACAGAAAGCTCCTACAGACTCTGCTTTTTAAATCTCCACCTTTTTGTAACAAGTAACGGCTCCTCCTCTTGCTACTCAAAACTGAACAGAAAGTGCCAACAGACTTTTTTAAAATCCATGTTGAGTGAACCTGGTTGATACATTCCTCAGTGCCATTTGCATGTTCTTTAGAGGACAATCAATGAGATCTCGGGATAGGGTAAATGTGTAAATAATGTAAATACGTGAATCTCACTCTCAGTATAATGAGGCAATGTGTGAAAATATTGTGGAAGGACAGAATAACAAATGAAGAAGTGTCAGGAGAAGCCGGAATAGTAAGAGAACTGATATCATCAATTGGGAAGTGGCAGTTGGAACTTCTGGAACATGTAATGTACTGCACAGGAGAGAGAAGCTCAAACAACTTGCAATGATGGGAAATTTGATAGAAGAAAAAGTTGCAGTTGACAGCACATGGCATTCATGAGTTACATCAAAGGATGGACAGGTAAAAGTTTTGAAGAGCTTATTAGAACTTCTCAGATTAAAGAGAGATGGAAGATTCACATCACACGATACGATGTATAATGAATGACTGTAAATGGAGGTGTTGGAGGATTTATGTAAATTGGCATGCCAGATTTGATCAGACTGTTTCCATGTTAAATGATTCCATGATACTATGATTCTTTTCTACGTGTAATTGTTCACAGTTGTTTCACATAAATGAGGATGAGGGTCAGATTTGAAGTCTGGAAGTTGAGGTCCATTGGTCAAAAGCTGGGTATCTGCAGGCCGAAGTCTATATCCACTGGAGGCTGGAGCCTGGCCTGGGGTTAAAGGATTGTGTATATGTATTGGTGGGAGAACGGAGCAAGGCTTCTTTTTACTGCTCACACAAAATGCTGGTGGAACACAGCAGGCCAGGCAGCATCTATAGGGAGAAGTGCTGTCGATGTTTTGGGCTGAGACCCTTTGTCAGGACTAACTGAAAGGAAAGATACTAAGAGATTTGAAAGTAGGAGGGGGAGGGGGAAATGCGAGATGATAGGAGAAGACCGGAGGGGGTGGGATGAAGCTAAGAGCTGGAAAGGTGATTGGCAAAAGTGATACAGAGCTGGAGAACGGAAAGGATCATGGGACGGGAGGCCTAGGGAGAAAGAAAGGGGGAGGGGAGCAACCAGAGGGAGATGGAGAACAGGCAGAGTGATGGGCAGAGAGAGAGAAAAAAACATGTCAGGGATGACAACTAAATATGTCAGGGATGGGGTAAGAAGTGGAGGAGGGGCATTAACGGAAGTTAGAGAAGTCAATGTTCATGCCGTCAGGTTGGAGGCTACCCAGCCGGTATATAAGGTGTTGTTCCTCCAACCTGAGTGTGGCTTCATCTTGACAGTAGAGGAGGCCATGGATAGACATATCAGAATATGTTACTGCTGTGTTGTGGGTTGTTTTGCCAAGCATTGTGAGCATGCTATGTTGGGACCGGAATGTGTCGCAACACTTGCGAGCTGCCCCTAGGTGTGTTGGTTGTTAACGTAAATGACATATTCTACTGTATGCTTTGATGTAGGTATATAGAGTCATAGAGAAGTACACAGAAATGGCCCATCGGCCCATCTAGTCCATGCCAAAACCACTTAAGCTGCCTATTCCCATTGACCTGCACCAGGACCATAGACCTCCTTACCTACCATCCATGTACCTATCCAAACTTCTCTTAAACATTGAAATCGAGCTCATATGTACCACTTGTGCTGGCAGCACTTTCTACATACACAAGACCCTTTGAGTAAACATGTTCCCCTTAATCATTTCACCCTTAACCCATGGCCTCTAGTTGTAGTCTCATGCAAAATTAGTGGAAAAAGCCTGTTTGCATTTACCCTATCTATAACCCTCATAATTTTGCATACCTCTATCAAACCTCCTCTCAGTCCTCCACATTCCAAGTGATAAAGTACTAACTTATTCAATCTTTCCTTATAGCTCAGGTCCTCCAGACCCAGTCACATCCCCGTAAATTTTCTCTGTACTCTTTCAACCTTATTTATATCATTCCTGTAGGTAGGTAACCAAAACTGCACATTATATTCCAAATTATGCTTCACCAACATGTTGCAAATAAACTAGAATCCAGAATCTTGAACACATCTGAAGCACAGAGATGGAGCTGGTGAGAGAATAAACCAGTTGCATTTACTTCGTAGTTCTTGTATTCCTTGATGTTTCTCAGTTTCTGCAGCAGACATTTCATGAATCACAGCTTGGAGGTTTGAAATTGTAATTCAATTTCTGTCCAAGTACCAGCAAGTCACCTTGCACTGGTTTTAGATGAAAAGTTGTTGCCAAATGCCGGGAACTTTGTGCACAAAACATTGCCAGTTATCAACAACAAAAACTCTTTGCACTCAAAGCTGCTGGAAGGTCACTTCACTTCATAAGTGAAGTCGAATTAGTAGCCCTTTTCTAAAACAAGATATTTTAGTTTGATGGCGAGCTGAGAAATGAAATTGAAGCGAAGATTGAGTTTGGCATTGAATTTATCACCTGAATTAAATTTGGCATTGAGTCTGCAGTGTAGTTTGACAGCAGCTTATGTTCTCAAATTGTTAGTGTGTGATTGATATAGAAGTTGACTGAATGGTTTCAATATTCTTTAATGTTAGATTATGGGACTGGTGAAGAAAGTAACAAGGTCAACCAATGCAGAATGACTTTATTTAGTTATCAAACCATTGAGTTAATTTAGTTACCAGAGTCACTTTGCAGTTAATTTCTCTTGTGCATTATCTGCCATCAGAGTGACCTTCATCCTCCTGCTTCATCAGGAATGTCATTGTCGTACCTGTGACATTTATTGTCAGTAAAGCGCCAGCAATTAAGACAAAGAAGCCAAAATAGGTAATTGGTAATGTCAATGTGGAAAGCTATGTTTAACCCTGACAAATAGGACATTCAATATCTACCTAATGTGCTGCAGATTTTATGTCTGAACATTTCAGTTTGGGCTAGGGATTGTTCTGAAGAAGAATCACCTAACATCAGCTCCGCATGTGTTGGGTCTTTTACGCCTCTGGCTGTAGTTAGTATGTGAGCTCTTGCTGTCGATGGGCAGTGGTGGGTGGTGGACTGTGGACTCTGCTTAGGAATATTGGTTGGAGCTTGAGTCCCTGGACAGAAAGTTCTCAGCATCAGTTTACTGAGAAGAATCTGAGGTGTAAGAATGGAAGATCTGGCTGAAGATTACTGGGGCAAATTGCACGCAGGCAGTGACAAGGGATTTAGACGTGTAAGCATGGTCCATTCGTTCTGCTGGTAGCAGGCCATGTTGTAGGAGAGGCAGGGCTTGTCAAAGAGATCCAAGAAACTGCCTTTTACTTTGTATCTACCTCCTGCTGAGAATGACTTTCTATTAGCAGCTCCTCTCCCATTGCCTGTTGTTCTCTAATTGTTTCCACGGCTTGTTGGAGTCCCACTCCTGTTGCTTCCCCTCAGGCTCCTGTTGTTACTCCATCCAAATGGAGTTGTTCATAGCGGCACCATCACGAACTCCCTTTAGGCTTAATGGAAGGCAACAGCAGGACATAGATCAGCTGGAAATTTGAGCAGAACTGTGGTATGTTGAATTTGATCCAGACGCATGCAAGACAATACATTTTTGGGAGGTCAAATTCTGGAAGGACATATTAGGTAAAAAGGTAGGAACTGAGAAGTGTTGAAGGTTCATTAAAGATATCATAACCAGGGTAGCTATTGGGAAAAGCTCATACTACCTAAATAATGCTTTTAATGGTGTGCATCTCAAATAGCCTCTGACGACCAAGTCCAAATCCTGGCCTTCACATGTGGCATAGCTACTAAGCCCGGTGGAACCATTTCAAATGGCAGAAGAAGGAGCAAAGGCCTTAAGACCAGTTGCTTCGGGCAGATGGGGCCTGTCAGCCATGGTTGGCAGATCATCTAGGAGAAGGAAAACTCTGATCCCAAACCTCTCCAATCTTGCAAACATGTTGACACATAGGGGAGGCTTTGGAAGAAAACCCCAAGGAAGAATCCAGAGCTGAAGCCCCTAAGGCAGTCCCGTGTTGAGTTCAATGCTGGGTGGCAATTCCTGTGACACTGTTGGAGCCAGACTGCATTGGTTTCTGCTGTTCCTGTGGATTCAGCAGCTGGGTGCTGCCCTGGCTTGCTAGGACAGTGAGGATGCAACATCCATGGTCGACCTGGCCAATGGAGGGCCTCAGTACTGTTGATGCATTGAGAGACCTGGGGGGTTAAATCCATAGCTCCCTGAAACTGGTAACAAAGGTAAATAGGGTAATGAAAAAAGGCTTTTGGGTATGCTTGCCTTCTTAGGCTGAAGCATTGAATGTAAGAATTATAATTGGACAAAACCATCCATGATTAGATTGCACTTAGAGCATTGTGTACGATCTAGCCACTATATTACAAAGAACAATATTGTAGCAAAGAAGGGAATTGGATAAGCTGCAATTACTCCCAATGTAGCATTTTATAAACCTTGTAGACAAGGTAGATCTACAAGATAAAGTGTGTGTGTGTGTGTGTGTGTGTGTGTGTGTGTGTGTGTGTGTGTGTGTGTGTGTGTGTGTGTGTGTGTGTGTGTGTGTGTGTGTGTGTGTGTGTGTGTGTGTGTGTGTGTGTGTGTGTTAAACAGGTTGAGTTGCTACCAGGCATGGAGAGCATGCAAAGGAAACAGCCGGATTCAAACTCGGGACCTCTCTCCCCAAAGTGCAGTCGCCAGCCGGCACTATAGATAGGGTAGATATTAGAATTTCTTTTTTCCAGACCTGGGAGCATAGAACATGTGTGCATAGGCTTAAGTTGAGGAAGAAAGGTTCTTACACAGAGGATGGTGAATATTTGGAACAAGCTTCTAAAATTGGTGGAGGAGGCTGATACAGTGGCAACATTTCAGAAGCATTTGGGCAGGCACTTGGATCATCGTTAAGTCAGTACAGATGAGGTGGGCTGTAAGGGCCTGTTTCTGTGCTGTGCTGATCCGTAACAAATCCAGAAGGAAGCAAGCAAGCTTGCAACTGCAACTTTGACTGTATTTTTGTACAATGAGGATCTCATTCTCCACTTACTACAGATGAGTGCTTCAGTAGTTCTGAGATTACCCTGGAAGGTTTACTGTCAGGGCTGGGTTTTGCCTGGTACTTTGATGGTTTCATATTAATATTGTGATAGAGCTCTGGCTACATCAGGTGGCCCATATCTGCAAGGACTTGTAAGGCCACCTTGAATCAAACATCAGAAAATGGAACAGTGAATATTCTCAGAGTGATTTTAAAAGCTCACTTGCCCATGTACTGCCAGGTGTACATTGTTTAAACCTGTCAACAATCCTAGGAATGATTTATGATGTTACTGAATTGAAGAACCTCATCCTTCTATATAGTTTATTCCACCTCTGTGCCATCTAAGTTTGTGATATGATGATAATATTCTAATGAACTATTTCCTTTTTGTTATGATATTTGGTTCACTGCTCAATTTTAGCAGTTTTGCTAACATTAAGTTGAATTATCTTACATTGCCTGTTGGGAGTAATACTGATATATACTCTGTCAAAACTATTATCAATCACCTGAAGATGAAGAAGACTACCATACTCTGGTTCAGACAGTAAGGAATATTCAAAATTAATGCTTTTCAGCAGATAACTATCTGCTTTGCAGTGATCTGAAAATTAGGCACTGTGAATATCACTGTACAATTATTAGTTTCAGATACACCTATTTTGATGGATATTTGATTAACTCATCAAAATTCTGCACTTAAAGTTTGCAGTGAAACATTGGGCACTTTGCATATTTGTGCTTTCGTTAAATTAAACACAGGAAACCATGATCATAATAGTTTGCAGCTTCCATTGACTGGCAAGCTTGTCAAACTTATGAATTCCTCTGTCAAAGCAGTTTTTCATTCTGGAAAGTGGCCCCAGTTATTATCTTCTATTGAGAGGCATTTCCCAAATAGTTGTGCAGTGTAGGATAAGCACCAATTTCAAATTTGATTACCAGTTAAAGTTACCCTAGTTTAACTGATTGTCAAGGAGACTAGATATCTCTGAATTTTGCAAAAACTCCATTTAGTAGCCATTTCTTCTACTCAAAAGATGTTGGAGCTTATATACAAACCTTGATTGGCAGCCAGCTAATTGAATGTGCCAAAATGTTATCTTCACTTGTGAGTTCTGAATATCCAACAATTATGTAGGTGAAAACCGGAAATTGTGATTGGAGCAGCAAATTTTTAATTAGAAGACTTGGGTGAGCATCAACATACTCTCATTTGGTCAAGAAAGTGTTTAATCAACGCTCATCTCCTGAAGAGTGATAGAGTGATAGAGTGCTAGACCAATACAACAGAGAAACTGAATTACTAACAGGTTATCTCCAAGTCTTTAAAACAAACAGATTTGAATAATTTGCATAAAAATCTGCAGATGTTGGAAATCTGAAACAAAAACAGAAAATGAAGGAAATATTCAACAGGTCAGGCTGCTTCTGTTAAGGGAGAAATGGAGTTAATGATTCAGGTCAAGGACTCTTCATGTCAAGTGGGAAGGTAAGAAATGGAGTTGTTTTAAGCTACAGAGAGAGAAGTGGAGAGAGTAGAGTGATTGAGTAGGCAAAAGTTGTCAAGGTGTCCATTATTCAAAACTGGCAGCTGGTGACAGAAAAGGGGAAAAGTGAATGAAAGAGTAAGATTTGGCCATGTCTGTGGAGAGGACGAGGAGCAAAAAGAGAGTGATTATCTGAGATGTTAAATACACTGTTATATCACAAGGGATGTGAAGCACTGAGACAGAAGACAAGCTATTCCTAGGCATCACTGGAGGCTGAAGGAAGAGTGGTCAGAATAGGAATGGGACAGAGAATGAAAATAACAAGCGATTTAAAGCTCAGGTTCATTTTTGTGGGCCAGATAGACATAGTCTTTAAAGTGGTTACCCAATCTGTGTATATATCTCAAATGTAGGCAAGATCATCTTGTGAGCACTGAATGCAAGAAGCTAGATCGGAAGAAGAGCAAGTTAACTTATGCTTCATCTGGAGAACTAAGGCAAAAGGGTGAGTTTTGCACCTCTTGTGTTTCCACAGGATAATGCTATGAGAAATGGAGTTCGTAGAGGAGATGGATGAGAATGAATAAATAATGCATGCTGGGTGAAGAAATCCCTGAGTATAACTTCCATCCAAAGGTCCAGACACCTTCGGGCTTGATTCCTGGCTCATTTAACTGATCTTATCTGTCAAATAGTTGAAAGCTTTCACATAAGGTTTGGTTCAAAGAAATGAAAGATAAAACAAAGGTTCAGCTCCAAGCTTGAAAATAGAATCCTTTTTGCATGTTTCTTGCAAACAAAAATAGACTCTTCAGGAGACATTTTTAAGGATGGTGCCTGAAATGTATGTGGACGGAAAGGTTAAAATATTTTTCATGCCATATGCATTTCATATTAAATCTGGCTTTGACAACTAGGTTTCCCAGGAATAAAGGGTGAATCGTTAGTGGGATTGAAAGGATAGGTTTTTAACCAGCTAAACCTCTTATGACCATAAGCTTCAGAGGGCTTTCTGGCATTCATCCACCAATGCATCTTGCTGTACTGTTGTTCTCCCCACAGAACTCTGGACTCAGTGGGTATTTTCAGATTGCTCACTCTATCAGTGACCCATGCAGTGTCAACACTAGGTTGGCTCACCTAGTCTGCTGAAAGGTGGGAAACATTTTCATACCTTGTGAAGTACAAGCAAAGCTACTTGCTGCAGCTCTCTTGACTTCCAGCCTATTCTTAGCTATCTCCTCCAGGCCCAATAAATGGTGAGGACCTGCTTCCCCTGGTGTCCTGATCTTAAAATCTTGGCAGGCTGGGATTAGAATAAGTCAATTCGGTAAAATGAGCACGGAGAAGAAATATTCGTAGAGAGATAGAGCTTGGAAATGAGCCCTTCAGCCCATCAAATGCATACTGACTATCACTACCACATTTTTAAGGGTTCAGAGGATTAAAAATACATTTATTATCAATGTATACAGCATACAACCCTTGAGATTTGTATTCTCCTCAGACAGCCACAAAACAAAGTTGAAACATGGAGCCCTGTTGAAAAAAAGCATCAAATTCTCTCTGCCCTGCACAAAATTAAAAAAAAAACTCTGCAAACAGCAACCAAAAAGAAGTGAAAACACAGAATTCAGAACACAAAATCAAAAGGCATATTTCACTTCAGCTCAGTGTTCATGATCTACCCTAATTTAAAAATTGCTCCAAAATAGCAAACAAAAGGAGTGAACAGAAACAGAACACATCACAATGCGAATTAGAATCCAATCCACAAACTATGGCAATTAAACCTTGCTCCAGCACCATCCTCCAATAGCAGCGAGGGAGAGAAAGAGATCATTCAAACACAAGGACCAACTCCCAGGAACAGTGAGCATGAGGAGAGAGAGAAACCACTACACGAAGACACCTTCCTCCGGCAGCAGTGAGTGAAAGGCTGGTAGACAGCACTGAACACTCACTTGCTTGCTGGACCTGCTTCAATAACTTCCATCTTCCTTGATGCTTTAATCAGTGAGATTGGTGAGAAATGGAGTCGATCATGAACGTGCGGCCCATCTCCAGGCTTCCTGGGCTCCAGCCTCATGAAACTCTCTTGAAGACAATGAAGCACTAGTTTGCCCAACAGGCCCGAAAGCACACTGCCAAACTGTAGATCACAGGCTCCAACAGCGCCACAGCCATATCTGAAATAAAAAGAAGATGTAAAAGAATTGGAAGGAGTTGCTTCATGAGGATGTCAGCTTGGTAGCATTGTTCGCTTGTTACATTGACACATTCCTTGCCAAATTTAGCCTCCTTTCATTTCCATCAACACCTTCCATAAACTAACACTCATCTAAACACTTGGAGTATTTTATAGTGTTCAGTTAATCTACCAACATATATTTTTTGAGGCGTGGGAGGAATTTGGAACACCCTGGAGTGTCACAAGTGGCCTCAATGAGAATGTGCAAACACCACACAGATCGACAGTCAGGGTTGAACCTGGATAAGTGTGACTATGGGGTGGCAACTAGCCGTTATTCCTAAATTCTGGTGCATGGCTCCTAACTTTACTGCAAAACTCTTGATTCCATCAACAGAAGGCCTTTTTATGGTATTTTAGGAAGTAATGGGATCTGAACACAAACCTCCAACATTGTGGTTACAGATACGAGGTTGCTTATATCAAAATATTTTCCTCACTTCATTTTGAATATGGAAGTCAGCCATTTTGCCACCGAGCCTCTGATGGTCCTCAGTACATTCTCATCATCCCCAACCCCCACTTATTTCCAGTAAAATATAGACTCAGATTCAGGGAGGAGGTATAAGAGACTGATGACCCACCTCTGCCATCAGATTTCTGAATGGTTCATGAAGCTATCAACATGATCTCTTTTGAGTGAACAAGGATGAAAGGTGACTTGATAGAAGCGTATAAGGTGACAGCACGGTGCCATAGCAGTTAGTGTAACACTATTACAGTGGCAGCTACCCAGGTTCAGTTCCAACACTGTCCAGTTTCCCTATTTTGCATTGATCCCATGGGCTCAAACCTTTTGGAACAGTCTTTAAATCAAATTGGTCAGATAAGATCTGCCTTTGACAAAGTCCCAGTGATCAATAATCCTGTCCATCAGATTGTTTTCCAATATCTTCTCTAAACTAATGTTAAGCTCACAGGTCTGTAGTTACCAGGTTTCCCTGCTGACCACCTTCAAAAGAGGGCCAATGATTGCTGTCCTCTGGTCATCTTATTTCTCACTTGTGCCAAGCAAAAATCTATAATTCTCAACTGAACCCTGAGTAATCTCTTCCCTTGCCTCCCTTAACAGCCTGGAATAAATCCTATCTGATCCTGAAGATTCATCCACCTTTAAGGCCACCAATGTAATCTAATGGAGAGCATCAGTAGACTTTCACCTATGCATTAATTGAACTTGGCAACCAGTTTATCTTTTTCCTCTGTCTAGGCCAAAGAAAAGATATATCTAGGGCATTGCCTATGTCATTTTTGCTCCTTTCAGAGATTCTGCTACACACCCCACCCCGACCGCATTGTCTCTAATGAGCACTGCACTACATTTTCCTGGTTATTATGTTGTCCTTAGTTCGCTTATAGAACTTGCCTCTGTCTGTCTTATAAAGATTCTTTGCTTATTACTTAAAATTCCAAACTCCTTTAATAGTTCTGGCCATTTATCTGATTTGCTGAATTAGAAGGATGACCTAAAGGGAAATAAATAATTCTTCAGAACAAGAAAGCTAGCTCACAAATAGAGTAGAGATAATTGAAAAATAAATGTCATTAAAGTAGTGGAAATTCTCTGATTTTACAATTCCAAAGAATGTGTGTCAGATTGGATTGTGTATTTGCATGTTATTTCTTCATTTTGAGGATTTGTGTGTGTTCGCATGTTGATTAACCCATTCGTTGTGCTGTGCCATTTGTATATATGCTTCTGTAGCTCATTCTTTCATGTAGCTGGTTAGTGCAGTATGTTGGACAATTTATTGCCCGAACAAATGCAACTTAACTTACCACTCTTTTCTTTTCAGCGAAGGACACGGTCATCTGATACATTTTCATTGATCCCACACTGCTATATCGTCCTCTTGACACATGGAAAAAAAAACAAACAATTCCAAAACCCAATACAGTGCCTATAAAAAGTATTTTTCCCTCCTCTCCCCGCCCCCTGGAAATTTTCATGTTTTATTGTTTGACAACATTGAAACACAGTGGATTTAATTTGGGTTTTCTGACACTGATCAACAGGTAAACACTCTTCCGTGTCAAAGTGAAAGCAGATCTCTGCAAGGTGATCTAATTTAATTAGAAATAAAAAAAAAACAAAATAATTGATTTCTTAAATATTCACCACCCGCTTTTAATGTGACACACCAAATCATCTCTGGGGCAGCCAATTGCTTTTAGAAGTCACATAATTAGTTAAATGGATATCTGTTTTTGGAGACCTGTGTGCATTCAAGGTGTTTCAATTGATTCTTGTCAAAATACAACCAGATCTGGAAGGTCCAACTGCTGGTGAGTCAGTATCCTGGCAAAAACAACACCATGAAGACAAAAGAACAGTACAAGCAACTCCTCAAAAAGGTTATTGAAGATCACAAGTCAGGAGATGGATACAAGAACAATTCCAATTCACTAAATATCCTTTGGAGTACAGTTAAGTCAATCATCAAGAAATGGAAAGAATATGGCTCAGCTGTAAATCTGCCTAGAGGTCTATGCAAGAAGGGGACTAGTTAGGGAGGCCCCCAAGAGACCCATGACAACTCTGAAGGAGTTACAAGCTACATTGGCTGAGATGGGAGAGACTGTGCATACAACTGTTGCCTGGGTGCTTCACTAGTCACAGCTTTATGGGAGAATGGCAAAGAGAAAGCCACTGTTGAAAAAATACTCACATGAAATCTTGGATAATTTTGCCAGAAGGCATGTGGGAGACTCCAAAGTCAGCTGGAAGAAGATTCTATGGTCTGATGAAACCAAAATTGAGTATTTTGGCCATCAGTCTAAACACTATGATTGGAGTAAGTCAAGCACCACACATCATCAAAAGCACACCATCCCTACCGTGAAGCATGGTGGTGGTTGCAGCAGGCCCTGGAAGGCTTGTGAAGGTAGAGGGTAAAATGAATGCAGTGAAATACAGGGAAATCTTGGAGGAAAACCTCATGCAGTCTGCAAGAGAACTGTGACTTGGGAGAAGATTTGTTTTCCAGCAGGACAATGACCCCAAGCATAAAGCCAAAGCTACACAGGAATGACTTTAAAACAACAAAATTAAATTTCTGGAGTGGCGAAGTGAGAGTCCAGACCTCAATCTTGTTAAGAATTTGTGGCTGGACTTGAAGGGGATGTTCACTCATGATCTCCATGCAATCTGACAGAGCTTGAACAATTTTGCAAAAAATGAGGAAGAACTACAGTGTTCAGAAGTGCAAAACTGATAGACACCTATCCATATCGACTTAAGGTTGTAATTGCTGCCAAAAGTACATCTGCTAAATACTGACCTGACAGGGGCTGAATACCTATGCAATCAATTATTTTGTGTTTTATATTTGTAATTAATTTTGATCACTTTGTAGAGGTCTGTTTTCATTTTAACACTGTTGATCAGTGTCAGAAAAGCCAAATTACATCCACTGTGATTCAATGTTGTAAAACAATAAAGCATGAAACCGTGCATGGGTGGGTGAATACTTTTTATAGTCACTGCATCTGTGATGTTAAGTCCAGTTCTGATTCTGAAAAATGGCATTTTACAGATCACAGTTAATCGCCAGCACACCTTTGGATTGTGGGTGGACACCAGAGCACCTGGTGGAAACCTATACAGTCATAGGGAGAATGGGCAAACTAAGCACACACAACACTTGTGGGTAGAATCCAGCTCGTGTCATTGGAGTTATGTGCCTTCAACTTTAACGCTAAAGCATTGTGCCAACCGACTGGTGCATTGACATCTATTTCCTTTATGAACTGGAAAATTCTGTAAAGTAAGATCAGTTGGCTGCTTTAATTAGATGCCTCGTCTGCCTATCTGGGCACCTGTACTTGTCTGGGAGATTGGGCAATGCTGAGTATCCACTACCAAATCCAAGAGGATTTGCTGGGTTGGATTTAGCCTATGAGGCTACCACTAAAATAAGATTATTTTTTCTGCCCTGCATTCTTCAACAATATTCCTCAGCAGGGTAGAGACCTGGGGCCAGTTCTGCAGAGAGCACATTACTGGGTTCAGTCTGAGTGAGAGCACAAAGCTGGATCCAATCCAGATGAGATTACATTCCTGGCTCCAATCCCACTGAAGGAAATTTATTCCCATAAGGGCAACTTGATTTGTTAGTTTAGTTAAATGAGGCCCGAGGCTTAAATTTGAAGGTGCCTAAGGCCACTCTTTAATATGTATTGAGGTCATGCTTTCTCATTATCTCCTGGAACTTGTGCAGTTAACTAATTAGTCATGTGATCTCTATTCAATAATTTTTGGAGATGAATTTTCACTTGCGAAAGCTAACCTCACACTCAGATGTGAGGTTAGCTTTGCAAATTGTCAGCCCCTTATTTTCAAAAATAAGGAGTTTTTATTGATTAGAGTAAATAATGTGCAAATTTGATGGTTAGTGAGAAGTTGCAAAATGTATTGCTTTGAGTGGAAAGATATTGGCTGAGATTATAATGAGGCCTGTTTATTACCTTTCACTGTTGGAGGATTTTTTAATCCTCAGTGATTTTTTTGTATTGTAGGGGAATTAAGGGCTATTGGGAAAAGGCAAGAAGGTGGAGATGAGCCCACAGCCAGATTAGCATAATTTTATTGAATGGTGGAGCAGGCTTGACAGGCCAGATGGCCTACTCCTGTTCCTATTTCTTATGTTCTTATATCAGCTTCAGGTGCGGCATTGAACATTTTATAGGTTTCAGAGGTATTGTAACCAGTGAATATAAATGTTCCCAGTGAGGAAGTGATGCAGAAGGGTGGAAACTAGCAAAATAAAAGGCTGAGTCATAATTTATATAATCGTATAAAAATGGATAATTATATGTTGTTCCATCCTTATATCTAATTTTACGCAACACTGCACATCCTATTGAAAACTTCTATTTCCATAAAATTGGTACATAGCTGCACATATTTGAATAGGTAGCATTGTGTTTCCTCTTCCCTGTCTCCTGTCATGTTAATGTTCTGCTCCTTTGGACCTCACAATACAGAACATTATGATTGTAATAAAAAGACTGAAAGTCTTGGTGAGGGTCATCTTATTCAAGTTAACTTGTGCAAAATGTCCATAATATAAATCTATTGTTATAATGTTCTATTAGTCCAGATGGATTGCATTAGTGCGTGTGTGACAATATTTTGTAGATCGCACTGGGGAAGAGTAGCTGGGATGGTTGCAGTAATGACTACCTTTCAGTAATAATCATCGTGAAGGACAAAAATGACATAGCATTATGCTTTTGGCCAATTATTCCAAGGTGTCTATTTTAAGTGTAACCATGCAACAAAAATCAGAGCAGAAATATAATTAAGCATAATTGCAAGTGGGAAAGAATCATTGTAACTGTGAATGTCATGACAATTACAGTGGATTCCGGTTAATTGGGACACATTGGAATCAATATATTTTAGCCCAATTAGCTGAAGTTTCATGAAAATACTTAAAAAAGTTATAAAAAGGACAAACTACAATTTAACAGAGCAACAAGTTATGTATTTAAATAAAATATAGTACAAATTAGAACATTATCAGTACAACCACAGCACTATAAAACTGTATTTTATTTCCTGATAGTTATCAAAGGAGAATTAATCCAGTGTACACTGTCGTATCCTTTTTCTTGACTGCTAATGAAGAAAATCAGCGCAGAAAACTACTTTAGATAATGAACTGCCCTCTTATAATCCTTTTGATGATTACAGTACATCTTCCAAATCATCGTTTACATTGTAACATTCAAGATGGTTGTTGATACCTTCAAATTAGTTGTAGTTCTCAACTTGATGAAGTAGCAAAATTGTTTCATTTTCACTCCCAGCTGTTTCTGGCATCTCCAAGCCTGAATGCTTGAAACTGCAGTGAGCAAAACAGTTCTGAATTGTCTAACTGCTTATTGCCCAGTATCAGTGACAAAAATCACTGTTTTTTGAACACAAACACACAACTGATGCTCTTTTCTTCCTCTAAGCAGTGTATAGTGTCTAACGGTCACACAAGTGCAGCAACTGATGCTAGTTAGAAACCGTTTGGCAAATCCCCACCCCAAATAAGCATCAGTGTCCCAAATAAATGAAGGGAATCCTGACTATTTTCTCGATTAGTTTTATTATCTTTAAGAGCTAGCCCAAATAAGTGGCTGCCTCCATTTACCGATGGCTCAATTAACTGGAATCCTTTGTATGTAGGTACTCTATTTATTTGGTTTTCTCCTCCTTCACTAGGAACATACGTTAAAATGAATATATGGTATATAGTTCTCTATATTTTTTATCTTCATTTATTCTTAATTTTCTTCCTTAACTATCTCTCTTCATCTTGTATTTTAGATTACTGTCACATAGAGGACACATAAACATGGCAGATTTCTTTACTGGAAGAACATTGATGAACCAGATGGGTCTTCATTATAATCTCAAGGTTTCACACTTATCTTTACTGTGATTATTTTAATTTGAATTCTTCACCTACCATGGTGGGATTTAACAGGCATTTTTGATTTATTTGTGCTGTTCTGTAATGAGGGATGTGTAACATAAAATGGCACTGCAAAGCAATATTTTTGCATTTTGCTGTTTGTAATCTGTATATAGCACATTTGTATTATAAAGATGAACATATTTAACCAGTTTGACATAGGCCCTGACAATTTTGTCAAAAAGCAGATGAGAAATTTCTTGTCCTCTGTTTTCAATGATCAAAGAAAATGTAGCACCTCCAATCTCTGGTGCTTGCTACCATGTAAGTAATAACTTGGGAAATCTACAAAGAAGCACCTTTAGTTCTCTCCCATGTATTCTTTATTTTCTTCTTCAATTCAAGTGAGAAAGCAGATTCATGAGTGATTGTGATTAGACTTCATCTTCTGGTAACATAGGGCACTTGTTGGGAATGACTACTGGGGAAAAAGGAATTTAAAAATTAACTTTCTTTATCACTGCATTGAAACATCAGAACATACAGTGTCAAAAACCAACACAATCTGAGGCTGTGCTGGTGTCAGCATAGGATGCCCACATGCTATGACCAATCCTGAATGGTACATCTTTGGAATATGGGAGGAAACCCACACAGTCATTGGGAAAATGGACAGATTCTCTACAGACAGTGGTGTGAATTGAACCCCAATCAATTTACAGCTGTAAAGTATTGCACTAACTGCTATGCTACAATGCCCTGTGATAGTGGAGTGACAGTGATATTGATAGAACATAGGATTATTTCACTATAGAACATATGTAGAACAGTACAACACAGGAAGAGGCCCTTTGGCCACAATGCTCCGTCAGAATAATTAAAATAGTAATTAAGTGCCTAAGTTACTAATCAATTCTGCTGATACCATGTCCATATCCCCCATTTCCTGTACCTTCATATGCTTATTAGAAAACCTCTGCAACATTCCTATTGTATTTGCCTCCATTACCACACCTGACAACACATTCCAGATACCCAGCTTTCTGTGTAAAATAAAAACTCGCCTTTCACATCTCCTTTGAACTTACCTCCTCTTGCCCCTCACCTGCATGCACTCTTGAAGAAGGGAGGAAATTATAGGCCAGTTAGCTTAACCACAGTGGTTGGGAAATAGTTACAGTCCATTATTAAGGATGAGGTTTCGGGGTACTTAGAGTCAGCATGGTCTCTAGCAAGGGAAACCTTACCTGACAAATCTGTTAGAATTCTTCAAGGAAGTAACAAGCAGGGTGGACAAAGTAATGGTAGTGGATGTCATTTACTTAGATTTTCAGAAGGCATTTGATAAGGTGTTTCACATGAGGCTGCTTAACAAGATAAAATCCTATGGTGTTATAGGGAATATACTGGCATGGATAGTGAAAATGCTGACAGGCAGGCGGCAAAGAGTAGGAATAAAAGGGGCCTTTGCTGGTTGGCTGTCAGTGACTAGTGGTTTTCCGCAGGGGTCAGTATTGATACCACTACTTTTCACATTGTTTGTCAATAATTTAGATGGTGGAATTGATGGCTTTTGTGGCAAAGTTTGTGGAAGATATGAGAATATGTGGAGGGGTAGGTAGTGCTGAGGAAGTAATGCAGGACTTAGACAAATTGAAAGACTGGGCAAAAAAGTGGTAGATGGAATACAGTTTGGGAAATATATGATAATGCATTTTCGAAAAAGGAACAATAGTGCAGGCCATTTTCTAAATGGGGAGAAAATTCAAACATCAGAGCTACAAAGGGACTTAGGAGTCCTTGTACAAGACTCCCAGGAGGTTAATTCACAGGTTGAGTCTGTGGTAAAGAAGGCAAATGCAATGTTGGCATTTATTTCTAGGGGAATAGAATATAAAAGCAAGGAGATAATGCTGAAGCTTTATAAGACACTGGTCAGGCTGCACATGGGTATTGTCAGCAGTTTCGGGCCCCCTATCTCAGAAAGGATGTATTGTGATTGGAGAGAGTTCAGAGGGGGTTCATAGCGATGATTCTGGGAAAGGAGGCATTAACATTTGAAGAGCATTTGGCAGCTTTAAGCCTGTACTCACTGAAATTTAGAAGAATGCATGGGAGTTTCATTTGAATCCCACCGAACATTGCAAGGACTAGATAAGGTGGATATGGAGAGGATGTTTTCTCTGGTGGTGGTATCTAGAACTAGACAGCACAGTTTCAAAATTGAGGGGTGACCTTTTAGAACAAAAGTAAGGTGAATTTCTTTTTTGCTAATGAGTGGTGAATCTGTGGATGCTCTGCCACTGTCTGCAGTGAAGGCCAGGTCTATGGGTATGTTCAAAGTGGAAGATGATAGATTCCGGATTGTACGGGGCACTAAGGGATAAGGTGAGAGGGCAGGTGTATGGGATCCAGGATCAGCCATGATGAAATGGCGGAGTGGACTCGATGGGCTAAATGGCCTAATTCTGCTATGTCTTATGGTTTTTAACATTTTAACGCTGGGAAAATAGACACCAGCTGTCTACACTATCTCTCTTATAAATCTTTTTCAGATCTCTCTGCAGCCTCTGTCACCTCAGAGAAGATGTAAGGAAGTGTAAGAAATGGATGGATCAGTGTTCTTGAAGGTGATTGGATCTGAGGAATTATATGATGGAATAGCTTGATCAAGATGGAGCTGAAGTTGAGGGTGACGCTGTGAGCAATGCAATGTGGTGTATGAGTCACAGTTCTGAACAGTCCTGACTTAGTTAGATCAACAAAGAACTGAAGTCAGAGTGCTGGAACACTGCATCAAAAGTGCACTTTGGCCACCTCCTGTCTTCCATTGCAGTGTAGGGGATCTCTCCTTACTGAGGTGAATATCATTTGATGAGACATTACATTGGAATGTAGCACTGGGCCATTCAAAATCTAGCTGAGTCACTCCCTGTCTTAACGTAGGCTTCAAGATTGATCAAACTCCATCCTCAAATTGGCCCGTGAAATACCTGAGCCATCTTTCGGACTTTAATTAGAGAAGGGAAGACGACGAGTGGCAAGGAAGATCTTAAAAATTATGAAGAGGTTTTTAATCAAGTGGTGGAAAAAATGGATTTGTTTTCATGGGAATCCAAAAATGAGATTATAAGCATAAACTGGTTTCCAATTAATCCAGTAAGGAATTTAGAATGTGTTCTATGTACAGGAAGGGAATCAGTTAAGGTAAATGGCATAGGTGCATTTATAAGAAAGTTTTGAAGTACCTGAGCGAGAAAAAGAATTAAGTTGTTTGTTAGCTGAATTCATGAACACCAGCAGCCTGATGAACTAGTGTTTATACTTCATACCAAATGACAGGCTGGGCTGAAGGGCTTGTTTCTTAGCTGTACGGCTCAATGACTCTATGACCTTTGTTCTGAATCTTTGTTATTTCTTGCAATATTTAATAAACTCTTCTTGTGCTGAAGTCAGAATTGTTTATTTTTGCAGCAATATTTCCCTTTTATCTCTGCTGCAGCCCTGGAGGAGTTGATTCATTGTTCAACAATAATTCTGTGGCTGCCCTTCTACTACTGTCATTTCTTCACTTGTGAATGTTAATATTGAGATTAGTCGATCTTTTTGCACCCCCTCCTTCCCCCAGGGAAGTGAGGAGAGTACTAAAGCTAAGCATTAAGGAAGATCATTTCCTAGATTGAAATATTCTCAAGAATGTATTTTAGACTTATCCATCCTTTCACCCATCACTTAAACCTCACAATGAGTTACTACTTCCTTCTGCAAGCCTCTTCTTAGATTGCATTAGGTTGGAATGCTGTTTCAAGTTCATATTACCTTCGAGCCCCTTCCTAGATCCCTCAGTCCTTCATTAGAGGTAGAACTGGAGTTTAAGCTTTCCCAGGTATGATCAATCATTGCTATTTGTTTATACCTTCATGCCAATCACCACCACCTCTATGAGTGTGTTGGTATTGCTGCCATAATTTAGTTTCTGCTCTGTGGTTAGAAATTGTTCAATGTTTCATTCTGCAGCAATGCAAATCCATTCTGTCACTAAAAGCAGTAGCAGGATTAATCCTATTCACAGATTGTGACTCTGAAAGTTGTGACAGTCCCTTTTAAAGATCTACAAAACCTTCTGTCACAGCCCAGCAATGACTAACACCAAGTTTGTATTAGTATGAGGGATTCCTACAAATAGTTCATTGAAATTGATTGCCTCAAACCAGGGACTTTCTCATTTCTATGCCCTGTTAGTGAAAGTTATTGTAAGGCTTCTACAATGGGGTGGAAATCTAAAGATAAAAGCTTTCACAATAAAATTTGTGAATTGGTATGCATAAGTATGTGGGAGAAGAAAATTACATAGAAGACTCCTGACCTTCTTTGCAACACACACAAAATGCAGGAGGAACTCAGCAGGTCAGGCAGCATTCATGGAAAAAAATAAACTGTCAACATTTCAGGATGAGACACTTTATCGGGACTGGAGAAAAAAGATGAGGAGTCAGAGTAAGAAGGTGAGAGGAGGAGGAGAGGAAGAAATACAAGGTGGTAGGTGATATGTGAAAATGGGAGAGGGGATCGTGTGAAGTTAAGAGCTGGGAAGTCAATTGGTGAAAGAGATAAAGGGTTGGAGAAGGGGGAATCTGATAGCACTTCTGGCCTGCTGAGGTCCTCCAACATTTTATGTGTGTTGCTTGGATTTCCAGCATCTGCAGATTCTCTCTTGTTTGTCCTGACCTTTGATGACATTGATTTGGTTCTAATACTAGTGGTATTTCTTTTCTGCGACCAGCAAGATTGATGTAATCAATTAGAATTATCAACCAATCACATTGAACAATTCTCAAAGACAGAAATGAGGAAAGGTAGAGCTATAAATTTTAACCAATGTTTTAGATATTTTATGGAGACTAAAATAAAGATTGAATTATAGACCTGGATTAGTAACATTGGACAGCATTTTTCATATGTTGTTTCCTCAGATATTTTCTGTGATTTTGTTAGACTTCTTGTAGCTGAAAAGAAGTATAATTTCAGACTTCATGTATCACGTAGGAATTTGGAGAAACAAGAACTTAACTGTTACTGAATATAATGCGTTTAATTGCATAATAGTGCTTAAGATTTGCAATAGTTCAACTAAGCTAAAAATGTTCTGTTGATGATTGTCCTCTTGTGTTTGAAGTTTCTTGCTTAAGTGCCCAACAATAATCAGCCAGCTTCGATGGATTCCAGTTGCCCTGATAACGTTTTTCCATGACAACAATGTCAGTGTGAAACCTTTCACCCATGCTTGTCACTGACAGCACTAAGATTTGCAGGGAATAAGTCTAAATGACAATGCAGGAAATTAATCTTTAATAACATGTTGCACTTCATTGTTTTGTATGCTGAAGCATGTTGTCTACCAGATGCATGTGGTCGGCAAGAAAATTTTCAACAACATCCTTGAATGCCTTCCCATCAACTTTCTCTGGTTGCATTAGAAGTTCTTCAAATTGCCTGTCATTCATAGCCTGTTTGATCTGTGAACCACCTGAAGTGTCTTCCTTAATCTTGGCATCAGTAGTTCTGGGAAATCTTTGTCTCAAATATCAAAATGCCTCACAGAAAATTTAGTGTCTGGTGTCAGCAGATTCCATCCTTGCAGTCTTGAGCCGAGTATTTCTCCTTTTGCCTTTGAAAAACTCAGGACCTTTAACTCAGGTTGAGTTATCAAATGTGGATAATTCAACATAAAGGGGGTTAAAATTTGTATCAGTATCAGTGTCATTTGCTATTCCTGGCTTGTGCATTATGGTATCTTCACCTGCCTCTTCTAGACTCCATATCTCTGGTGGCTTTGGTACTGGAAGATTATTGTCATGTGGCACGGGTCTTATAGCTGTGGGAAGATTGGGTTATTCAATGGATATCTTGTTTTTGGCAGAGAAATCAGGCACACTGGTCAGACTGAAGTAGCAGTCTGTCACATGATCCTTCTGCTCTTGCCATATTATCAGGACAGCGAACAGCATTGACCTCCGAGCACCTCTAAGCCATGCTCTAAGATTGACAGTGCATGTTGTGCAACAAATGTGAGGAACCCACACTACCTTGGTCGCCAATTTTACACCCACAGTAGAGCTCACAGGCTTTCTTAATAAGAACAGTCATACTCTGTGTTTGAGATTTAAGTGTATACTCACCACA
This sequence comes from Hemitrygon akajei, assembly GCF_048418815.1. NCBI lineage: Eukaryota > Metazoa > Chordata > Chondrichthyes > Myliobatiformes > Dasyatidae > Hemitrygon > Hemitrygon akajei. The sequence goes on along the minus strand of NC_133133.1, from coordinate 37,336,445 downwards.
AATATAATAGGAAGTATCACAGCTGTTGCAACATCAGTGAGACATATTGCTATCACAAATACACCTGAAAATACAATTACTTTATTATAATAAACACACACAATATGCTATGCGCGTAGAGAATCACAAACTTCTATACATGCAAAGAATTGTGTGTGTGTGATGCTTCTATAGCCTTTCTAAAACCTGTCTTGTCATGTAGTATCCATCCTGCCTAAGTATGCCTAGACGTGTCTGGACAAGATCAAAAAGCTTTTAAGCTTACATTGTGAGCAACATTTTAATTGACTTGAATTATGAATTGAAATAACAAAAAAAGGCAATTTTAAAACAATGGTGAGTGATGGGGAATTTTCATGGTGATTTTCATGATCAGCAGCTCAAAATCCATAAGATATACCCAAAAGTCGTCAGGAAGCAAAATCTTCTTTGTCAAGTGTTATTAGCTAAATATCATAAATAATGACTGTTTATTCCCATTTATTGAAGCTGCCTGACTTGCTGAGCACTAGCCTTTTGTGAATGTTGTCCACAAACTCATCAAATATTATCAAAGTAACATAAATAGCTTTTCAGGGCCAAGAAGATATTCAGCACTAATTATATGTAGGAAAGCTGGTTAAAACTCAGTAATGCCTCATTTATTATTATGTGATCTTTTCAAAGGTCTTTTAAACAAATAATAGTATGGAAAATGTTAAAGTTTTTATCAATACAATCATTTTAAAAAGTTTTCCATAGGCAGTGCATCCCTTGAAGAATGTTGCAGGTGGAGGAGCAACATATCACTCACAGTAGACACTGGATTTTTGTGCTTATCAATATGTTCAGATTCCAGATGTTGCTGATATTTTTGTCAAAAATTATTCATGGTTTCATTGTCACACTCAAAATCCAAGACCTTTTTTTTGGTTACTTTTTTTTTATTGAAGTTCATCAAACAAACACTTCCATAAGATGTATTTCAGACATTGTACATATATATCATATAATCATATATATCACAAAATCTCCACAAAGTATTTATCTGGGGTATACACTTATAGAAAAGAGTGGAAAGTAAAAAACAAGCAAAAGTAAATAACTACTTACAAGTAGGGAGTGATCTTTTTTTTTACAACAGATTCATTGATTTGTGAGAATAAAATCAGGCCTATGAGGCATTATGTAGTTAAATCATTTTTCCCAGTTTGAATCAAATTGTTCCAGCTTATGATTAACAGATGCTGTTATCTTCTCCATTTTATAAATGTCCATTGTAATTTCCATCCATGTATTTAAAGATGGACTCTCCTGTGATAACCATTTCCTAGTAAGAGTCTTTTTACCAGCCTCCAACAGTATATTCATTAAATATTTATCTCTTTTCAACCATTCTTGAGGTATATATCCAAAATATATGGTCTTACTCTGCAAGGGTATTTCACATTTAAAGATGTCTTGTAGGGCATTATGTATCCCCCTCCAACAACTTTTGATAACAGGGCAGTCCCAAAAAATATAACGATTTGCATTTTGATTTCCACAATTTCTCCAGCAAACAGGGAGGTTACTATCATAATGGGATTTCTGAGACCTTGTTTTTTTGTTGCAAAGTTATTTTGTTCATTTCCATCTTTAATAATGCATTATATCATAGCTATCATTCAAAAATATCTTTATTTCACTTTTTAGTTCTGACTTCCTAATTAGTAAGTTACATCCACAAGCTTTTGGTGACCTTCCCTGTAGTGGCTTTTTTGTGATATACTAAATGAATATGGGGATTGAAAAGGTTGGAGTGATTCACTTGCTACAAAACTGTTTGTGACCTCTCTCAATCTGCCACAATGACATTCACTATAGTTTGTGTGAAACAAAAGTTACAATGAAGTTTAACTGAAGCTGTGATGGTGATGTTTGGGAAAGATTTGAAATTCTGATTTGAAGTAACTCTCTATTTGTCATGGTCCAGTCTGGCAATTCCCCATTATCTCTTTAATTGGGCCCTGACCCCCTTGCCTGATTTCCAGTTGTTCCCAGTTCAGCAAATTACACACACCTGCTTCCCATCAGTAATTGCAGGATAAAAACCCCGGAATCACAACAAGGAACTGCCAGTTCGTTGGTGAACTCTTGTATGAGTAACCTTGTTTCATGGTTATTTAGGACTGTCAGTTCTAAGTTCTGCATCATCTCCTGTATTCTCCACGTGAACCTTGTCTCTGTGTAAAGACTCTCCGAGATAACGGCTGTTCGTTTGCAGTGGTGCTAACACCTAATGACTCTGCCTCAGTGCCTATGTCCTGCACCTGGGTTCATCCCCAGCCACGTCCTTACGCCACTATTTCTCCTTCCAGCAGCAGTTTTGACTGCTTTTTTTGTTGATTCCCTCTGAATGATATGTCATTGAATGCAACTTCTAAGTGTTTTAATTCAACGTCAGCTGCTGAACTAAAACAAGTCTAGAATCTGGAGTGGTTACTTAGGCTGGGTGATCACACAAGTCACCATTCACAATGATAATATCTGGAAGTGCAAAGCTGTGCAGTAATAGTCATATCAGAGCTGGTTTGCTCTTGAATTCGAAACCTTTTTCTAAAACCCCCTCAACTGAATATTGGAACAACACGTAGTTTCATATGCAGGTCTGAGCAAATGTCTGTTAGACAAACACATGGATTTATATTTGTCTTTATTAAGGTTCTGTCTTTATGATGAATGTGCCGTACCTGGTCTGGATCTCCCAGATGACAATAAATCATTTCTGCATTGATTTTCTAAGCATCGTTTTTTTGTGTAGTGTCTTCCTGTCAGGAGTCAGATTCAAGATATCAAGGCAAATTTTATTCACCATTTTGCTGCAATCTGATTATAAATATAATTTCCACGCACTATGTATATTAGATTTGCATTCTATCTTCTGTTTCCTGCAGTTGCTGAAAAGTAATCTTTTTGGTAAGCTTCTTATGATTTTACTGTTATTGTTTCAGCTAATTACAGGTACTATCTAATGTAACCAACTAATAATCACAATAAATTATATGTTGAGACCTCACATATTGTATTGTCCCAGCTTCATTTATGAGATCTTAGATATTAAAGGCATTAGTGTAATACCCATACAAAAAATATATACTTTTATGAAACTGTCTGAGTGTTTAACTCTGTCTATCTCCTGGCTAAATATCTCATTATCTTTACCCAATTGAAACAAGAGAGAAAAATGATCCTATCTTTCTATGTTACAAACAGTGAATTTCCCAATAAAACTGAAGGGTACACACACAAAATGCTGGAGGAACTCAGCAGGCCAGACAGCTTCTCTGGACAAGAATAATCAGTTGTCGTTTCGGGCCAAAGGTATTCATCAGAAGACTGTCCATTGCCTCTTCTACTGCCGTGATGAGGCCACATTCAGGTTGGAGGAGCAACACTTTATATTCTGTCTGGATAGCCTCCAACCTGATGGTATGAACATCGATTTCATGAACTTCCAGTAATTGCACCTCCCCCCTCCCCCCCTCCCCCACTTCACCATTCCCCATTCTTCATTCCCATTTCCCTCTCTCATCTTATCTTCCTGCCTGCCCATCACCTCCCTCTAGTGTTCCTCTTCCTTCCCTTTCTGCCATAGTTCTCCTATCCTCTCTTATTGATTTCCCCCTCCTCCAGCCCTTTATCTCTTTCACCAACTTCCCTGCTCTTTACTCACCACCTCTCCCTCTCCTGGTTTCACCGATCACTTGCCACCTTGGACTTCTTCCTCCCTCCCCCACCATCTTCTCATCTTCTTTTCCCATTCCTGATGAAGGGTCTCAGCCTGAAACATCGACTGTGTAATGCCTTGCTTCATGTTTTTACTGTTATGCTATAGGTATTTTATTTAGCAGTTCTGTAAGAGCCGTCTGTTCTGTTTTCAGCCTGTGTGGGTTATTGTTGAAGATGAGGGATGATGAGGAATGTGTGCCATCCAATTAGGATGGTGGAACTGTGAGGAGGTTTTTCTGGAAAGAGACTCTAAGGTTGGTCTTGGGGGCTTCTGTTCGGTGGAGATGAAGAGAGAAAATGCTGGAAGGAACTGGATTCGACCTGGTGTTAGACTGTGATTCGATGAAGCCAGGTGCCAAGATCAATTGAGGATCGGTGAATATTGGTGAACCGTTTAGCTCCAACTTGTGCACATTTGACTGTTTAACTAAAATGGGCCCTTTATTTTTGTTTTTCTTTACTTACCCCTTAGTTAAGATTCATAAATAGAATTCCTTTAATTCTAGACAGTATACTGTCTGTTATTTTGTGGCATTAATTTGTAACAGGGTAGCAAATTACACAGCATCCACACAAACGGGGGTGGGAGAGCTGTCTCAATGTCATGGGTTTCGTGGGACTGGAGAGTGTTTTCCCTAGACTTACGCAGCCAAGGAAACCAGTGGGTTTCAACAGTTTTCTCTTTCCCATAGATTATGCCTGGCCTGCTGAGTTCTTGCAGCATCTTGCGTGTGTTTCACATAGTCTAGTGTAGTATTGTGTTGTTTCATGTAGCACCATGGTCCTGGAGGAACGTTGTTTCGTTTTTTACTGTGTACTGTACCAGCAGTTATGGTTGAAATGACAATAAAAGCGACTTGACTTGGATATCCAGCATCTACAGATTTTCTCATGTAAAGGATATACGTATGATTTTAGCAAGATTGGGATATGAAAATCTGGAACAATAGTTGTTCATGTGTCAAACAGAAAAAGAACAGTGATCGTGCACTACACCAACTCTTACCATTCTTTTGTCTTTGTTCCCACATTATATCTCTTCATTTCAGCATCTGCAGAATCTTTTCTGTCTTTATCAACCTCTTTCTTGAATTCACAACGCCATGCTCTGAACTGGTTCTACAAATTCACCATTTAGTCTAATCTCAATCATGCCACTACCACAGATGACTTCCAGATTTTCAGGCTAGCTGGTAGGGCTTTCTGTCATATCTGATCCTGTCATATTTTGGGAAATTTAAGAGTTTAAAAAATGTCAAAGATGTGTAGATATATTTCACCTTTTATCCTGGCTAAAAGTTGGAGATTTGATGTTTGACATTACTGCCAGTTGATATTACTATCATTCAAAATGGTTGCTATAACGAGATTGGGCATCGTATGGTTCTGTCATCACATTGTCATCTCCCTTGTTAATGCCTGTTGTAGCATTTCATGAAAGAACTTTTCATCTCAGTTTTGGCCCTCGGGGATAATTATGTCATCGTACAAAGATGTAAGTGTCATAACAAACATTTACTTTACAGTAAGAGAAATACATGCCAAGAACTGGATAATTTTAAACCAGTGCTTTTTAGGTTGAGGCACTTGGCCCTGATGATCTGTTTGGCAGCTGCTTCTGTAGTTTTCTTCCCGAAGCTTATCTGAGTGTAGTGTAAACCTTTCAATATTGTGGTAGAAATAATCATGTATCTTTTGGCCCACAGCCTGTGTAAATCACTCAGCAGCCCCATGTACACTGTTAAAATGTATATCAGCAGGTAAGAAAAAAAAGCAAATGGTTTGAGAAACACAATGGATCAAGTAAAATGTGTGGAGGAAAAGGGATTGTGGATGTTTTGGGTTGAATTTCTGCATCACAACAGAGAGTGCAGAGTGAAGATAGTCAGAAAAAAGCAGTAAGAGGGAGGGTTGAGATGGAGCCTGGTAGGCATTAGATTGAATCTGATACAGGGGATAATGGGCAGGTGGAGCCAGGTGTGGTGGGGATTTAGTTTATAGACACAGACTCGTGGTGATATGTCAAACAAATAAGGAAAAAAAGGCTGATGGAACCAATTTCTATTACCGTCTATAAGGCAAATGCTAACAGCATAAATGGCTGTGATGCTTTACCGCCCCCCCCCCCCATGACCTCAATGCCTTTTATGCCTGCTTTGAATGGGAGAATAACACTTTAACTATGCAAATCTCCACAGTATTGGTAACCCCGCCATCTTTGTCTTAGAAGCTAATGTTAGATGACTTATTAGTCTTGATTAAGGGTTTTAACCCGACATGTCGACTGTTTATTCCCTTCCATAGATGCTGCCTGACTTGCTGAGTTCCTCCAGCATTTTGTGTGTGTTGCTCAAAATTTCTGGCATCTGCAGAAATTCTTGTGTGAAGGATTTACCAAATGTCATGTACCTTTTTAAAAATTTTTTTGCCTCTGTCTAAACATTATGATTTTCCAAGTGCCAAGTTCAGATTGGCAACAACATCTCCTCCACAATTTCCATCAACACAGGTGCACTACAAGGCTGTGTGTTTGGCCCCCTGCTCTACTCACTTTACACTTAGCACTGTGAGGCTAAGCACAGCTCCAAAACCATATCCAAGTTTGCTGATGACACCACTGTTGTAAACTGAATCAAATGTGGTGATGAATCAGCATATGGGAAGGATAGTGAAAATCTGACTGAGTGATACCATAACAACGTCTTACTCAACATTAGCAGGACCAAAGAGCTGATTTTTGATTTCAGGAAGTGGAAACCAATGATTCATGAACCAGTCCTCATCCAGGGATCAGAAGTGGAGAGGGTCAGTAACTTTGAATTCATTGGTGTTATTATTTTGGAGGACCCGTCCTGGGCCAAGCACATAAGTGAAATTATGAAGCAAGTATGGCAGGGTCTCTACTTCCCTAGGAGCTAATGAAGATTCAACATGACATCTAAAGCTTTGATAAACCTCTATAGCTGTGTAGTGGAGAGCATTACATCCTTGTTTTTGTATTCAAATCCACTCAAAATGAACGTTAACATTGCATTTGACTTCCTTCCCACCAATTCAACCTGCAAGTTAACTTTTAGAGAATCCAGCATGAAAACTCCAATATCCCTGTGCACCTTTGATTTTTGAATTTTCTGCCTATGTTGAAAATAGTCCACATCTTTAGTCCTTCTGCCAAAGTGCATGCCTATGCACTTCCCTACACTACATTCCATCTGCCACTTCTTTGCACATTCTCCCAATCTGATTAAGTTATTCTGTAGATAACCTGCTTCCTCAACACTGCCTGGCCCTCCACCTATTTTTGTATCATTCACAAACTTGGCCACAAAGTCATTAATGCCTACATCAAAATCATTGACATATAAGGTGAAAAGAAGTGGTCCCAACACCCACCTTTGTGGAACACCACTAGTTACTGGCGGCCAACCAGAATGGGATGCCTTTTTTTCTGACTCATTGCCTCCTGTCAGTCAGCCAATCTTCTTTCCATGCTAGTATCTTTTTGTAATACTATGGGCTCTTACCTTGTGTGACACCTTGTCAGAGGCCTTCTGAAAATCCAAATAAACACCATTCACTGACTCTCCTTTGTCTATCCTGTCTGTTATTTCCTCAAAGAATTCCAACAGATTTCTGAGGCATGATTCCCCCTTAAGCCTAAGGAAACCATGCTGATTTTGGCTTATTTTGTCATGTGCCTTCAAGTACCCCAAACCTCATTCTTAAAAATGGACTCCAACATCTTTCCAACCACTGAATTCAGGCTAATTGGCCTATAATTTCCTCTCATTTGCCTCCTTCCTTTCTTTAAGAAAGGAGTGACATCTGCAATTTTCCAGTTCCCTGGAACCATTGCAGAATCCACTGACTCTTGAATGGTCATTACTAATGTCTCCACAATCTCTTCAGCTACCTCTTTCAGAATCTTGGGGCTTAGTTCATCTGGTCCAGTTGACTCATCTACCTTCAGACACTTCAGCTGCAATGCGCCTTCTCCTTATTAATAGCAGCTACACTCACTTCTACCCCTGACACTATTACATTTTTGGCATTCTGCTAGCATTTTCCACAATGAAGGCTGACACAGTTTACTTAGTAAATTCACCTGCCATTTCTTTGTCCCCAATTACTACCTCTCTAGTGTCATATTCCAGTGGTAAAATATTCACCCATATCTCTCCTTTTCTCCCTATATATCCGAAAAAATGTTTTTGTGTCCTCTTTTGTGTTATTGGCTAGCTTTTCTTCATATTTCCTATTTTTTTCTCCTTAAGCTTTTTGTTGGCTTGTATTGTATTTTTAAAAGTTTCCTAATACTCTGACTTGACACTAATTTTGTTCTATTATATGCCCTTATTTCTACTTTTATGCTGTCTTTGACTTCCCTTGTCAGCCACAGTTGTGTCATCCACCCTTTAGAACACTTCTTTTCTGTGCTTTCCAAATGGCTCCTGGAATCTCCAGCCATTGCTGTTCTGTTGCCATCCCTGTTAGTGTTCCCTTTCAATCAACATTGACCAGCTTCTCTCTCATGCTTCTGTAATTCCCTTTACTCCACTGTAATATTGATACATCCACTGCAGGGTAGGTTCTATCTTATTTTGATCATTATCTCCTAAAGATTCCTTTACCTTAAACTCCCCAATCTATTCTGGTTCATTACATAACACCCAATCCAGAACTGCCATTCCCCTAGTTGGTTCAACCACAGGGTGCTCTAAAAATCCATCACATAGGCATTCTACAAGTTCTGTCTCTTGGGATACAGCACTAACCTAATTTTTTCAATCTACTGGATCTACATAATCTGATTTACACAAGAAGATAGTGTAAAGTTACACTACATTCAATATGGACCTAATTTACTGTGCATAGGAGTTAGCTAGTTCAATGACATGACTCCAGATTAATGCTGTCCTTCAATATCCATCCAAAATCACAATGGATCAACTCAAAGCAGCAATATAACTGCATTTCTAATGAATGAATTACAAAAAGCAAAACACTGAAGTATCAGGAATGGTCAAGCAAGGCCATTATTTTCAGTCTTAAACCTGATTTGTTGTTCATGAATGACAGTTATGAGTTCAGTATGTTAAAGGCTGAATATAGAGTATAAATAGTATGGTCAAAGGCAAAGAAATCTTCAGATTGAAATTGTTATTGCATGAATGAATGTTTGAAGGTCACTTATGCAGTCTAAACCTTTGTTCTGCTTAACAACCAAACACAATGGCACTGCCTTCCTCTGAATTGACTGCTTGATGCTTGTAAAATACTGTTACCTAGCTGTTCAAAATTGGCTTTATTTTCTTCCTCTCAAGGTTTTATATATTGTATATAGATTGACTGAATATATCTGACAAAATCTGAATGAGAAGACAAAATTTGGGTTGAACTAGTTTTATCAATGTCTTACAGAGTTATAGGCACCAGAAAGGCTGAGGTCTGACTCCAAATCTGTGTTGAAATGTGGCCATACTAAGCCTGGTACATTGCATCTCATTACTATCTGATTTACACACAGTGGCCACTTCATTAGATACATCCTGTGGCCTCTGAGCATTCTTTTATGGTCTTCTGCTGCCGTAGCCCATCCACTTCAAGGTTCGACATGTCGTGCATTCAGAGATTCTCTTATGCACACCACTGTTGTAATGCATGGTTATTTGAGCTATTGGCAGCTTGAATCATTCAGGGTATTCTCCTCCAGCCTCTCTCATTCGCAAAGCTTTTTTTGATTACAGAACTCCCACTCGCTTGATGTTTTTATTTACATGGTAACTGTATGGCCTCCTTCTGATAGATAGATAGATAGATAGATACTTTATTCATCCCCATGGGGAAATTCAACTTTTTTTCCAATGTCCCATACACTTGTTGTAGCAAAACTAATTACATACAATACTTAACTCAGTAAAAAAAAATATGATATGCATCTAAATCATCGTCTCAAAAAGCATTAATAATAGCTTTTAAAAAGTTCTTAAGTCCTGGCGGTAGAATTGTAAAGCCTAATGGCATTGGGGAGTATTGACCTCTTCATCCTGTCTGAGGAGCATTGCATCGATAGTAACCTGTCACTGAAACTGCTTCTCTGTCTCTGGATGGTGCTATGTAGAGGATGTTCAGAGTTATCCATAATTGACCGTAGCCTACTCAGCGCCCTTCGCTCAGCTATCGATGTTAAACTCTCCAGTACTTTGCCCACGACAGAGCCCGCCTTCCTTACCAGCTTATTAAGACGTGAGGCGTCCCTCTTCTTAATGCTTCCTCCCCAACACGCCACCACAAAGAAGAGGGCGCTCTCCACAACTGACCTATAGAACATCTTCAGCATCTCACTACAGACATTGAATGACGCCAACCTTCTTAGGAAGTACATTCGACTCTGTGCCTTCCTGCACAAGGCATCTGTGTTGGCAGTCCAGTCAAGCTTCTCGTCTAACTGTACTCCCAGATACTTGTAGGTCTTAACCTGCTCCACACGTTCTCCATTAATGATCACTGGCTCCATATGGGGCCTAGATCTCCTAAAGTCCATCACCATCTCCTTGGTCTTGGTGATATTGAGACGCAGGTAGTTTGAGTTGCACCATATCACAAAGTCCTGTATCAGTTTCCTATACTCCTCCTCCTGTCCATTCCTGACACACCCCACTATGGCCGTGTCATCAGCGAACTTCTGCACATGGCAGGACTGAGTTATATTGGAAGTCTGATGTGTACAGGGTGAACAGGACCGGAGAGAGTACGGTTCCCTGCGGCACCCCTGTGCTGCTGACCACCGTGTCAGACCTACAGTCTCCCAACCGCACATACTGAGGTCTATCTGTCAAGTAGTCCACTATCCAATCCACCATGTGAGAGTCTACTCCCATCTCCGTTAGTTTGTGCCTTAAGATCTTGGGCTGGATGGTGTTAAAGGCACTAGAGAAGTCAAGGAATGTAATCCTCACAGCACAACTGACCCCCTCTAGGTGAGAGAGTGATTTGTGCAGCAAATACGTGATAGCATCCTCCACTCCCACCTTCTCCTTATATGCAAACTGAAGAGGATCCTGGGCGTGCCTGGTTTGTGGCCTCAGATTCTGTATTATCAGCCGCTCCATGGTCTTCATCACGTGCGACGTCTATCTCACATTGAACCAATCTGGCCATTCTCTTCTGACCTCACAAATCTTTGGCTTTTTCACCCACTGACCTGCCACTCATTGCATCTTCTTTCTATTTTTCACACGATTCTCTGTCAAATCTAGAGACTGTTGTGCATGAAAATCCCAGGAGATTCCTGAGATACCTAAACCTCTCCGTCTAGCACCAACAATCATACCACAGCTGAAGTCACTTAGATCACATTTCTTCCCCACTTCGATATTTGCTCTGAACACCAACGGAACCATTCCACCATGTCTGCATGTGCATTGAATCGTTGCCACATGATGGGCTGATGTGATATTTGCATTAATGAGCAGGTGTACCTAATAAAATGGCTACTGTCTCTAGACTTTAAGAGGACATGATAGAGGAAAGCCAATAAAAGGTGGTAGGAGGGTACGGGTCCTTCCATTTAAGTAAAATGGCTTTCCTAGCCAATAAGGTTGAAAAGGCTATCATCCGCTGAGTGGAAGCAGGAATATATCCTGCTTCCGAAGGAATAATCCCAAAAATAGCTGTAAATAAGTTTGGTTGTAAATCCAGATCCAGCACTTTTGATAAGGTTTTAAAAACATCTTCCCAAAAATTCTCCAACTTTATGCAAGACCAAAACATGTGAGTTAAAGTGGCCACCTGAGCATTACATCTATCACAAATCTTCTCTTGGTTTTCCTCTCAGGAGGGACTGCCCAGTCCTTTTTTTCTGTTTAGAATAGTGTTTTTTTTTCTTTTATAAAAATTTCTAATAGTTCTTCCTTTCTTTATAAATTTATAAGAGATTTATACATTCTATATCAAATTTATACTTTGTAGATCAACACTGTGTGATTCTGATATTGTTTATGTTACCTTCTATATGCACTGCTATTGACATATATACCAGAGATATTCGCCTCCTGTTTGTATTCACACTTTTTAAAAAATCAATAAAAAGATTGAAAAAAGAAAGGATAAAGTGGCTACTGAGTATATGTTTGAAAATATTAGTCATGATTCTTCTTAATTCCTAATCAGTGATTCCTGCTGGAAATGTGTGCATAAGGAAGTAATACTCAGCCTCACTTTTGCCCTTTTGTTTACTAAATTTACATCTTAGAATAGAATTAAGCTGAATACTGATGAAGCTGTTGTTGGGAAATATAGCAAAGGCTTGACCTAGAAGCAGAGGAGCAGCAACAATTTAGTGGTAAACAGTTCTTTACTAATAAACTGCAAAATAACAAGCCATGAGAGGTCACAACTAAGATAGAACAATACTTAACACAACAGGCAAAATAGCAACTAAAGGCTTGGAGCAACTAGTTGAGGCTAACTAGTTTGAATGAGAGAACAAGAGCTGAAGATGAGAGCTGGGTTTAGATAAGCTGCTGGTGATGAGCTGAAACGTGGCATGTGATTCCTTTTAACTGGGTGGAGACTGGGAGAGGCCTGCCTGTGAAGGCCTGATAGGACAGCACCAAAAAACCTTTCCTCCAGGCCAAACCCTTCTCAGATGACCGTGTACTGTACACCATATTCAGGATGACATGAATCCATTAACCAATGACCCAAGTAGAGAGCCTATCAGCAGTGTCAACAGAGCTCTATAAAGAGTTGTTTCTTGCAGGTCGGTGGTGGTTATTTAAAAAGAGTACTTCATGGGCATTTGTCTATTATATGGGGCCTATCAGTGGCATCAACAGAGCTCTGCGAACTAAATAAAAGTACAGAAGGGATAAGTGGAGAGGCCATTGTCGTAAGTAGGCCAGTGGCGAGAATAGAAGTGACAGGCATTGCCTCAAAAGAGGCCTCTGCTTTCTGTAAAGTGTCTGTTAAGGTTTCCTTTTCATTTTTTTTTACCCCTCTTACTGTACCTTTTAAATGGCTGTGGTGTGTTCTCCGTGCCGAATGTTGGAGAACTGGGAGACCCAGAATCTCCCGGGGAATTACATCTGCGTGAGGTGCATCCGGCTGCAGCTCCTTGAAGACCGTGTTAGAGATCTGGAGCAGCAACTGGATGACCTTCGGCTTGTACAGGAGAGTGAGGAGATAATCGATCAGATTTACAGGGAAGTAGTCATCCCGAATTTGCAGGAGGCGAGTAGCTGGGTGACTGTCAGGAGAAATGGAAACAGGCAGTTAGAGCAGACACCCCTGTGGCAATTCCTCTCAAAAACAAGTATACCGCTTTGGATACTTTTGTGAGGGATGATCTCCCAGGGAAATGCCATGGCACATAGGTTACAGGCACTGAGTATGGGTTATTGGTGCAGAAGGGAAAGGGAGAGAAGAAGGGAGCAGTAGTGATAGGAGACACAATAGTGAGGGGAACAGACAGCAGATTCTGTGGATGTGAACAGGACACCCGGATGGTATGTTGCCTCCCAGCTGCCAGAGTCAGGGGTGTCTCAGATCACATTGACAACATTTTGGAGAGGGAGGGAGAGCAGCCAGATGTCTTGGTACATATTGATATCAATGACATAGGAAGGAAAAGCAATGATGTCCTGAAAAGAGAATATAGTGAGCTAGGTAAAAAGCTGAGAATCAGGACGTCCAGGGTAGTAATTTCTGGATTGTTGTCTGTGCCATGCACCAGTGAGGATAGAAACAGGATGATTTAGCAGATAAATGCCTGGCTGAGAAGCTGGTGCAGGGGGCAGGGCTTCAGGTTCTTGGATCATTGACCTGTTCAAAAGTGACTGGTTGCTTCTGAGCCCAAGGGGGACCAACATTCTTGTGGGCAGGTTTGTTAGAGCTGCTGGGGAGAGTTTAAACTAATTTGGCAGGGGGGATGGGAACCAGAGTGAAGGGACTCAGGATAGGACAGATGGTAAAATAGTAAAGATAGCATGCAGCCAGACTGTCAGGAAGGGCAGGCAGGTGATGGGACTTAGTTGAAGCCAACAGGCTGAGTAGCATTAGGGATGCAGAATCTGAAAGGATAGCAAATACGTTACTTAAGATGTTGTATCTAAATGCACATTCTATAAGAAATAAGGTGGATGATCTTGTGGCAATATTACTGATTGCCAGATATGATGTTGTTGCCATCACTGAACTGTAGCTGAAGGATGGTTGTAGTTGAGAGCTGAATGTCCAAGGTTAAATGTTATATCAGACGGATAGGATGGTAGACAGAGGGGCTGGTGTGGCTCTACTGGTAAAGAAAATCCGTAGAAAGATGTGACATAGGATCAGAAGATGTTGAATCCTTGTGGATTGAGTTGAGAAACTGCAAGGGTGAAAGGACGTTGATGACAGTTATATTCAGGCCTTCCAAGAGTGCTGTTGGAGGTGGACCACAGATTATAACAGGAAATAGAAAAGGCAAGTCCAAAGGACAATATTATGGTAGTCATGGGAGATTTTAACATGCAGGTCAAGTAGGAAAGTCAGGTTGGTAATAGATCTCAAGCAAGTGAGTTTGTTGAATGCCAAACAGATAACTTTTTAGGGCAGTTTGTCATTGACCCAACTAGGGGATCAGCTACACTGGATTGGGTGTTATGTAATGAACCAGAGGCAATTAAGCAGCTTAAAGTAAAAGAACCCTGAGGAACCAGTGACCACAATATGATTGAATTCAACTTGAAATTTGATAGGGAGAAAGTAAAGTCTGATGTAGCAGTTTTTCAGTGGAGTAAGGGAAGTTCCAGTGTTATGTGAGAGGAGCTGGCCAAAGTAAATTGGAAGGAGCTGCTGGCACCATTAGCAGAACAATGGTGTGCACTTCTGGGAAAAATGAGGAAGGTGCAGGAAAGATGTATTCCAAAAATGAGGAAATACTTAGTAATATAGTACAAGGGAAGGCAAAGCCATTGTAAAAGCAAAAGAAAGGGCATACAACAAAGCAAAAAATAGTGGGAAGATAGAGTTTTGGGAAGTTTTTAAAAACCTACAGAAAGCAAATAAAAATATCATGAGAAGGGAAAAGATGAAATATGAAAGAAAGCTAGCAAATAATAACAAAGTGGATAGCAGAAGTTTTTTCAAGTATGTGAAAGAGAAATTAAAGTGGATATAGGACCACAAGTAAATGAGGCATGAGAAATAATGGGTACAAGGAGATGGCTGATGAACTAAATGAGTATTTTGCATCATTCTTCACTGTTGAGGACAATAGCAGTATGCCTGATGTTGTAGTGTGTAAAGGAAGAGAAGTGGGTGCAGTTACTATTAAAAGAGAGAATGTGCTCAGAAAGCTAAAGGACCTAAAGGTAAGTCACCCAGACCAGATGATCTGCACCCTAGGGTTCTGAAAGAGGTAGCGTTAGAGATTATGTTGGCATTAGAAATGATCTTTCAAAAATCATTGGACACTGGCATGGTGCCGGGGACCGGAAAATTGCAAATGTCACTCCACTCTTTAAGAGAGGAGTAAGGCAGCAGAAAGGCAATTATAGACCAGTTAGCCTGACCTCAGTGATTGGGAAGATGTTAGATTCAATTGTTAAGGATCAGGTGATGGAGTACTCGGTGACACAGGACAAGAGAATACAAAAGTCAGCATGGTTTCCTGTGCAGGCCAGGTCGTTGAGTGTACTTAAGGCATAAATTGATAGGTTCTTGATTGGACATGGCATCAAAGGTTACAGGAAGAAAAAAAAAGGATCATCCATGATTGAATGGTGGAGCAGACTCAATAGGCCAGATGGCCTAATTCTGCTCCTATGTCTTGCAGTTTTATGGTCTTACACTGGGCCCACTTCCACCACCATTGATTCTAGATGTGCAGCCTCAGTTGGGTAGTGTGTTCCTTGGGCAATGGCCTTGAGGTAGGACATGTGGGAGGTAGGTGTGATCCTAAGGAAGAGTGGCAGCTGGAGATGGTAAGTGATTGTGTTAATATGATAGGTAATCTTAAAGGGACCAATAAATCAGAATGTGAATGAGCAGGAGTTGATGTACTGGGGTAGATCTTGGGTGGATAGTTAGACACTGTCCCAGGCTATAGTCTCGCTGGGCACCAATGGCGATTAATCTGGTAGTAGTAGGTGTGGTCCAGTATTGGAGAACCAGGGACCTGGCGGACAGGATCTCAACCGTTGGCTCTTCTGCGGGTAGCAGTGGGGGTTGGTAGCCATGAAGCTCTTCAAAAGGTGACATAGCCATGACAGAGGAGGTGTGTAGATTGTGGAACAGTTCAGCCCAGAGCAGATACTTCATCCATGTAGATGGGTTAGAGGCAGTGAAGCATTGCAGAAACTGCTCCACTTGCTGATTGACTCTTTCTGACTGACCATGGGTCTGCAGATGATAGCCAGAGGACAAACTCACAAAGATGCAGAAGAGAGAGTAGAAGGCTTGCCAGAATCAGGAGACGAATTGTAGAATTGTAGAACCTAATCTGACACAATCTCCTGAGGGAAGCCACCTGTTGGAAAACCAGGTCTGCCATCTCAGCAGCTGATGGACGTTTGGGGAAAGCAATGAAGCGGGCCACCTTGGAGAACTAGTCCATCACTGTGGCCCCATTGGAACATGGCAAACCTGCGATGAAATCAATGGCAATATGGGACCATAGGCATCGAGAGTCTATGAGAGCCCAGAGGTCTGCTGGTTGTAGGAATATGACTGGGCACATTGATGTCAGGCAGTGATGAACTGATATACATCTGTGAAAGTCCAGATTCCGTTGTGAACCTGGATGGTCGTAGAGGGGAAGGAGTGGACCCACTCCAGCACCTTGGAGTACACAGCTGCTGACACATATATGGTCTTGTTTTGTCTGGTGTATTTAGAGCTCCTTTCCGGGGAACACGCTAAGACGGTAGTGCGATATTAATACGCAGCAGCCTCTCCGGACTCTGGATTGGGGATTGCCAAACATTATGTGGATTTTCTGGTGTAGTCTTTTTGTCATATGCTTTTGTGATATCATTCTGGAGGAACGTTGTCTCATTTTTTAACTGCATTGCATTTGTGGTTTCTAAATGACAAATAAACTGAATCTGAATCTGAATATGTGGCTGTCCGATATGTTGGTCCGAGCAAGCTTGTGCTGTAGGGGCTGCCTGATATAGTTCTCAAGTTCCCAGATCATCAGAACCTCTGAGGATGGAATGATTGGCTGAGGGTTGATCTCCATTTCAGCTGCACCAAACTGTTGTGATAGGGCATCCACCTTCGTGTTCTTGGAGTCTGGTCAGTTGATGATGGTAAAGTTGAATCGCTCACAGAAGAGAGCCCAGCAAACCTGATATTCCTCATATTTAAGCAAATGGACATTCTATTGTCCCAGTTAGCGGCAGACCAGGTCAAAGTTTGTCCAGTCAGTTTAGAGATGACAAAGACAATTTTGGCTCGACCCATAGAATATAGAGATGGCCTGAACTCAAAATGTAAGTTGCATGGGGGACAGAAAGTTGCAACATTGAGTTGGGGATCCATTGAAGTGTTTGGGAACTGGAACCTGGGGCTCCGAGGGAGGAGGTTGACTGGTGCTGTATTGAGATGGAGAGTTGGTTGTGAGTGGCAAGCAGATGGTCAAGGGTTCCCTATTGCTTCAGGATTGTGTGCTGCTGTCGACAAATGACTTCCTTTATGCAAATGTGCTCTACTGAATCAATCGTGGGTTCAGTCAACTTGTCAAAAAATGTAGAGGAGGCCTAGTAGCTGGCTGGATTCTGGGAGACTCCTGCCTGACAGACTTCTTTTCTGCAATTTGTTCCTCACTTGCTTTTCAAAGTTCAAAACTTTTCAGAATGGACCATGTCTTGTTGGGCAAGTGCTGACACAAAGATGGCTCACAATCACTCCACCCCTGTGTGTATAGAATTTTTATGGGGCCGTGTTATTATCAGATTACTTTCATCTTCTATGTGGGGTAGTTATCATAGCAGGGATCCCAACTCCAGAACTGAAGAGAGTAAACCAAAGATTGAATATCTGGAGTCACTGAAAAGGGAAGAAGAATTGTGGTGATTCTTTTTTTTGGTTGTTGCTGCTTGCTAGTGAATAGGAGGCCTTGAACTGATGGAGCCAGTGAAAGTAATGGGTGGGTGAAGAGAGGGCTACAGGATAGTGTGATTGGAAGTGATGGAGTACATGGGTGGCAATTGGATGTTATACTTGCACTTGTGAAATGAGACTACCATGGTCCTTCTGACGTCACCAACAGGAGAGTACTGGACAGTATTGCTGGATCTCTCTTGGCAGCTAAGTTTAGCTCAGGCATGCTCATTGGAACAGATGCCTTTCATTGTCATTAACTTTTATTGTACTTCAAAGGTTTATTATCAAAGGTAAATTTATTATCAAAATATATATGCAGTCTACAACTCGGAGATTCTTCTTTCTCAGGGAGCATCGAAACCAAAAAAACATTAAAGTTAGTTCAAAGAGAAATAGCAAACCCACACCCACTGCACAAAAAAGAATGACAATCTCTTTAATCACTTTAATCAGCAAACAATGGAAGCTTTAGTCGGTGAAATGGCGTTGAACCTCATCCTGGTTCATGGACCACCCAGAAGTTCTCAACCGAGCAAGTATTGTACAGAGGTGTCATCTTGACTGAAAATTTGTTCCTGTTGGGCCCAATCAGCCAACTTTGAATATGACGTTATTTTTGTTCTTGGCAGTCATCTATAAATCAATTTGCAAATCCAAAGAGGCTAGAGAGCTTGAACTAATGCAGTATAGAAGTATCATGGTAGTCCCTGGGAATCCAATAACCTCCTCTGGCTGTGTATCAATTCATTGAATGAAAGCTGCTTGGGTAGCCATAAATGTGCAGTTGATGACATCCTGCACCTGTACAAATCAAGACAAAGGCACGGGCCCAAACACCTGTTCCTTTGACTAGAGTCATTCAGGTAAAGTTAACATGATGATAGATAGTCCAGTTGCATGCCTTATGCACTTCAGTACAGTTGAATGAAAAGATACTTGGCATCTGCCCAGGAGTTCCCCAAAAGGATCCTGAGGTGAAATAAATTCAAGATGCTATTACTTGTACAAATCCAGCAGGGAGCAAGTCTTCTGCAGGAGATTGCAGATGCGTGTCATGATCAGATCTGACACCTTTAGCTTCTGGAAACTCCACTCTTCTAAGAAGTCAAATATGCAGAGTTTCGCCTATAAATCTTGTAAATCCTTCAACCCAGAGAGTAGTAAATCTGTGGAATTTGTTGCCACAGGCAGCTATGGAGTCCAAGTAATTGGGTACAGTTAAAGTGAAAGTTGGTAGGTTCATGCTTAATCAGGGTACTGGAGAAAACCGGAGAGTGGCGTTGAGACGGATAAAAAAAAAGCCATAATGAAATAGCGGAGCAGACTCTATGGGTTGAATAACTGAATTATACTCTAGTGTCTTATTCTGTTCCACCGTCTGTATTCTTTGATAGTTTCTGATCCCTGCTGCTTTCCTCTTTGCCAGAAACTAACAGGAATCTTCACAAGAAAATAACGCCCCTCATCAAAAGTCCAATATACCGATTCATGGTGCAACCCATCATCATACATCGTCCAATGCCTTCAAAGTTTACCAGATAAACCCCTTTTATTGAAATGTATCCCTGTTATTCATCTATCTATTCATCAATCTGTCTATTTATTCATTCATTCATTCATTCATTCATTTTTTTATATATGAGTTACTGATAATATCATCATTTATTACTATATCTAACAGTATTCTAATTGGGCAGTGAGTTCCAGGATTTTGACCTAGAATTAATGAAGAAACATGTCTAACTTGGGGGCAGCCAGCAGGATGTGATTTTCATGTGCTTGCTGCTTTTGTTGTAGAAGGTGTGGGTTTGAGAGTTTCTGGCAGGGTGAGTAACCGCAGTATAAGGTTATAGCGATGAATGGTGACAGTGAACTTTAGGGCACTGAGGAGTGCAATAGAAAAAAATAACCTGAGAATATGGGTCCACAATTCATTGAAAGTGGCATCACAGGTAGATAGAGTCACGAAGAAAACTTTTGGCACATTGACCTTCATAAGTCAAAATATTGATTACAGGAGATGGGATACAGGTGTCTTAGATCGGGTGCAGAGTATTCTGAAGGGAGAGGGTGACCAGCCAGAAGTCTCGGTACATGTTGGTACCAATGACATAGGTAGAAAAAGGGAGGAGGTCCTGAAGAGAGAATTCAGGGAGTTAGGTAGGAAGCTTAAAAGCAGGATGTCTAGGGTAGTAATCTCAGGATTGCTGCTTGTGCCATGTGTTAGTGAGTGCGAGAATAGCATGATCAGATGTATTAATGTGTGGCTGAGAGACTGGTGTAAGGGACAGGGCTTCAGATTCCTGGATCACTGGGGCCTCTTCTAGGGGAGGTACGACCTGTACAAAAAGGACGGGTTACACCTGAACCCAAAGGGGTCCAATATCCTAGCGGGCACATTTTTTAAAACTGATTTGGCAGGGGGATGGGAACTGGACTGATTGGGCTGAGGAAGGGGAAATCAGAAATAAATCAAAGATAGCTTGCAACAGAGATTATAGAAAGAACAGGCATGAGATGAGGCTTAATCACAGTCAGTGGTATGAGTTACAGGGCAATAGAGACATGGTGCAGTTAAAACAGAAAGCAACAAATATTGGACTGAGTGTTCTGTATTTGAATGCACGTAGCATAAGAAATAAAATGGATGATCTTGAAATTCAGCTGCAGATTGGCAAGTAGGACTTTGTGGCCATCTCTGAAAATTGGGTAAAGGATGGCTGCCATTGGGAGCTGAACGTCCAAGGATATACGGTATATCGGAAAGATAGGTTGAGGGGGTGATGTGGCCCTGTGTATAAGAAATAATATTAAATCATTGGAAAGAGATGACATAGGATTAGAAGGTGTAGAGTCTCTGTGGGTTGAGTTAAGAAATGGCAAGGGTAAAAGGACCCTAATGGCAGTTGTATACAGGCCTCTAAACAGCAGCTGGGATGTGGATTATAAATTAGAACAGGAGATAGAAAAGGCGTGTCAGAAAGGCAATGTCATGATCGTCATTGGGGATTTTAACATGAAAGTGGATTTGGAAAACCAGGCCAATACTGGACCTCAAGAGAGAGAATTTGTAGAATGTCTAAGGGATGGCTTTTTAGAACAGCTGGTTGTTAAGCCCACTAGGGGATCGACTGTGCTGGATTGGGTGTTGTGCAATGATCTGCAGGTGATAAGAGAGCTTAATGTTAAGGAACCTTAGGGAATAGTGATCACAATATGATTGAGTCTACTTTGAAATTTGAGAGGGTAAAAATAAAATCTAACATGTCAGTAGCTCAGTGGAATAAAGGAAATTATAATAGCATAAGAGACAAACTGGCTGAATGTTGACTGGAAAGGGACATTTGCAGGAAGGACAGCAGAGCAGCAATGGCTGGGTTTTCTGTGAAAAATGAGGGAAGTGCAAGACAGATATATTCCAAATAAGAAATTTTCAAAGGGAAGAAGAACACTACAGTGGCTGACAAGTGAATTCAAAGCCAAAGTAAAAGCAAAAGAGAGGACATACAAGGAAGCCAAAGCTGGTGAGAAGATAGGGGATTGGGAAGATTTTAAAAACTTGCAGAAGGAAACTAAGAAAGTCATCAGGAAGGAAAAGATGAATTATGAGAGGAAGCTGGCAAATAATATCAAAGAAGATTCTAAAAGCTTTTTTAAGTATATAAAGGATAAAAGAGAGTCAAGGGTAGATATAGGACCAATACTAAATGACGCTGGAGATATTGTAATGAGAGATGCAGAGATGGCAGAGGAACTGAATGTGTATTTTGCATCAGTCTTCACAGCGGAAGATGTCTGCTGTATACTGGGCATTCAAGAGTGTCAGGGAAGTGAGGGTTGTGCAGCAAAAATTACGACTGAGAAGGTGCTCAGGAAGCTTAATGGTCTGAGGTTGGATAAATCTCCTGGACGTGGTGGAATACACCCTTGGATTCTGAAGGAAGTAGTTGAGGAGACTGCAGAGGCGTTAATGATGATCTTTCAAGAATCGATAGATTCTGCCATTGTACTGGATGAATGAAAAATTGCAAATGTTACTGCGCTATTTAAGAAGGGCGGGAGGCAGCAGAAAGGAAACTATAGACCGGTTAGCCTGACATCAGTGGTTGGGAAGTTGCTGGAATTGATTGTTAGGGATGAGATTACAGCGTACCTGGAGGCACATGACAAGATAGGCCAAAACCAGCATGGTTTCCTGAAAGGAAGATCCTGCCTGACAAACCTACTGCAATTCTTTGAGGAAATTACAAGCAGGGTGGATAAAGAAAATGTAGTAGACGTGGTGTACTTGGACTTTCAGATGGCCTTTGACAAGATGCCACACATGAGGCTGCTTAGCAAGGTAAGAGCCCATGGAATTACAGGGGAGTTACTAGCACATGTGGAGCATTGGCTGGTCGGTAGAGAACAGAGAGTGGGAATAAAGGGATCCTATTCTGGCTGGCTGCCGGTTACCAGTTGATTTCCACAGGGGTCGGTGTTGGGACCGTTACTTTTCACAATGTATGTCAATAATTTGGCCTATGGTATTAAGGGATTTGTGGCTAAATTTGCTGATGATACAAAGATAGATGGAGGAGCGGGTAGTGTTGAGGAAACAGAGAGCCTGCAGAGAGACCTAGATAGTTTAGGGGAATGGGCAAAGAAGTAGCAAATGAAATACAATGTCGGAAAGTGTACGGCCATGCACTTTAGTGGAAGAAATAAACCAGCAGACTATTATTTAGATGGGGAGAGAATTCAAAATGCAGAGATGCAAAGAGACTTGGGAGTCCTTGTATAACATACCCTAAAGGTTAACCTGCAGGTTGAGTCAGTTGTGAAGAAGGAGTATGCAATGTTGGCATTCAGTTCTAGAGGTATAGAATATAAGAGCCGGGATGTGATGTTGAGGCTCTATAAGGCACTCGTGAGACCGCACTTGTGCAGTTTTGGGCTCCTTATTTTAGAAAGGATACACTGACATTGGAGAGGGTTCAGAGAAGATTCACAAGAATGATTCCAGGAATGAGAGAGTTACTGTTTGATGAACATCTGGCAACTCTTGGGCTGTACTCCCTGGAGTTCAGGAGGATGAGGGGGGGATTTCATAGAAACATTCCAAATGTTAAAAGGCCTGAACAGATTAGATATGCCAAAGTTATTTCCTATGGTAGAGGATTCTAGAACAAGAGGGCACGACTTCAGGATTGAAAGTCGTCCTTTTAGAACTGAGATACGGATAAATTACTTTAGTCAGAGGGTGGTAAATCTCTGGAATTTGTTGCCACAAGTGGCTGTGAGGCCAAGCCATTGGATGTATTTAAGACAGAGATAGATAGGTTCTTGATTAGCCAGGGCATCAAAGGGTATGGGGTGAAAGCAGGGGAGTGGGGATGACTGGATGAAGTGGATCAGTCCATGATTGAATGGCAGAGCAGACTCGATAGGCCGAATGTCCTACTTCTGCTCCTAAGTCCTATGGTCTTATGGGATGTTATGTTGAAGTTAGATGAGACATTGAAGAGGCCTAATTTGGAGTATTGTGTACAGTTTTGGTCACCTACCTACAGGAAATATGTAAATAGGATTGAAAGAATATAGAAGACCATTTACAAGGATGTTTCCAGGACAGGAAAACCTGAGTTATAATGAACAATTGCATAGGTTAAGACTTTATGCCTTGGAAAGTAGAAGACTGATATGAGATTTGATCGCAGGTATACAAAATTATGAGGGGTCTAGAAAGGCTAAATGCAAGCCAGCTTTTTTCCACTAAGGTTGAGTGGGACTACAACTAGAAGTCATGGGTTAATGGTGAAAGGTGACATCTTTAAGGGGGACGTGAGGGGAAACTTCTTCACTGGGAGGCGGAGCAAGCGTGGAATGAACTGCCAGTGCAAATGGAGTATGTGAGCTCAATTTCAATATTTAAGTGAAGTTTGGCTAGGTACATGGATGGAAGGGGTATGGAGGGCTATGGTCTGGGTGTAGATCAATGGGACTAGGCAATAGTTGGGCATAGACTAGAAAGGGCAATGGGAATGCTTCTGTGCTTTACTTTTCTATGACTCTATGATCCTATGGTTGATGGTTGACTGGGTTCAACACTTGTACATAATGGAAGGGCTTTGGTGTGTCAGGAGATGACTCTCACTACAGTATTGTGCCAAATGTGTTATGTGCTATCAGTGACATAATGTATGCTGTCTTTCTTATTGCAGTTAACAGTACTGAATTTTTGGATTGTGTGAAATATGACTTTACTACTATTAAACACCCCGAGCACAACTAACCAGCGATATATTTCCACTGGTAGTGTTAATCCCTTCTCAGTCTAAATTAAGGTAACAATTATGAGCATTGAATTGTTAGATGTTGATGCATCTCTACATTTTAAAGTGTACAAGTGTACAAGTTAAAGTGCAGTCTTCCAACTTTTATTAATGATTTTTACTATAGCCAGAAAGTAATGGATTTAATATTAAATAAAAAAATGTTATACTGGGCTATGTTGCACAATACACTGCTTTGGAATTGTGTTCTGATCTCATTTTCAATGTAAACATATTTAAACTCTTTTCTGAACTAAAACTCTCAATTTCTTTGGTGTTAAAATTCCACTCCTTTTTGTTTTTGGTGTCTTTCTGAACATAGCTGAGTCAATGTTTTAGGATTTGAATCTACTGATTTTCTGCAGAGCTGATCCTGAAACATTCACAGGTTCAGCCTATTTAACACCAGTCTTTCAAAGGTTTCCCTTGAAAGAATCACATATCGAATGGGAGTTCTAAACTGAGGGATTTTGGGAAAAAAGACCTGCATTTTTAAGAAAACAAATCAATCTTTAGATTTTATCAAGAGGCTGCAGCAGCAGCTATGTTGTCAATAGCTTGAATCACCAACTGTGTTGTCAGCTTGCTGTCCTGAATAGTTTTCAAAAAAATCTTTAAAGGATAAAGACTGTATGAAACATTGAGCATGGAATTTCTTCAATTGCATGTTGCCACATATCATTTGTAATTTAAAGAATGGAATCTCTGCACACAGTGTTGATAATAAGAGCCAACAGACCAACTTTAGCCACATTGCTTGCAGTGTTGGCCTTGGAAATGGTGTAAAACCTCCAAAGCTGGAAAATGTTATCTTGTTTCTCTCTTGTCAAAGTTAATAAATTCTCCAGCTCAGTCCCCACCAAATAGATGGGTTTCCTGTATCCTAACTGACACCATGAAGATCTATGTGGCTACCTGAACTAAGCCTTGAAACTTTTAATGGAGACTGAGAAGGATGGAGGTGGATGAGTGGCTACAGAAACTTAACCAGTAGGTGGCAGATCTCTCCTTTTGCCTCTTTTGTGAACAGCACGTATCTCATAGACATTTTTTGTTCTTAAGTACAAGTGACGTCATCTTCAATGGTGCCTCAGTCTCCTTTTCTCTGCATTTTCTTCTGTATAGGATCATAATATATAGGGGTGTGCTTACTGTCCCTGTAAAATTGCCAGTGTAACTACAGCAGGCAAACATGATGTTTTCCCACTGCCACAGGCAAGCTGAAGACTTCATAGGCTTTGTCCTAACTACTGAGTTATTCTGAGATTTCATGCCCTTGCTAAAGCTATAAGCAATCAGCAGATTGACTGACTTTGAAAAATGGATGTGGGGTACCGATCCTAATGTTAAAAACTAATTCTGGAGCTAACCCCTCACTTTAGGTTATAAAATTTCATGTGATACCTACGTTTGATTTCCAATTGCAATTTTTGCATGCAGTATTTGAACAATTGTACCATCATTTTGACAGGAAATAAAATCACAAAAGCTAGACTGCTTAGCAAAGTCCACCACTGCTCGTTGGTACATGGATCTGCATTTAGTACGTTATTGGAGCCAAGAGCCAAGGGTTCCAAACTGATTTGTCTAAACCAATTCAGGCAAGAGATAAAATGTAGAGACACTATTATTTTAAGTGTTTCTAATGATGGTATGACAAATATCCTGATTAGGAGTCTTAGCTTGAAATGTCAACTCTTTAGTCCTCTCCTTAGATGACTTCTAACTTGATAAGATCTTCTGGCATTTGTTTGTTTTGCTTTGGATTTCCAGCATTTGCAAAATCTCTTGTACCTCTTGTGTTTATAGCAAGACAAATATTTTGTATACATCTTCTTTCCAAATGTCTCCTTATACTGAACATTATCACTTGCAAACTAAGCAAGCATGAATACAAGGTATGAAATAAAATTTATTTCTATTTGAAAAAATATTTTAATATATGTGATTTTGCAAAAGGACATTTTTTAACTAATGTGGATATTACTCTGAAAGTCCCCAACTTTTCAAGGTCTATTAGGTGCTAAGGAAAAGGACAGAAAGCAGATGATGAAGCTGTCTCAATGTGTTAAGCTGTCACAGTGGATACATCTGCACAGCACCTTATTCATCAACAACTATAATGTTGAAAGGTTATTCTTCAGGCTGAAAGCCGTGACCTCGAATTAATAGTGGCTTAGTTGGTGATAAATGCCGTGTTCTCTTGGGCTTCAATATAGACATTAACCAGCGGTAACCTTTGCTATATTGAGGCACTTAGATGTTTCGTGTTGTGTGCTTCATAAATCACAGGGTTCACCAGCACTGCTGTAATGTCTTGGCCCTTAGCTGTGTCAGCATGAATTGGACAGCAGAGGCTTTTTTTCCTTGGAGAAAGACCTTGCAAATCCACATTCAATGTTCCAATTATAAAACAGCTAGACAATAACTTGATTAATCAGTTTGTGATTTAAATTGTTGCTCATTTAACAGTGACAGAAGATTTCGACGTATAGTTCTTTTATTATCAATCCTACAATTTGGAAATGGAGGGAGGAACTCACTGGAAAATGAGAGGAATATTATGGAAGGTCAAAAAATAATGTTGCAGGAGAAAACTGTAAATTAAACCAAGTATTTGTCTTTTGGAGTCACACTTTTATTTTCAACTTGCTGCTCAATATTTTTTATTATCTTAATGCATGGTTTATTTTTGCAATCAATACGTATTTTCAGAGGGACAAAACTAAGCAGATGGTTGAACCAGAGCTTACACAAAATGATAGTAAATCATGGCTGTTTCTTGAGCCAAAGCTTATACAGTATATGACAACCTACTAAGATTCAGAACATAACAACATGTAATCTAACAGACAGAACTTTGTAAAAATGGTGCTCAGTCATATATAGAAAACATTATCTGTTATTGCAGCTCCCTAGACAAAGGGAGCTTTGATTGTAACTGTCACTGATACCTTACAATACGTTGTTGAAAACTAAGTGAAGAAAAGCAAGAGGCAACACAAACATATATTTAGAAATAAGAGAGGGATGAGCAGAGCAAGTAAACACAGAATACAGGTGACTTTGGGTCTGCCCAAAAAGTGCATCCATTTATAAATATCCATTTAATACTAGCAATGAATTCAATGATATGTCAAATTAGGCTCCAGCAACAACTTAAGTTTCCCAGTTTATATAGAAATATTGAACATAGTTTATTCTATTTCAGATAATCTAGTGAGGAATTCATGTCGGGTTAAGGGTTACAAATATTAGTTCCATACCCATGACATTTATCTCACATTGAGGCAGATCCATTAGTAATTGAAAGGAATTTTGTCCTTCCTCTTTGAAGGTGCTGATTTTATCCTTAGGTATGGTTTTATAAAGTTCAGCAAGTCTTTGCCAATAAGCATTTTTCTTGCATGAACCTAAGTAGTTCAGCAATCCACTTAACCCTGGTCTGCATCATACACATAAATGCTGGAGGAACTCAGCAGGCCAGGCAGCATCAATGGAAAAGCGTAAACAGTTGCTGCTCTGGGCCAGGAGTCTTCTTCAGGACTCTGTCTCAGCCTGAAACATCAACAGTTTGCTCTTTTCAATATTTGCTGCCCGGCCTGCTGAGTTCCTCCAGCATTTTGTATCTGTTGCTCTGGGTTTCCAGCATCTGCAGATTTTCTCTTGCATGTGTATCATAGTAAAGCCCAGTCTTGCTTTTCCCTTATAATTGGAGAGTGTATTTTCTACTTGGGTGTGTGGCAGCGAGGGAGGGTGGGTGGTGGTGAACAGGATCATGAAAGTTAGTCAATTATGTTCTCTCTTTCTAGAATCAGCATGGATCAGGAATTAAACATTGGGCCCTCCTGATTTAGTGTAACCCCAAAACAGTGGCTTTTTTCAAAAAAAACTTTGTTGAAGGACTTTAAAAGGCAAAGAAGCAGTATTCCAGTATAATTGAGTGAGAAGCACAATCCTTTTAGGAAGAGTGGTGATGAGAATCTTTGAAACAGATGAACTGTGGCATGATAACTCAAGTGCTATTTGTAGCCTCTCTAGTTATTGCTGCACATTAGGTGGCCATTAGGGCAATCTTACTGTATCTAACAAAATAGCCAGCTATCTTTGCAGACTGTCGAACTCTGCTTGCTATACAATAATTGTTAATTATATGCTTTGAAACCTTGTTCCTTTGCTAAATTTAATTATAGAAAATAATTTGTGCAATGGTTTTTATCTTAGAGTTTTGATTTTCCTGGTGCTGCCTTTATTCTGTTCTTCAACTATAGTAAAGGTAATTTTCCTATAAAAATTATACAAAACTAACACTTTTGCTGGGTATGTAAAAATTACTGGAAAAAAACAACATGAATAAAACAACACGTACAAAATGCTGGAGGAACTCACCAGGTCAGGCAGCATCTAGGAAAATAGTTGACGTTTCGGGCTGAGACCCTTCTTCAGGATGAAAAGGATGGGGGATGATCCCAGAATAAAAAGGTGAGGGGAAGGGAAGGAGGCTAGCTGGATGGTGAAAGGTGAAGCCAGGTGGGTGGGAAAGGTAAAGGACTGACGAAGAAGGGAGGAGAGGGAAGAGGACCGTAGGAGAAAGGGAAGGAGGAGAGGAGAGCACCCAGGGGAAAGTGATAGGCAGGTGAGAAGAGTTAAAAAGCCAGAGTAGGAAATAGAAGAATAGGGGAGGAGGAGGGAAAAATACCAGAAAGTGAAATTGATATTCATGCTATCAGGTTGGAGACCACCCAGACGTAATATAAGGCTTTGCTCCTCCACTCTGACAGTGACCTAATTTTGGCACAATAGGAAAAATGTTGGAATGGGAATGTTAATCTGAATTAAGATGTTTGACTACCAGAAAGTTCTGCTTTTGGCAGATGGAGAGAAGGTGCTCGACAAAGCAGTCACCCAATTTACAATGGGTCTCACCAGTGTTGAGGAGGCAGCATCAGGACCACTGGACACAATAGACAACCTCGGCAGGTTCACAGATGAAGTCTTGCCTCACCTGGAAAGGTTGTTTGGGGCCCTGAATGGACGTGAGGGAGAAGGTGAAAGGGCAGGAGTAGCACTTAAGCTGTTTGCAGGGATAAGTGCTGGAAGGGAAGAATGGACAAGGGAATTTCAGAGGGAGCGATTGCTGTAGAAAGGGGGAGGGTAGTTAAAAATCTGTGTCGTGGTAAGATCTGTTTGGAGATGGCAGAAAATGCAAAGGATGATGTGTTGGATGTGGTATGTCAGAACAAGAGGAATTCTATCACTGTTAAGGAGGCAGAAAGATAGGGTGAGCATGGATATTCAAGAAATGGAGGAGATGCAGGTGAGGGCAGCCTCAATAGTAGAGGAAAGGAAACCCCCATTCTTTGAAGGAGGAGGACATCTTTGATGTCCTGGAAAAGAAAGTTGCATCCTTAGAACTGATGTGGTGGACGTAAAGGAACTGAGAAAAGAGAATAGCATTTTTACAGGAGATAGGGTGGGAAGAAAATTAGTCAAGATAACTATGGGAATCGGTAGGTTGATGAAAGATATCAGTTGACAGTTTGTCTCCAGAGATGGAGACAGAGAGATTGAGAAAGGGGAAGAAGGTGTCAGAAATGGACAAAGTGAATTTAAGGGCAGGGTGGAAGTTAGAGGCAAAGTTGGTGAAATTGATGAGCTCAGCATGGGTGCACGAAGCAGCACCAATGCAGTTGTCAATGTAGTGGAGGAAGAGTTGGGGAGCATTACCAGGGATGGCTTAGAACATGGACTGTTCTGCATAGCCAACAAAGAGGCAGATTTAGCTGTGGCCCATGCAGGTGCACATGACTACCCCTTGAATCTAGAGAGAGTGGGAGGAGTCGAAGGCAAAATTGTTGAGGGTGAGGACCAGTTCTTCCAGATGGAAGACGGTGGTGGTGGGGGGAACTGGTTGGTTCTTTTGTTAAGAAAGAAGCGGAGAGCTTTCAGGCCTTCTTGATGATGGATAGATGTGTATAGAGTCTGGATATCCATGGTGAAAATGAGGACGTCAGGGCCAGGGAATTGAAAGTTACTGAGGAGATCGAGGGCAGGAGCGGTGTCACAGATATGGTGGGAAGGGACTGAACCAAGGGGGGTAGAATGGTGTTGAACCATAGGACACGAGTTCAGTGGGGTAGGAACAGACAGAGTTTTGAGACAGTAGGCCTTCCTGGACATTCATGCTGGTGGATATTCGGTAGGAGTTATCTTTGGGTGTTAATTCAGAATATACACTTTCACTCTCCAATCACTAGCCAGCATTCATGTGTAGGCATACTAATAATGAGGTGGCTATCTGTACAAAACTTAATTTTGTATGGACATAACATTTTTAAAGAAGTTCAAATCCTGAATCAAAGACCTGAGTAACAACATTCAACGTCAGTAAAAATGATTCAACACAATCTTTACAAACCCAAAGCAACCTCCTTTAACTGAAAACATTGTCTAAAATTGTCTATCGATTTTATCCCAACATCTGACAGGGCTGTTGCCATTGCAACATGTATGCTACTCTGTATGTTACAAGTAAGTGAATGAAATAGTTGTCTTTTAAAGGGAATGAGTAAAGAAGTCTTCTCCCTTCATTGGGTCAATACGTGAGAAGTTAAAATCACACTATCACAACCTTATGTTTCTTGCAAGAGTCTGCAATCTCTTTACAAATTAGTTCCTTTAAATCCTGCAGACTGTTGAGGAGTCTGTAACGAAGCCCATTCACATTGCCATACATTTCTTATTCCTCAGTTTCACCCAGAAAGCCTCACTAGATGAGTTTTCCAGTCTGTTCTGACTGTGCATTACTGTGGCAATTTCCCTGCTTAGTAACACCATTCCTTCCCCTTTAGTACCTCCAACTCTGTCACATCTAAAACAACATAACCTTGGAATATTGAACAGGTCATCCGGCCATTCATGCAACCAAATCTCAGTAATGGCTACAAAATCATAATTCCATGTATTGATTCATGTCGTGAGCTCATATGCCTTTCCTACAATACTTCTTGCATTGAAATATGCTCAACTTAGAACATTAATGCCACTATGTTCAACCTTTTGCTTCCTGACTTTGTCTGAGGTCTTAACTACATTTGTCTCCACAACCACTCTACTACCTATCCTGAAACTCTAGTTCCCACTCCCCAGCTCAAGTTTAAACAACCCCCACCCCCGTGCAGTACCAGCATATCTTCCCATTAGGATATTAGTCCCCCTCCAGTTTAGGTGAAAGCTGTCTCTTTTGTAGAGGTCCCACTTTCCCTGGAAGAGAGCCTAATGACCCAAAACTCTGAAGTCCTCTGTCCTACACCAACTTCTTAACCACTTGTTAAACTGCATGATCTTCCTTTTTGCGGCCTCACTAACATGTGGCATGGGTAGAAATTCTGAGATTTCAATGCTGGAGGTCCTGTCAGTTGACTTAGTACTTAACTCACTTAACTCACTTTGCAGAACCTCGTGTCTCTTCCTACCTATGTTATTGCTACCAACATGGACCATGACCTCTGGCTGCACAGTCTCCACTTAAGAATGCTGAGGACTCCATCTAAAATATCCCGGACCCTGGCACCTGGAAGGCAATGATACCATCTGGGAATATGGTTCTCGTCCACAGAATCTCATCCTGTTTCCCTAAGTAAAGGATCCCTATCACCACAGCTCATGTCTTCTCCCTCTTCCCTTCTGAGCCACAGAGCCAGACTCAGTGTCAGAGATTTGAGCACCATGACTTTCCTCTGCTAGGTCATCTTGCCCCCACCCCCTCCAAATAATATCCAAAGTGGCATTCCAGTTGTTCAGGAGGGTGGCCACAGGGGTACTCTCAATGGGTGTTTAACCAATTTCACTCTCCTGACTGTCACCTAGCTTTCTGTGTCCTGCACCTTGGGTGTAACTACCTCTTGATATGTCCTGTCTATCATCCTCTCAGCCGCCTGTACACTCTGGAGTTCATCCAGTTCCAGCTCCGACTCCTTAACACAGATTGTTAGAAGCTGCAGCTGGATGCACCTCAGGAATCAGGAAATACTTTCCCATAAGAGCAAGGTTCAGAAAGCCAGCCTAAAATTTCATGCTGATAATTATTGCTGGTCAGTGCTTTTCACATTTGCTATTCACTGATTTCAAACCCTCTCACAATCTGCAGCTCCATCACTGCACTTCATAACCATACCTCAGCAGGGAATGCTTTCCAATTGCTAAGAACAGCTGAAAGCTGTGTGACACTTGCATTTTTGAAGGCATTACACATCAGATCAATAAAGCACAGCCTAGCTACATGATGTATAATCAGTTCATTGCAATGCATATCTGACATATGGGGTATGCACTGACACACAATTTAGTCTCATAGTATGGCTCATGTCAGTCATTGAACATGCACTCTTTCAACTCGCAATGTCACAAAATTATTTTTCTTTATGCATCAGAAACTGATACAAAGTTCAAAGGACCAAAAAAAAGGTTCATAAAAGAGCTTTATTATAGAAAGGGAATCTACCTGATAAGGTTCAATATACAGTCGGCCCTCCTTATCCGTGGGTTCTGCATGCATGGATTCAACCAACCACGGATTGGGAAAACCCGGGAGTTCTCTCTCCAGCACTTGTTTTTTGAGCACGTACAGACTTTTTTCTTGTCATTATTCCCTAAACAGTACAGTATAACAACTATTTACATAGCATTTACAATGTATTAGGTATTATAAGTAATCTAGAGATGATTTAAAGTACAGTATATGGGAGGATGTGCGTAGGTTACCGTGGATCAGGATCGAAAAAAAGAACGGAACTTCTCTTAATTGGAACCGGTACATCCAGTATTATTTAGCGTCAGTTAGTCAAACGTTTGTCTTAGTATATAGTATATATTTTCCCTTTCTATAGATATAAAACACTTAAGAAACGTATGTACTTCAATAATTAAACCACTGTGTTGAAAATTGTTCCGATTGTTGACCGACTGTAGCCTAATGCTTTTCCAATGACTGATGGCATTTCACCTCTTTCCGATCACTTTATTATTTCCACTTTATTTTCAATCGTGATCACTTTCCATCAATGGAACAGAAACAGAAGTAGCCGTGGGCAGCGGGTCCCGAGCTCCGCCAGGTCCTAAAGTCCACCACACTGAGACAGGTTAAATAAGGGACTTGAGCATCCGCATTTTTTGGTATCTGCGGGGGGTCCCGGAACCAATCCCCCGCGGATTAGGAGGGCTGACTGTATTAGAAAAGAGAGGCTCAGGTATGGATAAAAGGAGGTTTTCTGCATGATCAGATTTAATCACATTCTGTTTTTATCTCTCTTAACTTACCCCCAGGTGGTCAAGTATGTAATTATCATTCAAGTAATTAAATAAAACTGTAGAATTTAAGAAAATCTTTTTCCAATAACAGTGGTTATGAAACTACTAAATTTCAGTAATATAACACCAGGTTCATTAAATTTCTTCAGGGAAGGATATCTTCCATTCTTATCTAGGCTGATTACATGTGACCCATGACTTATTTCTATGTTTCCTCAGTTCATTAAAATTAGGGTGGATGATACAGTAAATGCTTTCCATTCAAGTGTTATCTACATCTAGGAAATGAATAAATCAAAAAAAGTTGTAATCTATACTATGCTAATAAATGCTATTGCTGATTTTGATATCAATAATCTATCTGTTAAGTGGTGTTTGGGGAAATCATTTCATCCAAATATTAGAGTAAAAGCAAGATAAAAAATTAATTCTATTTTATAGTCTTAGTTGAATGGAATCCTCAAGCTTCCAAATTAACAGAGAAGAAAATTCACTGACCATTCCAAAGAGTTAAGACAAGATATAACCAAGAGTATGTGAAGACAGTAGAGAGATGGGAAGAAACCAATAGATGTTTCCTGCTTATTCTGAATATATCACACTTTGGTTCAGTGCTGTTTGTGACTCATTGCTTGATAAAGATGCCCTCTTGGAATGAAGCTTACTCTGGTGGACCATCTGAGGCATAACTAGAGTACACAGCCAGCACCTTTTTTCCCTCGGCATCAATGGCATACATAAGACGGCATACTTTTAAGGTGATTGGAGGAAAATCTAGGAGGGATAGGTTTTTCACTCAGAGAATGGAAAATGAACAGAATGTACTACTTGAGTTGTGGTAGAGGCAGATACATTAAGGACATTTAGAAGAGCCTTAGAAAGGCATACAGTTGAAAGAAAAATAGAGGGCTAAGTAGGAAGATAGTGCTAGATTGATCTTGGAGTAGCTTGAAAGGTTGGCTTAACATCAGTGTCCAAGGGGTCTGTATTGTGCCACATTGTTCAATGCTCTATGTTTTGAGGCCTTCTATCTTCATTTGCTTTGAATATGGCTTAGAACTGACAGGCTTCACTGGACTTTGAACCTTTCAGGAATGGTGTAATGCTTGGGTACATGATCAGAATATCAGAGAATAAAGCTTACCTTGAAAAGTCAAAGAATGGATGAGAAAAGATCTGTCTACTTGCTGCACATGGAAAACAAGGCAAGAGCCCCATCTGTGACTGAAGCCATACCAATCAGATTCATTATGAGTACTTGACCTAGATGATAGTTTAGCTGCAGTACAGCATCTGTCCATATGACCTCAATGAGTTATTGAAAAAATACATCACACTTTAACCGGCTGGTCAAAAAGTAGAGAAAAATCACTGATTATACAACTGAGAATTAAATTACTTCTGTGGCATGGAAAAGCAAAATAATGCCTTTTAATGTGGCTTTGATCCTTAGTCTGAATCCTAAGGTTCTTTCAGGTGGTCTAGGTGGACATTACAGCAGCATGGCCAGCCACGGTTGATGGATACAGCATATCGCTGAGTTCCCACTGACTATCCAGAAACTAGAATTCTGGTCCCTACTCATGAGGGAAGTTTGGAGTGAAACAAGGTGTATCCATTTTTGGCTGGTTAAATGAATTTCTCACTAACTGCTCGAGAGTTGTGAAATAAAAACAGAATATACTGAAGATTACATAGTAGGTCTGACAGTATTTGTGGTAAGAGAAACAGAGTCAGAACTTAGAAAAGAGCTGCATGGAAGGGGCATTTCAGCCCATCATGTGTCTACTTATATAAACCTACTTCACGATTAGTCTAACCCTTTCCTCTTACATTGTCCATAACCCTCCATTTTTCTTCCATTCAAGTGCCTATGCAAGAGTACCCTAATGTATCTGTCTCTATAACTACCTCTGGCAGTGCATTCCAGCACTTATCATTCACTGTGTAAAAACCTATCTCTGACATCTCCCCTAAACTTTCCACATTTTCCAACATTGCTTCCTCCACTTACCTTGAAAGGATATCCTCTGATATTAGTCATTGCCCTCTGGGGAAAAGGCATCGGTAGTCCACTCTATATATGTCTCATAATCTTATACACCTTTATCAAGTCACCTCTTAACCCTCTTTACTAACGTTAATATTACATACCAATGGATTTTGATGAAAGCTTACCAAATTGAAACATTAATTCTGTTTCTCTATTTTCACAGGCGCTACCTGACTTTCTGAGCTTTCCATAAACTTTTGCTTTTACTTCAGGTTTCCAGCATCTGTAGTCTTTCTGTGGTCCATGGTCTTATTACAATAATGTATTTTTCCTTTTTCTTGACATTCAAGTTTCTTTTAAATCAGGCTTCAGGCCAAAATTCAAATAACTTTCCTTGCATACCTTGTGAAATTTTCACAGAATATGCTCTATTCAGTCTGCTTGCATGGGTGGAAGATAAAATACCATTGGAAATTACTTGAGGCCATCCACTGTGCAAAAGAAATCCTTAACACAGTGATCCTTTGAAAGTCAAATGTAAACAGAAGAGATCCAAAAAGCAAGGTAGATGCTAGATGATATTTTAAGTGGTCTTTGGAGATAGTTCAAAGAATATACTGTCTATAGCTGGATCCTTCTCCATTTCACCTGAAAATCATTTCATGCCAGCAAAAAAGACCTATACAAATCATTCGGGCGGATCAAGCACGCACCAAACACTTGAAACACTATTGGTGTTGCTGTGGGCTAGTGGTACTGCTGATATGATGCTATTCCTGATCAACATTGACTGGAGAGTGACCAATTTTAGAATCCCAAATATTTGATAAAACTACGTGATTATGAAATCAATTGCTTGAATTTAAACTGAACTACTGCCACTGTCTTTTTAGGACACACTTCTCAAATTCACTGGTCCAGAGCACTGTCTGCAAGTCCACTATACTTAAGCAAAAAATACAAATTGTTTGGAAAACTCAAGGGGTAAAGCTGCATCTGTGGAGATTTTAGTGCCTATTTTATGCTAAAAATAGGCCTGTCAGAATAAGCCTGTCAGAAAGTCATGTACAAAATTTGCTAAGAGGATGTTGAAGATAATCAATCACATTAGAGTTAATAAAAGAAATAGATGAGGTAAACACTGATGGGCAGAATGTCTGATTATGCCTAGAATGGATAATTTGTCCAGGCTGGAAAGTTTGTTAATGTAAGAGTGGGCAGAGATTATGGAAGAAGCTGCTGTAAGATTGGGGGTGAACTGGCAAGATGCCCGAGGATGGAAAGTGGTAGATGTCATGCGTTTGTTAAATGAAGAATATTTTGAAAAACTATAAGTCAGTGAGTGTAACAGCACAGGTTGTTAATGTTTTTTGCAACAACCACAAAATACGTGTTTCTAGAAAAGTTTGAGTTAGTTATGGAGCACCATCAGGGATTTATAAAGGACAGATTGCACTTGACTAACCTAATTGAACTTTTGTAGAGAGATCGATAATGAAGAGCATTCAACGTGATCTGTATGGATTTTAAGAAAGTGTTTTAGAAATTACTAAATGAAAGGACTTGTGTCAGTTTGGATTAAGTCTTAGCTGGAGGTCAGTAAGCAGTAAGACTTAACTTGTCTGTTGTTATTTAGTGAGTAGGATGGTAGACAGCGGTATTTCTCAAAGGTCAGTGTAGGAACTACTACTTTTTGGTATTATGTAAATTTATTGAGTTGGTGGAGCTAAAGATGGTGCCGGAGGGTGACTTCTCCCAGCTTATCAGCGAAACAGTTAAATTCTTCCTACTCTAATGTGTCTGTTTTCCTTTTCAGGGTGGCTGGGGTCCTGTCGGGTTCTTTGATCTACAGCGGCACTCAAAAACTGCGGTTCTGCATGATGGTGTGCCACTGATGTTTGAGCTTGCTGATCGGCCATGTTTTGTTATGTCCAAGATCGGCCTGACATCGGGCAACTTCAGGCCCTGCAGGGCCCTGTGGACATGAATTCTTGCCGGTGTTGCATACCGAAGTGTAGTGGGAGCTGGAACCTTGAAGACTGCGAGAGGGCTGTCGGAGGGTTCTGCACTCTGTAAACGATTTGTCGATTCTCAGGGCAGGGAACTCGAAATAAAAAAGCAACGCTTCAGACTGACTGTAACATTGAAACAGTGATTGTTGTCTCCTCTGTTGCTATGGAAGGAGTTTTATCTGTCACTCGAGAGAGAGAGAGAGAGAGAGAGAGAGAGAGAGAGAGAGAGAGAGAGAGAGAGAGAGAGAGAGAGAGAGATAACCTGTGGGGTGTTGAATTGTTGGAGTGAACAGTTAGTTTTTGATGGACTGTAGATCACGGTCTCTCTCTTTGGGGACTTTGCTGGTGATTTTTGTGGTGGGTGCTGGAAATGCTGATGCTTTATGCTAGATAACGCTAAACGGCGAATCCTTTGCTTGCATCTTCGGAAACAGCTCTACTTCCACCTTTAATATCTCTATTTTTCCCTTTCAGGGTTCTTTTGAAAACCCTGGTCTGGAGTTACAAGTTGACTTCGGTTCTTTATGGGACCGGAACCCGCTCTTAGGGTTTCACGACTGATCGTTAAGGATGCAGCCTAAGAGCTCAGCGCACCTTCGGAGGCCTAGGATCTCGGGGTTCTGGAAACGGGCGGATCGAAGGGCGGTATCTTGTGGGACCCAGAAGATTTTTGGCTGTGTGCCCAGAGACCTGAGATCTTAGGGCACAGAGCTTGGAAAAAAGCAACGCAACGGATTTTTAGCATCATAAACCAGTGAGTTGTTTCTTATGCCTCCCCTCTCGCTATGAAATGGAGACAGCTCTTTCTTTCTTATTAGGGACGGAATGAGCCTGCAGTATGTCGAATATCGGGTGAACGCCTAGTCTTTGGAGTACTGCAAGTCTGTGTCTTTGCCGTTGCTTTGCTGCACGCTTGAGTGCTCGGTGATGGGTGCCGATGTTTTTTTTTTGCCGGTGGGGGGAGGGAGGATCGTTGATTGCTGCCGCTTATGTGCGGGAGAGAGGGGAGCTTGGGGGGGGGGGGCTTTGGGGTTCTAACATTTAACAGTCATTCATTCTTTGGGGCACTCCTCTGTTTTCATGGATGGTTATGAAGAAAAAGGATTTCAGGATGTATATTGTATACATTTCTCTGACATTAAATGTATCTTTGAAAAACCTTTGAATAATTTGGGGGAGGGGAGGGGCAGGGTTGATGCTGCTCGGACGTGGGAGGGACAGGGGGCTTTGGGGTTCTTATGATTTTGTTCTGTCATTCATTCATTGGGGTTTTTGTGGATGTCTGAGGAGAGTAAGAATTTCAGGTTGTACATTATATACATTCTCTGATATTAAATGGAACTATTGAAATATTGCACTATTGAATTATATAGAAAAACAATCAAAACTAGCTGAACACACTGAACTTGGGGGTGTGTCAAATAATGAGTTTGATATCAATCTACTACAACAGAACATAAATAGCCTAACAGAATGGGCGGATAAGCAACAGGTGAGACTTAACAGAGAATTGGGGCTGATGCATTTTAATAGAAGGGATAGGGATAGCCAACGTACAGTTAATGACATAGTTCTAAAAGCACATAGAAGAGGTGATCTGGGGTTATGTGCTTGGATCTTTGAAGTGTGGGGAGATGTGAGAGTAACTAGCAGAAGGTACGGGATCTTGGACTTCATATTTTAAGAGTACAAAGGGGATTGAGCACAAGCAGGGAACTCATGTTGGATTTTCACTTGGCTCTGTTTAGACAGTAATTATAATACTACAGCAGTTCTCATTACCAGAATTTGGGAAGGATGTGGAGATTCTTGTGAGAGTGCAGATGACATTTATCAGAATGGCTCCATAGATGAAGGATTTTATAACAATGCTTTGTAGAAAGTGGATTTTCTCTGCTTGGAACTAAGAGGTTAGAAGATGATTTGAAAGAGATGTAAATAGTATATTTTAGAATGAACTCCTGCTCCACTTTAGACTCTTTGCCTTCATATAAGAGGGTAGAATTGTTGTGTTTGTCTAATATATGTGTACTTCACTGCTGAGTCTCTCTATCTACCAGAAGCCGCACAAGAGCTGATTATACTCTTTATGTGGAGAAGCAACTCTTTTCCATTTTCTCTTTCCCCAGCTAATATATAGCTAAAATGCAAGACTCAGATATCAGCTTTTCACTTTTAAGAGCATTTTCTTCTTTATCCTCGTGCTTGTAATGTGCAATCACATTCTATGTTTGGCTTGGCTGTGGACTGTAACCTGTCAACTATGCTTTAATTGGCTTTCATGGATATATTTGAAAGAGGATAAACCCGCTGTGATAGTTCTTTCCCTGCAATGATGATTAAATGACTCATAATTATTTACAATTTCCCATTGATATCCCAGCTATGAGCTGACAAGCTGACTGTCAGTCACACGAGGTGATGACAAGCTTGGGACTAAGGCAGTCGATGGTTCATTAAAGTAGACTTTAAAGGTGAATGCATTTATTCTTTTTCATCTTTTTCTCAAATAAGGAGATGTGACTCTATGCACACTGATGTGTACTCTGGAATCTGAAGAAAAATATAAACATAGGAGGCGTTATAGCCAGTGCTCATCCAATATCCACATACACTCAGGCTCATTACAAAGGTCCAAGTTTGATTCAAAACCATGATCTAAACATCAGAATGAATTTTTGAATATCTTGTTACCACACACTGGCCATCTTAGCACTAATGATATATATCAAATATTGAATTCTGAATGAAGCAGGAATGATGCACTCTCCGAAGCTGAGTAAATTGCTTTGGTGATATTTCAAATATTTGCTACTGACTTACCACTTTTAAACTAAAAATACGAAATGTGTTAAGTACAACTGAACATGAGGCAGTTAATAATGAAATGTGGTTTCTAAAAGTAATCACAGTCTCTTGCAAGGAAGGTTTAGCATCAGAAGAACAAAATTAAAACAAGTCGTACAATGAATACCTCTGTGGTTTCTCTGCACACAGAAGAGAAAATAAAAGAAGCCCACAGACCATGGTGTGAAGATAGCTTGGAATTGCAAAGTGATAAATAACACATTGGACAATCAATTGGTTCCTACAACCCTGGACACCTTCAAATTGCTAAATGCGTGACCTCTAACTCTCGCTCCAACCCTGGACTTTGACCAACAGCGCCTCCAGGCTGAGAATTATAGCACTGCCTCTGGAACCCCAGTCTCCCCTTCCCCCACCACCACTCTGCAATCCCGTGACTCTCAGGCCCCACTGTCAGCCTCCATCTTCCTTCCACCCTACTTTTCCTGAATACCCAAACCCTCCTCTCTCCTCAGACACTACCAACTCCCTTCTCCCTTTTGATCCCAGCTCTCATCTATGCTGGGGCTTCACAGTTCCCTGTGGCATTTCCCCCCTCTGAGGCAGAGGGTTCTGTCCTCAGTAAGGGCCTCAGTTTTGTCCTAATGCATCCATACCTCAGTGAGTTCTGCACCTGCCAACTTGCCGAGTCTTCTCCCATCACCTCTGTCTATGTGCCTTCTTCTTTGGCAAGGACTCTCCAGCTCACACCAATGATCCCTTCTCCCATCTTCAACACTCCTCCTCTTCCTGAATACCCCACTCTAGTCTTCTTCCTGCTCTGGAGTTTTTTTATCGTAATCTGCTGATGAGACATCAAATGCTTCGACTTTAACACACCTCTCTCTAATTCTAACCTCACTCCTCCTGAATGCACTGCTCTTCACTCCATCTGCACTAATCCCAACCTCACTATCAAACCCGCAGAATGGAAGGGGGGTTGCTGTAGTAGTCTGGCGGATTGATCTCTACCTTGCTGAGGCCAGGCGACAGCTTTCAGACATCTCCTCTTACTTATCCCATGAACTGGACCCACTAAGGAGCACCAGACCATTGTCTCTTGCACCATTACCAACTGAATCAACTCTGAGAATCTCCCATCCACTGTCACCAACCTCATAGTTCCCTTAACCCGTACCTCCTGTTTCTACCTTCTACCCAAGATCCACTAACTGGACTGTTCAGTTTATTGTCTCTGCCTGCTCCTGTCCCGCTGAAGTTGGGTCTCTGTACCTCGATTCTGTTTTCTCTGCCCGGTTCAGTCCTTTCCTACCTTCATGCATGACACTTCACATGCTCTCGATCTTTTCAATGACTTTAAATTCCCTGGCCCCCATCATCTCTTTTTCACCTTGAATGTCGGGTCCCTATATACTTCCACCTAGCCTCCTATCAGGAGGGTCTTAAAGCCTTCCACCTTTTCTGGACAACAGACCCATCCAATTCCCCTCCAGTACTATCTATCTAGTGGAACTGGTCCTCACCCTCAACAATTTCTCCTTCAACTCTTCCCACTTTCTTCACACCAGAGGTGTATCCATGGGCACTCACATAGGTCCAGCTATGCCTGCCTTTTCATCGGCTATGTGGAACAGATCATGTTTCAAGCCTACACTGACATCGCTCCCCAATACCTCCTCTGCTACATCGCCGACTGCATTGGGGCTACTTCTTGCAACCATGCTGGGCTTGTCGACTTCATCAACATTGCCTCCAACTCCCACCCTGCCCTCAAATTTAACTGGTCACCTCTCTCCCCTTTCTTGATCTCTCTGTCTCCATCTTTGGAGACAGTCTATCTATTGATATCTTTTATAAACCCACTAACTCTCATAGCAATCTGGACTATACCTTTTCCTACCCAGTCACTTGTTAAAATGCCATTCCCTTCTCTCAGTTTCTCCGTCTCCACCTCCTCTGCTATCAGCATGAGGCTTTTTATTCCAGAATGACCGAGATGTCCTCCTTCTTCAAAGAAAGGGCCCTCCCTTTCTCCAGCATCAATGCTACCCTCACCTGCATCCCTTCCATTTCATGCACATCTGCCCTTACTGCATCCTTCCGCTGCCCCATCAGGGACAGGGTTCCTCTTGTCCTTACCTACCACCCCACTAGCCGCTGCGTCTATCACATAGTGTTCCAAAACCCCAGTGGGATCCTTCCCCAAACACGTCTTTCCCTCTCCTCTACTTTCTGCTTTCTGCAGAGATCGATCCCTTTGGAACTCCCTTGTCCACTCATCCCTCCCCACTGACTTCCCTCCTGGTACTTATCCTTGCAAGCATAACATGTGCACCTGCCCCTACACCTCTTCCCTCACTACCATTCAGGGCCCCGAACAGTCCTTCCAGATGAGGCAACATTTCACTTGTGTGCCTGTTGGGGTCATTTACTGTATTTGGTGCTTCCCGTGTGGCCTCCTGAGATCCAATGTAGATTGGAAGAACACTTCGTCGAGCACCTTTGTTCCATCCATCACTAAACGTGTGATTTCCTGGTGGCCACCCATTTCAATTCTACTTACTATTCCCATTCTTACGTGTCAGTCCATGGCTTCCTCTACTGCCACGATGAGACCACAGTCAGGTTGGAGGAGCAACACCTTATATTCCCTCTGTGTAGCCTCCAAACAAATGGCATGAACATCGATTTCTTGAACTTCCATTAATTACCCCCACTTCACCATTCCTATTTCTGACTAACACCTTCTCTCCTTACCAGCCCATCGCCTCTCTCTAGTATCTTCTGTCCTCTCCTATTAGATTCAGGAACTGTTCCTGCTGATTGGAGGGTGGCTATGTTGTCCCACTTTTCATGAAAGGAGGTACAGAGAAAACAGGGAATTATAGACTGGTTAGTCTGACGTCAGTGGTGGGAAAGATGCTGGAGTCAATTATAAAAGAGGAAATTATGACACATTTGGATAGAAGTAGAAGGATCAGTCCGAGTCAACATGGATTTATGAAGAGAAAATCATGCTTGACTAATCTTCTGGAGTTTTTTGAGGATGTAACTATGAAAATGGACAAGGGAGAGCCAGTGGATGCAGTGTACCTGGACTTCCAGAAAGCTTTTGATAAAGTCCCACATAGGAGATAAGTGGGCAAAATTAGGGCACATGGTATTGGGGGCAAAGTACTGACATGGATTGAAAATTGGCTGGCTGACAGGAAACAAAGAGTAGCGATTAACGGGTCCCTTTTGGAATGGCAGGCTGTGACCAGTGGGGTACCGCAAGGTTCGGTGCTGGGACCGCAGCTGTTTACAATATACATTAATGATTTAGATGAAGGGATTAAAAGTAACATTAGCAAATTTGCTGATGACACAAAGCTGGGTGGCAGTGTGAAATGTCAGGAGGATGTTATGAGAATGCAGGGTGACTTGGACAGGTTGGGTGAGTGGGCAAATGTATGGCAGATGCAGTTTAATGTGGATAAATGTGAGGTTATCCACTTTGGTGGCAAGAACAGCAAGGCAGATTACTATCTAAATGGAGTCAAGTTAGGAAAAGGGGAAGTACAACGAGATCTAGGTGTTCTTGTACATCAGGCAATGAAAGCAAGCATGCAGGTACAGCAGGCAGTGAAGAAAGCTAATGGCATGC
Source organism: Hemitrygon akajei (assembly GCF_048418815.1). NCBI lineage: Eukaryota > Metazoa > Chordata > Chondrichthyes > Myliobatiformes > Dasyatidae > Hemitrygon > Hemitrygon akajei. Next base: position 37,292,519 of record NC_133133.1, on the reverse strand, counting down.
TGGCCTTTTCTAACAAGAGGAATTGAGTATAGGAGTAAAGAGGTCCTTCTGCAGCTGTACAGGGCCCTGGTGAGACCCCAGCTGGAGTATTGTGTGCAGTTTTGGTCTCCAAATTTGAGGAAGGATATTCTTGCTATTGAGGGAGTGCAGCGTAGGTTCACAAGGTTAATTCCTGGAATGGCGGGACTGTCATATGTTGAAAGATTGGAGCGACTGGGCTTGTATACACTGGAATGTAGAAGGATGAGAAGGGATCTGATTGAAACATATAAGATTATTAAGGGATTGGACAGACTGGAGGCAGGAAGCATGTTCCCGCTGATGGGTGAGTCCAGAACTAGAGGCCACAGTTTAAGAATAAGGGGTAGGCCATTTAGAACAGAGATGCGGAAAAACTTTTTCACCCAGAGAGTGGTGGATATGTGGAATGCTCTGCCCCAGAAGGCAGTGGAGGCCAAGTCTCTGGATGCATTCAAGAGAGAGTTAGATAGAGCTCTTATAGATAGTGGGGTCAAGGGATATGGGGAGAGGGCAGGAACGGGGTACTGATTGTGTATGATCAGTCATGATCACAGTGAATGGCGGTGCTGGCTAGAAGGTTCGAAAGGCCTACTCCTGCACCTACTGTCTATTGTCTATTCCCCCTTCTCCAGCCATTTATCTCTTTCATCAGTCAACTTCTTATTCTTTACTTCACTGGCTCCTCCTCTCCCAGTTTCACCTATCACCTACCATCTTATACGACTTTATCTGCTCCCCTCACCTTCTTAATCTGACTCCTTCCTACCTTCCTGGTCCTGATGAAGGATCTCAGCTCAAAACATCAACTGTTTACTCTTTTCCATAGATGCTGAGTTCTTGCAGCATTTTGTCTGTGTTGCTTTGCATTTCAAGCATCTGAAGATTTTGTCATGTTTGAAATAACACATTGGTGCTTTCAGCAGACTAGTTTTAGCTGAGTGCAGTGACCGTGGTTTACAGATTAAGCTTTGCTGTCAGTTTTTCTTAACCTTGTCATTTTCATTTGGAGAAGTAAACAAGTAGTAGAAAGTGACTTAAGGCCTGACAGGGTCTCTGATAATTAGAAGACAGCCAGAACTGTTTAATTAAAATAAGCTGACGTTGAGCCTGTGATATATGTCTGTGGGTTCTGCAAAGCCACAGTGTGTTCAGTCTTCAGTGCCTATACTGAGGAGAGGCTAAAGGTGTAGATTTATGTTTGAGGAAGCCATGTAGGAATTAATGAAAGAAGTTTAATATATTGTCAGAAAATTTAGATTAAGCTTGACCCAAAAGTGGAGCAGAGCTGATTTAGTTGCAAATTATACTGAACAAATAAACTGCAAAATAACTAGCCATGAGGGGGCACAAAACAAGAGAGAACAGAAACTTAACACAACAGAGCAACAAGGTAACTGAAGACTAGGAGCTGGCTAGTCCAATGGGTGAACAAAGGACTGTGGATGACAGCTGGGTTTAAATAGGCTGCAGGTGATGAGTTAGAAATGAGCTGCAGGTGACTCCTGTTAGCTGGGTTGAGACTGGGCGGCGCCTGCCTGTGCAGGCCTGACGTAAGTAGAGGGAGTTCAAGGAATGTTCATTAAATTGACCTTGGGATAGAGGTTTGGGACTAATCACATTAGCTGCACAAGCTCTTAGATCTGGAACATCAGGACAATAAGAGACATAGATCAGAATCTGCTTCGTTGGCTACAATTCAGTATTATCATCCACTTGAAACTAATCATTAACCTCCCAGACATAGGCCCCGATACCTCCCTTTACAACTGGTTCCTCAATTTCCTCACTTGTGTACCCAACTCAGTGTGAATTAGCAGCACTATTGTGGTGCACCACAAGGCTGTGTGCTTAGACCCCTGCTCAACTTGCTTTATACAGTGGCATGCAAAAGTTTGGGCACCCCGGTCAAAATTTCTGTTACTGTGAATAGCTAAGTGAGTAAAAGATGACAGATTTCTTTAATATTTTAAGCAAGATTACTCTTTTATTTCCATCTTCTACAGTTTCAAAATAACAAAAAAGGAAAAGATGCTCGAAGCAAAAGTTTGGGCACCTTGCATGGTCAGTAGAGCTAATAGGACTTGATGTTTCAATCCCTATGATAAGTCAGCAGTCTCGATGTTGGCAGGGCACTTGGAGTGGTGATAAGGAGGGTAGGTACCTCATCGGGATCATCAGGTGGGCACCCTCCTTCTCTGACGTTTTGTTGATAAGCCCACGACATTTCTAGAGGGCTCAACGGTGCTACCTGGCATCCCAGATACACCCCCCTCAGTTCCGTACCCTCCTGTCTTCATCTTGTAGCCCAGTTGTTGTCTTTCCTTTTAATTCAAATCCAATTACTGCTTTCTTCCACTGTATTTGACAAGGACTTGTTTGCTTGTTGGAGTGAATAACCCCTCACCCCCATCTTCTTCAATAGACTGGTCGTAGATGTAGCCATGAATCCCCTGCATCCCACTTCTACAGGGAAAATCTTGGTTTTCTGGCTGTTTCAGCTTCAGTTACCAGTTCAGAGTACTTGGCTGTTGTGGACCACAGGACCATGTCTGGCCGGAGCGTTGTAGCCACAATTTCTGGGGTAAGCGCAAGCTTTTTTTCCAAGTCCACGTCCATTTTCCAATCCCAAGCAACCTGCAGAATGCTTACACCTTTTGATGTTATATAGTGCTCTGGAGGTTGGCCTGCTGATACAAATCACTGGCATTTCTGACACAGTTAGGACAGGTGTTCCATCAATATGAAATCTTTGTTCCGTAACTTGACCTTTGACAATGGAGATGCTGCTGCACTTGCTGGGCTTGATCTTCATCCTCGCCCAAGTGATGTTTTGATGAAGCTTTTCCAGAAGTCTCTTGGAGCAGTGGACAGTTGTCAAGATGTTATATCGTCCATATAGGCTCGTATCGGTGGAAACCTTTGACCAAACTGTAGCCGTTTTCCTCCCGCAACCCATTTTGAGGCTCTGATAATGAGCTCCATTGCCATAGTGAAGGCCAATGGGGAGATGGTGCATCCCGCCATGATGTCTACTTCCAGTGGTTGCCAAGCTGTGGTGAAGTCTGATGTTGTGAGACAAACTTGCAGATCCTGGAAGTAGTGTTTTTCCAGATTTGTTATTGTTGCAGGCACCTGAAAAAATTCAAAAGCAGTCCACAGTAGGGAATGAGGAACTAATTCATAGGCATTCGCTAGGTGGAGGAACAAGACATGCAGATCCTTTCCTTCTTTCTTAGCCATCTGGATTTGAAGCTATATGATGTTGGTATGTTCAAGGCATCCCAAAAAGCCTCCTATGCCAGCTTTTTGGATTGACGTATCAATGAAATGGTTTTGTTTTAGATACTTTGTAAGTCTTGGCACCAACACACTGAAAAAAAACTTGCCTTCTTCGTTCAGAAGGTTTATTTGGCAAAATTGTTCGATGATGGATTAATTCTTTTCTTTTGGGATCAGAACTCCCCCTGCTCTTCTCCAGGCTTAGGGGATCACTTGTTTTTCCCACACAACCCTTATGTTTCTTCAGAGAAATTTCAGAATATCCGGGGCATTTTTGTAGACACAATACGGAACATTATTAGGGCCTGGCACTGAAGCCGATCTTGCCTTCTTCACTGCCTCTTTCAACTCACTCAGCAATGTGAGGGCTGATGTTAAATTGATGTTGTGAGGGTGAGATTGGTGGAATGTCAGCTGGGACAAGTTATTGGTTCATCTCTTAGCTCATCAGTGTGGATGGTTCTGAGATGTCTTTTAACCTCTTCTTTTGATACTTTCAAGGATCCGCTTTGCTGTTTTGTGAAAATGCCTTTCACATATTTAAAAGAATCTTTGTAGAAGTCTGTCCTTGCTTTTTCCTTCTTTTTGCGTCGTTTCCTTAAATTCTCTGCCCTGCGCAGCTTTGAGAACTTCTGTTTTAGATCCTCTTGAAGGAGGTTGATGCAAACTGAGGATATGGCTACCTGAAAACGCTTTGCTATCTTCTTATGGCCTTCTCCTATTTTGTGAGCATCATTTATTTTAATTCTCAGAGCTGCTGATTGTTGGGACAAGGTTTGAGGAGTCAGGGTATTTATAAAGCTTTGAAATTTGCATCAACTGGTCTTTCCTAACGATGACTGTGAACAAGCCATAGTTCTAACAAGCTAATTAAGGTCTGAGACCTTGGTAAAGGTTATCTGAGAACTCAAATCTCTTGGGGTGCCAAAACTTTTGCATGGTACTCCTTTCCTTATTTTCACTCTAAAATTGTACAAAACAAAAATAATACACTAATCTTGCTTAAAATGTTGAAAAGAATGTTTTAACTTTAACTTTATGACTTTTGGAGACCAGTTAATCTTCTACTCACTTAACTATTCACAGTAATAAAAATTTTGACAGGCGTACCCAAACTTATACATGCCACTATATCTATGATTATGTGGCCAAGTACACTCCAGTTCCATATTTAAGTTTGCTGATGATGTTGCTGCTGTTGGCCAAGTCAAAGGTTGTGATGAATTGGTAGACAGGAGGAAGAATGAAAATCTGTTTGAATTGTGTCAAAATAACAACCTCTCACTCAATGTAAACAAAACCAAAGAGCTGATTATTGACTACAGGAGGAAGAAGCAAGAGGTCCATGTATCAGTTCCCATTAGGGAATCAAAGTTGGAAAGAGTCATTAGCTTTAAATTCTTTGTGTTACCATATCTGAGGATCTATCCAGGGACCATACATAAGTGCCATGACAAAGAAGGCACACAACAGCGCTTCTACTTTCTTAGAGGTTTTTATAGATTCAGTATTTCATTTAAAATCTTGGCAAACATCAGAGTCAAAGACTGTACAACTCATATTTCAACATTAATTAATTACCTTTTATTATTTGCACGATTGGTTCTTTGTTAGTCTTTGTAAATGATAGTTTTCATAAATTCTATTGCATTTCTTAATTTTCCTGTAAGTTCCTGCAAGGAAATGAATCTCAATGTTAGATATGGTGACATAATCATACTACAATAATAAATTTACTTTGACTTTTGACTTTGACATTCATTGAGAGTAATCTCATTGTAAAATGCAGAATTCATATAGGATAGGACATAGTATACATATAGCTGCAGATGATGGAAATCTAAAATCATTAACTAAAATGCTGGAAATATTCAAAAGGTCAGGCTACATCTGACCTTAAAGTTTCAGATCTATTGCCACAGATGTGGCTTGACCTGCTCAGTATTTTCTGCTTTACTAGGACGTAGGGTTGACTTTTTCCCAACTTGGCATCTCCAAAAATAGGTGGTAGACGGTCAAAAGAAATCAGTCATTCTGAACTGAGAAATAAGTTCTTCACCCAGGGAGCAGTGAATCTTTGGAATTCTCTTTCTATGACAGTTCTAGAGGGTTATTGCCTTGTGTAGCCCTAGATTGAGGATATATGATTTGTGTCAGAATATGGTGCTGATGTAAAATATTATTGTTCTTGGCTTATATAATTTAAACCTGTATGTGTTCTCCTACAAATGTATTAATACATAAAAGAAGCCTTCATGTGGTCCTGAGGGATCGTTGTTTTGTCCACTTCTTTCAATTATATATGGCTTTTGCAGCACAGGCGTTATTTGTTGGCTAATTTCCCATTCAAAGTATATGTTGTGCTTGATTGACAGGTAGCAATTAGAATCACATTTTTTTCTAAGAGGTGCCAAATTCAAGGATTTCATGGCTGAACTTTAGCAACACCAAGGTGCCGGTGGTTTTTACTTGATTTTGGTATTGATAGCACAGGGAAACAAGGCAGTAAATTACCACATTGGCCATGGTGTGTACTAAGGAAACACAAAAGACTATAGATGCTAGAAATCTGAAGCAACACCCAAAGCATCTGGAGGATATCAATGGGCCAGGCAGCATCTATGGAGGGAAGTGGATAGTGAATGCTTTGGATCAAGACCCTTCATCGGGAAACCCTCCAACTCCTTTTTTGTATTACCCCTGTAAGTACTATCACAGGTTCAGTCTACATCTGCCAATATTTATAGGAAGATCTGTAGGTAGCATTTGATACATCAAATTCTGCTGTGTATCCCTATGGAGACTCAAGTACTGAACTGAACATATGCAGCAATGTTAGGGAAGCCGACTTTTGAAATTACAGCTTTTCTTGAAGAATAGGGTATTCTCTGAAATCTTGCCAATAGTCTGATTGTAATGTGAGTGCAGTTGCATTGAGTCCTTTTTGTAACCTGAAAGATGCAAAGAAGAACAATGAGATAAAATAAGCTGCTGGGACAAACAGAGCCATTTTATTCAACTTATTATTTACATGCTGCATGTGCTTACAATTACTTACATAGAATTGCATTGACAAAACACTGAATGTTTACTCATCTCACTGAGTTTGTAGAACTTGGTAGAGATGTACAGGCTATTATATAATCTGTGCCTGTGGTGTCTTCTTGACTTTGGGAAAGGATATACTGTAATAAATTGAATATTGTCTATATTAAATCATTTTGGCAAAGTGCAGGCAAGTTTTTGTATCTGTCCATTTTCAATGATGCAACTTTACAGCTTTACTACAATTTGGTGCTCAAGCCTCAAAAATATTGTGTAGAAATTATTCTCTTCTGTCAGCATTTTAACACCAGCCATACATCTGATTGATCCATCTGCATTTTCATTATTGAAATGTTGTAAAAAATGTTATAAAAGTATTGGAAACAATGATAAATAGACAAATAATTTGTGAGGAAATTAGATTATAAAATCCACTTACTGATGAATGCTGCTTGGACCAAATTATTGCTTTAATGTTTAATCTTTTGAACTAACAGAGCTTGCAACTGTCAATTCTGAAATGCAGTTCTTTGCACATATTCAATACAGAGCTGTCATCCCGTATTGATCAGCAGAAATCTAACTTCTTTGAATTTTACATTGATCAATCTGATGGACGCTTGGACAGGTATAATCTGTGAGAGATTGATTGACCATAGACTGTTCCAAAAACATGTTTATTTAACAGCATCAAATAAACTTCTGCTTTTGAATGGCATCACTGTCAGATTGAGATTAAAGATCAATAAAGTAGCTTGTAAAAGTGTGATGTAGAAGAAAGGTTCCTTGCTCGCTGGTTTCTGCAATTAACAGATTTCTACAATTTGCACATTGTAGAAAATCCATTACACACAAATTTATGGAATCATGACTAGGTGTGGGTGGAGATTAAAGCTGAAAACACCAGAAGCAATACATCACAATAGTTGAAAATACAAATTCAATTCTGTGTTATCATGATTTTTATATTTGCCCAATGAACGGCTAAGATGTCCTATCTCTGACACCAAGCATGACCATTCTCTCCAAATGACAGAATTTGAGAAGGCAAGGCTTTGTTTCCTCCAAGGTTTGTAAATCCTACTCTGTCACACATGACACCTTGGATCTCCTGCACAACAGAATTGTCAGCCAAGGACTATTCTTACTGAGTGCTGTCTGAAGGCATCTTTTCAGGTGGCAGTGATTTCATGTCCACTGAGTTTCTCTGTCTTAAAATTGTGAAGCTTGCCAAATGAGATGCACCAATATCAATGTCTTCAAAAGTCATATGTATGCTCCAACTAAACCACGCTGGAACCAAGTTCCCAGCAGATCTCTTAACAAGGGCTGTAAATAGGACTTTAAAATAAATAGTAGGTTTGGGTTCAATGAATTGGAATACATATTATGGATAAAGTAAAAGGGAGGTGAACATGGAAGGAGTTACTGAAGTCTCCAGAAGAAAAAAAAAGTTTAGAAAGTGACCATAATTTAACTTCAGGTAATATGAAAATGAATTGAGAAAAAGCATGGTGAATGTAGGACTGAAGGTGTTTACTTGAATGCATGCAGTAACAAACAAAGTAAATAAGCTTACAGTGCAGTAAGAAATTGGCAGGTTGTGGACATCGCAGAGTCATGGCTAAAAGATGGTCACAGTTGGGAGCTAAACATTCAAAGACACATAGAAAGGACAGGCAAGTAGGCAGAGGGGATGGGGTGGCTTTGTTGGTAGGAAAAATGAAATCAAATCAATGTAAGAAGTAACATAGGATAAGAAGATGTAGAATCCTTGTGGGTAGAGTAAAGAATTACAAGGGTACAGAAACACTGATGGAACTTAGAGTACACACACACATACACACACAAACAAACAAATAAATAAATATATACCTTTAAATAGTGGTCAGGATGTGAAGTATAACTTGCAACAGCAGATAGAAAAGCTGTGTAGGAAACATAATATTCTGTTGGTCATTGGGGGCTAAAATATACTAGTGGACTGGGAAAATTAGGGTGGCACTAGATCCCAAGAGAAGAAATCTATAGGCTGCCTACAAGATTCAAAGTTGTTAGTGGTGGAGCCCACTAGGAAAAGGGCAATTCTTTACTTGGTGTTGTGCAAAGAACCAGATTAGATTAGGGAGCTTAAGGTAAAGGAACTCTGAAGGAAACAGTGATCATAATATCCTAGAGCTCATTCTGCAGTTTGAGAGGGAGAAGCCAACATCAGATGTATTGGGGTACCAAAGTAACTAAGGAGCCATGAAAGAGGGAATGGCCAAAGTTGATTGGAAGGGGACACTAGCAGGGTTGAGAGCAACAATTTCTGGGAACAACTTGGAAGATGCAGGAAAGATTCATCCCAAAGAAGTACTATTCTAAAGGGAGGATGTGACAACAGTGGCTGTCAAGGGAAGTTAAAGATAGCATAAAAGGAAAGGAGAGGACATATAGCAAAAGTTAGTGAGAAGTGAGAGGATTGTGAAGCTTTAAAAACCAACAGAAGTCAACTAAAAAAAAAATTACAAGGAGAGAAATTATAAAACATGAAGGAAATCTAGTCAATAATATAAAAGAGGATGCCACAATCTTTTTTTCAGATTTATGAAGAGTAAAAGAGAGGTGATAGTGGGTATTAGACTGAGTAAAATATTTTAAGTGTTGTTTGAGAATTAAAATTAATGCAAGTCATTCATTTCAAGAGGACTAGAGTATAAACCATTGATCAGACTGCACTTGGAGTATCGTGAACAGCTCCACACCCCATATTTCTTTATTCATTGAGATATAGTGCAGAATAGGCCCTTCGAAAGATATGCAGGCATTTTAGATGGCCCAGAGGAGGTTCACAAGAATGCTCCCAGGAATGAAAGGGTTAACATATCTGGAGCATTTGATGTCTCTGGACCTGTACTTGCTGGAGTTCATCACTGAGATATACTAGATATTGAAAGACCTGGATAAAGTGGAAGTGGAGAGGGTGTTTCCAGTAGTGAGAAAGTCTTGCACTGGAGGGTACAGCCTCAGAATAGAAGGACTTCCTTGTAAAACAGAGATAAAGAGGACTTTCTTTAATTAAGGGATATTAAATCTGTGGAATTCATTGCCATAGACAATTGTGCAGGGCAAGTTATTGGATATATTTAAAGTGAAGGTTGATAGGTTCTTGATTAGAAAGGGCATCAAAGGTTATAGGGAGAGAGTGAAAAATAATTCAGCTGTGATTGATTGCATGGCAGAGCAACCTCAATAGGCTGTATGGCCTAATTCTTCAATGAACAGTTTTGGTCACCTACCTGCAGGAGAGATGTAAATAAGGTTGAAATAGTGCAGAGGAAATTTACAAGTATATTGCCAGGTCTGGAAGACCTGAGTTATATGAAAAGACTGAATAGGTTAGGACTGTATTCTTTAAAACATAGACGGCTGAGAGGACATTTGATAGAGATATACAAAATTATAAGGGGTATAGATAGGGTAAAAGAAAGCAGACTTTTTCTACTGAGGTTGGGTGGGAATACAACTAGATGTCATGGGTTAAGGTGAAAGGTGAAATGTTTAAGGGGAACATGAGGGGAATTTCTTTACTCAGAGGCACGTGAGAGCGTAGAATGAGCTATCAGTGCAGGTGGTGCACACGAGCTGGTTTTCAATATTTAAGAGAAGTTTGGATATGTGCACGGATAGCTATGATTATGGAGGGCAAATTGCCCCGTGCAAATTGTTGGGAATAGGCAGTTTAAATAGTTTGGCACTGACGAGATGGGCTGAAGGGCCTGTTTCTAGCTGTACATGTCTATGACTTTATAACACTATAATTGTAGACCCTCCGCCTTAATCTCTGATATACAGTATTTCTATATATTCAATGCTGTAATGTTCCTGTATAACAATTGATTGTTCCAAACTGGTAAATTAGTTTCAAGTGTAAATGGTGGAACAAAAACAGAAGCTGCTGGAAGAGCTTTAAGGCAGCATTAGTAGCAAAGGAAATAGTTAACATTCCAGATGTCTAAAGCTTTATCTGAACTGGAACAGAGTGAGATACATGTTAATTTTCAGTAGGAGAGATAGTGATGAAAAGAGTTGTGGAAGAATGGGAAGGGGTCTATGATAAACTGAGTCAAAATGGCTAATGGATACAGTTACCAACTTTTAACTTCATTGGTCGATGTAATCTGCTGGCAAGAGTTAGTTTTGGGCACTCTCCAGCAGGCTAGGATTATATAAGAGTATAATAAAAGATGAGCAAATGTGATCTAAATACAAAAAATGGGAACTGCTAGAAACACCTAGTAAATTAGGCAGTGGAAAGGGGAGCTGTTAATATTGCAGATGAGAGGTCGTTCATCAGATCAGAAAACAAGAAACAAGTTGGTCTGTGTAGCAGCAAATGTACATTTGGGGCAGGGTGGAAAATAATGGGTAGGCAAAGAAAATTTCTCTGACAGGAAGGATTGATGTGGAAGGTAGGATCAGATTAAGATGCAACAGCTATATAACTTGTTGCTAAATGGCATATATCTAAATTGCAAGTGTCTTTCGAATGAATGGGCTAATTCTTCCTGTGCCAGGCCTACTTGATGAAGGCCTAATGTATGCAGCCTTCATTCAGCACAAATTGGGTCTCTCACTGAGAATGGCCAACACTGGCACTTAGGGCAGCAATGAAGGTACTCCTTCTCTGGTGATGCTCATCATGTCACCAGCTGTCTCTCGACTTTCACTTCTGTCAGTCAGGCAACTCCTGGGTGGAGACTTAGGAATGCCGTCGCACTCAAATGTAGAAGGATTCTTCATTGCTATTTCCATAACAGCTGTGTTTTACCAGTCAGGTTCATTAGCCCTGAGTAGAACCCCCAAAACCGGAGGGCTGGTGGACCACTCTTGGTCTGGCCACTACGCTTTGAACTGTTTGGCTTGGATGACCCTACCAAGAGCCAAAGAATAAGACCCTAACTCCAGCCAGCATAGCTCTCCGGGTCTCTGGGTCACTGAGGCTTGCAAACCTTGAAACCACAATAAGGTTGTGGTCCTCTCGGAGGTTAGTTAAAGTGCACTGGAGGGAACTTTCCTCCATGTCACATCTCACTATAACTGACCTTGGATGGTGGATGTTGATTCTTTCTATCTGAAGTTAATGTGTTCCTTATTCTACCTCTGACACTACTTCCATCACAAAGTTCACATGACAAAATGCAGAAAAAACACACAAAATGCTACAAGTTATTTTTTGTTCCAAGGAAATCACAGGAAGTTTGCTATTAGACTCATCACCGTGTGCTTTTCTGTATGCCTTATTGTTAATTGTTGATATCTGTTTTTGAATTGTACTTAACAGACTGTTTTTGAGCTGGGAACTACAGCCAGCTGTAATTCAGTTGTGTTCTGGTCATACATCTGAAGTATAAATGCAGCTGAGAAACATAATCTTCTGATGTATGGTGGTAGATGCAGCATGGTGATGAAATTTAGAGTTGATAATGGGCTGTGTATAGAATCTTCTTTCTTTTGTACATGACTTCATCAGCATATAGATTGAGAACTTGCTGAATGGAAAAGTAATCTCTCTAGGGTTTATTGTAAGACTGAAAACTGATGTCTGGGGCAAAAATCAAGAACTCTTGGCATATATTGATGTGATTTCAGAAAATAGCGCAACTGGCTTTCTTTCCCATATCATGGAAACCAAGTTCTCTCAGTTCTAGTATATTAAGATCAAATTATTTTTACCTTTAATCATTTGGTAGTACTTTCGGATGACAAAGAATTTTCACCTCATGTTAGAATGACACTGATAATCCAGATGTTATTCTAGTGGAGTAGTAACAGCAGAATGTCAGAAAAGAAATCCTACCTTGGTCTCTGTTTGTATTTAACAGGTGTGGAAAATGTTCATTCAGTTCCCTATTCTTTTTGTGATCATACAATGTATTCAAAAGCAAAGTTCACTAGATTGATTCCTCAGATGACAGGACTATGTTTTCCACTGCTCACAATAAAAAAAATAACAAGAAAAGATGCTTTCAAACTTGATCAATAAAGAATAGAGATGATGCTTTTGAAACATCAGGTTCTTAAGTGGGATTGTCAGGGTAGCCTGCTTCCTCCGGCTGCAAGTTTGAAGTGAGGGATCCTAGTCTTGGGACTGGCCACACAAGACTGAAAAGAGGAGAAATTTATTCAGTGACATTCAGATGGCGAGTGAATTCAAGGCTAAGGTCAATAGATTTTAAGCCATTAAGGAAATTCATTTATGTGGACTTAGAGCTAGGGACTGGATGAGGTTAAAGATTTTAGACCATAAAACCATAAGACATTAGGCCATTTGGCTCATCAAGTCTGCTCCACCATTCAATCATGGCTGATCCTTATTTCTCCTCCTCAGCCGCACTCCCCAGCCTTCTTCCCATAACCTGTGATGCCATGTCCAATCAAGAACCTATCAAACTCTGCCTTACATGCACCCAATGACCTGACCTCCACAGCTGCCTGTGGTAGTAAATTCCACAAATTCACCATACTATGGCTAAAGAAATTCTCCATATCATTGTTTTAAATGGATGCCCCTCCATCCTGAGGGTGTGCCCTCTTATCCTAGATGAGAAAAACCTTTTCCACATCTACTCTAGGCTTTTCAACATTCAAAAGGTTTCAAAGAGTTCCCCCCCTCATCCTTCTAAATTCCAGTGAGTACAGCCCTAAAGCCATTAAACATTTTAATGCTTCAGAAAT